>NC_057815.1:48323596-48925327 GCF_910594005.1 Cervus elaphus
GGTGAGGAAGTAAGGACTGGAGATAGATGAGCTCTGGATTTGAATCCCAGATTAGACTCGTCTTAACTTTATGATTTGGAGAAGGAAATGGCAACCCACTCCAGTATTCTTGCCTGGAGAATCTCAGAGACTGAGGAGCCTGGTGGGCCGCTGTCTATGGAGTCGCACAGAGTCGGACACGACTGAAGCGACTTAGCAGCAGCAGCAGCTTTATGATTATAGACCAACTATTTGACTTTTGTATGCCTTAAATTTAATAGCTGAGAGCATTACAGTTAGATGGGTTCGAATATAATTTGCTGGCTGTGTGATTTCAGAAGGGTTACTTAAGTTTTCTGAACCTCACTTTCCACAGATATAAGATAGGGGTAGTAGTAATACATAGTTGGAGAACGGAATGGCAACCCACTCCACTCTTCTTTCCTGGAGAATTCCATGGACAGAGGAGCCTGGCGGGCTACAGTCCATGGGATCCCAAAGAGTCAGATACGACTGTGCAACTAACACACACACTCACACACAGTACATAGTATCTACATGTTATGAGGATTAAAGGAGATAATGAATATAAAATATTTGGCACATAATACATTCTCAACAAGTATTAGCTATTTATATTGTGCATTTAGAGAGAAGGAAACTTGTAAAATAATAAAGACCCAGTCCTAAGTGGTTAAGGATACTGTCCAAAGATCAGCCAATGGGCAGACCTGGATGTTGGTCAGTGATCTCATAGATGCAGTTCTTATCTTTCTGGATGTGGACAACCTCAGTGGCTGGTCCTACTTGGACCTGTTCTTCGTGAGTGGCAGGCAGAGTCTTCATGTGTAGACCAGAGGCTCGAGACAGGGAGGAGGAGGTATTAAGATGTTGCATTAAGACCAGTGCTCTGAGAGAACAATGTGATTCAGGGGTGGCAAGAATATTGGCTGTGGTTATTAAATACTCTAAAGCATTTTAAAATGAACATTAAATCATTAGCAAAGGAAGAAATGCATACTTGCATAGGATTCAAATACAGGATGAAGAATCTGGCTTCAAACACATGACTATGGTATCATTATGTGCAATAATTAAACAACAGAGTAAGTAAGATCTAAGGTGTATTAAAGTGTATCTTTGCACCATTCCATTAATACAACATTCTGCAATTGTCCAATAACACTTAATAACTATCCTCCTAGTCCTTACTTTGTTAAGCAGCTAAGAAAGCAAAATGCATTGTTCTGATAAAAATAAAAACACCAGTGGGTTTTATTTAAAGGGCATGGGAAATTGCTGTATTGGTCAAATCCAGCTTTTGGAATTTATACTTTGTCAAAGAATGTTTCACCTGTATTTATTACTCTAAAATCTTGTGTTGTGTTAGTCACTCAGTCGTGTCGGACTCTGCCACCCCATGGACTGTAGCCTGCCAGGCTTCTCTGTCCATGGGATTCTCCAGGCAAGAATACTGGAGTGGATTGCCATTCCCTTATCCAACTCTAAAATCTTAGGGTTAGGTTATCCTATGCAATCATTTTCATGTGCAAAAATAATATACATATACCTGGTCAGTATATGGGAAGGTCCTATATGAAATGGTCATTGCCTGCTCTTTGCAAGAAGAATCTGGAAGCTTGTGTGAACATTGATACAGATAGACCACTGTGTCAGTATCTGTTGGTCCTTTGAGACTTCATTGCTTATTAGCTGAAAGTATATGGAAATATGCAGAATGATGTGTCAGGGATTATATATATGTGTGTATACACACACACACACACAGTAATACCAAGTGGTTTGGGCTTGTGCCCTATAGCATTTCCACCATCAACCTTAAGGTTGTAGGGCTGCAGTGGGGAAGGAGGGGAGGATGATGTAAGAGCAGCCCTGTCAGAAGGGGGAAGCCAAGAGCCCTTCAGTTGCTAGGAAAAGATAACATAAGATCAGGGTGCTGCCTTTGCCCAGGGATACAGAGAAGGAAGATGAAAGATGCCGCAGAGGAAATACTTATCTACCACCAAAATCAGGAAATGCTGCACGCATTCATGCCATTGTTGGCACTTTCTCCCACTCTCACTGTCTGGCTGTAAGATGTATCTGGACTGGTAGCCTGAGGTGGTCTTCACATGCTAAGGAAGAGATCCCAAAGCCTCTACAGGTCTCTGGCAAACAGAGAAGGTGGCTGAGAATGGAGGATTGGCTGCCGTGGTGTGGAGGCATGAGGATCCCACGACAAGACGCTGCGGTTAGCAGCCCAAAACTGGAGGTCCGGGTAGCAGCTGAAGCTGGAGAAGGCAGTCATCTCCCAGAAAACAATCACAGAGAGAACTTTCGCACAGAATTTTTTAACTAGAAGAGTTGGAGTACAGTTTTTCTCCTACCTGCATTTGTTTGGAAACTTTGAATTAAGGGAAAAAAAATGCTTAGAGAAAAACAAACAGAAGTATATTTTCTTGCATATTTGACCTGTAATGCATAAATTGTAATCCAGTTGTTACTAAAGTGTACAGTGGCCAATGGCATTGTCTTGAAGCCCAGTTGAACAAAACTCAATTGTTTTAAATCATATTTCCCACATTGTGGAACTCTCTTGGTTGAAAGGATAATGCTTTAAACATTTTTGTGTCATCTGCTGCAGAGCATATGATGGTTCTCTGATCTGCAGATTCTTTAGAGGAAAGGATTATAGTTCATCATTTTTCATCCTGTAATTGATACACTAGCTGCCTATCGAGACCAAATATTTCCAGAGGCAAAGTCCAGCTTTGTTTGCACTCCAAACCCACTAAAACTGGGTGAAAAATCGAGTGTAGCAGGCACACTAACAATGTCAAAGGACTTCTCAAGTGATCCTTCAGAAGTATTATCAATGCTGCTTTGTGTAAAATCATTAAATGCTAAATGACAAAAAATAAGCCTGAATTTGCTAGGATGGTTACTGTGAAATATTACAGTCTAAGCACCTGATATTCTGAAATGTAGTCTTCAGTTTGAATAATTTTTATGCCTGTTGACTTTGGAAGAATATTCTTTCTCCAAATTAGAAAACATTAAAATATTTTGAGGAACTATGGGAAGCAGCATCATTTGTGAGTGTAGCACAGCTTATTAAAAAAGCTCAAATAGCTGAACCCTCTCCCACCCAGAGGCATTGCAAAATCAAAGTATACCCTTTGTAATTTGTATAAAATTCTTCCCAGCAATAGAATATTGTTTGATTATTATATTGTCAAGATTTGTTTTAGATTTTCAGGGTTCTTTTTTCAGGAGGTGTATTTTTGTTTTAACCAATAAACCAATTATTGGTTATTAGTAAAGTTATGTGCCTAGTATTTACAATAAGCTTTTATTGTGCTCAGTCCTGGATGGAGGCACCTGAAACTTTGCACTGCGATGTATTTTTCCTGCCAGAAGGTCTTGTTATTCCCTAACATCTGCCTGGAATTCCTAGTCTTGGAGTGTATGGGTTAAGGGACCTTCTTTACGAACTGTGCTCACCTGGGCGTGACCACAGTAGGGACAACACAAGTTAGAACCTGACAGGAGAGTTAGGCAGGAGAAAACCGGACAGAGAAGCACCCTTCCTAGGCTCTTATGGTGTGCTGGACACTGGGTCAAGCTCTTATCATTGTTTTTTTAAAGTATATTTTTATAAAATATATATATTATATTATATAATTATATATATTTTAGTTATTTAATATTTATGTAATATATTTATTTATTTATTATATAATCATATATGTAATTATATATATTATATTTTAAAATATATTTTTAAAAAACTTTTTTATTGAAGTATAGTATACATAGAAAAAAATACACATAAGTGTACAGATTGATGAATTTTCATAAAATGAACGTGTCTGTGTAGTCACCCCCCATAGTAAGAAACAAACCATTACAGTGTTGCAGAAGATTCTATGACCCCTCCCAGTCACTCTGACTCCTCCATGGGAAACTACTCTCCTGACTTCTTGCACCATTGATTTTATCTGTTTAAAAAAAAATTTTTTTAAACAATCTTAGACTGCTAAGCTGCAAAAGTAGTACAGAGAATTCCTGCATGTTTTTTATTCAGCTTCCTCCAATAATGTATCACAGAACTATAGTATATTATCAAAACCAGGAAAACTGACATCAGTATACAATGATAGAAACTTAGCTACAGATCTATTCCGCTTTCACCAGGTTTATGTACACATTTGTTTGGTATATAGTTCTATAAAATTTTATCACATACATGTAACTACTGTCACAATCAGGATACAGAAATGTTCCATTACTACAAAGGGTTTCTCCAGGATTTGAAATTCATCTGAAAGACACCATACAGTATAATTTTATTTCTGGCTTCCTTCACTGAAAATTATGTTTGCAAGATTTATTCTTGTTGCTGTGTGTAGGTGTAATTTGTTTATTCTCATTGCTGTATTCTGTGGTGTCTCACAATTTATTTACCCATTGTACTGTTGGTAGACACTTTTGGTGGGTTCCAATTTTTGTCTGCTATAAATGGTGCTGTTATGAACATTCTGGTCTATCTCTGGGTGAATATATGTAAGCATTTCTGCTGGGCATATACTGAAGAGTGCAATTGCTGGACCTTAGCCTGTCCATATGTTTATCTTTGATACATACTGCAAATCAATTTTCCAAAATGATTTTACCAATTTACATTCCCATTAGCAGCTCACAGAGTCCTGGCTTTCACATCCTTACCAAATCTTGGGATTTTCTGTCATTTTCCTTTTAGTCATGTAATGGAATGCATGTGATATTGTGTGATAGGTTTAGTTTGCATTTCCTTAAGAACTAGTGAAGCTGAGCACCATTTCATACATTTGCTGGCCACTTGAAAATAGTTTTTTTTTTTGAGAAGTATCTACTCAAGTTTTGATGAATTTTTTTAAAAAAATTACTTTGTCTCCCCCCCCCCTCCCCGCATTGATTTGTAAGAGTTTGTATATGAGTGCTTTGCTGGATATTTGTGTTGCAATACCCCTTGCAGTCTGTGTGTAACCTTTTTTTAAGGCTTTCTTTTATTTTTTAGAGCAGTTGTAATTTTTCACCAAAATTGAGTGGCAAGTACAGGAAGTTCCTAAAACCCTCTGCCTCTACATATGAGCACCCTCTCCACTATCAACATCCTTCACCAGAGTTGTGCATCTGTTATAATCAGTAAATCTACACTGACACATAATTATCATCTAAAGCCTATAGTTTACATTAGGGTTCACTTTTGGTGTTGTAGATTCTATGGCTGTGGACAGATGTATGATGACATGTATTCGCCATCATAGTATCATACAGAAGAGTTTCACAGCCCTGAAAATCCACTATGCTTTGCCTATTCATCTCTCCCTCCCCTTCACCCCTGAAAACACTGATCTTTTTATTATCTCTATAGTTTTGCCTTTTCTAGAACGCACTATTGTATGTAGCCTTTTGAAACTGGCTTCTCTCACTTAGTAATATACCATTAAGTGTCCTCCATGTCTTTTCATGGCTTGCTAGCTCATTTGCTTTTTAGTGCTGGATAATACTCCTTTACCTGGATATCCCACAGTTTATCTATCAGTTCACCTATTGAAGAACATCTTGGTTACTTTCAAGTTTTGGCAAATGAATAAAGCTACTTATAAACATCCGTGTGCAGTTTTTCTGTGCGGACATAAGTTTTCAACTCTTTTGAGTATATACCAAGTGTGATTGCTAGATCATATGATATGAATACATTTAGTTTTATAAAAAACTGCCAGACTGTCTTCCAAACTGTCTGTACCATTTTGTATTCCCACCAGCAATGAATGAAAGTTCCTGTCGCTCCACATTCTTGTCAGCATTTGGTATTATCCGTATTTAGGATTTGGGGCATTCTAATGGACTCTTGAGAGTCCCTTGGACTGCAAGGAGATCCAACCAGTCCATCCTAAAGGAGATCAGTCCTGGGTGTTCATTGGAAGGACTGATGCTGAAGCTGAAACTCCAATACTTTGGCCACCTCGTGCGAAGAGTTGACTCATTGGGAAAGACCCTGATGCTGGGAGGGATTGGGGGCAGGAGGAGAAGGGGACGACAGAGGATGAGATGGCATCACCAACTTGATGGACATGAGTTTGAGTAAGCTCCGGGAGCTGGTGATGGACAGGGAGGCCTGGCGTGCTGCGATTCATGGGGTCACAAAGAGTCGGACACAACTGAGCGACTGAACTGAACTGAACGGTCTGTAGTGGACTCTATCTCACTGTCATTTTAATTTGCAATTCCCTGGGCTTCCTTAGTGGCTCAGTGGCAAAAATCTGCCTGCCAGTGCAGGAGATGTGGGTTTGATCCCAGGGCTGTGAAGATCCCCTGGAGAAAAAATGGCAATCCACTCCAGTATTCTTGCCTGGGAAATCACTTGCCAAAGTAAAAAAATGTTCCTTTTTTTTTTTTAAAAGCTTTGGTGTTTGACATTTCACATTTAGATTTGTAATCCAAACAGAGTCGATTCTGTGCATGGTATGAGGTGGAGGGGTTCAGCATCATGTTTTTCTCTATGGATATCCAACTGACCCAGCCCTGTTTACTGAGAATATCATCACTTCCCTGTGGCACTGCAGTGGCATCGTTGTCATCAATCAGGTGTCCATGGATATGCCTGTCTGCTCACATATATCTATTTTATTCTTCACCACAACCCTTTCTGAGGTGAGGGGTCTGCACTCAGCACTCCTGCCTCTCCTCAGCAGATATCTGGCCTGAGACTGGCTGGAAGTTGGGAAACTTCTGTCCTTGGAGTTAATCCTGTAGACTTTGTAATCTGGCAGATCTGCATCTCAGTCTCTGTTGTTGTTCAGTCGTTCAGTTGTGTCCGGCTCTTTGTGACCCCATGGACTGCAGCCCACCAGGCTTCCCTGTCCTTCACCATCTCCCAGAGTTTGCTCAAGCTCATGTCTATTGAGTCGGTGATACCATCCAACCATCCCGCCCTCTGTCATCCCTTTCTCCTCATGCATTCAATCTTTCCCAGAATCAAGGCCTTTTCAGTCTTTGTTATGCGGCTTAAAACAAGTTGGTTGACTTCTTTGAGCCTAATTACAAATGTGTAAAATGAAGATAAGGCTAACATAATGGCTCGATACTGAGAGGCTTAGGCAATTAAATGTTTATTATTACTGGTGTTGTTATTACTATGTATTATCTTAAGAATGATGAAGAGAGGACAGGGTGACTCCACTGCATCCTTTAAGGGCTTCAGTCCCACCTTCTCCCCTCTGCTATTCCCATCTCCTTGGGGAAGCGCCTAGTTACTGTCCTTGTGAGGACAGGGGAATGGAAGAGGTTGTGAAGGTCTACTTCCTAGGAGGAGCCAATTGTTTCATATCCTCAAGGGTTCTGCTTCCCCAGAGCCTCCACTCTTTCTTGCGACCATCTTTAGCCTTCTGCTCAGGGAATTGTTAGTTGCTTGCTACTCCAAAGAAGGTATGAGATACCAAAAGCAAGAGCAAGGCGTGGCACTCAGGTCCTTAGACTTGGCTCAGTCAGTCATGTTTTTATTTTTATTTTTAAAATTTATTTATTTATTTATTTTTTCAGTGGGTTTTGTCATACATTGACACGAACCAGCAATAGATTTACACGTATTCCCCATCCCGATCCCCCCTCCCACCTCCCTCCCCACCCGATTCCTCTGGGTCTTCCCAGTGCACCAGGCTCGAGCACTTGTCTCATGCATCCCACCTGGGCTGGTGACCTGTTTCACCATAGATAATATACATGCTGTTCTTTCACAACATCCCACCCTCATCTTCTCCCACAGAGTTCAAAAGTCTGTTCTGTACTTCTGTGTCTCTTTTTCTGTTTTGCATATAGGGTTGTCGTTACCATCTTTCTAAATTCCATATATATGTGTTAGTATGCTGTAATGTTCTTTATCTTTCTGGCTTACTTCACTCTGTATAATGGGCTCCAGTTTCATCCATCTCATTAGAACTGGTTCAAATGAATTCTTTTTAACGGCTGAGTAATATTCCATGGTGTATATGTACCACAGCTTCCTTATCCATTCATCTGCTGATGGGCATCTAGGTTGCTTCCATGTCCTGGCTATTATAAACAGTGCTGCAATGAACATTGGGGTGCACGTGTCTCTTTCAGATCTGGTTTCCTCAGTGTGTATGCCCAGAAGTGGGATTGCTGGGTCATATGGCAGTTCTATTTCCAGTTTTTTAAGAAATCTCCACACTGTTTTCCATAGCGGCTGTACTAGTTTGCATTCCCACCAACAGTGTAAGAGGGTTCCCTTTTCTCCACACCCTCTCCAGCATTTATTGCTTGTAGACTTTTGGATAGCAGCCATCCTGACTGGTGTGTAATGGTACCTCATTGTGGTTTTGATTTGCATTTCTCTGATAATGAGTGATGTTGAGCACCTTTTCATGTGTTTGTTAGCCATCTGTATCATGTTTTTAAACAATCTTGAATGAGCTGCTCTCCTTCCCTGTGCCATGCATCCTCACCCACAATGGTGTAGAATCATTCCATCATGTCCCAAGTCTTCTTGGTACCATATTCTGTAGCTTTTTAATAAGATGTGACACCTGTGATCCCTGGTAAGATCCAGGGTAGGTTTCCAAGTACGTTTGAGTGTGTGTGATTGTGTGCTCAGTCCAGTCTGGCTCTTTGTGACCCCATAGACCATAGTCCACCAGGCTCCTCTGTCCATGGAATTCTCCAGGCCAGAATACGGGAGTAGCTTACCATTTCCTACTCCAGGGCATCTTCTCGGGCCAGTGATTGAACTTGCTTCTCTTGCATCTCCTGCATTGGTAGGTGGATTCTTTACCACTGAGCGATATGGGAAGCCAAGAGGACCTGAAAGGAAGGCTTACCCCACTCTTGGGGCTTATCCTTTCCCTGAGTAAATCAGGTAGTCTGATCACTGTTCTTAGTTGCCCCAAGGAAAGAATCCAAAATATAGAAATAGCTTTATGCACAAAGATGTTCATAGTATTGCTTATGCCAGTAAAAACACCCATTTTGGAAAGAATTGCTCTGCCTATGCCCTATCTGGGGGCAACTAGACTGGTACTCAGGATCCTCCATTCAGCATAGAAAAATTTAATATTGACTTGGTTTCAAGAAGGCAGCCACAATACTTGATATAGTGATCAACTAGTCAAACATCAGAGGGTTTTCATCACCCATTAAGCCCTGGGCTACAGAATGAAGAGTGACAGATTATTTCATGGGCTCCAAAATCACTGCAGATGGTGACTGCAGCCATAAAATTAAAAGATGCTTGCTCCTTGGAAGAAAAGCTCTGACAAACCTGGACGGACTGCTAAAAAGCAGAGACATTACTTTGCCAACAAAGGTCTATATAGTCAAAGCTATGGTTTTTCCAGTAGTCATGTATGGATGTGAGAGTTGGACCATAAAGAAGGCTAAGTGCCAAAGAATTGATGCTTTTGAACTGTGATGTTGGAGAAGACCCTTGAGAGTCCCTTGGACAGCATGGAGATCAAGCCAATCAATCCTAAAGGAAATCAACCCTGAATATTCATTGGAAGGATTGATGCTGAAGCTGAAGCTCCAATACTTTGGTCACCTGATGCAAAGAGTTGACTCATTAGAAAAGACCCTGATGCTGGGAAACATTGAAGGCAGGAGGAGAAGGAGACAACAGAGGATGAGATGGTAGGATGGTATCACTGACTCAATATACATAAGTTTGAGCAAGCTCGGGGAGGTGGTGAAGGACAGGAAAGCCTAACATGCTGCAGTTCATGGGGTTGCAAAGAGTCAGATACGACTGAGCCACTGAACAACAACAACAACAGAATGATTATATGAAGATGACTCAGACATTATTTCTAATCTGAAGGAGATCACAATTTAGCCAAGAAAGAAGAACTCTAAGAGTTAAAACAGAAGCCAGTATAAATGTTGCATAAGAGGCAAGTGAAAGATGCCATGAGAACTCAGACAAGACAGTCATGTTTCTTGGTAAATTGGGAAGACTTCCTGGACAAGGTGGTATCTGGGTTTTCCAGACAAAAAGCTGGAAATTAATTTTAAGCAGTGTGAGCCAAGGCATAAAGGGAACAGTACACCTTTGTGGCTTGATTGTAGGGTGCATGGGAATTGTATAAGGGGTAATATGTAAGAGAAATAAGCTATCACTCAGGACAGTAGACTAGAGGTAAATATGAAAGGCCTTGAATGGCGGGGTAAGTGGTGTCAACTGCATCCACTGAATGGATTGGAGCTGAGGGGGATGTTGTCTAATATGATAGCACTAAAATGATGATCAAGTGATGTTTTTAGAAAGATGGATTGCAGAAGAGCAAGGATGGAGGTGGCATGATCAGATAAGAGCTGCTGATGATTTTTCAGGAGAGAAAGGAGGAAACATGGGGGCCGGACGGCATTGAGGATGGAGAGAAGCAGAGTCCTAGTTCTATTTAGGAGGTAGTATCAACAGACCTTGTTTGCTGAAAGGATGTGGGAGGTGTGGTGAGTCTCAGATTTCTGACTCTGGCCACTACATAGACAGTGGTGTCCTTTCCTGAGATGGGGAACTCAGGAGGAGAAGTTGGGGGGAAGATAAGGACCACAATCTGGGCTGTGCTGAGTTTTAGGTGCCTAGAATGGGCTCTCAGGAGGCAAATGGTTGGATAAACCAGGGGCTCAGAGGGAGACTGAGGCTTGTGATGTTGCTTTGGGCCGCATCAGCCTAGAGCTGGTGTTTAAAGACTTTGGAAGAGAAGACCTGTGTCAGGGATCGTGTCTTGAGAGAAGGGAACTGAGGACAGTGCCGAGAGGAGCCCCCACCCCTAATGGGACGAAAAAGAAGGCATTGGAAAGGCAAAGGGAGAAAAGCCAATGAAAAGGACAGATGATGGACAGTCAGGAGACCAGAAGAGCTCCTCTGCAAAGAGAGGGATGCTCAAGGAGGGAGCTGCCAATTTGTCTTGTAATGCTGAGAGGTCCAGACCATTGAGAACTGAGATGTGACATGTCCCTGCAATTTAGCAGTGACATGGTTCATTGGGATGAAGAGCTTCCTTGGGATGAAGAGAGTGGAATCCAGATGGCAAGGAGCTGAGCGAGTAGTGATGAGAAAGGGCAGGACTGGGAATAGAGACAGCTCTGGCTAGAGTCATCCTGGCTAGAGAGAGAAGGAAAGAGATGGAGCAGTGACTGAGCCTGCAGGGAGATGGAGGGAGGGCTTCAAGCTGTGACGGTGACTACAACCCTCTTTCCACCAACTTCTGGCCAGTGAACAAGCCCAGAGTGTGCTTCAGGACCTTCCTTTTCCAGGCCAGGCTTCCCATGGAAGACGGAGCCTGGGTCACATGTCTGTTCTCTTCCCCTTTCTGTGTGCGTGGGTGTCTATAGGCATGCTTATGAGCAGTTGGCATAAAGAGCCTGTAGGTAGAGTTCTGGCTCCCCAGCTGGTCTAGAGTCAGCCGTGGGGCACCCCAAGGTTCCTAAGGGGGCGAGCCTGCATCTCTTTCTCCAAGATGAGGGTGAGAAGTAGGAGGCAGGCTGTGGACCATCACGATCTGTCAGCAAGCTCAACAAGTCTGCCCACCATCTGGGCCCTATCAGATGAGAGGAGAGCTTCCTACGTTAATCTCTGATGAACTTGGCCTGGTTTTCATTTCAAAAGGCTCTACTTCTTTGCCTTCTTCCACTCAGCTCCTTCTTTACATCCCCTCCCCAAAATAGGACTAAAAATTATACCTTCTCCCCTCCTTGGTCTCCCCACCCAGCTGGGGCTGGGGAAAGCTTTGAAATTGGAGTAAAGCTCAGGATGGGGAGGGACGGGATGCTGATGTAGCTGCTGGGGAGGGGCTGGGAGAGGAAAAGGCCAATGGAGCTCTCAGGTGATGGGGAGAGAACAGAGATCTCTTAGACCAACTCTGCCCCCTTGGGATCTCCAATCCACTCCTTCTCATCTCCCAAGTGTCCTTCCATCACCCTAGTCTTTCCTTTCCTCATCCCACATCCCACGTGGGATGAGGAAATCATTTCCTGGCATGTTTGTTCATCCCCTGGGTGTCTCAATAGACTAGGGAAAATCCTCTTGGCCGGTAAGGGAGTGAGTCCTGGCAAAGGCTGCCCTGTTATCAGCTGCCTGAAATCAGGGGCTTCCAGGGCCATGAGCCAGAGGCTTTGGGAACCTGGTCTTCTGTCTTCCTCCCTCCATGTTTATCATACAATATAGTGCAGGAGAACAGTGCTGAAAGGATCTGTGCCAAATGCAAAATGGAGTGTTGAGCTAACCAGAGTAGATAGAGTTTATTGTATCTCGGAGTGGAGGAATCCTAGAATATCAGAAGTAAGAGAGAACTTGAGACATATGGTCCAGCCCAATTACTGTACAGCCTTCCCTGGTGGCTCAGACAATAAAGAATCTACCTACAGGCTGGTTTGATCTCTGGGTTGGGAAGATCCCCTGGAGAAGGAAATGACTACCCACTCCAGTATTCTTGCCTGGAGAATCCCATGGACAGAGGAGCCTGGCAGGCTACAGTCCATGAGGTCGTGAAGAGTCAGACATGACTTAGCAACTAATATTTTCATTTTCACTTTTCAATTATTGTACGTAGAGGAATGCAAGGGCCCTAAGAGAGGAGAGTCAGCACACAAGGACAGATGAGAACACGCAGCAAGGCTCTCACTTATGAGTCTGGCTAGTGTGAAGCCCTGCAACAGGCATCAAAGATGCTTTACCTTCCGAAGTCAAGGGCTGAATTGGCTTCACGGTCAGTGGGAGCCAGAGTTGTCCTGAAGGTGTTCATGACAGCTCTGAGTTCCACTCATTAGAGATGAGGAGTGGGTGGGAGGCAAAGTTAAGGATCAGTTTATAAAAGGGGGAGTGAGGGGAGGATAAGTGAAGGGAGTGAGGCTAAGGATAAAAGGCAGTGTTAATGGGAATCTATTCTTTTTTTTAATGGAAGTATAGTTGATTTGTAACGTGTTAATTTCTGGTATAAGCAAAGTGATTCCATTTTACATATATATATATATATATATATATATATATATATTCTTTTTCATATTCTTTTCCATTATAGTTTATTACAGATATTGAGTGTAGTTCCATGTGCTATACAGTAGGACCTTATTGTTTATTTTATATGTAGTTGTTTGTACCAGCTAATCCCAAATTCCTAATTTATCCACCCACCTTTCCCCTTTGGTAACCATAGGTTTGTTTTCTATGTCTGTGCATCTGTTTTTGTTTTGTAAATAAATTAATTTATATAATATTTTGGATTCCACACATAAGTGATATCATGTGACATTTGTCTTTTTCTTTCTGACTTGTTTCACTTAGTGTGGTAATCTCTAGATCCATCCATGTTGCTGCAAATGGCATTACTTCATTCTTTGGCTAAGTAATATCCCATTGTATATGTATACCATGTCTTCTTTATCCATTCATCTGTTGATGGACATTTAGGTTGCTTCCATGTCTTGACTATTGTGAATAGAGCTGCTGTGAACATTGGGGTGCGTGTAATTTTTTCAAAAGAGAGTTTTCTCTGGATATGTGACCAGGAGTGGGATTGCTGGATCCTATGGCAACTCTGTCTTACTCCATACTGTTTTCGATAGTGGTTGTACCAATGTGCATTAACGGAAGCCCATTCTTATTAGGTTCTCGTCTGTGTTATTATTCTTTTTCTGTTTGCTTGAAGTAGGGATTCATTCAGTAATGGAAGGCTGACTACATGGGTACAGGATGGATCTTGCTACAGGAAAACCCAGCTCAAACTGGATCAAACACTAAGAGAATCTAGTAACTCATTCGCAAGAAATTCAGAGATAAAGTGGGCCTCAGGATTGGTTGATGTAGCAGCTCAACCATGGCATTCAAGCCTCAAAATCTTTCTCAGCTTTGCTTTAATCCATGTCATAAGATGGGTGTCTCCTAGTCATAAAGTAACTGCCAGCAGAAAAGAGGAATTTTTACCCGTTTACTCAATTTAATGGGAAAGAGGAAAATAATCTCTCTTCAACCATAGAATGTAAATATTTTTCTTGAGTCTGCTTCAGCAATTTTGGGTCATATTGCCATCCCTGGACCAAAAGCAGTTATCAAAAACTTGCATAATTAATCCTATATTACATTATAATAGATTTAAAAAAACACTCAAATTTTCTTGGAAATAAAAACCTGACTGGTAGGGGAAAAAATAATGGAAAGCCTGATGGACATAATCAAGAATGGACAGAATCAGTGAACTAAAAATTAGTGCCAAGGAGTTCTCTCAAAATACAGAGCAATAAAACAAAGAGGTGGGAGGTGTAAGATAGGAGTTTAAATACAGTTTCAAGGCTTCTGCTTATGCCTGGGGCGTGGGAAACTGGAGAGTCCCTCATTGTTCCTGCACTAACAAAAAGAAAAAGTTGGATAAACTACAAAACTACTACATTTCTTGAAACTGTCTGTAGTGACCACCTTCCAAGATGGCCCCCAGTGACCCCCACTTCCTGGTATTTACACCCTTGTGTACTTATACCCTTCCATTTGTACCAGGGTCAGTCTGTGTAAGCCATAAAGTATTACAGAAGTGATGCTTTGTCATTTCCAAGATTAAGTTATAAAAGAAGGTGGTATTCTGTCTTGAGTTCTTCTTCTCCCTTGCTATCTCTCCTTCTTCCCTCTCTTTCTCTCTCTCATCACTTACTCTGCAGTAGCAAGCTGCCGTGCTATTAACAGACTCATGGAAAGGCCCACATAGCAAGGAATTGAAATCTCTGAACAACAGCCAGCAATGCACTGAGGCTGCTGACAACTGCAGGGGAGAGTTCTTCAGCCCTATGCAAGTCTTGAGCTGTCTACAGCCCTGGCTGACAGCTACACAGCAGCCTTATAAGAGACTCTGAACCAGAACCACCCCATCAAGCCACTCTCATATTTCTGAGACATGGAAATGGTGAGATAATATTTCTCCTCTATTGCTTTGAGCTGCTACATTTGGAGGATGATTTGTTATGTAGCAGGAAATAACTAATAACCTATCCAGAGTGGAGAATTCAGGGTAACCAAGCAGGCTGAAATTTCAGGGAAGACAGGGCCCTTCAAGCAGAGACAGATAGTGAGCATTTGCTTACCTCTGGTAGAGTAGGAGAAGAGATCTAGGTATGTGTGCTCAATCGCTTCAGTTGTGTCCATCAACTCTTTGTGACCACGTGGACTACAGCCTGCCAGACTCATCTGTCCATGGAATTCTCCAGGCATGAATACTGGAATGGGTAGCCATTCACTTCTCCAGGGATCTACCCGATCCAGGGATCAAAGCTGGGTCTCCTAAATTGCAGGCAGATTCTTTACCATCTGAGCTACCAGGGTGCCATAGAGAAAGGTAAAAAGAAAAGAGATAGATTTTTATTTTTGATACATCAAATGAATTTTATTTTTTATTGAGGTATAATTGACATATAACATTATTTTTGTTTCAGGTGTACAACCTAATGATTCAATACTTGTATATATTGTAAAATGATCACCACAGTGTCTTATTAGTATCTGTCACGATACATAGTTGCAAACTATTTTTTTTCTTGTGAGGAGAACTTTTAAGATTTGTTCTCTTAACCACTTCCAAATATACAGCACAGTATTATTAACTATAGTTCCCATGACCTTATTTTATAACTGAAAAGTTTGTACCTTTTGACCTCTGTCACTCATTTTCCTCATCCCCAATCCCCTACTCCTGGAAACCACCAATCAGTTCTCTATATCTGTATGCCTAAGTAAGATTATATAGTATTTGCCTGCGTGTGACCGTGAACCACCCTTTTGTCTGAGACTGTGGGAACAACAGACCAAAGGGTGGTTCATGTTCACATGCAGGCTCTTCTTCCTGAACCTGCAGTGGTTGCTGATGACAAAGACCGGTAGCAATGTAGGAGGGTGGAGAATCAAAGACCTCTGCATCTTGATCTTGGGCTTCCCAACTTTCATGACTATGAGAAAGTAAATTTGTTATTTATTTATTTATTACTCAGTCTATGGTGGCCCTGGAGGACACAGGACTTATTTTAAAGTGTAATTTCAAATTCCTTATTGATGATGTGTTGACCTTATATCCTACCACTTTGTTAAACTCACTTTGTTCTGTTGCTTCTTGGTTGACCCTTTGGGATTTTCTGCAGAGACAATTATGTCATCTGTAAACAGACACAGTTTTATTTTTTCCTTTCCACTCTTTATATTTCTTTAAAAGTGTTTTAAATTACTTTTTTTTTAACCTTAAAAAATTTTTATTGAAAGAAAGATTCTTTAAATCCTATAATGCTTTACAATTTTCAAAACTTTTGCATACACGGTTTCCTATAAACCCATGATAACTTTTTTCTCTTTTGTCCCCACCCCTATATGGGCTCCCCCTTCTGTCCCTCTCCCCACTGGTAACTGCTAACTTGTTCTCTGTATCTGTGAGTCTGCTGCTACCTCTTATTTCTTTTTCTTGCCTAACTTCACTGGATAGAATTTCCAGTGCAATGTTGAATAGAAGTGATGAGAACAGATATCCTCCCTTCATTCTCAGATGTAGGGAGAAAGCCTCTAGTCTTTCATGATTAAGTGTGATGCAGTTTATACAGCTCTGTACCATCTGTTATCATGCTGTTTGTGTGTTTAACTGAATTCCCAGAGCAGCCTTAGAATGGAAGATAGTACAATGGATGGAAGGGAGAATAGTTAATATGTTGAACCATATCCTCCCTTAAAAGTCATAACATGCCCTGGCTCTGTTAACCCTCATAGCCTGCCTGTTCTCTGCACTCCTAGTTTGGGTTACTTAACCTTTATGCTTGGCCCCTGTTCCCCACTTCTCTTGCTTCATCTGAAGCTTTATCTCATATGGAAGTTTGTACTCAGCCATCCCTTCTTCCACTCACAAAATTGTTGCTATTGTTTCCTGTTGTAGCCAGTACACACCCTTCCTTTTCCTTGTGGTGGTGGTAGTTTAGTCACTAAGTTCTGTCTGGCTCTTGTGACCCCATGGACTGTAGACTGCCAGGCTCCTCTGTCTATGGGATTCTCCAGGCAAGAATACTGGAGCTGGTTGCCATTTCCTTTTCCAGGGAATCTTTCTGACCCAGGAATTGAACCCGGGTCTCCTGCACTGCAGAAAGACTTTTTACTGACTGAGCTATGGGTACTGTACCCTAAACTATGTCTACAACCAAGTCCTGCAGGAAGGTAACTTTCAGTGAATTTGATCTCCCTGGAGTGAATTATTTTGGAACCAGACACATGGTTGGCTTTGAAATCAAAACTCAGGGGCTGCTAAAAACTTCCATGGATAGCTCCATGTTCCGGTCCTGAACCACAGGCCTCCGGCAGTGATGGGCATCTATTGATCCACTCTAAGCGGTTAGAGCTTCCTTTTTTTCAACCTGCTTATGTTTGTCTAGGAGAAGGAACTGGCAACCCACTCAGGCATTCTTTCCTGGAGAATCCCAGGGACAGAGGAGCCTGATGGGTTGCCCTCCACAGGGTTACATAGAGTCAGACACAACTGACTGCTGCTGCTGCTGCTAAGTCGCTTCAGTTGTGTCTGACTCTGTGTAACCCTGTGGAGAGCAACCCATCAGGCTCCTCTGTTTGAAGTGAATGCAATAAGAATTTTTCAAAATCCAGTGGATTTTGACATACCAGAAGGTGTTGCCTACAAGAAGTGTAGTCTTGTGTGAGGAAGCTTCTGTTGCATGTGTATGTGGGCAGATACACACACATGTGCTGGCCAGTGATATAGACTGTATGTCAAGGTTGTGGGACTATCACAGCCCATGAAGCTGAACTATTGAAAAGTATAGGAACTGTGGGTTGGGCAGCATGAACGAAGGCAGAACACACATATTTTTGATAGAACAAACTGATCAAGGAATGTTTGTGCTTAACTTTTAAAAAAATTTGTTTATTTATGGCTGTGCTGGATTGTCATTACTTCGTTGGTTTTCCTATAGTTACAGCAAGCAGGGGCTACTCTCTAGTTGTGGTGCACGGGCTTCTAACTGAAGTGGCTTCTTCTGTTGTGGAGCATGGGTTCTAGAGCTCGTGGGCATGCAGGCTCAGTAGTTGAGGTTCCTGGGCTCTAGAGCACAGGCTTAATAGCTGTGGCACATAGGCTTAGTTCCTCCTTGGCATGTGGGATCTTCTGAGACCAGGAATTGAACTGTGTCTCCTGCATCGGCAGGCGGATTCTTTACCATTGAGCCACCAGAGAAGCCCTGTGCTTAACTTTTAAAGCAACTCACACACCGATTACTAAAGTGGCTACATGATTTTACATTTTCACTAGCAATGTGAAATGAGGATTCCATTTATCCACATTCTTGGCAAAACTTGATGGGTCAGTCTTTCAGTATGTGGACATTCTAGAGGGTATGTAGTATAATCTCATTATGGTTTTAGTTTGGATTTCACTAATGACAAATGATGTTGAGACTCTTTATGTGTTTATTTGCCATCATATATATTTAAATGTCAAATGAGATTTTGTTCATGGTAGAATTGCTTTTTTAGACTTCTTATTGTTATGTGGGTGTATTTCTGAACTTTCTGTTATAGTTCATTGGAACCATACCATATTATCTGGATTACTGTCACTTTATAGTAAGTTTTGAATAAAGATAGTGTAAGTTTTCCAGCTTTTATCTTTACCAAGTTGTCTTGGCTGATCTGGGTCTTTACATTCCCATATATGTTTTAGGATGAGCTTGTCACATTCTACAAAACAAGCTTGCTGGGATTTTGATGAGAATTTCTCTTTTTAAAAATTAATTTATTTATTTAAATTGGGTGCTAATTACTTCACAATATTGTGATGGTTTTTGCCATACATCAACATGAATCAGCCATGGGTGTACATATGCCCCACCATCTTGGACCCCCCCTCCCACCTCCCTGCCCAACCCATCGCTTTGGGTCGTCCCAGACCACCAGCTTTGGGTGCCTGCTTCATGCATCATATTTGCGCTGGTCATCTATTTTATATATGGTAATATACATGTTTCAGTGCTATTCTCTCATATCATCCCACCCTTGCCTTCTCCCACATTGTCCAAAAGTCTGTTCTTTACATCTGTGTCTCTTTTTCTGTCTTGCATATAGGGTCATTGTTACCGTCTTTCTCAATTCCATATATATGCATTAATATATTCTATTGGTGTTTCTCATTCTGGCTTACTTCACTCTGTATAATAGTCTCCAGTTTCATCCACTTCATTCTTGCATCAAATGCATTCTTTTTTATAGCTGAGTAATATTCCCTTGTGTATATGTACCTAACTTCCTTATCTATTAGTCTGTCGATGGACATTTAGGTTGCTTCTATGTCCTAGCTATTGTAAACAGTGCTACAATGAACATTGGGGTGCACGTGTCTCTTTCAATTCTGGTTTCCTCAGTGTGTATGCCCAGGAATGGGATTGCTGGGTCATATGGCAGTTCTATTACCAGTTTTTTAAGGAATCTCCGCACTGTTCTTCATAGTGGCTGTACTAGTTTGCATTCCCACCAACAGTGTAAGAGGGTTCCCTTTTCTCCACACCCTCTCCAGCATTTATTGTTTGTAGACTTTTTGATGGCAGCCATTCTGACCAGCGTGAGATGGTACCTCATTGAGATTTTGATTTGCATTTCTCTGATAATGAGTGATGTTGAGCATCTTTTCATGTGTTTGTTAGCCATCTGTATGTCTTTTCTGGAGAAATGTCTGTTTAGCTCTTTGGCCCATTTTTTGATTGGGTCATTTATTTTTCTGGTATTGAGCTGCGAGATTTGCTTGTATATTTTGGAGATTAATTCTTTGTCAGTTGTTTCATTTGCTATTATTTTCTCCCATTCTGAAGCCTGTCTTTTCACCTTGCTTATAGTTTTCTTCATTGTGCAAAAGCTTTTAAGTTTAATTAGGTCCCATTTGTTTATTTTTGTTTTTATTTCCATTACTTTGGGAGGTTGATCAATGATAGTAAAGATGATCCAAAATCTTGAAAACAAAATGGAGCTATAGATAGATAGACTAGAGACAAGAATTGATGAGAATTTCAATTGGGGTAAAATTGCCACTTTAACAATATCGAGCCTTCCAATACATGAAGAAGATATAGCTCTCCATTCATTCACATCTTTAAATTCTCTCAGCAATGTTTTTAACTTTTCTGTTTATAGGTCGTGCAGGTTTCTTAAATGTACCCAAACTCTTTTATTCTTTTTTATATTATTGTGATTAGCATTGTTTTCATAATTTCGTTTTCAGGTTGTTGCTATTATATAGAAATATAATTGAGTTTTGCATATTGAGTTTGAATTGTGTTAACTTGATAGTTCTAGTAGCTTTTTTTTGTAGTCCCTTAAGATTCTATACATAGATGATTATATAATTTTTTAATAAAGACAATATTATTTTTGCCTTTCCACTTTGTATGCTTTTAATTTCTTGTTTTACTTTATTGCACTGGTAGAATCTCTTAATGGAAAATATTCTGCCTTTGGTCATTAAGTGTGACATTAGTTGAAAAATTTTGAAATGCCTTTATCTGGTTTAAGAAGCTTCTTTCTGTTCCTACTTTTCTGAGAGTATTTTCTTTTAATGGATGGGTGTTGGATTTTGTCAAATGCTTTTTCAGTGCCTATTGAGATAATGTTGGAACTAGTTCTTCACTTATTAATATTATTACTTGATTTTGGGATGTTAAACCAACTTGCATCCCTAAATACTCCACTTGGTCATAGTATACAATCCCTTTTACAAGTTGCTGGATTTTGCTTGCCAATATATTTTTTTAAGGAGTTCTGTACCCATGTTTGGGCTTCCCAGGTGGTTTAGTGTTAAAGAATCTGTCTGCCAATGCAGGAGACACAGGAGATGTGGGTTTGATTCCTGGATTGAGAGGATCCCCTGAAGGAGAAAATGGCAACACACTCCAGTATTCTTGCCTGGGAAATCCCATGGACAGAGGAGCTTGGTGGGTTGTAGTCTACAGGGCTACAAAATGTCGGACATAACTGAGCATGCATGAATGCATGCACACACCCATGTTCATGTGAGACATTAAGATGTTTTGACTTTTATCATGTCTCTGCTGGCTTTGGTATCAAGGGAATACCAGCCTTATAAAATAATTTAGGAAGTTTTTCCTTCTTCTCTTTTTTCTGAAAGAGTTTGTGTAGGAATTTGTGTTATTTATTTCTTAAATGTTTGATAGAATTCAACAGTGAAGGCATCTGGGCCTAGGGTTTTCTTTGTGGGATAAATTTTGCTTATCAAGTCTGATTCTTTACTTGATATAGGTCCTACGTATTTTTTGTTCCTTTTTGAGTGGTAATTAATCTTTCTCAGAATTTTTTCTGTGTTTTCATTTTTTTTTTTCATTTAGGTTTATACCTAGGAGTGAAATTGCTGGGTCACATGAAAACTACTGAAAACTGACCCATTGGAAAAGGCCCTGACGCTGGGAAAGATTGAAGGCAAAAGGAGAAGAGGGCAGCAGCATCACTGACTCAATGGACATCAATCTGAGCAAACTCCAGGAAATAGTGAAGGACAGGGAAGCCTGGCATGCTTCAGTCCATGAGGTCACAAATAGTCAGACACGACTTAATGACTGGACAACAATGGCAACAATAAAAACCATTTGATTAAAATTTTGAGACACTACTAGGCCATTTGCAAAGTAACTGCATCATTTTACATTCCTGATAGCAATGTATAAGGATTTCAATTTGTTCATATCCTCTCCAATACCTATTATTATCTGACTTTTTGATTATAGCCATTCTAGTGGATGAAAGGTGGTATCTCATTGTGCATTTTATTTGCATTTCCTCAATGACTAATGATCATGTTTTCATGTGCTTATTGAATGTTTATACATATTCTTTGGAGAAAGCCTATTCAGATTTTTTGCCCATTTAAAAAATTGAGTTATCTGAGTTTTGTTGCTGTTGTTGTTTACTACTGATGTGTAGGAATTCTTTGGTATAGATAGTTCAATATGGATACAAGTCCCTTATCAGACATAAAGTTTGCAAATATTTTCTCCCATTTTTGTTTTTTTGTTTGTTTTTTTTTGTTTTACTTTTCTGATGTCTTTTGAAGAATAAAAGTTTTCATTTTGGTGAAGTTCATGGCATCTATTTTTCTTTTGTTTCTTGAGCTTTTTATGTCACATGTAAGATGACTTTTGCTTAACCCAATGTCATGGAAATTTACTCATATTTTTTTTCTAAGAGTTTTATTGTCTTACCTCTTACATTTAGGTTTATAATCCATTTGGAGTCAATCTTTGTACATAGTGTAAGGAATGGGTTCAACTTCACTTTTCTCACATGGCCATCCAGTTGTTCCAGCGCTATTTGCTGAAAAGACTATTCTTCCTTGAATTGTTATGGCATGTGGGTCAAAAAATTAATTGACCATAAATGTTTGGGTTTATTCCTTGGCTTTCAATTCTATTCCACTGATCTACATGTTATTCTTATGTCAATTTGTTATTTTTGTTTTTGTTGTTCAGTTGCTAAGTTGAGTCTGACTCTTTGTGACCCTATAGACTGAAGCACACCAGGCTCCTCTGTCCTCCACTATCTCCAAGAATTTGCTCAAATTCATGTCCATTGAGTTGATGATGCTATCTAACCATCTCATCTTCTGCTGCCCCCTTCTCCTTTTGCCTTCAATCTTTCCCAGCACTGGGGTCTTTTCCAATGAGTCAGCTCTTCGATTCAGGTGGCCAAAGTATTGGAGCTTCAGCTTCAGCATCAGTCCTTCCAATGAATATTCAGGACTGATGTCCTTTAGGATGGACTGGTTTGATCTCCTTGCAGTCCAAGGGACTCTCAAGTGTCTTATTCAGCACCACAATCCAAAAGCATCAGTTTTCAGTGCTCATCCTTCTTTGTGGCTCAACTCTCACATCTGTTTCTGACTAGTGGAAAAACCATAGCTTTGCCTTTATTGGCCTTTGTCAGAAAAGTAATGTCTTTGCTTTTTAATACTCTGTCTAGGTTTGTCATAGTTTTCTTTTAAGGAGCAAATGTCTTTTAATTTTGTGGCTGCAGTCACCGTCCACAGTAATTTTGGAGCCTAAGAAAATAAACTCTGTCACTGTGTCAATTCCATGACTGCAAGTTTGAGTGCACTTGTCAACCCACATATAGACCAATAAGCAGAGTATGGACTTTGTGGATTTTGAAGTGTTTAAGCATAACTTACGTCCAATTCATTGGCTAACCACAAAGCGAGGCTATTCTAAGTACTGTGTAAGTGTAATCATACAGTATTTTTTCTTTGGTAACTGGCTTAGTTCATTTAGCCTGATGCCTTCAATGTTCATCCTTAGCAAGTGTTAGACTTTTCTTCCTTCTTCAGGTTGAATAATATTCCATTGTATGCATAAGCATTGAGTGCTTATCCATTCATCCATCAATGGAGATGTGGGCTGCTTCTGTGTTTTGGTTAATGTGAATAAAGCTGCTATAAACATGAGCGTACAAATATCTGTTGTGTCCCCACTATCAAATCTTTTAAGTATATGCCCAGAAGCAGATTTCTGGATTGTATGCTAGTTTTATTTTTAATTTTAAGGGAAAGCCTTGTTTTCCATAGTGGCTATACCATTTTATATGCTCACCAACCACGTGCAAATGTTCAGGTTTCTCTGCATCCTCACCAACACTTGCTACTTCTTTTTTGAATAATAGCTACACTGATCAGTGTGGTATCTCATTGTGTTTTGAGTCTCATTTCCCTAATGATTATTGATGGTGAGCATCTTTTCTTGTGCTTGTTTGGCCATTTGGATATATATATTTCTTTGGAGAAATGCGTATTCAAGTTCTTTGTCTTTAAAAAAAATGTGTGGTTTGTTTTTGTTGTTGAGTTACAGAAGTTCTATATATACTCTGGATTCAGTCATTATTTCTTTTCTTTCCCTTCTTCTTTCCTTCAGGGCCTTACATTGCACAGATTTCAAAGTCTCTTTGTCAGGCCACTGAGGCACTATTCATTTTTTCAGCCTATGATTTGTTTTAGATATTTTCTCTTATTATGTCTTCAAGTTCACTGATCTTTTCTTCTGAAATCTCTAATCTATTCTTAATCTCATTTTTGTTTAACATTTTATGTTTTCACCTCTGAAAGTTCCATTTTCTTTATTTATATCTTTTTTTTTCCTTAGTAGTTTCATAATTTTCTCTGCTTTTCAAGCATATTTGTAATAGCTATTTTAAAATGCTTGTCGGCTTTTATCATTACCTTTGTTGTTTCATGTCTGTTTCCATTGAACTGATTACTGTCATTGTTATGAGTCACATTTTCCAGTCTCTTTGCATGCCTAGTAATTTTTTATTGAATTCTAGACATTATTATGTTGTCACATGTCTGGATTTTTTTCCTAAAGAATATTTAGACTTTGTTGGGTCTTATAGTGAAGTTACTTGTGTAACAACAGGGTCAGTTTGAGGTGTGTCTCTGTGCTTGATTAGGGTAGCCTTAGGGTAGGATTTACTCTAGGGTTAGTGTTTGCTCATTCCTATTTCTATTTATCTAGTCCTATTTCTAAGGGATGACCCTTTCTGGAGAGTCAGTTAAGCACACTGATGTTCAATGAGGTCTCTTCACTCTGACTGGTCAGCACTTGAATTTCTCCCAGCCCTATATAAGTTCCAGGAACTGCTCAGTTCACAATTAATTTATAGTTCTCCGCTCAACCTTATGAATGTGCACCCTACATGTGTACACTTAGTATTCAGCAGCAGACTTAATCTATGCGGGTTTCTGGAGCTCTTTTTCTACACAGCAACCTCTGCTCTGGTAGTCTGCCTCACAAATTCCAGCTGCCTCAGACTTTCTGAATTTGATCTCTGTCTCCTCTGCTTCGTGGGACCACCATGCTCTTTGGGACTCCCCCCTCTCTGTACCTGTTCCAGAAAATACCTCCAGGAAGAAAGATGGAGCTTTCTAGTAAGATTCATATCACTTGTTGCCCTTACCTAGGGGATCCCAGCCCTGTACTGCTTGTTGTCTGATGTCTGAAGGCACAAATTTCATGTATTTTGTCCAATTTTCTAGTTGCTTATAATTGCCAGGCAATTATAAGTCAGCAATTGCAGAGTATTCTGTTGTGAGGTCATGTATGTTTTCAATTGCTAAAACATACATGTTTTTTGACTGTGTTTTTACATATAAGCCTCTTATTCTATGGATACATAAATATCCTGGGAATGTTAATAAGAATGCTATTCATGTCCTTCTCGTTTCTTGAATTAGTGGTATTTCATTGAGGGAAATTTCCCCTGCTATCTCAGTTTGGACACTATTTTTGTCCAAATAGCCAGTGAGTTTTAATTGACTGATAATATATATAATAAAAGTCAAGATTAATTAGAATTGGCACCCTGTGGGGTTCCCCAGCAACTATGTAGGCGGGAAGTAGGGAGAAACATATCATAACCATTCATTCATTGGGCGATTCTGGTTCCTCTTATGGAACCAGAAATCACAATGATGTTTCCCACATAGGAACTTTTAAAATCTTTGCATAATTCTCATAACTATTATAATTATTATTTCAATTTTACAGTTGAAGAAACTGAAGTTCAGAGAAGTTCAGTAACTTGCCAAGGTCACAGAACTAGTGGATGAAGCAACCATAACTGGAAAACTGGCAATCTGTCTAACCTGTACACTGTGCTTCACAGTTTCCAGAAATGTCATATATCTGGCCTATTGATGGAATTATTTCATATTTTTCATTACAAGTACATAATTTTCTAGTTTAAAATTTTTCTTTGTTATTTCATATGGCTTTTTTGAGTAATCTGAGCATAGTCAGGCCATTAATTTTTTTAATTTTGAAACTATACCCCAGAATATTTTTCCATATTATAAACTGCTTAAGTTACATTTTTCTTTAAGTGAAAGTCCATGATGGAACTACTGAGACAAAGGAATAGATGTTTTTTGAAGGACTTCTTACTTTAATAAATATTTCCTGAATTTTATCAAGACAGTTCCATCAAGCCGTGCATAAGCATGCCAGCTACTCCATGGAGTGTAGCTTTAATTGGTATCTTTGAAGACCCAAAGTTTCTAAAATGTCTAATGGTGGAATTTGAGGCACAGTGACATATGGGCAGAGGAGATATTTTTGGGAGCAGTCCCTTCCCTGTACCTCCCAAATCCCTTGCAGACCCCCTTTCTCCTTAGGCAGCCCCTCCTGCACATGCTGGGGGCAGGGCCTGGGCTAGGGGCACCTCTGCCAGGATCCTGCTGATCTATGTTCTTGTCTGACACTCAGCAGCTGTCGCAGAGGCGTGGGCTGCAGGCGCTGTTCCCCATGGGCCGTGTGCAGGCTGCAGGCCGGGGATCCTTTCCCGCCTAATCCGAGGGGCACTGGCGGTGGGGAGGGAGACAGCTGGGTGTAACTGATCTGCAAAGGAATGGAATGGTGCAGGCCTCCCAGTGCTGGGCTGGGCGTCTGCAGGCTGCCCTCCCCAGCTGCCAAGCCTTTAACCCTTCCCTCTCTTACTCCTCACTCCCCTCCATCCTGGGAGTGGATGTCGCCCAGTTCGACCAAATCCCAGGAACATCCCCGGGTTGGGTGTGAACACCTTGCAGAGGAGCCAGCCTTGTGATCGTTACTGTTGGGGAGGCTACAGCAGGAGCAAGAGGCTCGGGCCCTGTCTCAAAGGGAGACAACGCCCCAGCAGGTGTCTCAGACAGCAGCCGAGACTGACTGTGAGGTGGAAGCAGGGAGGCCCAGCTTGGGTTGGCACTCAGGGAAGACTCCCTGGAGGAGGAAGTGAAACGGGCACTGGGTTTGAATTCATTTGATTCTTCCTCCACCTTTGCTTACTATGCAGTGAGAGCTTGTATAAGTCACTGTCTCTCTAGGATCTATTTGGTGCTCCTGAAAATGTGGGATTTGAAGCTGATCTTTAAGGTTCTGTCCACAGTGGTAATAGTAGCTCCATTCAGCATCTACTATAGGCCAGGGGCTTTATCCAGAAACATTCTCACCATCACTTTGCCAGATTCTCCCATTTTAGTGACAAGGAAACTGAGAATTTGAGAATTTGGAGAGCAGGAATCACACAGCTGCTCAGAGACAAAGCTTGGCCCCATAGTCCAGGTTCTTCCATGGCCTCCTGTTCCGTCTTCATCTCCAGTAGTCTGTAAATGGCGACCGAGTTCAGGTAGAATGGAGGCTGGGTGCATGGCTGGCTAGGGCCCAGCAGAGGCAAAGGCTAGCGATGAGCCCCAGAGCTCCTGGATGAAGGGTGGGCTGCGGCTGGGTGGGACTCCCTGCCCCTTTTATTCTCCTGTCCTGGGCGCAGCTGGGCCGAGATCTCCTGGCTCAGCCAGGCAGCCTCACACATGGTCACAGCCTCTGCAGTTGTCCAGCCCGTTCCCATCCATGAGCTCACTTGACCCTCATGCCAAGCTTAGGATGCAGAACCTGTCAGCCCTCTTCACAATGAGGGATGGAGGCTTGAAATTTTCCAGCATTCCTATAACTGGTAACTAACTGAAGAGAGACTAGACCCCTCTTTCCACTGTCCCCTCTGGCCTCCTAGAGGAGAAGGGGCTGGAATACTAGCTACCAGGTGCCCCACAATCCTCTTCATGCTCCTGTTCCTCTAGAGTTAAGAAGGAAAGTATGAGTGTGGGCTCTGGAGTTAAGCAAACATGGGTTCAAGCTCTGCCTCTCTCTGTGCAGTTGCCTAACCTCTCTGAGCCTTAGCTTCCTCCTGTGTTGTAAATGAGATATGGGTGAATAATAAATAACTGCTGGAGGCTGGCCTGCCTCCCCCTTCCCTGAGCAGAGCACAGACACAGGCTGGCATGGGATATCCCAGAGAATCAGAATGTAGGACTGGGGGTAGGGGGTGGTGGTAAGGGCCACAGAGAAGGATCCTGTGGGCTGGAGTTTTGCAGTGAGGTAGGAGTCTAGGCTGGTCTGAAGGGTGGGAGGAGCTGCCTAGAAGGAAGGAGGACAAGGACATTCCGGGTGAGGCACAGGCCAAAGGCAGAGGCGGGAACAGACATGGTGTGGAGGAACAGAGATGGAGTTTGGGTTTAGCTGCCTGGGGAGGACACTTGGCCCAGAGGGAGGTGGGTCTTCATGCAGAATGGGGGCTGAGTAACAAGCCCAGAGGATGCTCAGCCCTGGAGAACAAGTTCTCCAAGGGTGCAGGGGCTGTACCAGCACCCACCGCGTTGCCCACCTATCGCCTCCCCCTCCGCCCCATCCACGGGTTGCCCAGACCTCTGGGCAAACGGCCGGATAGGGTTTGGGTCCAGCTTGGGAGAGACAGCTGTGCAGCCTCCTGCAGGGGATTAACTGGCACTGCTGCGGTATGTGGGGGGCACCCGGCTCCCGGCTCAGCTCACCCCACGCCCTTTAACTTCTTGCTGCCTGGGCCCTTTGCTTTCATCTTTACAGGCATGTTATTTCTCTTTTTTCAGTGTCCTGTGTTAGACATTGGGGGCACAGAGATAAATAGAGATCCAGGGCAGGGTCTATTCAGCCAGAGGCAGCTTTGTCCATCACTGTCTCTCCTTGTGCCACCCATGGGACCTCTAAGACCCTACATCTCTTTCCCAGCAAAACCCTTCTCTCTCCGCTGGCTCCTTCCAGGATATGTGGTCAAATCACTGCCCTCCTCAAACCAGAGAACAAGCAAACCTTCCTTTGACCTTATGCCCTATCTCTTTTCTGTTTCCTCAGCCAAACTCCCCAGCATTGTCCACACTATCTCTGCCTCCTCACTGAGAAGACACCGTCCACCAGACCCACTTCCACTTCTTCCCGAGCATACAGCTGGACTACGTCTCCCAGCCTCCCTTGCAGTTAGGTGTGGCCATGTATAGGAGTTCTGGCCAGTGGAATGCGAGTGGAAGAGAGCCAGACACTTTCAGTTCTGCTACCTCAAACCTGCAGCGCCTGCTCCCTGCACTCCTCCTGGGGGCGCTGATAAGCACAGCACTTTTGGAAGGCTCGGGCTGAAGACCAGAGACCCTCCAGACAGAGGAGCCAGGGTCTCTGAATCATTTTGGATGCGAGGTTCCAGTTACACAGGAACATCTACTTTTCATTTTCAATAGTAAGAGGGAGACAAACATCTATCATGTTTCAGCCCAAGAAAAGATCTGAGTTGCTATTCATTAAAAAAAAAAAAAAAAAAGGAGCTGGGTCCTCCTGCTTCTCCATCTTCCCATGTTGGAAAATCCAAGAAAGCAAGGAAGAGGGGACCTGGAATTCTGAAAAGAAGGTTGGAAGAAGGAAACACTCTGCTCTGAGATTTCCTGAGGCAAGATATGGCCAGTGAACTTACTCAGGCAGCATTTAACCTTCGCCTTGGGTTGTTCCTTTTTGGTTTGGGGCTATGTTTGCAGTCTGCCTCCCCCAAACCACCACGACAAGGGTGTGAGGCTTCAAGACCTGTGTGGTCAGAGCCATAGGAAGATGTAAAAGTCAGGGTCACAGGTGCATGAACAGGCCCCAGACCTAGGCCTGGGGGAGAAGCCTGAAGCCGGGGCAGGTGCTGACACAGTGGATGGGAGAGGAAAGGAAAGGGTTAAGGAGTCTGAGAGCAGGATTGGCTCCCCTCTAAGTGAGGGCAGTAAAATCAGCATGTCGCCTCCAATTTGCTCCGGCCTGACCTTGAACGTGAATCATTCCATCACAATGTCCTTATTGATTTCCACAGGAAGAGGATTAAGCCCAGAAAATCAGGGCGGGAACTTGAGCCTGAAGCACGGAAAATGGGATAGTTCTGGAGCTCAAAACCCCTCGTGTTGGCAAATACGTCACAGGGGGCTGCAGGCTGGACGGCCGCCCAGCTCAGCTACCAGCTTTCTGGTGGCCAGGTCCTGGGCTCCCGTTTCCTTACCTGTCTGGTGTGTGGCCTCCAGGGTTCCCTCAAGCTTTAAGTCAAGTGCAGAGAGAGGGGAGGAAACCAAGGATGGGGGAGGTGCTATAGATATGCCTTAAGGCTCTTTGGGGGTGGTCACTTCAACCTTCTGTCGCAGCGGCAGCCTTTGGGACCCTCAGAACCCAACAGGCTGTTCCAGGACCTATGTTGACATGGATCTAGCTGGCCCAAACAGCCAGGAAGGGCCTCCTTAGTCCTGAAAACCCTTTAAGGGAATCAGAGGGATATGGTGGGTAGGTGGGATATGTGTGTGTGTGTGTCCCTGCATAGGTGCATGAAAGAAGCAGGTTATTCTTTGGGAACGAGCCCACAATTTCCTTCTTTCATTGAACATATCCTGAAGAGCCCACCATATCAGTTTATTAAAAGGCTATATAGTATTCTATGGTGTGACTGTACTAGGTTATTTAATCATTCCCTACTGATAGGCATTTAAAGTTATCAATTTTTTTTTCTACTTAAGACAATGTGCCATAAACATCCTGGCACATGCCTGTTTGTAGGAATTACTTCTTTAGATGCTGTGTTCGTTTCCTGATGCTGTAACAAATTGCCATAAACTCCAGCCTCAGCATCTATCATTGCATCTCTTCTGACACATCCTGCTGTGATTCCGTTGGGCCCACCTGAATAATCTAGGATCATCTCCCCACCACAAGATCCTGAACTTAATCACATCTGCAACGCCCCTTTACCAGGTAAGGGACACATTCAGAGTCTCCTGGCACTGATATGTGGATGTTTTTGGAGGACCGCTGCTCAGCCCACCACAGCTTCCTAGAAATAAGATGGCTGAGTCAAAGGGTATGTGCATTTTTAATGTAAATCAACATCTCATAATTGTATCAATGAACACTCATATCAGCACTATGGGTACTGGCTTCTTGAGTGCCACTGAGCAGTGTTGATTTAGGTTTGACATCCTCACCCTTTGCTATCTTCCCCCAGTACAGAGCAGGAAGCATGCTGGTTGGTGATTTGCTTCTTGTTAGTCTTTCACTTGCGTCTTAGCCTAAAAGAGTTGGTTCCCCAGGAGGAAGCTAGGGGAACAGGACTGGGAGTTTTAGCCATAGGGTTGGGATGTGAGGTGGGTTTCCAGGTGAAGCAGGCAGGAGGGGGTACTTCAGTGGGAATGGAAACCCAGAAACACTGTGATTCCAGAGATCAGTGTGATCATCAGAATGTGTGGCCACCTGTAAGTGTATAGTGAGGGTGGAGCAGGAGAAGTCGGGGTGACCTCCAGGGTCCTAAAATAGGGTCTTGTCTTCAGAGCTGAAATTCCTTCAGATTCAAAGCAAACCTGACACCTTCAGAGATGCTCAGAGGCCTGATGGCTTCCTGTGGTTTACTGGATATACAAACAGAACACAGATACAGGAGCAAAGAGGCTGCAGGAACAGCTGGGGACCATCCTGGCACAGGGCCCCGATCCCAAGGGCGCCAGGGCAGCCACACGTTTCCAGACATACAGGACAGTGCTAGGGTCAGAACACCCTCACGTTCATACCCTTTGGACCCACCAGCACAAAGTGGCATGTGGTGGGGTGTGGAGGGACCCCCAGGCTGGCTTTAGGAAGGACGCTGTGGTTCAGACACCAGGCTCTGACATGCTCAGAGACAGCTACACACGCATCAGGCCTCACTTCCCACTGACCGTTGCTCTCCTACTGGACAGTCTCATGAAGCAGAGAGCTGGGCACTGGCTGAGCTACGAAACCCACACTTGGGCTGCTCCAGAGACCATGTACTTGGAGAAAAGGCAAATGGCAGAGCTGGGGTCTGCTCTGGCAGACTGAAGGTATCATTAAACACCCTAAGGCCCTTGGAGGGATGGACTGTCCAGCCACATGGGGCTGAGTGGAGCTGGACCCTCACGGAGGGTCCTCCCACCACACCTCACCAGAGCCAGCCCACCGGCCAGGGAGGCTGGTTCTGAGGGGTGAGAGTGGGGGTGAGTATGGCCCTGTTCCTCTAAATCCTTTCCTGAATTACAAGATCAATGACAGAATATCAAGGCTCCCCTCTCTGAGCTATGGGAAACGAAGGTCACTGAATGCACTCCCCAGTCTCCGGACCTGACCTCACAGATACTGGTGAGAGCACATGGGCTTGGGAACCCACCCTCTTTGCTTTTGGGAAGCCCTCCTGGACAGCACTGTGCAGATCCGGGTCTTGCAATTAAAGCCCTCTTTCCTTTTACTGAGTTTGTGGTTCTTCCGTGGTCCAGAGGGCCAAGGAGGAGGATAAGCCATCAGATTCAGGCTCTCTACTAGGTCTTGGGTATAGCCTTGGTCCCAGCTTCTCAGGAAAGCTGTCTCCTCCTCCACCAACACTGCAGCCAGAGTCTCCAGTGACAGAGGGCCCTTCCCAGACCTCAAGCCAGGGACAGAGTTGAGCTCCCAGGCTGTGGCACTCTCCCGTACGTGGAGGAGGGAGAGGCAAGATGGGCCAGTGTGGCCGGTTCTGGTCACTCTCTGTGCTCTGCCCACCATTCCACCTTCAGCACGTACCAGCTCTTCATACTTCTAGTGCCTACCCCCACCCTACACTAGGCCAGCCAGAGCAGAGAGCGATCCGGCCAGCCCCGGCCCCCAGGCCTCAGGACCACTGGCAGGCACAGTCCGTGGGCTCCTGCAACGTGTAGGGCACCCAGGTGGCATTGGTGGCACAGAAGAGCTGTACGGAGCGCCGCTGCAGGCCCACCTCGCGGCAGCACTTGCAGAAGCGGGCGTAGGTGTTGATGTTATAGTTGTAGATGCTGGCGGACGGGCACCTCCCATCACAGGACACTAGGTTCACCTGGAGATAGGCAGGCCAGTGAGGCAGCCTGTGTGGCTTCCTTCCCCCCAAAGCTCCCTCCATCCCCATATTCGGTTTGCACCCCCCCCGCCCCCGTCTTGCCAGGGCCACGCACAGGGGTGTTGCTCCTGCATTCATTCTTGCGGATGGTCATGCGGATTGTCACCTTCTTGCAGGAGCGCCCATCCTCTTTACCTGGGGGGACAGGGTGAGTGAGGCAGCTACGGCTAATGAGTGCTCCCGGGGCTGCAGGCTGGGCCAGACTGGGGGGATTAGTGTCATGCTGGAGGGCCCCTCCACCAGCGTTAGTGCCCCACATTAGAGCCCCTCCCCATCAGAGGAAAAGCTTGTGACCCAGTGCCCCGGAAGGAGTTGGAGGCGGCAAGGCAGGGGAGATGGTGAGACAGAGAAGGATGTCTGAGACGGCTTGGGGGCTCTGGGCTAGGGAAGAGGAGGATCTGGGGACAAAGCAAGCTGCCCCTCTACCCAAGCCCCAACACCTGTCTCTAACCCATTGGTGACCCTGGGTGTGTATTCTCCCCTCTCTGAGCTTTTTTCAAGCATTCAGATCTTGCAGTTTCTGGAGTGAATGGAAGCCCCAGTCCCTAGGATAGTCAATGCCTGCACACAGCAGGATCACTCGGTTTCCATAGCTATCAAACAAGACAGGCCCACCTCACATAGCCATCACACAGACAGAAACTGATAAGCACGGACCATGCCTATCACGGCCCATGATAAACCCTCTTCCTGGACCATGCTTCCCATAGACAACCAATCACATGGCTCATGCACACCCTCACCTGCTCAAATATTTCCTCGCCAAGGCCTTTCCTGACCCTCTTCTTGGAACGACAGCTTCTTCCCTCCACCCAACCTCCTTCCCTGATCCCTCCATTCCCTATTTCTATCCAGGGCACTGTCACCATCCTGAGAGACAGATTTGAAATGATGCTCTTGACACATAAGCTTTAGGATCTTCTTTTGCACAGGCTCCTTCCACAATTTGTTATGAGTTCTCATTCTAAATAAATCTTCACTCTCATACCTCAATATTGATTTGTAAGTTTGGGATCCTTTTCTTAATGAAGCCTACCCCCAACTGCATAAATTTCAACCCCCATAAAACCAGTCACATCCATCTTGCTGTAATTTTACTTGCCATTCTGTCTCTCCTACTAAGCAATATGGCTTCCCTTGTGGCTCAGCAGGTAAAAAAAATCCGCCTGCAATGCAGGAGACCTGGGCTCAATCCCTGGGTTGGGAAGATCCCCTGGAGAAGGGAGAGGCTACCCACTCCAGTATTCTGGCCTGAAGAATCCCATGGACTATATAGTCCATGGGGGTCGCACAAAGTCAGACACGATTAGGCGACTCTCACACTTTCTTTCACTCTCCCACTAAAATGTAAACTCCATGAGACTGTTTCATTTTTGCTCTATCTACAGGGTCTAGAACAAGGCCTGGCATATTGGTGCTAAACAAATATTTGCCAGATGCATAGACTCCCTCTGTGATCCCAGGGTGCCCACAGGAAATGGGGTGGAATCCTCTCTTCTGGCCTCTGGGCTTCACCACAGTGGGTTTCTGACCACACCTGCTGGAGGTCTCCTAGCCAGAGCTAAGTTCACTTTTTCCTCCTTCTCTGCTCCCAGGAAGCAGAAGAACCAAGGGCTGTCCTGGCCATGGTGTCAGGGTCCTGGACTGAGACCAGCTGAGTGACCAGCGGGAGCAAACCAGTGGTGGCACTGGGCATTGGTGGGCATGTGCTGCCAGGAGAGCGGGTACTGCCGAAGCAACCCCATGCAAGCCCAGGGTGCAGCCCGCTACCCAGCATGCACTGCCAGCCTTATGCCTTTGCCAGTGGCAGGGAGCCGGGGCACCATGCTCCCCTCCCCCACTCCCAGGGCTTGGGGCCACCTAGCAATAGGGACATTGTCGGAAATAGCAATGCAGCTACACGCCTCCAGTCCCATGGGCTTCCGAGAGGAGTACCTGGGTGGCAGTGGACACTAACGCGTGGAGGAGAGGCGGAGCTAATGGGGACCACTGGAAACAGGGTCCCCGGGAAACCTGGGGAGAGGGACATGGGTCTCAGGTCACATGGAGCACCTGGGACATTCAGGGAACATGAGATGTGCCAGGAAACAGAGGCACAGGGATCACAACAGAGTTGTGATCTCAGGGAACAGAGATCAGCCAATGAGGCATTGAGCTCAGTGTCCTTGGAATATGTGAGTTGGACATAAAAGGGTCCCATATCCTACATCCCTCCACGGGAGGGTCAAGGGCCCTGGGGGATGGGAGGTATAGGGTCAAAGGTCCTCAGGCTGATGGGAACACGCACACACAGGCAGCTGGGGCTCTGGGTTCCTGGGGTGGGGGTGAGGACAGATGCTCAGAGCTCTCACTCAGACCTCATCAGGGAACCTGTGCACCTGAGGCCCACCCAGGAGGCACCTCCAAGACAGGGCTCCTCAGCATAGGGAGAATTCACGTGGGGGCATCTGGGCTGGAGGTCATGGCAGGCCCGGAGAAGGCAGAGTAGCTGAGGAGTTACTGACCTCCTGGATCCAACATCCCAATGCCCCCCCATCTCCAACAAGGAGCAGAGGCCTTTTACTGGGACAGGGATGTGAGCATGGCCCCTGCTCACCTGCAGCCCTACATCAGCTCTGTGAACCCCATGGTGGGGGTGTTATCCCTTCATCTACTCCCCCAGGAAGAGCCACCACCAGAGGTGCCAGGCCAAGAACCTGGCCCTCTGAGACCCAACATGATACCCTGTGCCCCCAACCAAAGCCCCCTCCGCCCCCTCCCCCGGCCTACATGTGCTCACTCACATGTCCTGCAGCATCCTTCCAAGGAAGGTACCACCGAGCCCCCAACCTAGAGGAAGAGGAGAGGTGGGTGGGAGGCCCCATCCAGGCCAGGAGCCAAGATGCCAGCAAGAGGCACAAAGATTGTAAGAGTCTTGACTTGTTTCCTCCCATGATGCTCCAGGGCAGGAGTTCTAGGCCCTGTGGTCCAGCAGGCCCAGGCCAGAGCGGGAAGGGCCCCTGGGCTGGCCATCATCCGAGAGTCACAGAGCCTAACCTGACTGGTTGGGACACTGGATCTAAGACTACCTCAGCCCCCTGTGAGGCTGGAGGCTAGGTAGAGAGGGGGCAGGGTGCCAGGGCCTCCTGTCTGTGTGGTGGTAGCTCTCCTGATGTACCCTGCCCCCAGCATGGTCAGCCTGCTTAGTGTTTCCTGCACAGAGGGTCAGGGAAGGGACTGACCCACGTGGGCTGGGCTCTATCTCAGCCTTGGATGAGATGCCTCTTTCCTCTGGACTTAGCTTTGCTATCGCTCATGCTTGTGCTTCTGCTCAGTCGCTAAGTCAAATCCATGGACTGTAGCCCGCATCTGTCCATGGGATTCTCCAGGCAAGAATATTGGAGTGGGTTGCCATGCGCTTCTCCAGGGGATCTTCCCAACCCAGGGATCAAACTCACATCTCCTACTTGGCAGGAAGATTCTTTACCACTGAGCTACCAGGGAAACCCATTCTCCCACCTCTAAAATGGGACAATGATCCCTGATAGCCCTTCTCCTCTACAGTGAAATGGATAAAAGAATGGATGTGACAGTTCTTTGTAAATAAGTATGTGTGTGTGAGTGTGGGTCTCAGTATATGTGTGTGATTTTTGTGATTTATGTGTGATTTTGCATATGTGTGCCTGTATGAATGAGAGAATGATTGGATGTGTGTAATGGTATTCTAGGTGAGACCAGAAATCTTTAAAAGCTCAATATTAATGTCAATATCCAGGAGTCTCTGGCAGAGGCATGGGTTGACGGTGGCCTGCATCAGGCTACATCAGGCTACATCAGGGACACTGAGCGCGACAGTGCGTGTATGGGACCTCTTGAGGGAGGTCACCATTATCTTCATTACCTCCACTGTAGTTTGGCTTCAGGTCAAACAACAGGGAGGGAACACAGCCCCACATCAACAGAAAATTGGATTAAAGATTTACTGAGCATGGCCCCGCTCATCAGAACAAGACCCACTTTCCCCCTCAGTCAGTTTCTCCCATCAGGAAGCTTCCATAAGCCTCTTATCCTTCTCCATCAGAGGGCAGACAGACTGAAAACCACAATCACAGAAAATGAGCCAATCTGATCACATGGACCACAGCCTTGTCTAACTCAATGAAACTATGAGCCATGCCATGTAGGGCCACCCAAGACTGACGGGTCATGGTGGAGAGTTCTGACAAAATGTGGTTCACCGGAGAAGGGAATGGTGAACCACTTCAGTATTCTTGCCTTGAGAACCCTATGAACAGTATGAAAAAGCAAAAAGATAGGATACTGAAAGATGAACTCCCCAGGTCAGTAGGTGCCCAATATGCTACTGGAGGTCAGTGGAGAAATAACTCTAGAGAGAATGAAGAGATGGACCCAAAGCAAGAACAACACCCAGTTGTAGATATGACTGGTGATGGAAGTAAAGTCTGATGCTATAAAGAGCAATTTTGCATCTGAACCTGAAATGTTAGGTCCATGAAAAGTGAAAGAAAGTGAAGTTGCTCAGTCGTTTCCAACTCTTTGTGACCCCATGGACTGTAACCTACCAGGCTCCTCTGTCCATGGGATTTTCCAGGCAAGAGTACTGGAGTGGGTTGCCATTTTAGTTCCATGAATCAAGGCAAATTGGAAGTGGTCAAACAGGAGATGACAAGAGTGAACATTGACATTTTAGGAATCAGCGAACTAAAATGGACTGGAATGAGTGAATTTAACTCATATGACCATTATGTCTACTACTGTGGGCAAGAATCCTTTAGAAAAAATGGAGCAGCCATTATAGTCAACAAAAGAGTCTGAAATGCAGTACTTGGATGCAATCTCAAAACCACTGAATGACATGTGTTCATTTCCAAGGCAAACCATTCAATATCACAGTAATCCAAGTCTACGCCCTGACCAGTAATGCTGAAGAAGCTGAAGTTGAATGGTTCTATGAAGACCTACAAGACCTTCTAGAACTAACATCCAAAAAAGATGTCCTTTTCATTATAGGGGACTGAAATGCAAAAGTAGGAAGTCAAGAAACACCTGGAGTAACAGGCAATTTGGCCTTGGAGTACAGAATGAAGCAGGGTAAAGGCAAATGGAGTTTTGCCAAGAGAACGCACTGGTCATAGCAAACACCCTCTTCCAACAACATAAGAGAAGACTCTACACATGGACATCACCAGATGGTCAATACCAAAATCAGATTGATTATATTCTTGGCAGCCAAAGATGGAGAAGCAAAAACAAGACTGGGAGCTGACTGTGGCTCAGGCCATGAATTCCTTATTGCCAAATTCAGACTCAACTTGAAGAAAGTAGGGAAAACCAGTAAACCATTCAGGTATGACCTAAATCAAATCCCTAACGATTATACAGTGGAAGTGAGAAATAGATTTAAGGGACTAGATCTGATAAGTAGAGTGCCTGAAGAACTATTGACAGAGGTTCGTGACATTGTACAGGAGGCAGTGATCAAGACCATCCCCAAGAAAAAGAAATGCAAAAAAGCAAAATGGCTGTCTGAGGAGGCCTTACAAATAGCTGAGAAAAGAAGAGTAGCTAAAGGCAAAGGAAAAAGGAAAGATATACCCATCTGAATGCAGAGTTCCACAAAATAGCAAGGAGAAATAAGAAAGCCTTCCTTAGTGATCAATGCAAAGAAATAGAGGGAAAAAATAGAATGGGAAAGACTAGAGATCTCTTCAAGAAAATTAGAGATACCAAGGAAACATTTCATGCAAAGATGTGCACAATAAAGGATAGAAAGGGTATGGAACTAACAGAAGCAGAAAATATTAAGAAGAGGTGGCAAGAATACACAGAAAAACTATACAAAAAAGATCTTCATGACCCAAATAAGCACAATGGTGTGATTACTCACCTAGAGCCAGACATCCTGGAATGCAAAGTCAACTGGGCATTAGGAAGTATCACTATGAACAAAGCTAGTGGAGGTGATGGAATTCCAGTTGTGCTATTTCAAATTCTAAAAGACGTTGCTGCTAAAGTGCTGCACTCAGTATATCAGCAAATTTGGAAAACTGAGCAGTGGCCACAGGACTGGAAAAGGTCAGCTTTTGTTCCAATCCCAAAGAAAGGTAATACCAAAGAATGCTCAAACTACCACACTAGCAAAGTAATGCTCAAAATTCTCCAAGCCAGGCTTCAACAGTACATGAACTGAGAACTTCCAGGTCTTCAAACTGGATTTAGAAAAGGTGGAGGAACTAGAGATCAAATTGCCAACATCCGCTGGATCATCAAAAAAGCAAGAGAGTTCCAGAAAAAACATCTATTTATGCTTTATTGACTACGCCAAAGCCTTTGACTGTGTGGATCACAACAAACTGTGGAAAATTCTAAAAGAGATGGGAATACCAGACCATCTGACCTGCCTCCTGAGAAATCTGTATGCAGGTCAAGAAGCAACAGTTAGAACTGCACATGGAATAACAGACTGATTCCAAATTGGGAAAGGAGTATGTCAAGGCTGTGTATTGTCACCCTGTTTATTTAACTTATATGCAGAGTACATCATGAGAAACGCTGGGCTGGATGAATCACAAGGTGGAATCAAGATTGCTGGGAGAAATATCAATAACCTCAGATATGCAGATGACACCAACTCATGGCAGAAAGTGAAGTAGAACTAAAGAGCTTCTTGATGAAAGTGAAAGAGGAGAGTGAAAAAGTTGGCTTAAAACTCAACATTCAGAAAACTAAGATCATGGCATCTGGTCCCATCACTTCATGGCAGATAGATGGGGAAACAGTGGAAACAGTGGCTGACTTTATTTTTCTGGGCTCCAAAATCACTGCAGATGGTGACTGCAGTCATGAAATTAAAAGATGCTTGCTCCTTGGAAGAAAAGCCATGATCAACCTAGACAGCATATTAAAAAGCAGAGATATTACTTTGCCAACAAAGGTCCATCTAGTCAAACCTATGGTTTTTCCAGTAGTCATGTATGGATGTGAGAGTTGGACCATAAAGAAGGCTAAGTGCCCAAGAATTGATGCTTTTGAACTGTGGTGTTGGAGAAGACTCTTGAGAGTCCCTTGGACTGCAAGGAGATCCAACCAGTCCATCCTATAGGAAATTGGTCCTGAATATTCATTAGAAGGACAGATGTTGAAGCTGAAACTCCAATACTTTGGTCACCTGATGTGAAGAACTGACTCACTGGAAAAGACCCTGATGCTGGGAAAGATTGAAGGCAGGAGGAGAAGGGGATGACAGAGGATGAGATGGTTGGATGACATCACCGACTCTATGAACATGAGTTTGAGTAAGCTCCGGGAGTTGGTGATGGACAGGTAAGCCTGGCGTGCTGCAGTCCATGGGGTTGCAAAGAGTCAGACAGGACTGAGCGACTGAACTGAACTGAATGTCAGGAACTCTAATAACTCAACTATAGCCCTAAACCCTCCAGGAAATCCCTTCCCTTTAGGTGTGTACAGAATGACAGCTCTCCATGCTCATACTGGACACCCACTAGCTCAGTGCAGGCCGAACAATACATCTGTATGGTGCATGTGTGCAAGTGTGTGCAAGTGTGGTGCATGTGTGCCTTGGTGTGTGGCATGCTCACTGGCCTGCTGAGGTGTCAATGGCCCTGTGGAGTGTGTGGTGCCTGTGAGTGGCTGACTGCTGGTGTTGGTGTGTATGTGAGTGTGCCGACAATGTGTGGCAGTGTGTGTCTGTGTGCATCTGGACATGCTCGTGTGATGTGTGCAATGCAGTATGACGGGGTCAGAGCAAAGATACACGGAGAGATGTGGAGTTAGGGTGGAGTCAAGGTGGCTGGACAGGTCCAGGTTCCAGGGAAGCCCTCCTTCCACACATCTCCACACCACAAGACACCCCTGCCCCTACCCACCACCACCACTAAGACAGCCGGTACCCCTGGCTTCCAGCTGTGCTGTCGGGAGAGGCGGCTGGCACTGACCTTGGCACACTCGGTCTCGTTGAGTGGTGGGCAGCTGATGGGCGAGCGGACGAGCACGGCGCCCAGGGGCGTGCTGCTGCAGTGGTGGCGGGTGCAGTGTGCGATCCAGGACGCCCCGGGCTGGGGGGACAGAGGTGGCTGATGGGGACTTGGGGACGACGGCCCCAGTGAGCCGGTAGGCAACAGCTCTCAGGACAGGTGCCGCCCAGAACTTGGCACTGCCCGGGGCCCCATGCGGACCCAGTCCCGGGAGCTGGTCCTGGGTGTCCCAGGCAGGGACGCCTGCCCAGTCGTGCAACTGGGGGCTGCTTACCAAGAACAGGGAGGTGGTGCCATTGGGGAAGGTGAAGAGGCAGGACACGTTCCTGCAGGAGCCGCAGCAGGCCGCCAGGTCCCTCGGGTGCTCGTACTCCTGGTTCTGCAGGACAGGGCGGGACGCGATGGCCTCAGCCCCCGGGCCCGCCTCCACCCTCCCACACTCCCACTCTCTGCTTGTCCCTGAGCCCAGAAACCAGAGGAGGGGCGCTGGAGGTGGCTGGAAAGGAAACCCCCAGGGTCCTTCTGTGTCAAGTAGGAAGGCCGTCCTTATGTCCACCCTCAGCCTCCCTTACAGCCCTTCTTAGACCCAGCCCCAGTGGACCAAGAGATGGCATTGCAGCTAATTAAGGGTGACAGTGTTCATTCCAGATAGACTTTCGTTCGGGTCCCAGTTCCTGGGGAAAGTTTGACAAACAGCTGGACCTCCCTACACTTCAGTTTTCTCATCTGAAAAATGGGAATAATTTCATCATCTTTTACTCAACTAATACTGATCCAGGCCTTACTAGAAGCCAGTTGCTGTCCTAGGTAATGGGCATATAGAAGCACTCAAATGGCAGCAACACAAAGACACAAACCAAGACGACAGCGAATGTGCCAGGCATGAGTAGGTGCTTGATAAATGTGTATTTTCTCTGTCACATGCCCACCCTCGCCAGGCCTGCACTCTTGCTGTTCCCCGCTGGCCTCAGCACTTTCCACAGGGGGTCTCGGAGGTCCCCCGCCATGCCCACTCTCCAGACTCGTCCAAAGAGCTTGGGCGAGCTTGAAGGGCCCCGCTGACACCCAGGGCACGAGGGTCTGCAGGCCAGCCCCCGGGGCCCCAGCCCCCTCCCCCTACCGCCTCACAGTGGACGTCACACAGCACGGAGGTGGTGTTGATCTGGTAGAAGCTGGTCAGAGGGTCCAGCACGTCAGTGCAGCGGGAGGTGTGGCACACGCCATCTGCCGAGAGCTCCACCACCGTCTGGCCTGGCTGCATCACCCCCAGCTCGCGACTCAGACACACGGGGGCCTTCACTGGATGGGCGAGCAGCGTGGTGACAGTCAGCAAGAGCCCAGCACCCCTGCCAGCCCCAGGCTGACTGGCCCAGCCCGGGATCACCCAACGCGCTCTACCTCCCCGGCTCCGCCCTCCCCACTCACCGCACTCATATTTGGCGCAGCCACACACGTTCTCCGCGCTGCGCATGAACGCCTCGTCCAGCTGGGACTTCTCCCACTGGGTGGGCAGAGGTGGTCAGCACCCCAGGGAGGGGGAGGCCCAGCCCCACCGTCAGGAGCAGCCTGCCACCTGGGGCCCTCTCTCTGTCAGTAGCTTCCTTGCAGTGGGTGGGGAGGGGGTTGGCAGGCCTGTTGGCCACGGGGGCCCTTGGCACCCTGTGAGCTCATTCACCCTCTTACAAGGATGCCCGGGTTGCTCCCGAGACTCCATGCTGAGGAGTTGCTCCCCAATGTCCTCTTCTGGGCCTCGGGCCTCTCCTGTCATCCTGAGCACTCACTGGCCATATCAGCAGGGCCCCTGCATGGCTGGTGGCCCAGAGCCCTGCTCTGCTCATACACTTTCCTTCCTCCTACCCCAGTTAAAAGGAGAAGAGGCCGGGATGAGGGAAAACATGAGAAGACATGAGGGCTGGGTAGGAGGGAGGGAATACTTATGATCCAGAAAATCATGTAAACAACATAACTTTAAACACAACTTTCCCTTTCTTAAAGTATTTTCAACTTTTCTCAGTGGCCATGCAGCCTGATAGTTAAGGGCATGCTTTCTGAAATCAGATTTCCTGGGTTTCAATCCTGGCTCTGAGATTTACTAGCTACATTGCATTAACCTTAGTTTCCTTTTTTGTACTGAGACAATCATAGACTCCACCTTGTTTGAGTTATCATGAGAATTAATATGATAATGTATATAAAGTCTAGTCAAAGCTATGGTTTTTCCAGTAGTCATGTATGGATGTGTGAGTTGGACTATAAAGAAAGCTGAGCGCTGAAGAATTGATGCTTTTGAACTGTGGTGTTAGAGAAGGCTCTTGAGAGTCCCTTGGACTGCAAGGAGATCCAACCAGTCTATCCTAAAGGAAATCAGTCCTGAATATTCATTGGAAGGACTGATGCTGAAGCTGAAACTCCAATACCTTGGCCACCTGATGTGAAGAACTGACTCACTAGAAAAGACCCAAATGCTGGGAAAGATCCTTCAGAGGGGAGGAGAAGGGGACGACAGAGGATGAGATGGTTGGCTGGCATCACTGACTTGATGGACATGAGTTTGAGTAAGCTCCAGGAGTTGGTGATGGAAAGGGAAGCCTGGCATGCTGCAGTCCATGGGGTCGCAAAGAGTCAGACATGACTGAGAGACTGAACTGAACTGAACTAAAACATTAGTTACTGTCATGAGTATCACCGTCATCCCCACCATCCCCACCATCATCCCTACCGCCACCACCACCATCAGTGTCTTCCTGGTGGCACTTAATCGTCACCACAACTTTGAACTATGATCAGACCCACTTTACAAGCGAGGGTACAATGCCCAGAGAGCAGAACTTGATACAAGAATGCTGACTTGCAATTCAAGGCTCATCGACCAGATGAAAGGAGTGGAGAAGGGAAAGAGAGGAATGAAAAGGGGGAGGAAGACCAGGGGGAGTGGGGAGGGGCAGGGTCTTCATACCAGATGGCACCGGGGCACTGGGATTGTGTCGCAGTCACATTCTGAAAAACAGGAGGGGCCAGGACCCACCTCACCAGAGATGTCCAGGTGGGAGCCCCCTAGGCCTCCCAGGTTCCTCACCACAGGTGCAGTCTCTCTTCTAGCTTCCCTCCATCCCCACATGGGGGCTGCAGCTCCCCTGGTTGGGCAGGTGGGGTGTGATGGGCCCATAATTGAATGTGCAGGGAGGATAAGCAGGTGGATGGATCAACCCCAGGTTCCCTTCCATCATCTGGGCTTCATCCCTCCCAGTGCTCCAGAACCCACTGAGCAGAGCAGAGTGGGGCCTCTCCAAGAAGGACCATGGCAAGGGTGGAATTTCTGATCATCTGCATTTCCCAAAGTATACACTCAGCAAGCTGAGCTCTACACTGAACCTTTGCCCGTGAGCAGGTCCAGTTCTAAGCTGCGAAGGAGCTGACTTTGGAGGCACCGCTGCCTGTGACTTAAGGGCTCCACCAGCTCTAGCTTCAAGGGGAGGAGAAGTCAGGGTCACAGTGGCTGTGAAACATGCTTTGGAGTCATCCACTCATGCAGCAAATAGTTTTAAGCACCTATATGCTTAGATTTGTCTGTGCTTTGGGGACAAATCCGTGGATAAGACAAACTAAAATCCCTGTCTTCGTGAAGTTTACATTTTAGTGAGGCCTGGAAAAAGCAAGCAAAATACCCAGATGCAAAACAGAGTTTTTGATCTCTTTTGAAAACCATTTTTATATAAAGTTTGCTGGTATTCATTACTGATCACTGCCACTCCCCACCTGCTTCCCAAAAGGACTTCAGGTGAATTTGAACGAAATCATGATTATTATCCGATGGCTGCAATAAAGATTTTTTTTTTTAAGGTGGAAAAGTTCCTTTTTGCAACACGGAAGTTGCTTATTTCCTTCTTTTATTCTGGGGAGACAAAAAAATGTCCAGCACTCAGGGAGCAGATGAAGCCAGGAGGAAGGCCATTTGGAGGCTTCCTTCCCTCTGGTGACTCTGGAGGAGGAGAACCTGAGCCAGGTGGATAGTGGTGGCCCCACTCCCGCCTCCCCCAGGGGCCCTGGGTCTCCACCTTTGGGGAGGGGGCGTCTCTGTGCGGGGACTTACCACAGGACTTGTAGGGGCAGCAGCGCTCTGGGCTCCACACCTCCACCAGGGCCGTGCCCATGCCGCACTGCACATGCGGGCAGCGGAAGCTCTCACACACTGCGCGGGAGGGGAGGCAGGGGACGCATCAGACACAGACTCCTTGGAGCTGGAATCCTCAGAAACACTTTGGCTAAGGAGGGGGTACCTCTCGGCCCCCCCCTGCGGCCCCCTCAGTGTCCTCAGACACCCTCTGGCATCCAGGGGTGAAGTATGGGCTCCTGAAGTCTCCCCATAGAACTATGTCAGGACACCCTAGCTCTGCTCCAGGAGGTATCAGCAACATGACAATGTCAGAACCTTCAACTCGCTCAGCTGGGCCTCCCTCTTGGGATTCTGTGTCACCCTGAGACTAGTGCTCTGAGGGTAGTCAAGGACCAAGGGAAGCACTCCTGATGGACAGTTCCTCTCTAAGAAGAACACAGCTCCTCCCATGCTGTGGAGACTTCCTCCTCTGGTAGCCCATCCCAGCCCCAGTCTGCTCTGCTTCAGCAGATGCCACATACACTCCAGGACTCACACTTCCCCTCGTCCTGCTCTTCAGCAGGTCCTCTCTTAGTTTAGGATTCCCTGGCCATTCATTGAGAGACCAAGACAAGGAGGAGGGAATCCCTGGACACAACTTTCTGGTGGGGACGGAAGGTGCCAGGGACAATGCTGAAGGAGAAAGACTGTAAAACTTATTTTATCTACTAAAAAAAAATCGGCACAGGTAAGAATTATTAATCAATGTTTCAAAAACCTAAGAGGTGAAAGGTGAGAAGGACATTTGTATAATGTCTGAGTGATAGGTTACTTTCTGTTTGAAAGAAGAAATTTGTAAATGTAAGATGGACAGGTCACCATAATCCAGGGCTAGCAACCACAGAGTATGTGCCTCTTGGTGTGATGAAGCTCAAGAATAGTATAGATTTTTAGCCTGAATCCATGAAGTCTTAGTTCTAATTTCCAGTTATAGAAGCACAGAAGACAGAGGAGCAATGTAAACAGTTCCAAGAATAAGCAACCAGGTAAATCCAGAAGTGGGACTTCCTGCTGGACCATAACCCAAACTCCACAATTTAGCATCGCATGGAAGAAAGGGCACTTACTAGATTCAGACACTTAAGAGATATAATGTTAATGTGTGGGTCTGGCTGGGATCCTGGATTGGACAGACCAGGCAAATCATAGACTGGGTGTGATAGGACTTGAAAATGTATTAGCAAGAAAAGTAAAGGTCATTCACTGAAAATCTGGCTTAAAAAGAGCATGTATGGTATAAACTCAATTTGGTAAAACACATTTATATTGTATAAAGGCATGGAAAATATCTGGAAGAATATGTACTGAATCGGAGGATATTGACAATGGAATACCTGGGAGGTAGGAAAATTGTGTTTTCATTTTCTTGACTTGGATTCAGTGCTTTCTACAAGACTAAGCATTTTTGCAAGAAAAGTGTAGTGAATGAAGACTGGGACAAGGTAATATCAATGGCCTCTGTTGATCGAGGGCGCTAGTGGTAAAGAAGTCGTCTGCCAGTGCAGGAGACAGAAGAGACATGGGTTGGATCCCTGGGTCGGGAAGGTCCCTTGAAGGAGGGCATGGCAATCTGCTCCAGTATTCTTACCTGGAGTATCCCATGGACAGAGGAGCCTGGTGGGCTATATAGTCCTCACGGTTGCAAAGAGTCAGAAATGGCTAAAGCGACAGCACGCACTATATACCAAGCACCATTATATGAAGGTAGTATGTACACAGCACACACTTCATGTATATTATCTCTAATCTTCACAATATCCCCTTGAGGCACATACTATTATCAGTATTTTACAAATGAGAAACCTTGGCTCAGAGAAGTCACAGCTAGTAAGTGATTGGCACTCAGAACAGTGACTGACTCCATACCGCTGTACTCACTCCATATTACTCGAGTCCTTCTTGAGAAACACCAGGAGGAAGCTCAGAAGGAGACATGAGGAGAGAGACTGAAGAGGACGGAGGAGAGGAAAGATGCTGACCCTCTGCTCAGATGAGCTTTGTAAACACTTTGTGACAAGCGGCCTCTGAGCCCCTGGGTGCAGCTGTTTGGTCAGGTACAGCTGGGCCTTTGGGGGAACTCTCCTCCATGGGAACCTGGATTGCTTCAAAGGTGGTTCTAGAAATGATCCCATGGGGGCTGCCCTTGGGGTATCCTGGGAGAGACCCCTCCCCTACGCTGCTCTGTGCCAGTGTGGTCCACCTCACCTTTCTCCTAGAGTTGGTATGGAAAGTAATTTTTGTAAATTAATTCGTATTTAAATTTAACCCTTTTATTAATGTTCATCCAATAGATTTGCTTAAAGTCGATGATGCTGGCTGTACTATGACTATGCTTATTAGGTATTATTGTATACAGTAATACATTAAGGTATATCCTATATACATACAGGTGCTATGTCTTATAAAAATATCAGAAAGGGCCCCCTTTGATTTATCTTTGCAAAATAACAGGGCTTCAGAGGCTTCAGAATGCAGCCTTGTGTAGGGACTATGGGAACAGTGGTAGAGACCCTGAGGCAGGGGCTCTGGGTCAGTCAGAGAAAGAGGACTGTGGATCCAGGCTGGGTGGGTGGGAGTGGCCTAAGCATTTGTGCCTCAACCCAGGCTCTTGGGGGCCTCCATGGAGGGGACAGGGACCTTCTTTAGGAAGCCTCAGAGCCATTTATGGGACAGCCCAGACCCTCGCCATTCAGCCCAGCTTCCTCAGGTGGGGCCTCCTTCCGTGGCTTCCCCAGAGGCCACCCCCTGGGGGCTCCTCGCTGCCCCCTGTTGAATGCCCATGGATCCCAGAGTGAGGACTTTGTGATGGTCCCCGGAGCTCCCTCCAGCCCTGGCCCCCACGTCCTGCAGGACTCACCGCACTGGTACAGGGGACAGCAGAGCTCCGTGGTGTTCCTGTCCACGGTGAGCGCCTCCCCTTCCTGACACTCGGGGATGGGATCCGGACAGTCTCCACAGGCTGCGGGGAGAGAGGGGCCACCCCTGTCACAGGCGGTCCCAGTGCCGGGGAGGGTGGTCCAGAGCAGGTGGTCGTGGGAAGCACCTAGACCGCAGGTGTGACAGGAGCCAGACTCATAGCGGTACCAAACCAAGCTTGGGTCTGCTCGCCTGCTCGCGGGAAAGCCAATCTAAAGACACCCAGTCGTGGTGAAGGAAAGTGCCGTGATTATTGCAGGCACCAAGCAAGGAATTCGAGTTTGAGCATTAACTGCCTGTTCTTACAGGCTTCCCTGGTGGTTCAGGCAGTAAAGAATCTGACTGCAACGAGGAAGACCTGGGTTCGATCCCTGTGGCAGAAAGATCCCCTGGAGAAAGAAATGGCAACCCACTCCAGTATTCTTGCCTGGAAAATCCCAAAGACGGAGAAGCCTGGCGGGCTACAGCTCATGGGATCGCCAAGAGTCAGACACAACTGAACGACTAACGCTTTCTTTCTCCTTGCTTGGAGCCTGCAATAAAGGCTGCACTTTGCTTCACCACAACCTGGAGTCAGTAAGTGGGCTTTACTGCGGGCAGGTGAGGAGACCCAAGTTTGGCTTGGTAACATGAGCAGTATGCCTTAGTTCCACGTGACCCATCCTGCAGTTAGAACCGGGAAGTTCTCCCTCACCGCCACCTAAGTTCTTTTACTGAACAAGCACCCATCTTCCCGAGCTCAGTAATGTATGGCTTGAAGCAGTGGTGGTTTCTTCCTACACTTCTTCCTGGACAGGGGTCTCACCCTTCGCCCTGTGCCCCTTCCACCTGAAGATCCCCACCCTTGCCTCCCAGCCACCCAGGGAAGCAGGGTGAGGGAGGCGGTGGCGGTGATCCGGGCGGGCCTGCTGCTACTGGAGGGCACATCTACCTACCACAGAAGTAGGAGATGCAACACGAGCCCCCCAGGCGGCCCGCGATCAGGATCTGGTCCTGGCGGCAGCTGGGGACCTGCACTGCCTCACACAGGTCGGGGTCACACTCTGGGGGAAACAGAATTTCGGGGTTGGGAGCAGACCCTGCGTGGCCATGCCTGGGCCCCCACCCAAGCCCTGCTTTCATTTCCAGCCGGAACCCAGTCATTCCCAGAGCTAGCCATGCTCCCGCCCCTGGGTGATAGGTGTCCCAGCCCCTCCCCAGCCCCACCCTGGGCCTCTCACCACAGCTGTAGCGGGGGCAGCAGGAGTCCTCCTGGAAGTGGGTGAGGAGCCGGTGGCCGGGGCTGCAGGTGGGGGCGAGGCCCTCACACAGGGTCTGGTTACACGCTGCCCGGGGGCCGCAGGGCCTGTCACCTGGAGGCCGGGGCTCCCCCCAGCCGCCAGCACTGCCCGGCCCCTGGACACCTGACCCCCAGCACTTCCCCCAGGACCCAGGACCCATGTCCCTGGAGAAGGCCCCTGAGGGTCATGTAGGGTTCAGGACTGAGACAGAAGAGCCGTCAGAGTTAACATTCTGGGTCAGTCAGAGAAAGAGCCGGCCATGTGCCGGCTGTAGTTCTACTAGATCAGATTAAACTTCTATAATTCTCATAACAACCCAGAAAGTGGGTACTGTTATCAGCCTCATGTTACAGGAGAATGGACCTCATGTTCAATGATCTGCTGGGGCCACAAGGCTGCAAGGTGGTGGAGGAAGCGTCCACCAGGCTGCCTGGCTCCAAGTGCACGTCATTAAGTCCTGCCCCATGCTGACTCAGAAGGCACAGCTCCCCTCAACCCCCATGGTCCTCCACTGTCCCCAACACACCCCCACAAGACACTCTCATTTCCCCAGGTCTTATCCTATCCATCAAGGTCAAGGAGCAGGGCTGCAGTCTTTTAACCATCTAACAATGGAGGTCTAAGGGTGGGACTCACCACAAACCGTCCCCAGGCAGCAGGGGTCCTCGGTGGGCTGCAGCAGGGCCACCTCCCCGAAGCGCGGGCAACTTTCAGGGCGGGGGCCGGGGCAGACCCGGTCCACCGGGACGATCGTGTCTGGAGCTTGGCACTGGTGCTGGCAGCAGCCACTGAGGGAGCTGTTCCAAGTTTCCCCCAGGGCCCGCGGCACGCCTGTGCTGTCTGTGCAGGCTGCAGTGGGCATGGCGAGGTGCCAGGGACTGAGGAGGGTGGGAAGACCCAGACCATCCCAGGCCAGACCCTCCCTGGGAAACTGACCACCCCCAGGGCAGACCTGGAGGGATGCAGGGAGCCTCGCCGTGGGCATAGGAGGGCAAAGGAGGCTCTGGGGTCTACCAGACTCCAGGGCAGACTCCCTCTGCCCGGGGAGGGGAGGGACTTACCGCACTTCTCCTCGGGGATGCAGAGCCCGGAGTGGCGCCGGTGCAGGATGGTGCCCTCGGAGCAGACGCAGCCCTCTCCCAGCACCTGGCACTGCGCTGGGTCCAGCGGGCCCAGCAGCCCATCCTGGCATGTCCTGGGGGGCTCGCAGGCGGACACACATGCCTGGTATGTAGAATCGCTGGAGCACAGGAAGGCTGCAGGGACATAGCAGCGGGCGCCAGGCCCGGCTCAGACCCCAGGAGGGTGAGCAGGGGGCTCATCTGTGCCTCGGCAGAGAGTATTAATTCAACGGGGTTTAGGGCATTGCCGCCTCCCTCTAGATCAGGAGCCGGCAAAGCACAGTCACAGCCCAAATCCAGCCTCTGCCCAGTTTTGCAAATAAAGTTTTACTGAAACACAGGCATGCCCGTTTACTTACTATTGTATCTGGCTGCTTCCGTACTATAAGAGCAGAGCTGAGCAATTGTGACAGAGACAACTAAGTCTCAACTATTTGCTAGCTGGTCCTTTACAGAAAACATTTGCCAACATCTTGCTGTAGATCAGTGCTTCCAAAGTTCCTCGACTGTAAAAACTAGATCTTACATTGTGGTCCAATATACACTCGCACATAAACAGTGGCCCTTAAGCCTGACTGCAAAAGGGAGCTTTTGCAACGACCCCACCCCAGACCAATTAAATTAGCATTTCTCACTGTGGGGCCCAGGCATGAATACTTTTTGAAGTTCCCTGAGTGATTTCAAACGGTAGCTGGGGTTAAGAATCACTGATGCATTGTAACAAAAAACCTTTTTTCACAAAACAATACTTAATCTTTCCAGGTGTAGTACACACTAGTGTTTTTTTTTCTTTCTTTTTTTTAAATTCTACTGCATTTTTAAATGCTGATGCCAACCCCCAAATTAGTAGGTATGCTGATATCATACCCACTGACTTGGGATCCACAGTCTGAAAAACACTGCGTGTATGCTCAGTCTTTCAGTCGTGTCCGACTCTTCGTGACCCCACTATGCTTCTCTGACCGTGGGATTTCCCAGGCAAGAATACTGGAGTGGACTGCCCTTTCCTCCACCAGGGGATCTCCCCAACCCAGGGATCAAACCCACATATTCTGCAGCTCCAGCACTGGCAGGTGAATTCTTTACCACTGAGCCACCTGGGAAGCCCCTGAAAAACACTACCCTAGATAAGCTTGTCTTTCCATCTTTTGCCTGTCGTATTATAGATGTGATCTTCCTTTGAGCTGTCTCCAGCCTTTCTGGATGTGTTCACATTTACAAATCAAACTACTCTAGGCTGGTCCACCCCACCTACCCCACCAGTGCAAACCTAATGGGGGGTGTAGAGGAACAGCTCTCACATCCATCCTCAGCGAAGGAGAGGAGAGATCGAAAGGGAAAGACAACCAAAAACTAAGAGAGAAGGACTAATATTTACTGGATGGAAACGTGACGGGCCTGTGCAAGGCACTTTGTATACATTATCTCATGTCACCCTCAAAACAACACTCAAGGGACTGCCCCCATTTTACAGATGAGGCAAGGAAACAAAGAAACTAAATAGTAAACTGATAATATTTATTTGATGTGTTCATATAAATTATAATAAAGGTAAAATTTTAAATTTGTTAGTAGTTTATAGATTTATTTAGAAAATATTTGTAAACCTATTAATTAATATTCATTAGTGAATGAATGAATAATTGAACCTGGGAAAGCCCAGACCTGGACTCAGGTCTGTGAGCCTTTCTGCCCCTCTAACAAGGGTGAGGGGTGAGAGCAACAGAAGGCATGGAGGAGACCCCGGGGTGCCCTGCTTTCGCCGCTTCCCTCCCCTCTCCCCTCCCCGACAACTCACGGCAGTAGTCGGAGCGCCGCCACTCGATGCACACGTGGAACTTGTGGCACATGGCCACGTACACGGTCAGGGCCACGCAGGGCTGCTGCACATACTTGGTGTCCCGGATCCACAGGTCACAGAACGACTCCGGGGAGACCTGGGCCGTGCATCAGATGGTGCTGCCACTCCAAACCCCCACATGCCAGGGCTCAGCCCCTCCCAGCCCGGCCCAGAGGCAGCAAGGAGCTTCTGCAGGCTCCCAACCCATCCCAGGATCACCACCTCTGGGGAGTTTGCCCTCTGCAGACAGGAGCTGCTGTTCTCAGCCCGGGGGGTCCCCTCTGCTGGAGCCCGGTGACACCTACAAAGCGGTGGCAGGCGCTGAACGTGCGGTTGGACACCATGCGAAGGCAGGGCGAGCAGTCGGCCGTGGCACAGCTGTCTGGGCGGAAGCGGGTCTGGCCGACTGAGGTCAGGGAGCTGGGCACCTGCCAGCTGTCCAGAAAGGGAGCGGGGTCTTCGGCCTCACCCACCACAGAGCCGTCCTTCAGGGTGAGGTCATTGGCCGCATCCCCATCACAGACACCTGAAAGCGGCAGAGTTACCCCAGTGGCCACAGTAACCTCTACCACTCCCAGCTCCCCAGCTGTCACACTGAACATTCCTCACAATAACCCTTTGAGGCTGGTATTACCGCTATCCCCATTTTATAGATGAGAGAAATACAACACAGAGAAGCCAAGAAACTCCCTGTGGAAGAAATTGTCTTTGTTTAGGAAATACACACCAAAGTACCTAGGGATAAAGGGACCCATGTCTCAAACATCTTTTCAAATGGTTCAGAAAAAAATGCATTTATATAAACTGCATATGCATAGAGAACTGAATATATAAAATGAATATATACATATATAATGCATATTTACATATACACATGCATATATATACACACACACAGACAGGTACAAGGAGAGAGAAAGAAAGAGAAGCAAATGGACAAAATGTGAACACTTAGTAAATCTGGGTAAAAAGTACATGGGAGTTTCTTATACTAGTTTTGCAACTTCTAAGTTTAACACTATATCAAAATTAAAAATTACTCCAAAAAATCTGCTTTAGTAGAGATTGCTAGCTAATTATAGCACCTGTCTCCTTTTCCTCCTGGACGATCCGCTAGCCTACTTCTCCCAGGCTCTCTTGTGGCTAGCAAGACCATGTGATGAGTCCCCCACCAATGGAACATGAGTGAAGGTGATGGGTGCCACTTCCAGGCTGGATGCATAAAATTTGCCCAATTCTTTGCCTTTCTGTGCATTTGGAAGCTTGTGTTGAAAATGGCAGGGCCACGGGATGGAAGGAATCTCCATTTTAGGGAACTTATGTGTGCAAGAAATAAACCTCTACTGTGGTAAGGCACTGAGATGGGGCTCAAGTTCATCTGTCACAGCTTCTAACATGACCTCAACCTCCAGCTTCATCTCTCACAATCTAGTCTTTGAACACACACTTCCCTGCCCTTGTCTTCTGTCTGAAACATGTTCTCTGAAGTCCTTCCTTCACATGCCCTTCAGATGCATGGTCCCTGATCTTCCCAATTCTGTGTGACAGGTTCAGTTTACAGGTCTGTCTTGCTTTCTGAGTGCAAAGATTCATTTTCCTTTATAGTCTCACTCTTTCAATATTTCCCCAAGTTGTCTAGCAGGTGCCCAAGACACCAAGTGTTAGTTTGGATAAAATAGAGATAAATTAGCTGACTTCTGCTCTGATACCTCTAGCCACTAATTTCATGAATATAAAGCATAATTTAACACAAAATCCTCAGATTTTTATCAAGAGTCCCAATGGTCAGATTTTTGGTGTCTTGGCATTGAGTCATGGAAGGGAGTCAAAAAGGCATCATAGGGAGAAGCTGGCCCACCAGAGGCTGACCACAGCACCCTTCACCAGTCATAAACAGTGGAAGGAAGAAATGGTGAGAAAGAATGGCAGAGGAGGGGCTGATGGTAGTGGAAGGGTGTGTGCCTGTGCATGTGTGTGTGTGTGTAAGAAAAGATGGTTATATCAGTGGGAATGGAAGCTTCATAAGACACACTTTGCCTGTTTTGCCTACTCCCTAGTGGCTGATACTCAGAAAATATGTGGTGCACAAATGAGTGAATGAGCAGGGTGCAGACTGACATGTGTTAGTGCATATGTGGGAGGCATTTTGACAGAGTGTGAATGAATAAAATGGGTGCAGATTTATGGATGGAGGGCATGCAAGTATGTGTGTTTAATTATTCCTGTGTCATCCATCATTATAACCATGGCAGTCTGTCATGGGGTGTCTTATGGGGGTCCTTCTGTATCTGCAAGGAGCAGCAGTTCACGCTCAGACTCCTGTACCCCTTTTTCTTATCAAAATACATCCAGGCTCTTAGGGAAAGCTCTCTGTAATCACGCTGTGGTCTGAACAGCACTAGTTCTGTGTTGTGGCAGCTCTGCTGTGTGATCTTAGGCAACCCACTTAACCTCTCTGAGTCCCCTTTCTTCCTTAGTTCAATGGCTATCCTTCAAGGCTATTGTGTGGATAACCTGGAATAAGTGAGATCAGAGTGTGGAAGTGCTTTGTGAAGTGCCCAGGCGTATGCAGACAGGGGGGATTATCTGGTATTAGGAGGCTATCAGGGAAACTGACAGACCATCTCGGCTGAAACGACAACTGGCTGAGGCCAGAGCCCTGCACCATCTCCCGGCTGGCAATTTCAGCCCCAGGACATAAGACATTAGGTCTCTGCTCCAGTGGCTCCGCTGGTCCCACCTCTGGCATGGCACTCTGTCCCAGCTTTCCCTGTTTCAGGGGAACTGGTGTCTGGGGACAGAAGTGGACCAAGGAGTCATCTCCTTCCCCTAGCTGGGTCCCCTCTCACCGCATAGGCCACGGCCCTGGGCCTCGCTGGCTCTGCTGGCCTCCAGGATCATGAGTCCTGAGCTGTGGAGCCACTGGATCTGGATGTGTGATGGCGTCTGGATCATGTACATGTGGCCTGTGTCCTCAATTCTGAACCCATGCCAGCTCACAGGGGGCCACACAGGCTGTGAGTCCACAGACACCTTGTGAGGAGGGGGGTGTTCAGCGTGAGCACAGCTTGTCTGCCTGTCCATTCATCCCTCCACCCATCTACCCAACTAGCAGTTATTAAAAATCTGCTGTGTGACAGGCTCTGTTTCAAGTACATGCAGCCAAGACACAGTCTAAGGAGGCATAGAAAAATTCTGAAATCATTTTTATGAGCACAAAACAATGAAACAAATGCAATAGGCAGAGGCAGGCAATTTCTATATGCCCAAATATGCCCAAATCCTGAGCCCTTCTTTCCTGATCCTGGTCAGGTCATTTCTTCTGGGACAAGCTCATACGTTTAGCTTCTCAGTCACGTCTGACTCTTCATGATTCCATGGGCTGTGGCCCACCAAGCTCCTCTGTTCATGGGATTTTTTTCCAGGCAAGAATACTGGAGTGGGTTGCCATTTCCTCCTCCAGGGAATCTTCTTGACCCAGGAATCAAACCTGCATCTCCTATGTCTCCTTCATTGCAGGCAGATTCTTTACAAACACTGAGCCATGGGGGAAGTCCTTTTATTCTGGGAGATTTTCCCTAAATCTCCAGCCCCTAGGTTGGGTACTCCTTCTCTGGGGTCTCCCCAGATTTGTGCTGGCCTTTAAGACAGATTTGTTCCTTCATCATGACCCTCAGGGCACTATGAGCTTCTTAAAGGCAGAAACTATGTCTAGTCACTCACCCCTTTGAATCTCCAGCACCTGCCTTGAGGCTTGACATAAACTGGGGGCTCAAGCATGTTTGTTAAATATGCAACACTTTAAACTCAAAGCTACAACTCCTGTTACATACAGACAAGGTTAAATTTGTATGTATTATGGATTCTCAGTTTTACTCTGTAGAAATGGGAGATGAAAAGATTAGGATTTTAAAATATTTATAATGACTTTATACCCTCTCACCCAAGCATCACTGTTTTATTAATCACTTGGCAAATTATCCAGTGCATAAACTACTGTGCTGCATAGAGGGAGTCCCAGCCCAGCAGTCAGAAAACTTTAACCCTGGGCAAGTCCCTGGCTCTCTCTTATCCTGAACCTTCTGAGCTGTACAGACAGTGCCGTGGGCTCCACAATCCTGAAGCACGTGGAACAAAACCCAGGGAGTATTATGCTGAAGTCTAAGCAGTGGGTTTTTCTGAGAGCCTCACAAGGCATGGACCTTGTGTTCAATGTTCATGAGCAGATTCTAGTAAGAGGGCTACAGGTCTTGCCTCAGGAAGAGGTGGGTAGGGTGGGGACTCCAGGACCTGAGGAGGAGTAAGCCCAGCTCACACTCCCACTGGAGGAGCAAAGGCAGGGTCCTTGGGGAGGGTACCCCCACATGGGGGGGGTGCTGTGGTCAGGCATCGGCCTCCTTGACAGAGGTGGGCTTAATGGGAAGCCAATACAGCTTAAATTCAGGGCTCCTTGCTTAGACAGTGCCCTTCTTGGAAGAGCCCCTAGTAGTGTGTTCACATGGCAGCCTAGTTTTGTAAAAATTGCAAAAGTGAGATATTGGGTTGGCCAAAAAGTTCATTTGGGTCTTTCTGTCACATCTTCTTACAGAAAAACCTGAATGAACGTTTTGGCCAATCCAATATTTTAACCAAAATCATTTAAGGCTACTGTCTCTTGCCATTTAGCTTCCTTTCAGTTCCTCCCCTGACATTAGAGTGGTCACAAATATCCTAATGAAAATCACCTCCAAGTATATCTAATTTTGCATTACTTTTTCAGAGGGTCCCTCCCCACCTTTATCCCAAGTTATGAATAAGCTTCAAAGCCCCTCCTGCCCCCCCCGCCCCGATTGCTGCCCTGACCTGTGGGCCGGCTCCCTGATGCACTCACCTTGCGGTTGAAGCGGTCAATGGTGACCTCGTGGGTCTTGTGAGTCACATTCAGCATCACCAGACAGAACGGGGGCCAGTTCAGGTGCCCCTACAGACAGAACCCAGCCCTCATCAACCCGGAGGCCAGTGCTGCTGGCTCCTCCTCCTCCTCCCCATTCCCCCAAGCCAACGCTCCTTCAATATGCTAAGAGCACCCACTGCAGCCGTGCAGATGGTGCACAGAAACCCACAGAACACTCTGGTTCCACCTGACCTCCTGCAAGCCCCCCAAAAAGCCATCTCCTTCCACCTGGCTCATGGGGGCACCCCAGTAGGTGGTTCAGTGCAGCCAGCACCCTTGACCACAGACCACATCCTAGGGATGGCATTCCGGCTCCTCTGCATGTCAGAGCATTTCAGCACCTTTCACAGGGGCTGCTAGGATGAGCAGTGAATGGCACAGGCCCCGGGAAGGGCCAGGAGGTGGCGCTCCACCCACTCTGTCCCCGAGTGCTGGCTCCAGAAGACGCCCACCCCGCCCTTGCCTGAGAGAGGAGCTGTGGGCAGGGGCCTCTGATAACCCTCAACAAAGCCAACTCACTGCTCAATCTCCCCTCCAAACCTAGTCAATTCCCGAGGTCCCAGCAGGAAGGGAAGCAGGGGACAGTCACCAGGTTGGCACTTTTGCAGTCGAGGACGTGGACGGTGACCATTTCTTCGGGTCTCTGGCTGAGGATGTAGATGGCCTCTTTAAACAGGGCCACGTGGCTCCCATCAAAGGTGACAAAGCTCAGGTCAGGGAAGATTGAGCACCGGCCTGGGGAGGGGAGAGATGAGAAGAATAAACAGATGCCCCCAGGGACAAGGCCACTCAGAAGCACCAGGCCTTTTCCGGGGTGATCCAGAGGCCCTGGGGGCTGGCTGGAGTGTCCCACAGAGATCAAAGGTCACAGGGGTAGGAAACTGCCAGGTCAGAGGTCTTACTGAGAGTTCATGTCAAGGTTACCCCGAGAGCCGAGAGCACGCAAGCGAGGGGCGGCGGTCAGGCTAGGGTAAGGGCGCGAGGGAGACACGGGAGGTGCCAGCAGACCCCACGACTCACAGGCGCACTCCCAGACGGGGCAGCAGCGGTCTCCGCCCACCCTCACTGCGAGGCCCAGGACCCCACAGCGAGGGGCTGCGGCGCTCTGGGGACAGTGCTGGGACTGGTTCACTCGGATCAGCTCACCCTGCAGGCAAATGTGGCGGACGCAGTCCTGCTCGGCGATCGGCTGGGGCACAGGGTGGAGGAACAGCTTGAGTGACCCCCTTGGGGCCTCAGCCACTCACACCCCCTGCGCTGGCCCACTCCCAGCCACGAGGGCACAGACCCTTACCCTTGTAGGTTCTGGCAGGCGGGAGACCCTGAGGCACAACGACAAGGAAATGGTGCCTTCACCCTCCCTCCACCCACCCAACACATCGAGGGCCTGGGGCTGGGCTGAGCGTGAGACTGGAGTCAGGGACTGAGTCCCAGAGAGTCTAAATAACCGCCTGGCCCTGCAGAGAGCTCTAGGTACACAGGCGTGCAGACCACTAGCTCAGACTCAGAGAAACCCAGAACACACACGCATACACACTTTATTTCTTTTCCTACAAACACACAGACATATACCCTCTTGCAACAACATACATCACATGCACAAGTGCACACATGCAGATAGATGAGTGTTCACATGGAGTCCCATACATGTAAACACAGAGTTCACACAGAGTCCCATGTGGGTACACAGACACAAACATGCTATGCACACACCAGCACATCTTGCTGTCACACTGGCTGTCCCACCAAGCCATCCAACAGGCCCCTGGGCCCCACGTGGGGTATGTGGGATCCGCTAAGGAATCAGAGGCCTGAGGAACCTGGGGCAGGGGCCAGGATGGTGGCTAAATGGTCATCTGGCAGCCTGGAAGCTGGCTAAGAAGAAGCTGCAGCCAGCCGTGAGGCTGTGAGAGGGTGATCGTGTCCAAACCCCAGGGCACAGGAGGGGGGAGGGCACAGGGGGTCCACAAACGGGGGCAGACCCCGACAAGTCACTCACGACACAGGGGGCGGATGTACTGGCCCCAGCAGTGGTCACCAAGGCCTCGGCTGAGACCGCTGAGACGCTCTGGACTGCGGGGGCCGAGCGCCCGGACGGCTGGGTGGTGGCCTCTCCCGCCGGCTCCGCTGGGGGCTGAGGTCCTGCCGAGGTGCCGTGGGCCTCAGCCAGCTGGGGGGGCAGAATGAGTGGGCTCTCTCGGGAGGCCGTCCTGGCCGAGACTCGGCTCAGCGGGTAGGATGTGGGTGCTGGAGGCACCGTGCCGGCCCAGAGGCCCTCGGCCCCTGTCACCAAGGTAGCAGCAGCGGGGGCCACCGCAGGCATGAGCTCCGTGGGGCCCCCCTGGGTAGATCCAGATACCCGAGTGGGCAGAGACACCTGCTTGGACAAGATGGCCGTCTTCTCCATGGTGCTCTTTCGTGGGGCAGCAGATACTGTGGAGGCCGCCCCTTCAGCCACGGCCATGACCCCAGGGGTTGGCAGTGTGGCTCCCACAAGCAGGCCTGGAGCCGTGCCTGTTGCCTGCGGGACCGCGTGACTGGGCGGGTGAACCTGGGCCAGGACAGCCGGGGTTAGAGGCGGTGCAGGACCGAGGGTCCCAGCAGGCAGAGTCGTGGCCACGGCGATAGATGTGGCCTGTTGCTGGAGTGGAGGGGTTAGGGTAGAGCCTTTGGGGCCAGGCGTGGCCACTGGGGCGGACGTCCCCACCTTGGCCAGCGGCAGGCTGGTGTCAGGAGGCAGGCCGGAGAGGAGCTGGGCTGGCCGGGTGGACTCCAGAGTGGTGAAGGGTGTGGCCCTCAGCCCTTGAGCAACTGTAGACAGGCTGGCGGCAGCTGCAGTCCCTGAGGGCCAAGCTGGGGGCCTGGCGGCTGTGGTGGCGTGCTGGGCGGGGCGGGCTGGGGCCATGGGGAATGGGCTTGGAAGTGGGGCTGCTGGTAGGCCTGTGGGCTGGCTGGGCCCGGGTTGGACCTTCTCTGAGGGAGGCACGGTCTCTAAGCTCTCAGCCACCAGGGGATGGGCAGGAATCTGTTCTGCAGCTGTTCTGGCCTCAACTGGGGGGCTGCTGGGACTGGAAGGGCCCTGGGCCTGTATGGACTGTGGGACCCCTGTCCCAGTCATGACCTTCGTCATTGCAGATGTCAGCGAAGCCTCACGGACTCCTGAGGAAGTGGGGGGCATGGAGGTCACTGTGGGGGAAGCCACAGGCCTGGAGGAGGGGCTTGCAGGCAACTCCAGGCTGGGGAAGGGCTGGAGGGGCGTCGTCTTAACAGGCAAGGAGCCAAGGCCTAGGACCGTAACAGCTTTGGTCACGAGTGGGAAGCGAGGAGCAGGGGGTGACAGAGAGGAGACTGTGATGTTGGGGCTCTCAGCCAGGATCACGGTCACCCTGGTCGTCTCCATGGCACCTGACCCCATGCCAGATGTGGTCACGTGCTGTGAAAGGGGGAGGGAGGAGGGCTCTGGGGCACCGGGGCTGGCTGGGTGGCCAGCGGTCACTCCCTTGCTGGCCGGGGCCTCTGTGGGGTGCTCGGGGAGGCTAGAGGCTGTGACTCCCAGGAGCTGTTGCTGAGTGGCCTGGGCAGTGCCTGGAGACAGCACTGGCCCTGCGGAGGCTGCCGTGGGCGGGTTCAGGGCTGTGGTGAGCAGGGCAGTCGGTGTGAGCGCTGGCCTGTGGGATGAGACCCCAGGAGCTTCCTGTGGAAACTGCAGCTCCCTGTCACTGGGAGTGGGCAGCGCTTGACCGGGAGGCAGGGTCTCATTGCCAAGGGCCTCCGTGGGAACCAAAACCACAGGCTCCACACCTGGGGCAGACAAGAGAAGAGGCTCAGCCAATGGGGTGACTCCTGCGTCCAGGGGTCATCACTGGGCAGGGCTGTGACGCGGGGTTCCTGGACTGGTATCCTTGGTGAGAGGGGGAGGCAGCTGCCAACGACCAGTCGGGCTGCCTGACCCATCCAGGGCCTCTGTCATGCGGTATAAGATGACCCAATAAATCAGTAGGTCCCTGCCCCACACCTCAAACCCTGAGTCCAGAGCCCAGTGACCTCAGGTCTGAAACTGGCCACATTCTCAACACAGGAGCCCAAGCCAGTCTCTTCCCCACATGGGCCTCATTTTTTTCTGTGAAAAGCGAGGTAATGCACCGGATGAGTCCCTGCCCGCTCTAGAGGATCGTCACCTTCCAGAGGCCCCTCTGCTGACCCTGCTTCTCCAGGGACCAGGGGGCCCCAGTGAGCATGACTGGTCAGTGAGACCGGGGGATTTACAGGACATAGGAGGAAGGGCGAGAAGTTCAGGCCACTCACAGTCCTCCAAGTGGACGCATCTCTGTGTGACTTCATCCAGCACCTTGGGGGTGGCACACGCGGGCACACAGCCCTCCACCCTGAGGACAGAGCAGGGCGCTAGTTAATGGTCTGGAGCACAGGGACGCTCCTTCCACCTGGACGGAGCACAGGTCTCATCCTTCCTCGTGACACACGTGTGTGCGTGGATATCACGTACACACCCACACAAACCTCCATGCACACACCAGGCCCAGGAGCACACACACTCTAACATGTGTGCTGCATGCTCCGCCCCAGACAGAGAGGGAAACGCAAACAAGGACTGCTTATGCACACCTGGTGCCCACACTCACACAGGTGCACACGTGTCTTCACTTAGGCACATTTTCATGTTTCTTCTCCACACCTGCAGGACTCAAAAACATTCACACAGACACTTACATGGCCACAGTCTGCCGAAACATCAGTGTACACACGCCTATGCACACACACCCTGTTACACCAACACCCAAATACTTGCAGCTCATATACAAGTACATACACACAGCTGTGTACACCTGTGCACCCATAGCCACCCTTTACACCCACATGAACACACACAGGGCTCAACTATATGCACACGTGCACAAATCCGTATTCACATATGCCCTTATCAGTCAGGTTCACCCTGGTTCACATGCATCCCCGTATCCAGTAAACAAAACATATATATACAAGTATATGTGAAAACACACACGTCAGTACAAGCTCATGCCTAAACTCACAGATGGCATACAAACCCATTCACACAGATGAATGCACAAACACTGATGTACGCACCTTGACTCCCACGACCCCTCACCTGGGCACATCCCGGCAGCCAGCTGCTCGTGGGTCCCGGCAGGTTTGGAAGCAGGGGCTGGCACAGGCATCATAGTGCCACTCACAAGTGGGGTAGGCAGCCCCCGAGGGCTTGGCATCTGGAAAGGCACCCCAACCCAGGGCCCTGAGACTGAGTGACACCGGGCAGCAGCTCCTGACCAGATGCCCGAGCACAGAGGTCATCCCAGCTCAGCCCATGCCCACCCTGCTCCATGGACGAGATGAATGGACTCATGAAAAAAAAGTGAAGGCTGAAATGAAATTTAAAAATAAAATGAAAAACCAACCCAAGGAGAAACTGTATTCTTGAGAGTTGTTGTCAAACAACTATTCGTCAGTATCTGGGGGATCCTTGGGTTGGGACTCTGGGACCTTGGTTTTGTGGGGGCTGAAGTCTCAGCAGGGTGGGTCTATGGAGCAGGCAGTTGGGGCTGGACTTTGAGAGGCGGCCAAAGAGGCTGGGGCCCCTGACCTTTCCATGAAGCTGCCCTGTCACCCTGCCCCTCTGAGACTCTGGTAGCCAGAACTGCCCCCTCTGACCTTGGTGGCTAATGGTAACAACAGCCAACTCTTGACAGCAAGCACTACACTCAACATTTCACAAGTATTTACTCACTCATCCTCACAAGTAGCACTATTTTAAAGATGAGGAAACTGAGCACAGAAGATGCTGGGAATATTAAACTTTCCCAGAAGTGATTTCCTCCAAAAAGGCCTTGTAGCCAATGCCTTGACAACTGAAGGATCTTCAAGGAAAATTTGGAGACCACAGGGGGTTTCCAGGTAGTGTGTTAGTCACTCAGTTGTGTCCAACTCTTTGAGACTCCATGGACTGTAGCCCAACAGACTCCTCTGTCCATGGGATTCTTCAGGCAAGAATACTGGAGTGGGTTGCCATTCCCTTTTCCAGGGGATCTTCCTGACCCAGGGATCGAACCCAGGTCTCTTGCACTGCAGGCAGATTCTTCACCGTCTGAGCCACCAAGACCCCAGAACACAATGGCACAAGTGACCAGTCTCTGAAACCGTGGCCTGAGCTGGGAGGTGTGGGCAAGCTCCCCAGCAGGCTGGAGGGAGCAGCCCCATCCTGACTCCCCAGTCCCCAACACTGCTGCTGACTGTAACGAAGCCTGCTTTTCTAAGATCCTTGAGACCAGAACTAGGAATTTACATCTGAGGAGCACCTACTGTGAGCCAGGCCCAGAGCAAAGCCCAGGAGACAGTCAAGCCTCAACAACAACCTTCTGAGGCAAATGTCCCCATTGTACAGGTGACGAAACAGGGAGAGGGGTTCTGGGGCTCTGCCAAGGTCAGGATTCGAACCCAAGGCTGTCTGGTTTCATAGCCTGGGCTTTTTCCAGTCTGCCCTGGTGACTTCCAGCAAGGGACACAGCCCTGGCATCACAGCTGGTGATGAATCCATGCTGGGTGGGGTCCCTGGTGGATTTGACAGGTGACCACTGCATGTAAGAATGAGCTGGCCCAGCCCTGGGCTTCGAGGGGCAGGGGATGGTGAAGGAAAGGTGGACTGGGGACACTTACACACATGTGCATGTAAGTGGGTCCATTCATACAGCACAGGTGCCCACACAAGCGCAAACATACATGTCCACATACAGGACAGACAGGCCAGCCTGGAGCAGTAAGGACATTATAATCACTGTCTCCAGGGTGTAGGCAGACAACAACTACCTTTGAGGCAGACCCACCTGGCAGGGGTATGGCAAAGCCTTGGAAGTCATTGGTCTCGGTTAGAAAAGGGCACGAAGCTGCCCCATCGCCACCCAGGGTCTGGGCCTCTCAGGGGGACAGGGGGTCTGCGGGCTCCTCGGCCTGTGCCCCAGTGGGCAGTCTTTGAGCTCACAGGGCAGGCATGTGCCCCCATCAGCAGGAAACCTGAGCCAGCAGGCTACACAAACTGTGGCCAGGATGATCACTTTCCTGCTCGCTTCCACAAAGGCCGCCCTATTTTTAGACCATGTAAATTGCCTGCGGGAGTAGGCAGGACCCAGGAGGCTGGCTGGGCACCAAGCCGCACTGCCCAAGGCTCCCTGGGCCACCAATATGGAGGCCAGGCCCTCTCCCATCTCAGGGGTGGCACGTGTGGCCTCCCTGCGACAGGAGAGTGAGGGTCTCGTCTCTCAGGGGCGATGGGAAGGGTGAGGTGGGGACAGGGCAGGGAGGGTGAGGCAGGGCAGACACCCACCCAGAAGGCGGAACAGCGTGCCCCGGCGGAAGGCCTCCGTGTGCTGGTACAGCCGCAGGGCCAGCACTGGGCCTGACACGTAGAGGAAGGCCCCGGGCTCCGCCAGCGACTCCAGGGCCACCAGGCCCGCCCGCCATGTCCCCTGGTGCAGCGAGAAGGAGGCACGGTGGCGGAAGGCATCCCCGGCCTGCCACTTGGCCAACTCCAGAGACCCGTTGGCTGTGACGTGGAGGAAGAAGTTGGGTCTGTCCGCTGCCTCCAGGGACACCACATCCGGGTCTGCAAAGAGCCAGGGCGGGTAAAGTCGGCAGAGAGGGATCCAGGTGGGCGGGGCAGACACCCAGGCACCATCTGCAGTCTCAGCGACCCAGGCCTGGGCCCTGCTCCTCCGAGCCGGAGCCACCTCCCCTCGGCCCACCCATCTTGGCCTGCTGGCCACCCCTCTGCACACACCACCTCTGCCTGAGCAGGTGGTGATGGGGGCAGTTACAGTCCCAGTTGCAGAGCCTTGTGCAGGTGACCGAACCATCCCCTCCCTCCCTTTCCTCCCTCCCCTCCTTCCCTTCTTCTTCCCTTTTTCCCTCCCTCTCTTCCCCCACCTCCTCCCTCCTGCAAACATCTCTGGGCCCCTCTGTGTGCCAGGTGCTATTCTAGACGCTGAGGAAACGGCGGGGAGTGGGACAGACAGAGACGACCGTCCTGCCGGATTCTGCTCCATGGGACGTGCTGGACAAGCTGGGCTTTGCTGATCTGCCAGGGTTTCAGTTTCCCTGGTCCTGCCCCTCACAGAATCCCAGAGGGTCAGAGCTGGGGTACCTGGGGACTTGAGTCCAACTCATGGAGGGGAAACTGCTCCAGAGCTGGGCCCCTCTGTCCTGTCTCCTGTCTCCACAAGGGCCTATTTCTAGAGAGAGTGCATTGTTGCTGGGCAGATCTCCCCTCCCCCCCACAAACATGCACACACACACACACACACACACACACACACACACAGGGCCCTGAAGGGTCAGGACCCAAATCCACAAGCAGGTGTCTGGAGTCCCTGCCCGCCATGGCTGGCATGTTGTGGGCAAGTGAATTAACGCCTCCAGGTTGTGAAGGATGAACAATGTGTGAAAGCCCAGCACCAGACCTGGTGCATCTCCCCCATCACCACCCCTCCCCTCGTGGCCCCAGGAGTTCCTGTTAGACCTCCCTGGGCAGCTGTGAGAAGACATGAGATAACTTGAGGAAGAATTCATTATTAATGTCAACAACAACTGCAACTGATCAAGGACTTGCTCCGTGCCAGGTGCAATGCTAAACAAGCAAGCCCTCTGCTTGCTGCTTGTATTAAATTCCAAGAGAGCCCTGTGAGGTGGCGAATTCACTCATTCAGCAGCTAATATTACTGAGGGTCCATCATGTGCCAGTCACTGTTCTAGGCACTGGGGACACAAAAGAGAGCAAAACGACAAAACCCCTGTCCTCATGGAGCTGACATTCAAGTGGCAGATGTGGAAGGGCAAGGGGAGTAAACTTAGAGAATAAGCAAATTCTGTATAATAGCTTAGAAGGTGATGACACTGTTATTCCCATTTTTCAGATGAGGGAAGCGAGGTCTAGAGTCACACTGATGGTGGACAAGGGAGGCAGGATTGGAGCCCAGACTCTTAACCATCATATAGTCCGCCCTAGGGACGGGATCCAGGAGTGGGCATGGGTCACCCCAGAGGGATGGAGCGCGAAGTCCCTTGCTGTGTGAACTCAGGCAAGTCACTCCCCATCTCTGAGTCTTGGCTTTCTCCTTTGTGAAGACTGGGGTTGGCCTAAATCAAGTTTCTCAATCATTTGTCCTTAAGTTCTCCTAATAGGGGAGAGGCTGAAACCCAAACCTTGAGGTACAGTAATCCCTCAGTACCCTCAACAGCACCAAAATCTGCAGATGCCCAAGTCTGTTATGTTAAATATCCTAGCAGTCATCCACCACGATCTGTAGGTTTCACATCTGAAATTCTGCCTGCAGTTGGTTTTAATTCATAGATGTAGAACCATGGATACAGAGGACTGACTGTACAAAGTCTTGTGTTTTACCTTAATTAATCAAGTGATTTTCACCTTCCACATTTTAAATTTTATTTCTCTTTTAATTTCTCTGTTTGGAAGGCAGCCTATCAAAAAGTGGGCTGCTGTCACTTCCAAGTGATGTGCCCTTCGTTAAGTTACCTAACCTCTCTGGGCCTCAGTTCTCACATCTGTAAACGGGGAAAATAATTTAAATGATATACCTACTTCCTAAGACTGTTGTGAGGATTAAATGAGTTATTACAGGTGAAACACTTAGAACAGTGTCCAGCACATGGTAGATACTACAGAAGAGTGAGATATTATTAATAATAAATAGTAGAATCAATAATAGATAACCTCCTCTAAAAATCTTGAATGAAAATTGATACTCCAGGGAGACGGGCTGCCGGGATGTGGCAATGTGTCCCTTCAGTACATTCCATAAGCAGTCAATACTGCCAGTGAGAGGCTTAGGCCTAAATGACTGCTGAGTCCTCCTCTTTGTGACCTTTTCACATCTGTGACATTTCTTTCCATCACAGTCTTTCACGTTCTTCAAGGACAAGTTCAAAGGACACCTCCTCCATGTAGCTACCCCAGAGCTTACCTGGAAGGGACGTTCTCTTCTGCTATCCAGTACTCTGGGCTCAACACGGGGAAGGAGCACAGGATGGGGTGGGAGTGGGAGCAGGGGTCCTCCCTGGGTCCTGCCCCCAGCTGCTCAGGAAACCCAGGTCTGACCGAAATGGAGGCTGGCTTTCACAGCCTCGGGGCATCCCATCCACAGGGACATTCTCCAGGGTCAGGCTACTCTAGGTTCTACTTAATATGCCATAAAGCCACTGGAAAAATCAACACCCCCTCTTCACTAGACCTTACTTCCTGGACCAAAATACTGAATGGGGAATAGAGAATTCCCACTAAGCAGATGGCCCATTACATCTGGAAGGTTGTAAGACACCCTTAATTCTTCAAGCAGGACCACACAGATCTGAAGGTCAGGAATGTCTAGGGAGGATGCGTTCTCTTTGGGGGACACTGGGGGTGCTTCTGGCTCTCCCATGGCCTAGTCCCTGGCTCCTCAGGCCCACACTTCCTTGTGCAGTGATGGGATTCCTCCCGGCACTTCATCCTGTACCCCTGACTCACCCTGCCATGAACATCACCCCGAGCTGTGCTGGGGTGTCCCTCCTCTCCTTAAAGCCATTCCATGGCTCCCCACTGCCCTCAGGATAAAGACCCACTTGGATTACAGGTCCTTCCCTGGCTCCTTCCAACCCCTCGAGGAACATCACTTATTCTAAGAAGCCTCTCTGAACTCCCCAAGACTGAGTTAGGGGCTCTGCCTTCCCACAGGCACTGTAACTGCCTTTGTGTCCCCTGGGTGGGACAGTGGACTTCTGATGGGCAGGGGTGATGTCTCTGACACCACTGGTTCCCTGGTGCCCAACTCTGTGCCTGGCATGGGAACAGGGTTCAGTGAAAGCTGCAGAGGAGGAAGAGGAAGGAGGGAGGAGGGGAGAGAAAGAGAGAGAGGGAGGATGATCCTCATAACTAGACAAACCACAGATCCTAAGAATGTGAGAACTTAAATTCTCAGGTTAGAATGAACTCTCTGAGACGTGTTTTGGTTCAAGACTCCAGTCCACGCTGGGATTGGCTGTGTGAACCATCCTTATGATTAGGGAGACGTTGACCAGATGGGACCAACAGGATTTGGGGGAAGAAACTCTGATTACAGTGACCGCACGCTGGGACATGCAGAAATGGTCACAGAAGAGAAGGTTTCCCAGCACTGGTGAACTGAAGCTTTGGCTGGCCCAGGACCCAACACAAATATTACCCGGGGGTCACTCCCCACTGGGCAAGGTCCTGCCAACTCTCAGGCATTACTACACTCTGAAGAGAAGACGGTGCCCACTACAGCTAAGCCTTTGGGTCTGTTGATGGTCTGAGACTCAGGAGATGGGCTGTGTGCTTCAGTCTGTGTTGACCCACCAGTCCAGAATTCCAAACCACAACCTGAGCAAATCAAGAACCCGCTCCTCCATTCACAGGAGAAGTTCTGCTGGAGTCAATACATTAGCCAGCTCCCCTCTGGCACTTAAAGTCTGTCTAATCTTAAAAATAGAGGGGGCAGAGGAGGAGGAAGAGAGACAGAGGGGAGGGGAGGGGAAGTAGTAATTATTGCCACCCTGCTTTTCTGCACCATAGCTGTTGTGTGAAGCAGGGTGTACATGTTCATCTGGACCTTGGCCTCCCTGATCTCTCAGGAAGAAGATGGACAGTGTCTCTTGAGAGAGGCGGAGAGGCTGACCCAGAACCCTGTCTCAACTAGGAAAGAGGCGCCTGTTGGAATCCCACATTTCTCCAGCTACCAGAGCTGGCTTAGGGCCACAGCACCGGCCCCTCCTTCCACCAGGGGCCAGAGGGTGGGCCTTACCGTGGGCCTTGGCCTTGTACAGCGCAGCTGTCAGCAGGAAGTTCACGATGTCCCCCGGCGCCACGTCCTCTGCTTTCACTAGGACCAGGGCACCGCCTGCCACCTTCACGGCCACCAGGGCACCTCCAGCCACCAAGCTGGCCAACTGGTAGGGGCCTTTCCCTAGTGCTGGAGAAAGGGGGCCCAGTCATAAGCCCTGCTTCCCTGGGCCTCTGCCCACCTCCTATCTATCCCTACCTGCCAGCCTTGCTGGAGAGGCGGGAGAAGAGAGGCCCAAGAGCTCCACTGGGTCACATCCCTCACCCCAGGCCCTGGGGACCTTGATGTCCATGAGAAGGAAGGGACGGGAGGCCCAGGCTGCCAGTCACTGAGGAACCCCCTTCATAGGACCCTGAATCACTTTGCAGGAAGCCTGGAAACAAGGCCACCCCTACAGGGATGGGGGTAGGGGGTTGGGCATCTGGGTCCGCAACATCTCTCCATGGGCCAGTCCCCCTGCCTGAGACTTGACCACCCCAGCTGCTGAATATTCAGAGTTGCCCCTGGGAGAAGACATCCGCTGGTCTCTGCCCACCCAAGGTCTGGAGAGTAAAGGCCAGAAAGGCTTGGGCTCAGCGTTAGCGTCTATCCACTTCTTTCAAACATGTGCCACTTCAGGGTCTCTCGGGTTCCTGGGGTTGTTGGCACAGGCGGGACAGGGGCACAGGTTTCCCAGACAATCACAACAGCCCTGAACCGACCTCACAGGCTCTGGTGTGCCCTGCCTTCCAGGGTCCTCTTTCCAGTCCCTGCTACAACTCCTTAACAGCTCCCCTCTGCCCTCGGGATAGAGTCCAAGAGCCCGGCCTGAATTCAGGGACCCCTCAAGCCCCAACCCCTGCCCCTGCCACACCGAATTTCTCTCGCTCTTCCCTGTAAGAAGCTATGGTGCTCCACCTCCTGTCTCCACTCGTGCCATCCCACCCACTCAGCGCAGTCCTCCCTGCCTGTGCCCACGACCAACGCCTCCTCCATCTCTGGGGCCCAGCTCAAATGTCGCCTCTGGTGTGGCTCTCCCCGCGCCCTCTCCTCTCACACACGAGCATCCTTCCTCCTATGTGCTCCAGCAGCATTGGTGCATGGCACACGCTGATCACAGCTCTTACGAGGAGGGTCTCAACTGGGGAGTCCACATCTGTCTCCCCTACCAGATGGGACACAGGCAGTGTTGTGCTGAGAAATGGTTAACAGTCAGCTCTCAAAAAAATGAATAGACAAAACCCCATTTGGTAGTTTGCTGATTTCCATGGTGTGAATACTCCCACCAGTGGTCAGCTTCAAACTACCGATGGAATGTGGAGTGAAGAACACACAGTGGGTTCTAGAGAGTCGGGGTGGGCTGGCTCCAGAGCTCCAATGGGACAGGTCTCATTAACCATTGCATCCCCAGCACCCGGCAAAGGCCTGGACCAGAGAAAATGTTGGCAGAAAAGCCAAGCAAGGAATGGATGGGCGGGTGGGTGGGTGGAGGATGCTAGAAGCAGCTTGTCCTTTGTCAGTTACTGCCACCCAAAATGCCACAGAAGGGAGAAAACTCTGCTCAGAGCTGTCTTGCTGAAATGTCTTGCCTGGTGTCAGACAGACCCTGCCTGTGAAGGGACCGCAGTCTTCCAAGTACAGATTCATGCCTCCAGGAGTTAAAGGTCAGGGGCTATCAGGAGCCCCTTGAGGCTAATATTTTGAGTCACAGCAGGGACCGTGGCTGGAAAGATGACCCTGGAAGGCAGGGCACACCAGAGCCTGTGAGGTTGGTTACAGGGCTGTTGTGATTGTCTAGGAAACCCGTGCCCCTTGAGCTGCCCCTGCAGCTATTGTGAATGATCATGCTGTACCTGGTCCAGCTCTCATCTCATGGACCCCCTACCTGATATCCTTGTCCCTCTAGTCAGGCCCCCACTATTTCACCTGCTATACTCCCTCCAGGGGGATGTTTCACAAACCAAAATCTGATCATGTGGGTAACAAGGAAAAAAGCCTTGAGCTTGTACCCATATAGACCTGCTCCTGGCAGGATGGTACCTGGAAGTGGGGGCAGAGGGGACCTCAGAAGTCAAAGGTGAATGGCACCAAGGACTTGATGAGCTTTTAATTCGGCCAACCTGACCCCACCTACACAAAGATCGGTGCTGAAAACTACTCCTGGGCAACCCTCCAGTCCCATCCAACCCCAGTGATTAAACTGACTAATTGGTTCTAACACTGGACATTAAACTCCCTGGAATCTTAGTTAATGAGAAGTTGGAGTGTATCCTGTTACCCTGTGACCTTGGTTAAAACTGAAGATAAATCTGACAGACTGCGCTGGACCACAGGTTTTGCCCCAACAAAGGAAGAGCAGTTTGCATCTGCCTTTGCCACCTCAAAACTTCAGGAAACCCAAGACAAGATTCCATGGGCCTGAGGAGCCAGATGATAAAGGCTATGGGGCAGAAGGTTGGTGCAAATGGGGTTTCCATTTGCTGGTGAAGCTGCCACATGAGCACACCCAGGAAGCTAGCCTGCCCTGGGCTTTGGACAGAGGCAGCAGAAGCTGCTGGGCAGAGTCCCAGGGCATCTCTGGGCCCTGCACTGTTAGGGTCCTCTCTGCATGATGGAGTTTTCCTGTCCCACATCACTCAGGGCCAGCAGGGCCTCAGGATGACTGATGCTGTGGCACCAGGACACAGACAGCAATGCCCCAGCTTTCAAGGCTGAGCTTACCTTTGTTAAAGAAGTCACAGTCATAGGCTGAAAGAGAAAGAACAGAGACCTCTTGAGAAGCCTGGAACAGATGGACAGGGCTAAGGGCCCTAGCATCCCAGCTCTCCCTCCTTCCCCAAGGGCTGGACCTGGCCTGTCTCCCAAACTCCAAGATTCAGACATGGTCATTGATCCAGATGTCTTAAAGTGTAGGAAATACAATGGCTCCTCTCTTTGCCCTCAGCATAAAGCTCAAAGGCTGCCCGAGCGTAGGCATTCAGCATGAACTGAATTAATGAATGAATGTTGGGACAGAAGGGTATACTCTGTGTGATCCCCAAAGGCAAGAATAGAATCAGGAAATGGAAGTTAGGTTCAGGAGGGAGGGGACATATGTATACCTATGGCTGATTCATGCTGATGTTTGGCAGAAACCAACACAATTCTGTAAAGCAATTATCCTTCAATTTAAAAAATAGATAAAATTTTAAAAATAAAGAAAGAAATGGAAGCTCCAATCGAAAATGTTGTGGAAGGTCCTAGAGAAATGCAAGCACAAGACAGAAGTTGGTCTTTCAATAGCATGGATAGGAAGGGCCCAAAGGGCCTCCTGGATCCAAGCCTTTTTCAGGCCCGCAGTGCAGTTTCCATCAGGCTTTGACGCGCTCCTCCAAGTATGTGCTCCATGCGCCCTCTAGTGGTCTAGTACAGCACCACAGCCTGTTCCCTTGGCAAGTCAGCCATGGATTAGTCCATTAGGATAAACTGGGGACCCCCCTGCGAAGCCCCCTGCGAACTTCCCTGGTGGCTCAGAAGGTAAAGAATCTGCCTGCAATGCAGGAGACCTGAGTTCGATCCCTGGGTTGAGAAGATCCCCTGGAGAAGGGAATGGCCACCCATTCCAGTATTCTTGCTTGGAGAATTCCATGGAGAGAGGAGACTGGTGGGCTGCACAGTCCATGGGATCTTGCCCTTTGGGATCTTGCCCCACGGGTCACAAAGAGTTGGTCACAAAGGTCACAACTGAGCAACTATCACTAACACTTTGCAGGGGGCACCTAAACCCAGGAGCAAGACCATGAGAAGTCAGTTGACCCAGTAGATTTGGGATAAAGGCTGAGGAAGGGCCTCCCTCACTCATAGGCCACCAAGGCCACCCCACACCCTCCACACCCCATGATGAACACTTTTCCTCAGCATTTGGCACTGCCCTCTGGAAAGAGCACTAGGAATCAGTAGACTGACCCACCGTGTGGTTATGGGCAAGTATCTGCTTTTCCTCACTTGTGGATTCAGAAGATTGAACTAGAAAATCAGATCTCCAAGTCTCTGTTTTCAAATGTGTACCAGTTTGCCCAAAGACACGGTCAAGAGCCAGCTCTCTAGAGACCCACAGACCTGGGTTCAAATCCCATCTCTCACTTGTCAGTGCCTACTGGGGACAAGTTTCTCAACCAACCTGAAATTTAGTGTCTTCCTCTGTAGGATGGGAACCACCACAAGTATTGCCCCATACACTGGTAAAGTCTGAACTGGAGTAAAGGAAGTGGTCATCTCAGGTGCAAAATTTAAGGGAGCCTCAAAAAAAAATCTCAGTAATCAGGATATGTCATACTTTAATACAACTTTTAAAATTTCAGAATGAATGAAAAATATCCATGATGAACAACATATCAAAAATTTTAAACCAAGACAAAATCAGTGACAACACCTTGCTGAGCCATATTGGAGCCTGAGGTGAAAGGAAAAATCAATAATATTGAACCTGTTATTACTAAAATTGTTGTATTTCATTCATTGAAGATTTTCTTGCATTAGTTTTGATTTTTAAAAAGTATTGCCTGAAAACGTGATTTATGTTGATTACTGAGTCTTTTGGTACTCCTTTAAATCTTAGGCTCTAGGCACTGGCCTCACTTGCATTTCCCTAGTCCTGAATATTAAATGATTGAATGCACAGAAGGCGCAGGGCCTGACACACAGTGGATCCTCAGTAGACATGTTCCCTTCTCCTTCCAGAAGTGCACGCTCAGTCGCTTCAATCCTGTCTGACACTTTGTGACCCCATGGACTGTAGCCCACCAGGCTCCTCTGTCCATGAGATTCTCCATGCAAGAATACTGGAGTGGGTTGCCATGCCCTCCTCCAGGGGATCTTCCTGACCCAGGGATTGAACTTGCATCTGCCTGTGTCTCCTGCATTGCCAGTGGATCCTTTACCTACTGAGCCACCTGGGAAGCCTCCTTCCTGAAGTAGAAGGAGAAGCAGACTGCATGAGGACCCAAGGACCCAAAGCAAGACTGCATGTGGTGGAAGGGTCTCAGGGCAAAACAGGCAGAGAAAAGGGAAACCAAAGGTGATTCTGCTCCATCTTCTTCCTGAGGTCATCCTGCCTGGAGCTCCCAGGGCTCAGGACATGCCAAGCACCCATGTCCCCATGAAAAATGACAGCTACATCAGCTCTAGCACTAGTGCTGTGTCCCAGAGTGAGGTGTCTTGCACCAGGAAGATCTTTGGTGTGCAGGAACAAATAATAAATCATTTAAATTTCTATGTATTTTACTTCCCCTTTTAAATATTTATTTTTGTATCTGTTTTGTGGCATACTTTACACTACTAATATTATATATATGTACATGTACTTATGTATATATATATGTATGTGTGTGTGTGTGCATATGTTTTTACTTGATAGGAGTGTGCAACCAAAAGCATTTTGTAGACCACAAATGGTCAAAAAAACACTACTATCTTGTGGTGCCTCTGATGGGCCTTATGTGTCTCAGCTGACATGAGCTTTCACGCTCACTATCTCCTTTGACCCCAGCAATAAGCCTGGTGGGACAGGTCTGTTCCTATTTTTCCATTTTCAGATAAGAAAATTGAGCCCCAGAGAAGTTGGAGATCTAGTTTGAGGTCACACAGCTTGCAAATGGCAGCTCTGAGTCTGGAACCCAAAGCTCCTGACTCATCTGGTGAAGTGGTCAGGAGCACAGTCTGCACTCAGGGCATCTAGAGACGAGCCCTGGCTCCTCCACCAACCTGTGTGACCTCGAGCATGTTACTGAATCTCTCTCTCTCTAATCTATTTCTCCAACTGTAAAACAGGAATAAACAGTCCTACTTCACAGGGGACATGCGTGCTAAGTTGTTTCAATCGTGTCTGACTCTTTGGCACTCTTTGGACTGTAGCCTACCAGGCTCCTCTGTCCATGGGATTCTCCAGGCAAGGATACTGGAGTGAGTAGCCATTTCCTTCTCCAGGGGATCTTTTGGGCCCAGGGATCAAACTTGCATCTCTTATGTCTCCTGCATTGGCAGGCGGGTTCTTTACCACTAGAGCCACCTGGGTACTTGATAATTCGATGAATTATACATACAAGCCATGCTAATGCTTGGCACATAGTAAGTACTCCATAGATGCTCACCAGAGTGATGGGACCCCACAGGCCTGCCCACAGAGGGGGCCCCACTCCCCCGCTCAGATGATGGGTCTGGACACTCACGGCAGAGGCGAGGGGTCCTCCAATCGATGGCCACCCCATGCTGGCAGCACTGGTGGGCATAGGCGGACACGCTGGCACAGAAGCACTCACAGTCACCGCCCCGGCTGCACCCACACGTGTCTGTCAGGCAGTTCGAGTAAAACCAAGTGACGTCAACCTAGAGGAGGTCAGAAGTCAGAGGTCAGAGGACAGGCCTTAAATATTAGCCCTTCAGCTTTTGGGCTGATGCCACTCAGCCCCAGGAAGCAGCACAAGCATGAAGAATGGTGTGTGCTGCCTGTGTCGGGTGAGGGCAGAAGGCAGGCAGCTCAGAGGGGAACGTTAACTCCATAGCCTGGGATCAGACCTGGCTTTTGAGAACTAAGCTCTCTCCTTTCTGGGACTAAGCTATAGGATCCAGGGCTTCAGGGTGAGGCTGAGAAACAGACGTGGGGTGTGAACCCCCAGCTAGGGCCAGAGACAGTCAAGACAGGTCCGACAGCAGCCTTCGAGGCCCCCGAGGGGGCCATGCAGAGCTGAGCACCAGCTCTCCTCTGTCCCCGCTGAGGGCTGCTGCCGCCGCATGAGGGGTCTGTGTTCACCATTCAGAAGAACGGCCTGATCGGGAGGAAGAGCCATAAGGAGATAAGCTTGAAAAGGGCACAGAAGCTGTTTGACTGTCTGCCTGTCCTGGGTCATCTGGGGAAACAGGACAGAGTCATCAGAGCAGGCCAGAGGCAGGGGAACTGCAGAAGTGAGTCTCCCCTCTAGACCAAGGCATGGCAGAGGGTCTAAGGGCAGAAGGGACTCCAGGGAGTCCCTGGAGGTGGGGGGTCTCAGGAGCAGCGGAGCCTGGTATGCACTCACCACAGGGTGGCAGGTCTCAAACACTTCGCTGAGCAGGACACTGCATTCCTTCTTGGCAAAGGGTTCTCGGAGAGGATTCAGGACACAAGTGTCTCGGGGGTCAAGGGTGTCTGGGCACTGAGGGGGCAAAGGCAGCATGGTTGATCTCCTGACCCCTCACATACCCACTGCCTGATGTGGTGGAAGGACTCCTGGAGCAGCTCCCTTGATGCTGGCCTCCTGTGTTCATGTCCTTGGATAATCTCCTGCCCTTGAATGTGGGAGGGACCAAACTGACAAGCCAACAAGAGATGGGAAAGGTGACGCGTGGATGTGGTTATGTGTCAGGGATTGCATATGATCATGTTACGTAAGCCTACAGAGCCCATCTGGCTGGAGTCCTTCTCTTGCCGACTGTGAACGGCACATGGCAGGAATTGTGGGTGGTCTCTAGGAGCTGAGGGTCATCCTGGGCCAACAGTGTGCAAAAAAACTAAAGTTCTCAGTTCTCTCAGATACAAGGAATGGCTGTCAACAGCCACATGAGTGGTCGGAAAAGGAGATCCCTCTCCAGGGGCATCTTCAGATGACAGCCCAGCCCTGGCTGGCACCTTGACTTGCAGCCTGTGATACTGTATGCAGAGAACCGAATCTGAGCCCTGATTCTTGACCCACAGAAACTGTGAGATAATCCGTGTGTGTGACTGGATGCTGCTAAGTCTGCAGTTATGTTGTTATCCTGCTAGAGTGAATGAATACAGACCACCCTGATGTCTGCCGAACCTCTACCCTTGGGCCTACATTGTCATTTGAGCCCCCCAGAGTATGCCCATAGGAATTATTGAGAGAGAACATTACGGGGTGGGTAAAAGGAAGGAAGTAATGAAAGTTAATCACCCATTCAGTGTCTCTGTTAAGAGCACACTTTTTTGAGGCTTTAAGAAAAGATTTGTCCCACCTCAGGATTTCACTGAGCTCCATGCTATGACTAACTGCTCCCCTGACTCCTGTCTATACAGGCTTCTCTCCATCTACTCTCCAACAGAGAATCAGGAACTGAAGATCACTCAGTCCAGGAAAGGCAAATATGTAACACTCACATCACCACTCTCTAATGCAGCATCAATGGCAGACATAACTAATCAATCGCAGTTCTTCCAGGTGAGCCTGACACAGTGTTGGTATTTCTCAACATGGCTTCCCAGGCAGCCTCATCTGACTTATCAGATTTGTCACACGAGGTAAAATCTATCCACCATTCCTCTTCCAGCTCCTTCACTTCACAGAGGATCATAGAGAAGCTGAGGCTTATTCAAGGTCACTGAGCAAGTCCCTGGATGATCTAAGACAAGAACCCAGGTCTACTTCTCTCAGTTCAGTGCTGTGTCCCCTCACCACTCATAGCTTGGCAGCCTCAGTCAGACATCTCCTATCATTTCTGCCTCTGATAATACTGTCCTCCCTCTCAGAGGTCTTCTCTCTGATACATTCAGCCATCCAAATATGGTCTATCTTTTAAGTACCACACTAGTCCCACCACCTTCAGGAAGTCTTCTCTGATTGCCTCAACCCATGTGGGTCTCTCTCTTGGTCTCTCCTCTGTGCTAGACCTATTGGCACAGAGATGGGTAAAATGGTCCTGCTTCAACAAGCCTCATCTTCCCTACTAGGTGGCCAGCTCTCCTAGGGCAGACTCTGTCTCCTTCCCAGCCCCAGCTCTCCTACCAGGTCTTGGTCCAGGGACTGACTTGTGAGATGGGATGATGGTGCATGTCCTCAGGCCACAGGGCTGAGGACGCCAGGTCAGAGGCTGACCATGGGTTGCAGGAGCAGCCTTGCACCAATGTCCTTCTCCCCTGACCTGTGGCCAGGTTCTCTCAGTGCTGACTAGGGTCCATCTGGGTGAGGGGAGTGAGCCAGCTTGGAGAGGCTTTACCTCAACTGCAGCCCAACTGCCACCAAACTCCTGGGGGTTAGTTAACTCTAAGTTCTCTGGGGTCCTCATCTCATTGACGGTCTTTAAGTCAAAGTTCCCACAGAGTCCTGCCAGCTGGCCCTGAAAGAAGACAGAATGATCAGTTTCAGGCATTCCAAGGATGGACCATAGGCATGGGGGTCGCCATGAGCCTAGGAGTCTGTCATGGGCCTAGAAACAACCACTGGGGTCACAGAGTGCAGAGAGATAGGAGCGTCAGAAGAGAAGGGGCCCAGGGCAGGGCAGGGCAGAGAGGACAGAAGGTACGGTGCGCCTGGCTCTTTGGCGAGGGTAGAGCTCATGCAAGGACACCCATGGGCCCCTTGGTCCTAGGAGGAGCACAGCACCGATGAGGGTCACTGCTCACGTGACTACCTGCCACTGTGGCCCGGCCTGGACATGCACCGTGGTTCTCTGGTCCCACAAGAGGGTGATGTGCTCCCGTGGGAAATGCACCAGCGTGAAAAACCCTGCCCGCCACGTGTGGACCTCCTGCTTCTCGTCCAGGAAGCTCTCCGGACTCTAGGGGGACAGGGATGGCCATTCTTGAGGCCAGAGCATCCCCCAGTAGCTGGGTCAGCTGGGCCTGGCGACAAGTCACTGCCCAGCCCCAGGAGTTCACCAATTCCTATGCCTCCCTCCTGTCCTGACAGTGACCTCTGGGTTCCTGGCCATGACCAAGGAACTCAATCTGGGCTAATCACTCAATGGCTCCAAGAGAAAGTGCTGTGATAAGGAAGCCAGTCCTTAACCCTCTTCTGCCCGCTATCAACCAGCAAATTGTCCATACAACCTTCACCTGCACCAGGCCTTACGGGATTTCCTGAGTCGTCATCGAAGATAATGAGTGAGTTCCCCACGTTGATGGAAATAAATTTCCTGCAGATGATGCCAGAGCTGTAGCAGTTTACATTTTCTACAATCACAGAGAAGCTGAAATCTGATGTGCTCTGGGGAGAAATAAGTTAGTGCAATAAACCAGGGTGAGAAGAGATTCTGCTGAGAGGCACAGGGTAGAGGGACACAGACTCTGAAGTGATTTTCAACCCACTCCTGCTTCATGTGAGTGGTGTGACTTTGGGCAACTTACTTCAGTTCTCTGAAGCTCAGTTTTGTTTTGGGTACCTGGTGCATGTAGGGACCCTCCAAAAAGTGTTTGATGAGTGAATGAATATATAATAGGGTCAACTGGTGTTGACGGGAGTGTGAGGGAAGGAGCATTGTCTTACAGACACTGATGATGGTAGTGTAAGCCTTTTTGGAGGGCAATCTGCAGGCACCAGACAACATTCTAAAGGGATAACTTTTATAGAAATTCTACTTTTAAGTGTTTAGAGACACATCTACACTAGTATTCATTGAGTATTTAAATACTGGTGGATAATAAAACAAACTAGAGCACATCCTTTCTGTGGAATTCTATAGAAAGAAGATAAATTTACCAATCATATGAGATAATGTCCAAAGTATACTATCGAGTGATGAAAGCAAATTGCAGAATCCTACTCATGTTCCTGCAGGATTCACACCTGTCTGTTATTCAGCAGGCAACAGGAACAGAAGAGATGTGAAGAGGGATATTCATTTTTAATATATGCCTCTCCATTGTTTTAAATGTTAGCGAAGAGCATGCAAAGCCTTTGAGATTTAAAAAATAAAATAAAACAAGGTCTATCATCTTTGTCTTGTGGAGCCATTTAAATTATATGAAAAACCCTAGCACAGTGCCTGCGCCATAGATAGGGCTTATTCCATAAAAAGTATTGAAAGTGAAAGTGAAAGTCGCTCAATCATGTCTGACTCTTTGCAACCCCATACAGTCCATAGAATTCTCCAGGCCAGAATACTGGTGTGGGTAGCCTTTCCCTTCTCCAGGGGATCTTCCCAACATAGGGATCAAACCCAGGTCTCCAACCCAGGTCTCCCACATTGCAGGCAGATTCTTTACCAGCTGAGTCACAAGAGAAGCCCATAGAAGGTATTACTATTACTATTATTTGATGAGATGGACCCTTGGCTAAGGCCTCGCCCACCTGCCCTGTTGGTACCCTCTTCTCCTGAAGGGGATCCTGTCTCTAAGATGCTCTCCTACATCACCATTTCTTTTCCTCTGGGTAAGCTGGTGGCTTTGACACCTGACTCCTTTACACACCAACTCTCCGGTCAGATTTCTTGGTTTCAGCTTGACCCCAATTCTGTCACTGACTAGTGTGTGACCTGGGTGAGATACCAACTTTCCTTGGCCCAATTTGCTCCATCTCTAACACTGGGCTCAAAAAACTCTGTCATTTAGGGTTGCTGTAAGAATTAAGTGAAATAATGCTTTAAAATGGCTTGGTAGACCACCAGGCATCTAATGAGGGTCCAGAAAGTATTCGTTTTTACTGTAACAGCCAGAAAAACCATTGGCACCCAAGAAGGGCAAGGTTATAATGGTGAGTGGACAGGCATTGGGGTATTTAAACTGGTGGGCTCTGTCCAGCCCTGATCTTGCTCCTCAGCACCTTTTTGAGGTACTGAATTGCCAAACGCCAGGGCTTAGATCCTCCAGCCCCAACCATCCAATTATGCATCAGTTGCTCTGCGGGCCCATGGAGCCAGCTGTGCAGATGTACGCAGATGCTCACCTTGACCAGGTGCACCTTGCACGCCCCCACGAAGTCAAACGGGAGCCCATCAAACGTGCGGTAATGCCGGTCACCATAGGCAGTGCAGGTGGAGGCGCAGGGGTGGAGGGTGCACTGGAACGAGCCGCGCTGGCACACGCTGAAACACAGAGACCCCTCACAGGGCATGCCCCGCCCCACCCTGAGCATCCACGGTGGGGCCACTGCCCATCGAGTGCCCACTGTGTACCCCTGGGCTGAGTGTCAACAAACACCATCGACCTCCAACAAAGGCCCAAAGGGTACGAGGGTGGGTCCCCATTTTATGCAAGAGACACTGGGGTTCAGAAGGTTAAACCAATCAATAACAGAGCCAAGACTGACCCAAGATCGATTCAACTCCAATATCCACACTATCTTTCCCACTTCAATCATTCATTCATTCAACAAGTAATAAGCATCTATCATATCGCAGACATTATTCTAGGAGTCTGAGATACATCAGTGAACAAAATAGCAAAAGATCTTCTGCCTTTGTGAAGCTTGTATTCTAAAGGAGGAAGATACACACTAAATAATAAAAAATAATAAGCAAGCATGAGTAGGTAATGTGTGTGTGTGCTCAGTCATTCAGTTGTGTCCAACTCTTTGTGGCCTCATGCACTGTAGCCCACCAGGCTTCTCTGTCCATGAAATTTTTCAGGCAAGAATGCTGGAATGGGATGCCATTTCCTCCTCCAGAGGATCTTCCCAACCCAGGGATCGAGCCTGCATCTCCTGCATTGCAGATGGATTCTTCCACTGCTGAGCTACCTGGGAAGCCCCTAGTAGGTAATAGTTAGAGGGTAATGAGTGCTATGTGGGGAAAGGAACAAGATAAAAAGGACTGGGAATGTGTGTAGTGTGGGCTGCAATTTTAAATAAGATGGACAGAAGGACAGGTGAGCAGAGATTTAATGGGTGTGAGAAAATTAAGTATATGGACATTTGGAAAAACAGTGTCCTGGGCAGAGGGTATAGCCTTTGCAAAGGTCCTGAAGAACACTCCGGATGACAACATGGCTAGAATAGAGAGAGTGGGAGGAGAGGAGGAACTCAGGGAGGTAACAGAGGTTCTGATCCCGTTGGTCCTAGAAGGCCACTGTAAGAATGGTAGCTTTGCTAGGAGTGAGAGAGGGAGCATTCAGAGGATTTCATCATGGGAATAACATGATCTGAACGTCCATCTTTGATACACATGAATGTGCATATACACTCACATGTTCAGTCTATGCACTTTGGACATGTACTGACACATATCTATATAAATACGCAAACACATCATCACAAATACACATGCACACACATTCAAATACACGTATGAACAAACTCACATTGATATTTATAGTCACAAAAACACCCCTCAAATTCTTTCTATGCCTATATTTGTATATATACACAAACCCCTACCGAGCACACAAATACACAAGGTAAATATGAACACGGGAATGCTAAACCATACTCACAGTCATGCAGCCCATATCCACCCTCAGCCCCAACAAAAAGTAGAGGCTGGATGGGGCCCTCACTTACCAGGAATGGCAGGGAGACATGACCTGGTCCCCAGGGTAGTACTCCTTCCCTTTCCAAGTGCATGGACACTCCTCTGGCAGAAAGCATGCATCCCCATGTCTGAGCAGGCTGTAAGGACACAGCAGGCAGATGGTCAGGAGAGCACCCTTCCATCTCTGCCACCTACGGACGATCTTGTAGTCACGTGGATGCCCTGGGATGGCTCTCAGCATTTACCCTGGAAGAGAGTGACCGTGTACCTACCACCATCCTGCCCCTGCCCAGTGAGGTTCAGAGCTTCCTCAGCAACTGGAAAATGAGAGGCAGACGTGGCTCAGCTCAGAAGTCTCTGCCATCCATCTGGAAGCAAGGCTCAGCTCTACTAGCCACATCCCCCTGGATAGGCTGGATGCCAGCTGTCCCATGGACACTAGCTGTACCTAATGAACACACCATGGGCATGGGCATGGACCCTCCTACCCAGGTGGCTCATGGAGTAACTAGTAGATTGCACTGGAAAGAAATGTGAAAGGGAATTTTTCAGGAAGATGGAAACTCAGATCCACATAAAGGAATGAAGAGCTCTGAAAGTGGAAAATATGGTGGTAAATATTTGTTTAATTATTTCTTAATTTCTTTAAGAGATAATTGAGCATTTAGAGCAAGATTAATGTCAACTTGGCATGAATTTGGCTTCCCTTGTGGCTCAGCTGGTAAAGAATCCGCCTGCAATGAGGGAGACCTGGATTTGATCCCTGGGTTGGGAAGATCTCCTTGAGAAGGGAAAGCTACACCACTCCAGTATTCTGGCCTGGAGAATTCCAAGGACTGTATAGTTGATGGGGTCACAAAGAGTCAGACACAACTGAGCGACTTTCACTTTCACTTAATGTCAATTAATTGTGGGGTTTCTAACACAGACAGAAGTAAAATGTATGATAATAATAATAAAAAGGACAAGAAGGAAGTAAATGAAGCAGACTGTTGCAAGTAGTCTACATAAAGTGGGAAAACATTAATTCATAGTAGATGGTGATAAATGAAAGACACATATTATAATCTTTAGAGAACTACAAAAATAAAATAAAAAAATCAGGATATAGAGATGTCCCTGGCAGTCCAATAGTTAAGACTCTGCACTTCCAATGCAGGAGGCACAGGTTTGATCCCTGGTAGGGGAACTAAGATTCCACATATCATGCAGTGCAACCAAAAAAATAATAAATTAAAAAAAATACAGATTAAAAATATTAATATATATATTTTAAATGAAATAAAGGAGAAGAAAATAAGAGACTAAAGTTACTTAACTCAAAAGAAGAAAGAAATGAAAACAAAGACAAATAACAAATAAGATTGTAGTGTTAAATTCAATCCAATTACATTAAAGGCAAATGCATAAACTGTCTAATTACAAGCAAAAAACTGTAACACTGGCTAAAAAAGCAAGACTCATCTGTACTCTGTTTCCCAAAGATATAGTTGAAATATTAACATAATAGCACAAATAAATGAAAAGCAAAATGATGGGGAAAGATACCATGGAAACACTAGTTACAAGAGAGACTGTGTGGCTATATTAACCTTACACAAAGTATACTTCAAGACAAATAACATTAACTCTAATAACAAGGGATATTTCATAATAATAACAGTCAGAGATTTCCCTGGTGGTCCAGTGGCTAAGACTGTGCACTTCCAATGCAGGGGGCCTGGGTTTGATCCCTGGTCAGGGAACTAGATCCCATGTGCTGCAACATAAAAAAAAGAAAAAGAAAAAAAGACCTCCACATGCAGCAACAAAGATCAAAGATCCCATGTCCACAACTAAGACCAGGCACAGCCAAATAAATAAATAAATTAAAAAAAAATAATCAGCATGTCGCTGTATGGCAAAAATCACCGCAATATTGTAAAGTAATTAGCCTCCAACTAAAATAAATAAATTAATTTTCAAAAATCAGTTTATCAGCAGAACACAAGAATGTTAAATGGGCATGCATCAAGTATCAGAGCTTTAACAACAGAAGCAAAAACTCACAGAACTGAAGGAGAAAAAAATAATTTTAACATTCTTCTCCATTAATGATAGAACAAACAGGCAAAAAAAATTATCACTGATGTCCATATAAGTTTGACAACTTCAATGGGATAACAGCCAAAACACCAAATATCTATAAATAAATTCAATGACAAATGTGCAAACCTCTGGGTGAAAACTAGGAAACACTGCTGAGAGAAATTAAAGAAGGCCCAGGAAATGGAACAATAGTGACCTACTTGTAGATTAGAGGACCCACTAGTATGAAGACGTCAGTTCTCCCAAACTGATCTATAGGTTCAGCACAATCCCAATCAAAATTTCAATGGCCATTTTGTAGAAACTGACAAGTTTATCATAAATTCACATGGAAAATCAAAAACCTAGCAGTGTCCAAAAAACTTCGAAAAGGAACAAAGTCAGGGCACTATCAGCTTCTGATTTCAGGACTTACTATAAACCTTCAGAAATCAAGACAGAGTGATATTGGCCTAAGGATAGACAAATAGATCAATGAAACAGAAGACAGAGTCCTGAAATACACCCACATTTATACAGTCAATTGATTTTTTTTTAAGGTGCCAAAACAATTCAACAGGGAAAGTCTTTTTTAAATGGGGCTAGAACCACTGGATATCCATCAGAAAAAAAATACAATGAAGTGACTCCATTTTATAGCAAATACCAAAATACAATAATTTTAGATAGACTATAGACCCAAATGTAAAAGCAAAATTTATAAAGCTCCTACAGGGTATATAGAAGAATATCTTTGGAATTGTGACAAAGATGTCTTAGCACACAGCATCATAAGGAAAAAAGTGCCAAGGTAGGTATCACCTAAATTTTAAACTTCTGCTCATCACAAATGTTTGGACATATTAAGACATTTTAAATAAATGAACAGGCAAACCACAGACTAGGAGAAAATATTTGCCATACATATATCCGACAAAGGACTTGCATCCAGAATATATAAAGAACTTCTGCAACTCAATTTTTTTAAAAAGTGAGCAAAAGACTTAAATGGACACTTTACAAAAGAAGATATGCAAATGGCCAAACAACACATGAAAAAGTACTCATTAAAACCATGATGTTATTTGACTATGTTCTCACTAAAATAACAAAAATGGGAAAGACTGAAAACATCAAGTGTTAGTGAGGATACGGAGCACCCAGAACTCTCACACAATGAGAGCGTGAAATTGTACAAATGCTATGGAAAATAGTTTGGCAATTTCTTACTTAGTGAAATGTACATTTACCCTAGCACTCAATTCCACACTGAAGTGCTCTTCCGAGAGAAAGCAGCCTTATTTAAAATAGCCCAAACTGCAAATAACCTAAATATGCGTCAACATTTGAGTGGATGATTTAATTATAATATGTTCATACAGTGAAATACTACTGAGCAATAAAAAGAAGCAAATGACTGGGAAATGCAACAATGTGGATCAGTCAAAAACATATGCTAAGGAGAAGTCAGACATCAAAGGGTAGATACTGGACGACTCTATTTTCACGAAGTTCTAGAACAGGTAGAGCCTATTTATGCCAAAAATAAAGAACTTTGGTGAAGGGGTATGGGGAGATACCAACTGGGAAAAGACACAGGGCACAAGAAATTTTTTGAGGGGGAAGAAGTGTTCTATATCTTGATGGATGTGTGGGTTACGAGAGGGTATAAATTTGTCAAAGCTCAGCAAACTGCATGCGGCTTCCTGAGGGGCGCTGGTGGTAAAGAACCTGCCTGCCAATGCAAGGAGACACAAGAGATGTGGTGGCATTAGATCCCTGGGTTGGGAAGATCCCCTGGAGAAGGAAATCGCAACCCACTCCAGTATTCTTGCCTAGAGAATCCTATGGATGGAGGAGCCTGGAGGGCTTCAGTCCACAGGGTCACAAAGAGTCAGACACGACTAAGCGACTGAGCACACATGCACAGCAAACTGTATACTTATGATCTGTGTGTTTTACTGCACATAATTATGCCTCACTTTTAAAAATTGAAAAGAAAAAAGACTGAGACATGAAAAATTGATTGGAAGCTCCATATTTAAGAGGGGGGCCACCATTTTGTTGAGGATGCCCAAAAATGTCAGTTTCTGGGGTTTTCTGTTTGTTTGTTTGTTATTTTGGTCCAGCCAATTTTCAGGATTAGAATCCTCTTCCATTTCTGACCTGCGAGGGCAAAAACTCTGATGCCACCATCCCAGGAACCAAGCTGGGGAAGAGGGCTGGGCCACAGGTAGCTTTCAGTCACCTCCCTATCATCACTCTGCATCTCATCCCTGCCTCTGTCCCCAAGATCAAAGTCTCGGATTTGACTTTTCTAGAAACTCTTACTGTCTTTCTCCTGCTAGATGGGGTAAGGGAATCTGGACATTTAACTGCTCCTTACACAGACTTGCCACTTATCCTACTGTCTTGTTCCCACCACCGCCTCTTCTGAGATGCCTGGAGCGTCCTGTTCCTGAAGCTGTCAACACCATGTAGCCTGTTACTCCTTGGCCCTCCCCGCTACAAGCGTCAGTCCATCAACCTCTGGTCTGCAGGGTCAGTTTCTACACAGCCACCCTTGTTCCTTCTTCAGAAACTATTGGCCCATCTCATGCCACTGTCACCCCATTCTCGTTCCCTTTGTCCCTGGTGATTTACACATTTTTTTTTTACTCCATTACCAACATTTCATCGTGGTTGTGAGAGGAAAAAATAAAAAGGCATGTGCTTAATCCACAATGTTCCACCTGAGGCCACTTAACCTTTCTAAGTCTCTGTTTTTTTCATAGGTAAAACGGGGATAATGACACCTTCTTCCGAAGGTCATTAAGAGAATTTAATTATAGACCTGGGCACACTGCCTAGCACTTCATAGATACATGATAAATATTGGTTTCTTGTCCTTCCTTTCCCCATAATCGCATCAGACACCAGTGATCAGCTGGCTCATCACCTTCCATCTTCACCCCCAGGCCCTTCCTTGCCACCCACCACCCACCACTCCCTCCTGGCCTTTTGCAGACCTGTGTGTATCCTTAGCACCTTCTGTGTGCCCACCACCGACAGGGACATGCAGAGAGGCGCTCCAGGCCATCTTCAAGGTGTCCTCAATTTGTGGAGTTCTTTCTCCTTAACTGCTAAGGGATTCTCTCATTCCTGGCCCCGCTCAGGGGGCATTTGCAAATGCACAGGATCCAAGTGAAGGAAGACAATGATATCACTCACATAGAGTGCTTACTCTGTGCCATTTTCCAGATGAGGAAACTGAGCCTCAGAGAAGTTAATTGACCTGCCCAGTAAGAGGTGGAATTGGGACACAAGCCTGACTCCAGAGTCCATGCTCCTAACCACTGTGCTACATTGCCTTGTGACCCCAGAGCCCTTGGCTCAGCACCAAGATGCAAAAGAATTGGGAGCAGCACAGACAGTGCCAGACGCCTGCTGTGGCCCAGGAGCAATACACACACTCAGAGACTCTACGAAACTCTAAGGAGGGCGGCAGGGGGACCAGGGCCCCAGAGGCCCCCAGGCAGGGGTTGTTACTTATCATCGGGAGCCCTATCCCAGCTCCCAGGAGAATGTTCCGTGATGCCAGGAAGTGCCTGTCCTTCCTCTACAGTTGAGACTGTAACAATTTCCCTTTGACAAGCCCCTGTGGAGTGTGGAAACTCCTCAATGGGCATTTAAAGCCGCACATGAGTCACTACAGCAAAGACCCCAGGAGCTGAAAGGGGTTCAACACTACTAAGGGGAAGAGGACTAGGTTCTCTGGAGAACTGAGTGTGCCCAGCCCTTCACAGCCATTGTCTTCATCAAATCTCACTAGAGTCCTTCACGGTGGGTGTTACTGCCCTCAATTCACAGAATGAGCAAACTCAGGCTCATAAACATTAACTGACTGTCCAAGACCACGTAGCTAGTGACAAACACTAAGCCCTCTGGACTGTGGATGCTCTTGGCACAGCACCAGGGCATGGATTGAACTTTGAGAGGCTTGGAGCAGAGGAAGAGGATTCAGGTACTGTCCGCTCAGACCAGTCCTGCAGACAGCAGCAGGGCCTCACAGGCAAGAAGACTGTCGCCCAAGTGGTCATGTCACTTGTCAAAGGTCACCCAGCCCTTGGAAATCTTCGTATCCTAGCCTATCCTTTGAAGCCTGGGGATTGAAAAGGGAGCTCCACTCTTCAGGATCTTTTGAGTTAAACTAATCCCTAATATCAGGCGTTGCTTTAGAAGCTTGCTCCTCAATGTATGGTCCCCAGACCTGCAACATCGGCACCTTGTGGGAGCTTGTTATTACTAGAAATGCACAGTCTCAGGTCTAGGATCCTATGTGAGTTCTCCAGACCTCACAGGGGTCCCTTGTGGATGCCCTTGTCTGGGAAAGGGCAGGCTCATGACCCATATCATGACCTCTGTGAAGGGGACTAGACCCCAGGCCTCCCAGAGACAGCATGCTCTAACCAAAGGGTAGGGTTTGGACTAAGCAGAGTTGGATTTGGGTCATGGATCCTTGGGCAGACCACTTCCCTCCATCAAACCCTTGGCCTCAATTTCCTCATCTGCAAGATTGGAATAATGATCCTCCTCCTCCTTTCTCCCAAGGATGCTCTGAGATTGAAAGACATCATTATACCAAAGTGTTTTATAAAGAGAAAAGCTCCAGCTGACTGTTCCCTCCCCTCTGCACCCTAGAAGCCCTAACCCTCTCCTCACTTTCTCTGGCTGCCAGGCCTGGCCAGGGACTCCCACATGAGCACTGAGCTCTGCACAGGTGGAAGGACGCAGACCCATGCTGCCAAGCCATGAGATGAGGCACCCAGCTGTCTTTTCAGCCTAGACCTGAAGTAAGACCAGCATCAGGAGTGGGCAGAGTGAGGCACTGGACCCTTGCAGTCACCTCAGCAAGCAGAACACCCACGAGGCAACCCATAAAAGTCAGCGCACGCAGATCACACAGCTGTGATGGCAGCATCTCGGACACCCCGGAGGGGGACCACTTCTACTGGGTGAGGCCTGAGCCCTCAACCTGGTCAGAAATTTGCAGGGATGAAGGCTGAGAGCTAAACATGGGTTTCCTCTCTCATGGTCTTCAGCCCATGAGACCTCTAGGGCAGGCTCACACCCACCCAGTGCGTCCCTTTCAGCACCTCATTTAATTCTCACAACTATCTCTTGAGGTAGCAGGTATTATTATTATTCCCGTTTTACAGATGAAAAGCTGAGCCTCAGAGGAGCAAGGCCCCTTCCTTATCTAAGGCCACACATTGGTGAAAAGCAGAAGGGGGTAGACACCACTCCGGCTTGGCTCCCCACCCTCCTGTTCTTTCCAGATTACTTGCTGGTTATGACACTGTCCCTGGCCAGTCCTAGACAGCATATTAAAAAGCAGAGACATTACTTCACCAACCAAGGTCCGTCTAGTCAAAGCTATGGTTTTTCCAGTAGTCATATATGGATGTGAGAGTTGGATGGTGAAGAAAGCTGTGCCGAAAAATTGGTGCTTTTGAACTGTGGTGTTGGAGAAGACTCTTGAGAGTCCCTTGGACTGCAAGGAGATCCAACCAGTCCATCCTAAAGGAAATCAGTCCTGAGTGTCATTGGAAGGACTGATGTTGAAGCTAAAACTCCAATACTTTGGCCACCTGATGCAAAGTGTTGACTCATTTGAAAAGACCCTGATGCTGGGAGGGATTGAGGGCAGGAGGAGAAGGGGACGACAGAGGATGAGATGGCTGGATGGCAACCCTAATGGACATGAGTTTGGGTAAACTCTGGGAGTTGGTGATGGACAGGGAGGCCTGGCGTGCTGCAGTCCATGGGGTCGCAAAGAGTGGGACACAACTGAGCAACTGAACTGAACTGGCCAGCCCTGGGCTGGCGCTTCCCTGTAAGACTGTGAAGTTTTCTCTGTCCCTCGCTCCGCCCTGTGGTCCCTGGTTCTGCCAGCCTTTCAGGTGTAGGAACCCAGGGCAACACGGAGACATACCCCTGGGGACAGGCGCATCCTGAGAGGCAGGGCCCATGGGCAGGCACGCTCAGGTTCAGCAGCTGCTGCTCACACGTCCTCTCTCTGTTCAGCTCAGGGTTGGCGTGCAGGTCACTGCAGTTCACAAAGACCTGGCCCGCTGGGCAGGCGGCAGCTGGAAGAGAGGAGGGTGGTGCTGGCCAGAGCCTGGACCCTCAGAAGGATGCTTGCAACACCTGGGCCTGGGGTGGGTTCCTGGGAGGAAGGGGTGGGGCGGGCAGGGAGGCCTGGGGACTAGCATCTGGGGGATGCAGGCAGAGTTGGGGCTCTGAGGCTTTCTGCCGCCCTGGCTGCCCCTGAGGCATCCATCCGGTTCCCAGGTGCAAATGACAGTGGGCTGGAGGGGTGTGTGCTGTCCCACACAGGACAGCCTCCACTGGTACCAGTTACCAGACGCATTCTTTCACCGGGTACTGCTCCCGGCCCTTCACCTGCATTTTCTTATTTATCCTGCCACAACTCTGCGAGGTATCATTATCCCCCACTTTCCCATATGATGGAGGGAAGACACTTCTGCTTTCAAAAGACACGATAAAGAAAGACGAAGCATCCCGGAGGGACCAGAAGTGGAGCCAGGAAGAGGACAGCCATGCAGTGTGACAAAGTGGCCGGGAACTTTTAACAACAGGAAAGTCAACTTCCCATTCACCTGTATTTCTGTAACATAAACCCACTCTCTCTCCCAGAGCCTTCAATCAAGTCGGCCTTGTACACTTATACCAGGCGAGTGATCTTTCTTAGGGAAATCAATAACGGGGCTGAGTTCTATGCCAACCCTGGGATGGAACAGAGAGAAAGGGATAGACATGGGAGATGAAATAAAAGTCCCAAAGAGAAGAAATCTGAGGACAGGAACTACAAAAAGAAGCACTCTTTGAGGGATATATAGGAAACATGGGAAGAACACAGGCATCTGGGTTATACAACAAGAGAGGAAGCGAAGGCTCAGAGTGGTGAGGTGAGTTCCTCAGGGCTGCACAGGTGAGGGCTGGGCAGGATGTGAAGCCAGGGCTCTCTGGGTCTGGGGGCCCTGCTCTTCGCCACCTGCCATGTGATGACTCTCTGATCCTCTCTGTGCCGGTCCCCATACTTCGTGGCATCCTCTGCCCTCCGAGGCCCTCTCTGAGGGTTCCAGCTCCTTGCCCTAGCACCTCCAAGACACTCCCCGGCCGACCCACCACTGTGTCATCCAGCAACCCCCCCCCCACTTCCACTGCATGTAAGGGTCTCAAAGACCCAGCCTATCCTCCCCACTGCTGTGACCCCACATCCTGCACAGGTTGGATACAGAGTCAGCCTCAGCCGACGTGTGACAGTTCAGATGGAGGAAATCCAGGAGCCAGGGGAGGTCAGGACTGCCCAGATATCCCAGCTGGTCACCGCTGAGGGAGACAGAGTCTCGGCATCTCCTTGAGAAGCAGGAGGGACAGCCTCTAGAGTGGAGCTGAGGCTGGGACAGGATCTCATGATGCCACGCTCTAAGCTGCAGCCTTTCCCGAGAGGACAAGGACTACAGAAGGCTTGGTTTGGCATGAGACCTGGGGTGGGCTCTCCTCATCCCCTACCCTCCCAATCCCCCTTACCCGGGGCTCCGCTATCACAGCTCATGACTCCATCTTTGCAGCGGCTGCAGAGAGAGAGAGGCACTAGGATCAGCCCACCAGTCACTGCAGGGCCCAGAAACCCCGAGTCACCGCACTCAGGTCATTGCGGGGTTTGGACAGACATCCCACTGCTGTCTCTGGCTCCTTGCGCAGAGAGGGAGGGTGTCGCTTCAAGGAAAGTTCCACATAGCTGCATTTTCTTTAGTCAGCAACTTCCATTTAAAGACAGGAATAACAACGCCGCTGTCTAGAAAGCTCACCAGTGGCCCAGAGTTGGGACGTCGCTGTCTCCAGGGGGATAATCCATTCCTTGGAAGTGGCAGGAGCACTGGTTCCTATAAAAGCCGGGAGCGGAGAAAGGTGAGCCGACTCCGGAGTCAGGGAGCCCGCCCCAGTCAGCTAGGGGTATTCACCCCCAGCATCTGTTCTGATAGCTCAGTGCCTATACCGCATGGGTGGTTAAAATATTTTGAACACCAGGCTAGGCCCCCCTTTCTCTTCCTTACAGGGGACCTGTAAAGTGGGGATCCTTACGTGACCCTCTTCACAGGTTCCTCTTTGTAGGTCATTTGAGGGCAAAGACCGTGTTTCCTCCTCTCATACCTCAAACAGCTGGTTACTGCCAAGTGTGGCCTTGGAGCAGAGCAGCTGAGGGCTGGATGGGTTGTCTGAACTCATCCAACCCCAGTGTTCCTCTCCATCTTCTCCCTCCCTAACTCCTCTTCCATCCCACATAACCCTCACGGGCTCCCCTCGCTCACAACACTCAACCTCAAGGGGTAGGGGCATGGCACACATCTGGATCTCAAGCGAGGACTCCAGCTCAAAAGGGTTCTGAGCGAATTAAATATGTCCCCCATCATTTATGTTGATGTCCCCCACATTCAGTTGAATGTGATACCATTTTACAATTAAAAAAGAAAAACAGGCCTGGAGGGGACCAGGGGTCTTGCCAGTCAACCCTGAGATCTTGTGAGGTTACCACCTCCCAACTGCCCGTTCCACTCTGCCCTCCAGCCACATGGAGAACGCCCACTGCAGGTCTCAGGGTGCTCCCTGAGTCTCCTTCGCCGGGAACACTCTTTCCTCAAATCCCCGCTCACATGCCACTCCTCAGAAAGGCCTTCCTCCCATGCTCACCTCATGTGACATAAGAGCAACCCCTCCCTCCCCAGGACTCCCTGGCCTCACTTGGCCATATTTGGCATCGTAGCTCTTGTTACCACCAGATCTGTTGAGTTTCTGTTTATTCGTTTATTTTATCTGTCTCACCACCTAGAATGTGAGCTCTTGTGAGGGCAGGATTCTGTTTTGCTTGTTGCTGAATTGTCTAGAAATGTCTGGAACATACCAGATCAATTGAGATGTGTGGAAGGAGAGGGGAGATGAGGGCAGAGACCTTCTCAGCTCTGTGGGGTTGTCCTATCTTGTGGCAAAGTCAGACTGGACCCAAGAGCCAGAGATGGGGAGAGAGGCCTGGGCAGGAAGTGGGGAAGGCGTCCAAGAAGCCCAGCTTATCCTCCAAGGCCTGCCCTGCCACTGTGAGATGAAGTAGGCACAGGAGAGGCCCAGGCGGGCACCCAGTTTCATATGCTCTGGAGACCCCAGCTTCACTGCCCCCTGACAGAGCTCAAGCCAGCCTCCTCACCTGGGGACACAGAGGTCAGCCTGGGTGTCCAGATAGGTGTCTGGTGGGCAGGCACAGCCCTCCACACACTCGTCCCCGCTGAGGTCACTGCCACCAGCAGCCCCACAGGCCTCAGGGCCGGCCAGGTCCTGGCAGGTCTGCCCACACGGAGCCACACACGGGCTGTACTCCTTGGTGGCCTCACAGGACAGCGCTGTAGTGAGAAGTGTGACCGTGCGTGGCCTCCCTCGCACACCCACAAGTTTGTGGAGTGGGGTCATCATCATAAAGAAGAGAACAGAGAGCCAGAGGAGCTAAGACATTTGCCCAAGGTCACACAGCAGGTCAAGGTCACAGCTGGGATTTGAACCCAGTTTCTGCCTCCCACTCCCCCAGCATGGCAGAGCCACAGAGGTAGATCCCACCTCCCGAGGTCAGCCTGGACACTACCATCGGCATTTCCATCTCTCGGCAGGGCATTCCTCTTAGGTAGTGATTTTGTGGGGGGAGTGGAGGTCGTCCCCTGATAGTCCTGCACTCACCCCATCACTCACACATAGACACACACACGCAGGTGTGTAAATACACACGCACACTCTGCCTCTCTCACTTCCGTGGGTTGCGAAGATCAACTCTGCTCCCTGCAGCAGCCTCTCAGGGCCTTGACTTGGGGCTGCCCTCTCTTCACCTGGCCACCAGCCCACTCCCTGGGGTCTCCCACAGCCAGTCGGGGGGCAGGGGCGGGTGGACACTCAGATCTGGAGCTCTGGCTCCTCCAGCGCCCTCCCAGGGCCACAAAAGCGTGGGACGCTCACCGCAGCCTGGCAGGCGGGCACGGAAGTCAACGGGCAGCCCGTGGCGCCGGCACAGGTGGGCGTAGTGGGCCAGTGTGGCACACAGGCAGGGCTGCCCGCAACGGCAGGCATCTCGGCGGCACTGCTCGAAGTAGGGCACGGGGCTCAGGTACGCGGAGCAGGGCGCAAACAGCTCCCCCGTGAGCACGCTGCAGGCCTGCAGGGCAAAGGGGGCTGGAGATGGACGAATGGGCTGGGGTCAGGGGTCTGACTTGCCCGGTGCTCCGGGCCCCAGCTTCTCCCTCCCTCCCTCCCCACAGCTGCGGGGACTGTACACCGGAGTGTGTGTGCGTGTGTGTATGTGTATATACGTGCGGTATATGTGTGCGTGAGCACGTGCAGGCGCTCACACAACGCACTCCTCATGTCAGGCATCAATCCATATGTGGAAGGAGTCACAGGAGTGAACAAAACAGGAAACAGGCAAAAGTCCCTGCTCTCGTGTAGCAGACATTCTGGGTTGGGGAGACCGTCCCTAAACAACTTAAACAGTAAATTCAAGGTGAAGAATCTAAGGAGAGAAAGCTGGGAAGGAGAATGGGGATTGCAAGGTGGGGGCAGGAGGGGAATTGTGATTTTAAACCCAGTGGTTCGGAAGGCCTCAGTGGAAAGATGATGTTAGAGTAAAACTTTGAAGAGGATGAGAGAGTCAGGCGTGTGTTTATGAGGAAAGAACATTCCAGGAGAATGGAACAGCAAGTGCAGAGACCTGGAGAGGAGACAGACCAGGCTGGGTCGGAAGAAAGCAAGGAGGCCAGTGCTGCTGAGCTAGGTGGAGGGTGGGTGCGCGGAGGAGGTGAGATACGGGGGATGGGAGGGGAGTGCAGGGTCTGGCGGGGCCACTGTGAGGACCTGCACTTTTGCCCTGAGAGCGGGAAGCCTGTACAAATATGTGTGTAGGTGACAGGGGTAGAACGTGAAGTTTGCTTCTGATCCTCAGTTTGCCCGATCCTCACCAGAAGGAAAGGCCTGTCCCCTCCCCACAGCTCCTCCTTTCTGATCACTCCTACCCAATGTGGTCAACATCCTCACGCCCAGGTTCCCATCACATCTCTCTCAAACCAACCCTACCCACCGCCTCTCCCCCCCCATCCCAAACACCTCACCGGCTTGCAGGTGCACATCGCAGGGGTCCAGCGGGGAGCCAGAGACCAGCGGGGAGCAGGCGGACAGTGTTTTCCAAGAATTGCCAAAGAGTTGTGGAGTGCTCTCAGGCACACCCACTGGGGACCTGCAGCCATGGTAGAGCCACATTCACACACTGGCCCATGTGCACCCAAGTGAACACAGAGCATACACCCAGGGAAGCATCCACCTGCTCATGTACACACGCATGTGCACACACACACAGGCAAACATAAAGCATGAGCACCCATAGTCAGATGCATACGTATCCTCGCAAATACATAACAGGCATGGGTCCACATATACCACCTGTGCACACACACAGCACAAATATATACAGACATGCAAACAAAAAGGAGATCTACGCAGACACATTCAAACACATACTATTACAAATGCGCATGCATACATTTACACATCACATTTAACAGGCTCCATACGGGCTTGGGGCCATACACTAGCTCACACTCCCTATGCACCCTTGGGTCTTCATGTCAGAAAGAGATAAACAGGGACACCATGAACCAAACTTCACCAAGTAAGGACTTCCTTCACCCTCTTCCATGGACAGTTCCCCCAAACTCTTTTTCCCTTCCTCTCTCTCCAGGTGGGAAATAGTCACACGAGGGGCAACAAAGGGTGGGAGATACTCAAGTTTCCTAGATATCATCAGTCTCCAAGGGTTACTGAACTGGGTGTAGATGGTACAATGGCGAGAGGTCATAAGTCCATGAGGGGCAAATTCCGCCTGGCGCCCACCACATGCACATTCCTGCTCCAGAACAGTGAAAACACAAGTTACACAGAGCACTATTTCCACCCAGGATTCCTGGCTAGGAGTATGGCAAGCAGCACACACAGTAAATAAACAAGGTCTTCTCCCATCTTTCTGACCAGGTGCCCTGACACCAGGCAAGGAGCTGTCCACCAGGCAAGGCAGAGTAGGATGTTACATTTTAAAATGTACCTGCAGGGGAAAGCTCTCAAGTTTCTTGTATTCTTCACTTTCCAAACAGATTTTCATTTCTGGCTGAAGAAAGCCTCTCACGTTTCTATCTACATCACCCAATGCGTGTAACTCGAAGGACTGACCAGAACCTCCAGCCATCAAGATCAATCATTTGTTTTCCTTTCTGGAAAGTCTGACTTCTGTCCCCTCCCAAGTTCCCAAACTGTCCATGCCCAGGAGTCAGCATTTTAACATGCTCTCGGGATGACTCTTTGGCACAAGAAAGACTATGAACTCCTGCCTTAAAGAAACACATGCTGTGCTTAATCACTCAGTCCTGTCTGGCTCTTTGCAACACCATGGACTGCAGCCCCGCAGGCTTCCCTGTCCTTGGGAATTCTCCAGGCAAGAATACTGGAGTGGGTTGCCATGCCCTTCTCCAGGAGATCTTCCCAACCCAGGGATCAAACCCAGGTGTCCCGCACTGCAGGCAGATTCTTAACCAACTGTGCCTCCAGGGAAGCCCAAGAATACTGGAGGGGGTAGCCTATCCCTTCTCCAGAGGATCTTCCGGACCCAGGAATCGAATCAGAGTCTCCTGCATTGCAGGTGGATTCTTTACCAGCTGAGCTACCAGGCAAGCCCTAAAGAAACATACTTAAAATTTGAATGTAGAGGAATAAACAACCAATGATGCACCTTTTGCACAGTGAGAACCCATTGCGGGTCTGGAGAAATGTTATTAGAGAGTGTCCAGGTACATATAGTCTTAAGGGCCCCGCCTCCCCCTCTCCTTCCGGTTCCAGGGCAGGGCACATACAGGAAATCATCCTGCGTGTTGCCGTTGAAGGTGCCGCAGAGGCCCACGGTGTCCTCCACCCATCGCTGGTCCACCTGCAGGTAGAGCCGCAGTCCTTCGCGGTCGTAGAGCACCCGCACACCCACGTTGGTCCTCACGCGCAGGAACACGGAGGACAGTCTCCGGATCTCAAAGGCGTCTACGCACAGAACGGACAAGGGATGTAGGAAGTTGGGACAAGATCACCCCATCCATCGCCATCACCCGCATAGCCCACGCTCGCCCCATACCCAGCCCAGTCCTCACACACAGTAAAGCACTGCCATAAAGAAGTGAAGCTCTGGGTTGGTTTGGGGAGCCCTGAAGAAATCCTGGTCAATGATGAAATCAGGACCCAGGGATAAGCTACCGTAGCAGCCCCAGATGAGAAATTTCTTGTAGCATTCAATGCCAAGTAAAGGCTTGCCTCCCTAAGGAATTGGTATGTTTTCTTCTCTAGCAAAAAAGAATTATGTAACTACCCGTTTTTGGTTTTTGTTTTTTCATAGTGGCCACCAGGAAGGTGAAAATATGATTTCAGATTCAATTGTAGCAATTTTAAATTTTAGATTTAGTTGTAGTGAATTTTACACCTTTTGTGACTTGCTTTTTTTTTAACCCCTTTACACCCCTTGCATCTTCACTCTTCTCAGCCTTGAGCCCTTATTCTTTATTTTTTCTTTTTAGTTTTTTTGATGCTATTTTATTTCTTAATCCTTCTGCCATTTTTGTTAGATTTTGTCCTTCCTACAAGCTATCACAAATCCCTTGTGAAATCAGAAAGGATAATAATAGAGTGGAGATGGAAGGCAGCTCCAATAATATCCTTAAGTTAGGAGACGCCATCATACTACCATGAAACCCACTGCAGTGGGGGCAGAGACAGTTCTACAAGTCCAGAGTCCATGTCCCTGGGACCAAGATGTCCCCTGGCGTGATTCACCCAGTACTAGAATGTGAGCTCTTGCCCATGTATCAGTGCTTTTGCCAGAAGAGCCTGGGCTGCTAACTTTCAGCTAGCTCTTGTCCACCAGGGCCATACCGTCTGTGTAGGGTGGAGTGACCTTGTACTGGTCAAACAGAAGAACATCCCCTGCTTGGGTCAAGGTCACCTGCCTCCGAGGGTCCTGATGCAGAATTACTGACACTGACTGGACACAGACTCCATCCTGGTTCTAGTGAGAGAGGAAGGCCAAATGGGAAGGATTAGTCTGTCTTGCCTGCTGATCCCAACAGAACCCTCCAAAGGCAGGAATTTCAGCACAGTTTGAGGCCAGAGGCAGGCTCCTCACGGTGTCAGAGACCCAAGGGACATTGCTGCTGCTAAGTCACTTCAGTAGTGTCCGACTCTGTGCGACCCCATCCCTGGGATTCTCCAGGCAAGAACACTGGAGTGGGTTGCCATTTCCTTCTCCAATGCATAAAAGTGAAAAGTGAAAGTGAATTTGCTCAGTCATGTCTGACTCTTCGCGACCCCATGGACTGCAGCCTACCAGGCTCCTCCGTCCATGGGATTTTCTCCAGGCAAGAGTACTGGAGTGGGGTGCCATTGCCTTCTCCGCGAGGGACATTAGGGGTCCTCTAACCAAATGCTCTGATCTGGGGAATGAGAAGGCAGAGGCCCAGGCTGGAGAAGGTTAGTGGCAGAACTAGGATAATACAAATAAAAATGGTAGTCAACCCTCAGGCCATGACACAGAGCAGAGTTGGGCCCCAGATGGCTCAGAGTCCAGTCTCTGAAACACTGGCCTCCCCACTTGACTGCAACCCAGGACTTTAATTTCATCCTTTTATTGGTGTTTGTGTAGCTCTTTCCATGTGTCACACCCTGTGGAATATCAAGTTCCACTCATAAGCAGGCAGGAAATGAGCTAATATTCTCTGGGCCTCAGGGTCTCATCCTTGAAATGGGTAGTACACATTGGGTCCATTTATACTTCCCTTCCACACAGTCATACATGATGAAAGTGATAGATGTAGTCCCTGACCTCATGAAGAGTACATACTCATGAGGGATACAGATTTTAAATAAGGGATTACAAAGTTGGTTAATTATTGTGATCAGTGCTGAAAACAGGTGTAGGGTGCTAACGAGACTTAGCCTGCAGAGATAGGAAGGGACATCCTGGGGAATGATAATAATAATAATGTAAAAATAATCACAACAATAATATAACATGTAGTAATACTTTCGATACAATATTATTATAGGGCTTCCCCAGTGGCTCAGTGGTAAAGAATCCTCCTGCCAATGCAGGAGACACCGGTTTGATCCCTGGTCTGGGAAGACCCCACATGCGCAGAGCAACTGAGCCCATGCCCCACAACTATTGTGCCTGTGCTCTAGAGCCTGGGACCGGCAACTATTGAAGCCCATGTGTCCTAGAGCCTGTGCACAGCAACAAGAGAAGGCACTGCATTGAGAAGCCTGTGCACCACAACTAGAGAGTAGCCCCTGCTAGCCACAACTGGAGAAAAAGCCCGTGCATGCAGCAACGAAGATCCAGCACAGCCAAACATAAATTGAAAAAGAAAATGTTTTAAGTCTACAAACAGTAAATGCTGGAGAGGATGTGAGAAAAGGGAGCCTTCCTACACTGTTAGTGGGAATGTAAATTGATACAACCACAATGGAGAAGAGTATGAAGCTTCCTTACAAAAACTAAAAATAGAACTACCATATGATCCAGCAATCCCACTCTTGGGCATATCTCTGGAGAAAACCATAATTTGAAAAGATACAAGCCTGTCAATGTTCATTACAGCACTGTTTACAATAGCCAAGACATGGAAGCAATCTAAATGTCCACTGACAGAGGAATGGATAAAGAAGATGTGATACACACATACAAGGAATATAACTCAGTCATAATAAAGAATGAAATGCAAGTTGCAGCAACACTGGATGGACCTAGAGATTATTATTCTAAGTGAAGTAAGTCATACAGTGAAAGACAAATATGATATCACTCATATGTGGAATCTAATTTTTAGAAAATTATATAAATAATTGCAAAACAAAAACAGATTTTGAAAACAAGCTTATGGTTAGCCAAGAGGAAATGTAGCCTGGAAGGAGGGATATATTAGGAGCTTGGGATTAATATACACACACTACTGCATATAAAATAGATAACCAACAAGGACCTACTGTGCAGCACAGGGAACTCAATAATCTGGAATAACCTACATAGGAAAGGAATCTGAAAAAGAATGAATATACATATATGTATAACTGGATCACTATGCTGTACCCTTGAACCTATCATAACATTGTATGTCAACGAGACTCCAGTAAAATTTAAAAAACCAAACCAGAAAGAATGACTCAGTTTGCTGTACTGCAGAAATTAACACAACATTGTAAATCAACTGTATTTCAATAAATTAAAAAAAAACAAAACAGTGATGGCCAGGACAGGGAAGTGAGTCAGCCAACAGATGTTCTGGAGCCAGAACCCAGTCTGCTGTCCTCCCGCTCTGCCCAGAAACAAGAGACTGCAGGGTGAGTGGGTGTGGAGGGACCTGAGGCCTTGCCCTAAACCCCCAGCCTCTCTAGGGGGCAGCAGTCAGGGGTGGCGGGCTGGCTGGAGCCTGGGGTCCCAGCCCTTACCAGGCCACATGGGGCGTTCTGCAGAGTCACTGTGAAGGTGCCCGAGGAGCGGCTCTTGGCCAGGATGTACTGACACGTGGCCGGGAACGTGTAGCGGCGGCCGTCGAAGGTCGTGAAGTGGATGTCACCAGTCACTGAACACTCAGCTGAGGGGCAGAGAGAGGCAGCTGACCCGGGGGCTGCCCCTCAGGGTATGCCTCTGCCCTGCGGCTCTGAGCACCCAGAGGAGACGGCATCCTGTGCCTGGCGCCCTGGCCCTCCCTTTGAGAGCCCTGGTTACTGGGGAGAAGCCCCCCACGTCTGTCTGAAGGGAGACGCAGCTCTCCCCTCCTCTCCCTCTGACCGCAGACCAGGCCCTGAGCATGGAGGCCAGTTTCGGTCCAAGCCCCTACACTCAGGAGGGACCCCGTGAAAAACCCTCCCTGCCGGGGCAGAACAAAACCCTTCATTAGTCTGAGCAGTTCTGAGAACCCAAAGAGGGGCAGGCGGAGCCAATGGGACTGAGTGCGCGCCCCACCCCAGCAGCAGGCCTGGCCCTCTGAGCTCCCCGGCCCTAAGAGCTGCGGGGCTGAGAGAAGGGGTGGAGCCCAAGTGGGGCCAGACGTACCTGGGCAGACGGACGTGCTGCACACCCACTTGCCCGCAGTGCATGTGCTGAAACAGAGACCAAGCGGGTAGGGACTCACCCCTCCAGGGCTAGGATGGATGCTAGAGGGTCGCAGAGCTCCTTCCCAGCCCTCAGTCTTCCCAGCTCTAAAATGGGTGGTGGAGATTCCACCCACAGAGTGGATCTGATGAGATCTGTGACTCAGAGGTGCTGAGTGTGTGCCCTATGGGGTCAGGCTCCTAGACTGTGAAGGGGTAGCCCTGATGGAAAGCCCCAGAAGTCACCGCTCCCCCTCCCCAGCAGTGGACACGGACCAGGAATTGCAGTCTTCTTTCACCACAGAGCCAGTCGGGTACAGGGTCCCATGGAACTCACAGGGACACTCAGCCGGTGCCACACAGCCCCCATCCTCGAAGATCAGCCCTAGGGTGACAGCAAAGGCCCACTTAACTCACCTCCACTCCTGTTCACAAACCTTTCATGGCTCTCCAGGGCCTGTGATAAAGATCACCTCATCCACACTCTTTCACCACCCAGCTCACTTTCAAACTTTCTCCTGTATAAATGCATGGCTCAGGCCAGATCTGAATCCCCTTTGAGCAAGTAATCCCACCTCCAGACCTTTGCTCTGAGAACGACTCACCCCACACAAAGTGCATGCTGACTAGCTTCTCCTCTCCATCTCTCAGAAGCCTGTCACTGTATCTAGAACCAGCTAAGGAGCCACCTCCTCCAGGAAGCCTTCCCTGAGGAAGCCTTCCCTGATAATCTCTCCCCACAAATGAATTCCTGTATCTTTTCTTGTCTGAACTCCTGAACTGCTCCTCACCATATTATGCCTCAGACTGGTGTTATATGTGTAAGTATCATCACTGCAACCAGACTCAGATTCCTAAAGTCAACAACTGTATATTTTTTATCCCATCCTCACCAAGCAAGCTCTGCACCATTAGATGTGCTGCAGATTTATACACCATGAAAAACAGTACATGGATGAAAGTTTAAACAAATACATGTGTGATAAATGAATAAATGAATGACTGAATAACTTGTCCCCATCTATACACCTTAAAAAGCTCAATCTCAATGAAATTAAATATCCTGATGAATCTTCAAGAGCTATGACTCTGCCCCTAACCTTACCTCCCTTAAGCCATTCATTCACTCATTCATGTATTGTTTGTTCCTTCCTTCCTTCATTCTACAAACAGACACACTCTAACCCCTGGCTTCACGCCCATCTATGCCAGGCCAGAGAAATGCTGCCAGGCACCCACAGAACCACTAGCATACCATCAGGGCAGTAGCAGCCGTCCACACAGGCTATCTCACTGTCCACACAGGATGCCCGCGGCTGGCAGGAGGCCGGGCAGCAGGCGATGCACTCGTTGTAGACAAAGGCCTTCTCCTTGCAGAGCACCACTTGGAAGGAAGGCAGCATGGTACGGCCTGCCCGCTCCCTTCTGGCCCCAGCTCTGCCAGGACCCAACCAGGGCAACCCAAGCCCTAGGGTGGGGGTCGGAGGGCTTTCTTAGTCCCATTGGGAGCACCAGGTGACCAGGAAATTAGTGAGAACCTGGAAGACCCTGAGAGCCACCTTCATTGTACTCGGTGGCCCCAGGCCAGTCCCTCCCTCTCTGAGCCTCAGTTTTCCCATCTGTCTCATGGGGATGGAACCTCAGGGCTTAACACTGTTGACCACTGTGGTTCTCAGCAGGACAGGACAGTGACCTGAGGCCTGGGAATGCCACCCCCAGCCCCAGGACAGAGCTTGTCTGAATCCCTCCCTGCCCACAACCAGGCTGCACCTACTGCATGACTGTAGCTGGTTCCTCCACCCCTGCAGCGGCCGACCTGCCTGGGCACAGGCCCGGGCATACTCTGCCAGTGCTCTGCACCAGGTGGCTTCATCGCCTGCTGATCTGTGCAGGGAAGCCGAGGATATAAGATTCACCCTGCCGCCAGCCCTCCAGCACCAGATAGAGTCTGCCAGGGCTCAAGGTACCCCTCCCCACCGGAGCTGGGAAAGGGAGCCAGGGCAAGCAGCTAGGTACACAGACCCTAGACTGGAAGTAGGAAAATCTGGGCTCGAGTCTCAGCACTGTCCCTGACTGATGAGACCTTGGTCGGGGGCAGTCAGGCCCCATTTCTGGGCCTTGACTGAATGAGGACAGTCTGTCCCACCCATGCAGATACATAAGCATTTCAGAACTTTGGGAAGCATATCTGCCTGGGATCGTCAAGCTCAGTGGCCCATGTGGTTAGCCCCCACCTACTACTGGGAGAGGTCTCCCCCACAGCCCAGTACCACCCTCACTCCTGGGTCCCCACTCACTGGCAGAGATCGCTGGTACAGCTGGCCATGAAGGGCAGAGGGCTGACATAGGCATGGCAGGTGTCAAAGGGGGGTCGCAGCAGCGCCTCACAGCGGTCATACACACCCTGGGATGCGGCCAGGAGCCAGAGCTGGAGGCTGGCAGGGCCACACACAGCCCTCTGCCTTCACCAGTCCCACACAGCACTCCAATTTGGGACCGAGGGAGAGAAAGAGGAGGGTGGAGAGGAGACGGAAGGGGTGTGGACACCAACAAACTTGGTCCCCTGCAGCCAGTGACTTTCCAAGAAGTAGACAGGAAACCAACCTAAGCCAGACACCAGGGTGGGGGTAGGGGGCCGGAGTAGCGGGGTCGATCCGGGAGCCACACCTGCATGGTTCCTGGGCTCTGCTGCAGGCACGGAGGGCGGGGCAGGGAGGAGGTCGTGGGCCCTGGAGGCTGGTTGGGGGCCTGCCCCTGCCAACTGTGCACGAACTCCGCCACATCGTCTGTCAGCTTCCCTGTAGGGAAGAACGAACAGGGGAGGCAGGTGGAGCCACAGAGAAGCCAAGAGAAAGGCAAGGCCTTGAAAAACCAGCCTCCTGAGCTACCATCCCGGTTTGCATTTCCCTACAGACCCATTCTCCTGAAAGAGTTGTTTGGTAAGAATAGTCAAGTATGCTCAAGACCCTCAAGGTTCCCTGGAGCAGCTCCCTGCTGCTCTAAACTCAGAAAAGCAACACCATGCCATTGACTGGGAACAAATGTGTGAGTCTGAACAAGCTCCCATACCTCTCTGAGCATGAGGGTCCCATGTGTGAATAGGGCAAATTGTCCCCTTGTGAATTGATTGCAAGGACTATATGAGATGCTATGGGTAAAGTGTTCAGTGTGTTGTGGCTACTCAGAGGTGTCACTTCCTCTCTTGCTGGAGTCGCTATGATTTGGTCTAAACTCTTCACTTTAACTTCCTGCCTCTCCTGCTGGAGCCTTTCTCTCCCTGGCTCCCTCGGGCCCTGCAGCCTGCAGTCCCCTCAACCCCTCCATCCCCCAGACACCTTGCAGGGCCAGTGCCACCTGGCAAAGTGTCTATTAGATCCTCACACAACCTAAGTAGAAATCCTCATTACAGCTATTTTACAAATGAGGAAACTGAGGTCCAGAGTGGTTAAAACACACTTGGAAGAGGCCTCTGACCTCCCACCAGGTCTTTATACCATGACCCCAGGGATCTGTGCCAAGTCCCTTTCCACTCCTCCCAGCCCAACCTATCCCCCACCCCAACAAAAACCTCTTTGGAGGCCACCTGGCCTGCGCCTCACCATAGCTGGTCACCAGGTCATCCTGGGGGTCGGCATTGTTGTTCCCACACAGCCCATGGGTCCAGCCTAGGAACTCTGGACTCATTTTAATGTAGACAGCTGAGGTACCATCCCAGGCAAGCGTGAAGGCCGACTGATGTCGCACAAGGACATAGCCAGCAAGCTGCTGTAGACGCAGGTTCCCCATCACGTGAGGCAGCTGGACCCTGCAGGATACAGCCCAGAGCTTCAGGGCATCCACACCACCTCCACCAGCCCAGGCCCTTCACCAGAGGACCACCATCCTCTACCTGTAGGACCCACCATGTGCAGAGGATCAGCCTCACCCCCTGGCCACTGACACCACAGGGTCTAAGGTTTCTATTTTCCTTCCCTCTGACTTCTTGGGTGCTTGGAAGTCCACAATTAGAAAGGGGTTCTTTGGTTTTCAGAGTTTTAAAATTGCTTTTCAAAACTACAATTTCCCTCGCTATCTGGACTCATAGTGAGGACAATCATGGGATTTTGAGCACTAATAGTAGTGACTTTTTATACAAAAATTATTGACATATATTTTATTGATGGTGTTTCAATAAATAAAGGGCAGTTAGTTAAGCAGAAAATAATACTTAAAAAATAAAATTGCAATTTCCCTGGCAGGAATAAATATTAGAGTGACTGAAATTGCCAGTTCCTTTCCCTAGACAGGAGTTTCAGTATAAACAGACATTCACTTTGCTTATATTTTTGGTGGGAAGCAAGTAAGGAGTTGGAAGAGAAAAAGAAAAGGCCAAGAGAGAAGACAAACAGGACATAAAGGAAAGAGTTCAGGGCTCCGGCAATCTTGATATCCTCCCCTGTTTTACTGGCACAGACTCTCTTAGCCGATCTGGGATTTGGCAACATTAACACAGCTGAAAATCAGAAGGAAAGCAAAAGGAGTGTCTAACCAGTCAAATCTGGAACCAAAAGAGCCAGCTACCAAGGCCATTCACAGGGAAACACTTTGGCTCTTCAATTCTACACTTAGCACCAGAAAGCTTGGTTACCCTATTTCCAGGTCTGAAGCAGGAAATCAGAAAGGGGAGAAGGGTCAGTGCAGGAGGGTCCCCCTGACAGCAAGATGAAATGGCAGTGTATAGCCAAAGAAGGAGAGGTCGATGAAGAAGAGATGCAAGAAAGATTTCCGAAAGGACCACAGTCTGGGGCCTTTTGATGTAGGAAGCTGGGACTTCACCCCTTAAATAGTCCCTCAGTCATCCCTGAGGTCCCAACAAGGTAAGTGACATTCAAATGACTCCATGCCATCAGAAAAGGGTGAAAGTGTACTCAAAGTCTGCTCTGATGAGGCTTGAACTATGCAGGATACATTCAGGAAAATTTCCTTCAACTTGTGAAAACAAAAACCTGTTAATCATGCCTATACAGCTATCTGGGAAACTTCACTCATTGCCTGCAAATCCATTGTCTGGAAACCCACAGGGCCTGAGAGTTCCAGAAAATCATGAGGGACTCATCTTTCTGTAAGCCCAGCTGACTAGAAATTCAGCTGACCTGCCAGTATGTTTCTGCCATAGTGGTGGAGATTCTGTTTGCCCCCAGAAAACAACTTGAGAAGGGCAGATGCTCAGCCATCTCCCACCACCCATGCCAAGGAGTAGGGGAGCTCAGGGCAGAAGGTGTTAGCGTTACCTCACACCTCCGTGGGTGACCTCCTTGGCCAGATGGATCTCCTGCTCACCCGCAAAGAAGAGGCTGACAGACCTGGAGCAGGTGTAGGGGAAGGAGCCACACTGCGGGTCGTTGTGCACCTGGGGAGGGGAGGGGCATTTCAGAGGCCAGCGTGCAAGCTCCTGCCACTCACCTGATCCCCAGCTTCGGCTGTGGGCCCAGAGGCACCCTGTTGAGCTCCCACTGATGCTGGATTGCCTCCCGCTGCATGGCAAGCCCCTTTCCTCTGTCATCTCTCCCAGTCCCCACAGCACCACAGGGAGGTCAGAGCTATCTTTACCTGCACCTCAGAGAGGACGTGGCTCGCGCTCAGAGAGGTGAAGTGATACAGGTGACACACACACAGCCAGGATTCCAATCCAACTGTGCTGCCTCCCTATTTCTGGACGTTTTTGTTTATCCACCCCAGCTTATCCCATCAGATTGAAAGCCCAGTTACACACTCACACCATCTCACACTCATAATGAACAGAACACACATCTCATAGGTATATCACAGGGCACTCTCAATGCTCACACTATAAACACGCACTCCTGTCACCACTCTGGTAGAGGTAGCTTAGCTGTCCCCTACACACACATATCACTCCTGGGTCGCCTGTCACATGCGCATCTCCTCTGCCCCCTGCTCAGACAGAACCTACACCTCCAAAGCCACAGGACTCAAGCAAAGTAGGCAGGGGCTGTCAGAGTTTAGGGAAAAGTCTGAAATGTATCTCTGCCAAATGTGAAAATCCATCCCATGAGTGAACAAACCTTCCACTAGATTATTGTTAAACATGGTTAGGCAGGCTGGAGCCATTTCAACTAAAAGTAGGACCTGTGAAAGCCATTCCATAGCCTAAATATTTTTCAAACTTTTGCGACCATGGTCCATAGTGAGAAATATATACACATATAAATTAAATAAAACAAAACGTTTTACAAAATAATATTCACCACTATTAATGTGTAATGCATTCCTACAATATTTTCTATTTACATTCTCTTTTTTCTTTATTTTCAAGGTAGTTATGACTTATTAAATTCATTTCATAACTTGTGAATGTGTGGCATCCCACTGGTCTAGGTAATCATAACATGTGTGTGTTAGTTACTCAGTCATGTCCAACTCTTTTTGACCCCATCAACCTATCCCACCAGGTTCCTCTGTACATGGAATTCTCCAGGCAAGAATACTGGAGTGGGTTGCCATTCCCTTCTTCAGGGGATCTTCCCAACCCAGGAATCAAACCTGGGTCTCGCACATTGCAGGTGGATTTTTTTTTTTTTACCATCTGAGCCACCATGAAATGACATAGTCATGATGTGTGATACCCATGCTACTCTGAGGCAAAGAGGGTCAGGGTCCCTGGTCCATCCAGGACCTGGCCCCCAGACAGTCCCTTGGCAGGCCTATGCGTGAGGCAGAAGGGGCACACCCAGCTGGCACAGGGATGACAGTGAGCTCCATGGTCTCCCCCATCTCCCAACCTCTCAGCCTTAACTCCACACTGGCCAAGGTGCCCTCCAGCAGAGCAGCCTCCCCAGCTAGACTCTTCTCCAGGTAAAGAGAGTGCCCGCAGATGACTGCCCACTTGACACACAGGGTAAATGTGAAAATCAAATCTGTCCGACCATGAGACTGTGACTCTCACATGTGTTCATACACAAGACAAGCTTTACTGAGCATTAATCCAGGTACTGGGAATAGCAATTGAAAAGACATGGTCCCCCTGCCCAGAAAACTTGTATCTGGAGAGGAGACCAATCCAGAAACAGATTTTTGTAAGAGAGACACAATGACAGGGTAATGGTGTGGAACACTGGTTCCACAGAAAGGAGCCCCTGAGCCCACTCAGGAGGTCAGAGTGTGCAAAAAGTCTCCTTAGAAGAGGTCACCCTCAGGTGAGTCATTCAGGACCTCCACCATTTCCTCTGTGGCACGACGCTTTTTCTTATCTAAGGTTCATACCATAGCACCCAATGTTCCTTTGACCTAGAGTGTTCTCCTGTCTATCCCCATCCCTTCACTTGTCTAGCTCTAATTCATTCTTCCAATACCAATATAAATATCACTTCCTCCAGCAGGAAGCCCTCCCTGATCACCATCTTTCCCAATAGGCGAGGTTAGGTTTCGATCACATGCTCTTCTAACCATTTGACACTTCTCTGTTGCACTCAGTGGCATCTGAAATGATTCATTTGACTTGATGTCTGTTTTCCCCATTAGACTGTAAGTTACATGAGGACAGAGACCATATCTGTGTTGTTGTCCACAGGGCCAGCACCAGGCCTTGTGCCAGGAAAAAGAGTACAACTATGCACTTAATAAATACTTGGTGAATGAGGGACTACATGAATTGCCAGGGGCAACCAGAACCATGGAGTGAGAACCATGGAGCCTTCGGCTCCCTCTGGGTGCAGAAGCCCTGGACAGGAGCTGGGAGGGTGAAGCAAAGTGCCAGCCTCTTTAACTCTGCCGAGCAGAGCCCAGGCATCCATGCCTTCAGGGCCTAGAGAAACCTTCCCGAACAGGCAGGGAGCAGTGAACACCTCACCTGGACTGAGAAGATCTGCCCCTCAGGTTCATGGCGCCCCACCAGAGTATAGCTGCCCTTCCCAGACAGGTAGTAGTAGAGGCCATCAAATGTCTCCACGTGATGCTGTCCCCACGCCCGGCAGATGCTGTCTCTCTCAGGGCCGGCATTGTACACTGAGCCAGGGACAAAAAGGGCATCTCTGTGTGTAGCAGCTGTGGACACTGAGCCCAGGGCTAGTGGGTTCCACCCCCACTCCCTCTAGCCCAGACCCCTGAGTCTCAGGTCCACAGCTTTTCTTAAACCTGTGACCCCTCCCAGAGGTGGAATGGAGCCCAGACTCACCCATCTGGCAGCGCGGCCCAGTAGCATTGAAGCGCCTGCAGTCACAGAAGGCCGGGTGCACACATTCGCCCCCGTTGAAGCAGGAGAACAAGTCTGCAAGGAAGACGCAAGGCATCGCTCCATCAAGCTGAGAATGGCAGAATCCACTGACGCAGCACCTCCATCATAATGGGACCCCAGGCCCGCACCCTCCCAGAGAGACATGGAGCTCAGATCCCCATCACAGGTAGCCCCAACTTTCCTCAGGAGCTGGCTTTGATGGGGGCAGGAGCAGGGTGCCTCAGACAGCTGCCCTACCCTCTCCCTAATAGGTCCTAAAGTCTCAGAGTACTGACCTTCGGTATGTATCAAGTAGACCCCAGGCCAGCCCCACCTAGGCCTTCAGTTTCCTAAACTAAAAGTCTTGGCCACTAAGCAAGGAAGGCATCAAAGCTGTGAATACAGAGCATGAGGGGTGAGCAGGAGCCTGCCCAGAGCTCTTCATGGACTGCTCTTCCTCGCTGCTCCATAAGCTTAGGGGAAGAGTCCATAGCATAAACCAGGGGAAGCGGAGGGGCTTCGCATTGGAATGTAGTAGAAAGGAAGGCCACCGAGGATGCAAGGACAAAGCAGAGTGGAGTGTGGTGAGGGAGGGAGGGATAATGTGAGAAGAGGGACCACAGACAGAGACCAGGTGAGAGGAGAGGCCACAAAAACGTAGAGAGAGGCTACAGACACAGAGTGAGATCCAGGGGGGAACCACCACTAAACAAGAAGCTCAACCTCACTAGAGTCAGCCAATGTGAGGGGGGACAGCCGCTGGGCCGTGGTCATGAAACAGGACATTCCTCAGCCAGGAAGGAGAAGCAGAGTAGAACTGGAGGCTGGGGACAGTGGAAAGAGACCCCCTGCAGGGAAAAGAGGTGCCAGGAGGCCCCGAGAAAGCCCCAGGCTTCCCTCACAGGCCTTTCTGCAGGCGAGGGCCTCCCAAGAGCCACAGGGAAGGGGGGGCACTTACAAGACGGTGCACATTTGGCCCGATGGAGCCGCCTTTCCCAGGAAGACATGGCCAAGGAATCCAGGAACTCAGCTTCCTCCTTTTACAGATAGGAGACAGAAGAGAATTCATTCAAGGGCTGACCTCAGGGATGGCAGGCTTCCTGCAGGTCCCAGCCCTTCCTGTTCACTACCTGGAGGAAGACAGGCCCGCTGCTGCTAGGTGCCCCAGTTACCCAGCCCACCTCTGAGAGGCCTGGAGGCAGGATTTTCAGGTGGTGTGAGGCCTGGCTTACACCCTCCCGAGTGGCATCTCACTGGCAGGCTGGGGAGGCCTGTAGCCTGAACTCAACCCCCTCCCCTCCATGCTCCAGTGTTCCCCGGCCTCCCCCGACTCCCTCCCTAGTAAACCTTTGTGTGCTCCACAGACCAGCACAAAACCACCTTGTCTGGAGAACAAACACAACACCTCCTCACCACAGAAACCGTATGGGGCAGAGCTGAGAAACAAAGGCAGCCCCTCAACCCAGGGCAGGGGAACATCCCCCACCCCAACTCAGCTTTTTGGGCTCTTCTATCAACAAAAACAATGCCTCATGGATCACTACCTGCCGTTCTCAGAACTCGTCCAAGTCGGAACCCTCCCCAATACCACAAATCTGAGGACAAAGGCAAAGCCCCGCTGAGATCCTATTTTCCAGACCAGAAACCCCATCCCATGGTCTCTTGAGATATGAACATCTGAAATCAGGACTTCCCCGAACATCATTTCACTGTGTTCAGTCCCTCTCAGGACTCCAGCCTGAGGGTCTGATGTCACCGAGGACTGGGACCCTTGGCACAGTAGGATCCTCATTCTCAGGGCCTAAGTCCTCTCATTTGTACAGCTTCTGGGACAGAGGGCCCAGCCTGGCCCAGGTACAGGGAACAAGAGCACGTGTTCTTGCTCACAGGGCTGATAAGACATGAACCACACTGAGGGTGTTTGTCTCATGGATTTTCTCCCTCACTGTCACCTCCTCATCCCTGGGCTAAATCCCCAGCCTCTATCAAAGACTAGGAAGACAGAAAAACTCAGAACCCTTGGTCCCTGGAGCCCAACCCCAGCTCTTTGTCCCTCCTGTGGGTTGTATCTCTCCACCTCCTGCCTGGCCTGTGCTGCAACGAATCGAGGCCATTTCTGGAGAAGTATTTTAAATCCTTTCCAAATGATTCATCTTCAGTATAGATGGGGAGTTCTTAATCATTTTTATGCCATGAATCCCTCTGACAATCTAGTGACGATTATGGGCCCCCTCTTGCAACAGATGTTTCTAGATACATAAAATAAAACATAAGATTATAAAGGAAATCAAACATATTGCAATGCAGTGATCAAATATTTTATAAAAGTGAGTAATGGTAATATTTGTGCTTCTTTATTAATACATTTAATCACAGGACCAAGTGACAGGCCATACCACTGCCAGTATGTGGGAGCAATGAGCATAGATGCAATCTGGAGCCAGCGACAATTGCAAGCTGATAGGAAAATGCCTGTGATTTCTATTAATAAGAGTCACAGATACTGCTAATATTCTGTGGTCTATAATGTCTAGCAGTAATTAAAGGGAAGACTAAAATTCCAGTTCCATTGAGGTTCCCATAAATAACAATGCATTTCCCCCCACCTCCACCCCGATCCAAGTTCATAGACTTCTGGTCTACACCAGCAATTCTCTAGAGAATGGCTGAGCTCTATAGAGTGAGGCAGCACAGAAATGAAGGATGGTAAGCTACTGGTCTGAGACCTCCCCTTCCCTTATTTAAGAGGGCATTCCAGGCAGAAGCCTTTGAGGGCTCCCCAGGTTCACTTTCTAAGTAGCCTCATTCCTGCCCAGCCTCCTCCAACTCCAATTGCCTTCAAGGAGGGCCATTCTAACCCCTTGTTTGTTCTCAGGAGTAATGTGAGAAACCTATTGGGGTGGCCTGGTCTAGATGCTTCCCCAAGGAAAAGAAAGGGAGGCGTACCCTGGAATCCAGTAAGGAAAGAAGTCCTCTAGGGGAGTGAAGTGCTTGGGTAGGATCACTGCCCCACTAAAATAAAGGGATCCCTGGAGTCCAGTGGGGGCATTTATGATGTGGGAGAACACGCTAGCTAGGAGACCATGCTCTGCCTGTGCCCTGAGGGCCCGGCAAATCATCCACCTGCCTCAGTATCCCCATTCATAAAAAGAATGATGAAAACATTTTAAGAATAAAATAAAAACTAAATAAAAAGAATGACAACATTTTCTTTCAGTTCAATCTGGGGCCTGGAGAAATGGGAAAAAAAGATACAAAACCCCCACATAATCCAGACATTCCAAAGTAAGCATGCCACCTCCTTCCTTGGGATCTTCATATCTATTTCAAAAGGGCAGGTATTTGGGACACACTGTTTTCTATTATAAAGGATGCTTCCATTCTGCTGGCACAAGGAGCTCCCCAGAGCGAATCCCAAGGGCCAGGGTGTGTGAACTGAGGCTCAAGATTCTCTGGGGGGCCTGATATCAGGTGGGCTGTATTTATATTATGTTTGTGGTTGTAGAAAGGAGACAGATGCAAGCCAGGACTAGAAAAGAAACCTGAGTCACTTGATCCAGAGACCGACCGAAGTTTGGCAAAGAGAGAAAAGCATCACCTCTTCCTAAAGTACAGAGGATCTGATATGACAGAAAACCACAAAATTCTGTAAAGCAATCATCCTTCAATCAAAAAAAAATTTTTTTTAAGTAATAAAGCACAGAGGATCTAGAGAGGGTGGGCAACAGGGGATGGTCAGGATTTAGAGGATGGCTCGCTTCTTAACCAACCCTTCCCTGCAGGCCCCACCAGGTGACCCAGTTTTGTCTCTCCCCTCAAAGCAGCATTTCTGGGGCACTGCTCAGGGGATGAAGAGGGACCTCTGACAGGGTTTAGGCCAGGCAGGGAATAGAGAACTCCACTCTCCCAAACCCTCACCTTCCCGCTTTCACCCAGGAAAGGAAAGAGCTCAGCTGTCTCCTGATGGCGACTCTGTGCCCTCTTCCTCTAAAACACAATTTATAAATAAACAAAAGTTGGCTCTAGGGCCCCAAGGGATTAGGAAAGCAGAAGTAGAAATATCCTATGAATTCGCATTCTTCAGACACATACTAAGAATCTTGTTGGTTCCCTTTTGAATAACTGTAGAAACATACTTCCTGCCACCTACAGAGCTCCCAGACAGCCTCAAACCCAGACAGAAATAAGCCCCTGCCCAGTGAAGTGCCCCCTTCCCCAGGCCTCCCCTTACCTGGCCTCCCATCACGGTGGTAGCATCCCCTATGGCAAGGCCTGCCTCCTGATGGCTGTGGCTAGGTGAGAAACAAGCCTGGCGTGGGTGAGGGGAGAGGAGTGGGCCATGCCTCCCCACCACCCCCAGGCCCATCCCACCCCCTGTGCTAACCCCTGAGGTCACCCATGACAGGAATGAAGATGGAACCAGTGAGTGGGGTAGCTACCAGTTCTTGCCTACTCACCTGGGATCCTGGGCTGGCTCAGGCTGCAGCTCTGCATTGCCCCGGGGTGTGGGTGCTGCGGCTGGAGGTGGGGGGATTACTACCCACTCAAGCTATGCCCCTCACCCCTTCTCAACCGGTTCTCCACCTGATGGGAAGCCTCTCTCATACCTGCCATCACCCCCATTCTCTCTCCCTGCAGCCTTCTCAAACCCTTTCTCCCCCTCCCTGGGGACACTTTTCCAACAAGTATCTCCCTCCTCCTTCCTACTCTCTGTGCCCCAGTTCTCTCTGGTTCCCCCTCCTTGGATCTCTCTTCCACGCTGCCCAGCTTGAGAGCCATTCCCCTGACTGCGGATGGCCTTTCTTTCCTTCTGCGGTCCCTCTCCCCGGGCCCACTCCCTGGCTGTCCCCTGCCTTCCCTCAAACCTTCTTTCTTTCCCCTCTCTCCAACTGGCCCAGGCCTGTCCCTCTAAACGTTCTCCAGGTTCCTGGCCTCCCCTAGTCCACACCCCTCTCACCGAGAGACTGCAGTGGTGGAAACTCCCCAGCCGGCTCACCCCGGGGCAGCCAGACGCAAGCTACGAGCAGGCAGAACACTGGCGCCGGGGCCCCCATAGGGGCGCGCGGGGTCTGGGAAGCCTGAGCGCAGGACCAGTCCGAGTGCCTCTCCCGCGAAGGTCGGGTCACCCCTCCACTGGTTGGAGGCCACGGCGCCTCTCGCTCTCTTGCCCCAGGGTACCCTTGACTCCGCCTCCCAGGCACTTGGCTCCGCCCCGAGCTAGAGTGACAGGACCGCCCAACTTATTACCATAATTTAGGAGCCTGACGGGTGGGGGCGCCGCCTTTGTTCTTCTTGGCCTGTGGCTGCCCCTCCCCAAGGGAGCTTGGATTCAGATCACACTCAGTGCTAAGTCCCTTGGGGGAGCAAGGAGGCAGGCAGTCTGTGCAGCTTCCAACATCCCTTGCTCCTCAGAGATCCCTGGCTCAGGAACCTGGGTTCTGGAAGCTCCTTACTAGGTTCTTGGGGACCCAAGATGCTGTTATGAGTCTGGTCCTATGCTCTCCTTTTACAGAGGTCCCAGGAGGCACAACTCAGTGGTCAGGGGCAAAACCATGGCTCAGGCCTGCAGAGTCCTAGCCTGTGCTTACACCATTTCCCACTACAGCCTCCTGGGTCCCCAAGACCCCACTCTATCCCTAGTTTTGAGCACCTCTAGGGGTTGGATCATGCCTCAGTTCTCTGTGTGTCCAGCACTAGATCAGACCCCAGCTCAGGATATGCTGACTCACAGAAATGCCTTACACTCAGGTATTATTGGTCCCATTGAGGCCTGACTTTGACAAAAACAGCTTTAGTTTTGTGAATAGGATACACTCTGCCCAGGAAAAAATTGGACTGGTAGAAATGTTGACCTGAGTGTCTTGGGAAACTTTGCATCTTTCACGTGGCCAACTAAGTGTTAGAACATCAACCAGATGCCAGGCCTTGCAGATGGTGATGATGATAGTGTCAGCCCTCATAGGCCCCTGGGCAGAGGTGTGTATTTGGGATGCATTTATTCATTCATCCAGTCAACAAATTTATTGAGCATCTGCTCCTCGCCACACACTGTTCTGGAAATACAGTGGTAAATAAAGCACGGATAACTATCTCCACACGGCGTATTTGAAGCCATGGGCTTAGGTGGGACGATGAAGAGGAGAAAGCCAAGGATGGAACCTTAAAGAACACCAGTTAAGGAAGAGGTGAAAGCAAAATTGTCTTAGAGAAAGCTTGAAAAAGAACATTCATGGTGTAATAGGGAAGGACAAATCTGACTCCATATTGAATCTGTTTCCTTTACTTTAACCTTTGTATTCTATTCCTTTTGCTCTAAATCAAAAATGTAGCCAATAGTGTGAAATATACAGGATAACCCATTTTCAGGGATCTGACCATTAAAGGTCTAATACTTTCCCACTCATATAGAGATAAAAGTTTCAGAACAGAGAATAACATTTGTCTTGTTTGATATTTACAGGAACGTTGAGACCCAGGCTATGTGGACAGCTATAAGAACAAAGGATTCCAGCGTCCAGAAGTTTGCAACATCCAACCACACTCCCTCCCCTTTTAGTATAAAAGATGCCTGCTTCCTCTTTCAGTATAAAAGAAGCCTGAATTCTAACTCAGGGAAGATGGTTCTTTGGAACTCTAGTCCACTATCTTCTTGGTCTGCTGGCTTTACAAATAAGGTCATGGTTTCTTCCCCAACAAGTCATCTCTCAATTTATTGGTCTGTTGTGCAACAAACAGCATGAGCTTGGGCTTGCTATCAATGGGAAAGGAGAACCAGGACTCAGTTTTGTCCCTAAAACCAGGAGGGAGGCATTTAGAGAAGAACATCTGTGTGGGCAGTGTTCAGGTAAAAGAAGGATTGGGTGTCAATGGATGTCATTCACCCTCATAAGGGCATTTGCTGCTCTGCCTGAAATCTACACATGAAATAAACAGCCATATGACATAGTTATGAAATGCAGAAAGTCAAAAAAGTCAGTTGGAGGGGAATTTATTTTGTGCACCTTTCTTAAACCTTTGAAAATTCCACAAGTCTTTTATCTCTGACACAACTAAGGGGAGAATATGGATGCTATTTTAAGATTCTTTTCCAGAAAAGATTTACATCTCAAATTAGGTCATAATTTAGACAAATAAAAATAGTCTGCTGGCAAAACTTCAGCTATTGCAGGTGGGCTGCAAAGGAGGGGGGTCTCTAGGTGCCTCTGAAATCACAGTAATTCACTGATTTGGGCTGCAGTCCAGCTCCTGTCCCCTCCCCTTTGACATGGTACAAACAGGGCAGGCCCTTGCCCTGGGTTGAATGCAGAAACAAATAAACAAATTCATAATTAAAGGTGCCCACTCTTTCCATTCACAACTGTCTTTATCACCCCTCACCCCCTCTGTGCTCTCAGTCTGTCTCAGGCTTAGTTCATCATTATCTTTGCACCCCAGCACTAGACCTGATCTGGGTGGGGCAGCAGAGACCGGTGGCCTGAAAGGAGATCTTCGTTCCCTGCCCAGGAATTGAATCTGGATAGCCTGGATGAAAACCAGGAGTCCTAGCCACCAAACCAGCAAGGGCTAGAGGCTAGAAGGTAGTTTTCCCTGGATCTTTGCCCGCAGTGAAAAGTGCATTTATCACGGAGGCAGAAACTGTAAATGCAGGTACAAAGTTTACTTTAGAGACAGCACAACAAGTGGGAGAGTGCATAGAGAAACAGGTTGTTTAGTTGAGATAGAAGCAAGGCTGAGATGCACACCCAGAGACAAAGGGTGTGGGTGTCCCCCCGTCTGAGGAGTACATTTATATACATTTAAATCATTTATATAGGTCAGTATTTCCAGGCCTTTGTCATCTTTCAGGCCAATTGTCTGATTTTCTTTTTCCATACCTGGCCTACCCTGGGACCCTCCCCTGGGGGTGTGCACACATTCCGTCAGCCAAGGTGGATCTCAAAGTGAAGGCTTCTGGGAGGAGCAAGACTCATATGGCCTGGCGTTATCCCCTGAGTTTTAACTCCAAGGAGCCTTTCTGCACATGTGTAGTGTCTCCCGTATCATCTACTCAGACTGGACTTTTGCCTTATTCCCTTGAGATGCTTACAGGAGACAAAGACTTTCTATTTACCCTGTTTCTGTCGTTGCTTCCATTTGAGAGAGCAAACAGGGGGCTGGTGGTCAGTTCCTCTACTGCAGCCCACCTATCTCTTGCCTCAGGAAATGCAAAGAGGAGGCAGGCTGGCTGATTGTTAAGTGTCCAACCTGGAGCCGGTCGGTCTCCTACCTCAGATCTTAGTTGAACTGAATCAAATGAACCAGACGGGGCCTCATCCCTGGGTAAAGGTCGGCTGTAAATCAGGATGTCATTTCCAGGCCCTCCCATGCTTGTGTGTGTGTGTGTGTGTGTGTGTGTGTGAGTGGAGGGGAGCTAGGGAAGTGTGGGAGAGGAAGTCAGTGGAGAAGGGGCTCTTCTACCCACGGTTCAGGTTCCTGTGGGCTACAGTAAGACCCAGCCCCAAGGAATTCACAAACAGGGTTCTTCCAAGTTGGAAAAGTCCAGGGAAGCGCCCATATAGAATGTACACTAAAGGTGAGATGCTTGGCAAGGGGTGTCAGACAGCTTCCTGAGATCCGTTACCTTAACCGCGTGTGTTTGGGAGCCACTCCAAGGGCAGGGCCAGTCACACGTCCAGCCGTCGCTGCCGCCACCATAGACGCACCCTCCTGGCCAGCGGCTCTCGGTGAGAGGCGGTGAGATTCAGGACAGGTGCCTCTGGCCGCCCCGGCGCCCCGCCCCGTCCGCCCCAGGCCCCACCTCCTCTTCCCAGGCTCCGCCTGTCACGGTCGCCGCCTCTGCGGGCTGGGGCAGCCGGGCACCCAGAAGCCGGCACCCGAAGGAGCGGAACCGAAGGAGCGACTCGATCCAGCCCAGCCATGGATCGGAAGGTGGCCCGAGAATTCCGGCACAAGGTCAGAGCCACTGGCGGCCCCTCTGGCGGCCCCGCGGAGTCCGGGGGCAGAGTGGGTGGGCGGTGGATACCCTCGGCACCACCCCTCCCTTGCCAGCCAGTCCTGGGCTCTGGGTGGGCTGGGACCCTGAGGGTCCTTTGGTTGCCAGCAGGAATCCCCAGTAAAATGGGGGAGGAGCACTGGGACTCTAGGTGTAGAAGCCACTAAACAGATCTCCTTCCTGAAAGTGTCCTTTTTCTTAATACGCTGCGGGGGGGAGGGGGTTAGAATTCCTTCTGATCTTGTCTTAAGATGGGATAATTCTCTGAGATGCCCCATAGTGGGCAACGACCCCCTCCCCCCTGCCCTGCTCCCTCCTAGCGCCCCCAGCTCTGGGCTGTTGGAGCATGTGGAGAGGCTCTGGGATAGTGGCTGAGAGGTGAGGACTGGGAGGGAGGGCAAGTGGATGCCTCCATCTGTCTTCTGACCTGAAAATTCGAGTTAGAGGCACATCAGACAGCCCACTCCCCACCTAAGAGCATTTCTTAGGACCTGAGAAATAGCCAAGGAACTGCCCAGGGGGCCGTGGGAGTCAGCCAGACCCTTCAGGCTCTCCCCTAGGGTGTCCCAGTGAGGGGCCTCATTGGTGGCCCAGAACTGTCAGAGACCGTCGCTGGGTTTGACCCAGGCTTCCCAGAACTGTTTCCAGAGCTGTGCAGGAGTTGCTGAGGCCCTGAGGTCAGAGAGGACCCTTTGAAGAGATCCAGTGTACCTCCCCACTAGCCCTGAGGATGCCTCAGCCCAAGGGTGCAGCCAGGGGTGTCTGGAGCTACCTACAGGCCCTGCCTGAGGGAAGGGTGACTGCGCCTTGAGACCCACCCAGAGGGGCAGTGTCTTTAGATTCAGCCAACCACCTTCCCAAGCCTGAGGGGGCAGAGCTCAGGCAGACAAGGTCTGGGAGCTTGGCCCCCCTCTCGCCACAGAGAGGCCCAGCGGAGCTCAAGGAGCAGCCAGCATGGAGGCCACAGGGGCTAAGGGTTGTGGCCTGGGATTAGGGACCAATGGTCAGTTGTTCATTTAAGAAACATGTTTTGAGCACCCAGTCTGTGCCTTCAAGTTGCTGGTCATGTGGGTGGGTGACAGACCCTACACTAACAACTAACCACACCTGGGTGCTGAGTGTTGGAAACAAGGTTTGCTGGGGGCACGAAGGGGACAGATCCTGCTGGCCGGAGTCTTCTAAAAATGAGGCCTTGGGATCCCAGGGATGAGAGAGAACCGGAAGTTCACGCAGGAGTGTGGGGGCTGGGAAATAACAAGGGGAGTGTGAGACAGTGTTCACCAGCGCATCCTTTTGCAAAGAGACCTGAGAGGAGAAATTTCAGCCGCCAGGGACATTTGGTGAGTGTAGATTTCAGGCAACTCACTTGCCGGTCCCCTACCCCAAGATGACTCAGGCTTGAATTTCACTTTCCTGCCCTGGGGTTGAAAGTAATGTCGGGTCCTCTTTTGTCTTCTCCTCATGAGGTACTTTTCTTTGTCTCTTTGAGAGCGTTGTTTCTGGGGTCCCCGATATCTGACTCAACCCCTGGGTTAGCCCCTGTTTCTCTTCCCCAGGCCCCATGGGCCCCAAAGGGCCTCAGGCCTGTGTGTGTTTCCACCGCCCTGCTCTTCCTCATCACAAGAGTCATTACCTATTAATGCCCTGAGTGTGCAGGCGGGGCGTGCTGGGCAAGGCTGGGGCTGGACTTTGTGCTCTGTTGCTTTGGAGGCTGCAGAAGCCTTCCCCTCCCAGTTTGGAGATCATCTGGGAACTGGGGAGAGAGGATGAAGCAGCCGGGGAGAGACCTTGCTGTTGATTGCTTTCTAGATGCCCCTTCCTTAGTGTTTCAGAGCAAATTTACCCCGTTGAGAATGATATGTAATCTAAATAAATCCTTAGTCATTGGAGGTAGCATTAAAGGTAGTGTGTTGTCACAGATAGTGCTGTGTGACCTGGAGAAAGTTATTAACTTTCTTTAATTCTTTAAATTTAAGATTCTTTACCACCTCAACCACCAGATGTTCTACCCAGTGAGGTAGAAATTGGCTCAAATCTCAGTCCTGTCACTCACTGCAGTGAGACCTTGGGCAAGCCACTTAACCTCGCTGAGCTTTAGTTTCCTTCACTGTGAGATGGAATTCGTTGTGCTCACCTCACAGGATGATTAAGATGAAATAGGAATTCAAATATTGGCTGCTCTGGTTGTGAAGCAACCATTTGGTAAATGGCCTCACTATTCCCCACTGATGCCTGCAGAGCATCCTAATGGATGACCCAACAGTCTCCAGACCATTGAGCGGGGACTGTTGGGCTTGTACGGTTTCCCCAAGGCCATGAGCAGCACTTGCATGCCCTTCCTGGTCACAGCCTTCAGCCAGGATACCAAGGCAAGGGGAGGGGGGCATCAGAGACTAAGGCTTCCCCCCAAGAGAACCAGCTTTTCAAAAGAAACACTGCACCTGCAGGTTGCAGGAACTTGGTTACTCATTTGATCACAAAGTATTTATTGACTGTTCAGCAATCACATATTCATGGGCATCTGTAGTGTACCCTGCCCAAAGCTAGGCATCTGGCAGAAGAGGTTTGAGGGATAAATAAGGTCAGAAAGAGCCTCTGCCTTCAAGGGATTTGCTAATCTTTCATTCATTCATGCACGCATGCAATAAATACTGAGTTGCTAATACATGCCAGGCAGTACTCTAACCATTGAATAATAAAACAAAGTCTCTGCCCTCTTAGAGAGTACGTTCTAGTAGGGAAGACAGACAGTTAACAAGCAAACCAATGGAAGTGTCATAAAATGCCAAATAGTAATGAATGCTATGAAAAAAATAAACTGAGTGAGGTGAAGGGATAAAGAGTGACAAGATAGTACTTTTTATAAGATAGTCAGGAGAACCTCTCTGAAAAAAGTGGTATTTCAGCAAAGATATAAAGACATAAAAGAAATGAGGGGAGGAGTCATGCAGATATATGACTGCATATTTCAACATGCAGTCATTTCTACCTCATTTCTACCTCATGAGCCGATTTCTACCTCATTGGGTAGAACACCTGGTGTCTCAGGTGGTAAGAAGAACATTCCAGGAAGAGGGAACAGCAAGTGCAAAGGCCCTGAGGCAAGCATCTGGTTGCCTTCTTTAGGAACAGCAAGTAGAATGGTGTTTCTGAGAGGACTTAGAGAATGAAGAGTGGTGGGAGATGGATCAGAGGGGTGGTGGAGTCCTAATGGGCCACACTCAGGATTTGGGGTTTTGTTCTAAGTGAGAGAAGCCAGCAGGGGAGTGATGATTGACTCACATTTTAAGAGGATTGCTCTGACTGCTGGTAGAGAAGAGACTGAGAGGGCAAAGGGGAGAAGGGGGACCCTCCCTAGGAGGCTCCCACAATGGACTAGATGGAGTGCCAGACCCAGGATACATGTTCAGTGTAGATCTGACAGGCCTTGCTGATGGGATGGTTGCAGGTGTGGAGAGAAAGGTATCAGGGTGAGACTGTGTTGGGAGGAGGAGGAGGAGGTTGGTGGAGACAGAGCTGGAGGTGGTGGAAACCAAGAGGTCCATTTTGAATGTTTTATGTTTGAAATACCTTTTAGATCTCTAAGTACAAAGGCGACTGAGAGGATCAGTAGATGTAGGAGTGTGAAAATCAGGGAAAAGTTCTGTGCTGGGGATCAGCCTCAGTGAATCCTTATGGTATAAATGGTATTTAAACCCCAGAGACTGGTGAAGTCACTTAGGGAGACGGTGCTGATGGAGAGAAGGCTCAGGACAGAGCCTGGGGCACCCCAACCTGTAGAGGAGATGAAGAGGAGAAGGAACTTTAAGCAAGGCAAGAGAACCAGCAGAAGCAGGGTGTGATCTGCTGTGCCCAGCACTGGGTCAAATGTTACCAGCTAGTAAGCATGACACAAGTCTCTTGAAAAATAAAAGATAATAAAACATGAGTCAGATAAACCCAGTGCTCTCTGGGATGCCCACAGTAGTCATGTCTGGATGTGACAGTTAGATTATAAAGAAAGCTGGGCACTGAAGAATTGATGCTTTTGAACTGTGGTGTTGGAGAAGGCTCTTGAGAGTTCCTTGGACTGCAAGGAGATCCAACCAGTCCATCCTAAAGGAAGTCAGTCTTGAATATAAATTGGAAGGACTGATGCTGAAGCTGAAACTCCAATACTTTGGCCACCTGATGGGAAGAACTGACTCATTGGAAAAGGCCCTGATGCTGGGAAAGACTGAAGGCAGGAGGAGAAGGGGACAACAGAGGACAAGTTGGTTGGATGGCATCACCAACTCGATGGACATGAGTTTGAGTAAACTCCGGGAGTTGGTGATGGACAGGCAAGCCTGGCGTGCTGCAGTCCATGGGGTCACAAAGAGTCGGACACGACTGAACGACTGAACTGAACTGAACTGAACTCTGGGATGCACACTGTGCAGGCCTGGGTGGAAGTGGAACTAGATCCCAGCATCCCAACAACACTTATGGAGGTCCACTCTCTGCCAACTGCTGAGAGCACGGAACTTGTATTCACTTATTCTTACTTAGTTTAACTAATGAACACTTAGAACCTGCTACTTTTCAAGTGCTGTTCAAAGTAACAACTATTCACTCAATGAAGAATTTTTTAAAAAGCCGTTTTTATCTCTCATGAAAGGATGGAATCCTATGAGATACTTTTATCCCCGTTTTACAGAAGAGGAAGCTGAAAGCTGGGTGACGTGCAGACCCACATGGGGAAGGGGGTGTGGCCTCACTGCCCGCCTTCCTTCCATTAGGCCTGTGTTGGGACCACACACGGATTAGTGAGGAGACAGGCAGGTGAAGAAAGGAAGTCCAACACAGCTTGGTGAGTCCCAGGGCAGGGGTGGGGACAACGTGTCATCCTGTGCAGAGAGGATGACAGGGCAGGCTTTGTGGGGGAGCCTGAGGAAAGGCTTGACCAAGGGGAGCTGGCATTTAAGGAGACTTGGGCTTCCTTGGTGGCTCAGATGGTAAAGAATCTGCCTGCCATGCAGGAGACCCAGGTTCGATCCCTGGGTCAGGAAGATCCCCTGAAGGAGGGAAATGGCTCCCCAATCCAGTATTCTTGCCTGGACAATTTCACGGACAGAGGGACCCGATGGGCTACAGTCCATGGGGTCGCAAAGAGTCAGACACGACTGAGCGACTTCTTCACAGAGAAGAAACACTGCTGGTACCACCAGTGCTTATAGCTAAGATCCCACACCAGCCAGGGCTTCAGCAGGAAGCAGGTGGCTCACTCACATGGGAGACTGAAGAGTTTTATGAAGGGACTGCTTACAGGAAAGGGCGGGGATGGCTGACCTGCCAAGGCGCGGTGACACAGCCTGGGACACGCAGCAGCTGGAGGCCAGAGGCTCTCCAAGGGGCAAGGGAAGGGGGTTCCAGATCAAGGGAGAAAGTGGCTGCAGAGAGACGCCCAGTCAGACGCTGCAGCCTCAGGTGGGGGCACCTGCTTCATGGTGGTCTGGCACAGAGTGAGCTGGGGAATCAGAGCTCCACTCCCTTTCTCCCCAGGCCGTCTTACCGCCCTCCTTGGCTGAACCCAGAAGGAAGTAGGGGGCAGGGAGCCCAGACAAAGCTTCTTGGGGCACTCCTCTAGGTGGAGGAGGCTCAGTTGTGGGTCTGGAGGCAAAAAGGAAGCAATGTAGCACACGTTTTAGAGCCCTTGAAGTTTCGGAGCCATGGCACTGTCTTAAGCACTTTACAGATATTCACTCACTTAATCCCCACCACAGCCCTAGGAGGGCAAATGTCACCCAGTGGAACAACATGCATTATTTAATCTGCTTCTTGCTCTCTTTCTCCGTCTTTGGCTGAGTGAATACATGAATTTTCATGAGTGGAAGGTTGTGTGCTTCCCCTGTGAGGTCAATCTGAAAGGGCAGTCCATATGGAGGAAGGCAGGGAAGTGAGGTTGAAGAGACCCGAGGCCAACCCAGAGTCTACTTCCAGTGCCCTAGACAGGGGCTTGCACCTTGTGAGGAGGGAGATGTCCCTTACTATGCAGGCCGATAGCACTGAGCCAGCTGAGCATCGGCCAGAGAAGGCCCATGCTGGACAGAGGGGACCAGACACAAGATGAGTGGGCACAGTGAGTGGGCATAGGGTAATGATATGATAAAGAGACCCCCACACAGTTACTTGTACATGGTGGTCTCCTTAGGGCTTCTGGGTCCATCATCAAGAGGGATCCAAGAAAGGGAAAGGCTTTTTATATCCAGTTAGAGAAAGAAGACATGGCGTCTTGCACACAGTAGGTGCTCAATTAATGTGTATTAGACAAATGCAAATAAGGAAGTTCTACCTGATGAGTGGATACCATGCGGTAGTTTGGAAAAAAGCAAGGGTTTTGGAGCCAGCAGTCATCTCATCTTTACTACTTCTGAGCCTCGATTTCCTCATCTGTCAAATGGGGATAATATCCATCCGCCTCAGAGGGTTGTTAAAGACAATACAAGTAAAGTACTTCAGACATCGTGGCCTGTCTGTAAGCAGAGTCTGGCCCAAATGAGGGAGCCAGTCAAGGGCCTCAGGCTGGGAGGCTGGTAAGGAGGCTCTGGGCTGGGCATGGTCAGGAAAGACTCTAGAAGAGGGGCTTGGACTCCCCTTAAATGAAAACAGAGGTCAGTGGGAAGAGCAAGGGCAGGCCATCTTGTGTGGGTCTGAGACTGGAACTGAGCTAAGAGGAGACAGATTCAGGAGGCTGTGTACTGAGGAGTGATGGGAAGGTGACTGCAGACTGGCGGAGAGGATAGAAGGAAGACTGTAGACTAAGGCCGCTGGAGTTCATTCATCATTCAGCAGACACCACTGAGCACGGTGAATGTTTGCATGGCATGTGCTTTAAGACCTACTGTGTACCAGGTGTGTTACAGGTAGCTGAGCACAAGCTTTTGGGAGAATGGCACACAGCCATTCTGACACACATCCCATTCAGGGATGGGATCCCCGAAGCTGCCCCTTGGGCTGCTGTGGGGGACACCCTCCTGGGGAGTTTGCTTGAACCTAGATTCCAAGAAGAAGAGATATCATACAAGTTTTTTAAATACTTAAAAGCAAAATTTGAATTACGGTGGTGATGTTTCTGCACATTCAGGCTTCCAGAGAAAGTTTCATCCTTCTCAGCTGTTGTTCTTGGTGTGTGTGTTTTCACTCAGATGTGGTCAGAGAACAAAGTAGTGCTGTTATCCCTGAGTCTTTTTGGAGACATTCCTGTGTGGGGAATGGTCAGGGTCATGAGACTCCCACCATTTTGATTTATCCTTTACATTGGTGTTTAGAGGACATTCTACATAAGCCAGATATGACTTCCCAGATATTATGGTAAATGGATAATTTTTTAAATGGACAAGTTGAATTGCTGGGGATAGATGGGACAATTCTGAATGAGGTCGAGGAGGTTCCAGTGTGTTAGGGGAAGGTCTGTTTGGCTGCAGCCTGAGTCACACTTGGGAGGTGATAGAGACAAGCCTGGAGGGATAGGTAGGGGCAGAATTGTAGGATGTGGTTTCTGGGTGGGGACCTCTGGATGCAGGGGTCAGCATTGGAGAGATGCCCAGAAGGACCAGGAGCCTGGGACCCCCAGGAATAGGCTCTTTCCTTGAAGAGTGTCTCCAGGTGATCTGTGCTTGGGATGCAGAAAAGCAGAACCTTAGACTCTAATATTGGAAATTGCCTTTGTCTTCCATTTCTACTTTCCACCCAGCGCCTAAACGCTGTCTGCGGAGGACTGTGCCTCACTTCTTACATTTAATGATGCAGCAGGAGGCGTTTCTACTAGGAGGGGTTGCAGAGAGCTTCAGTCATAAGGCCGCAGTCAAGAAGAGATTTCCCTCTCCTCTATTTTGTCTTATGTCACCACCCATGGCTGGAATTGAGCTAGAAGCCCTTTGGTCAGGCTCCTCACTGCAATCAGAGCAGATGGGCTTTTTACGCTTTCATAGAAAGCAGAACATCTGCAGTTCCAGGAGTCATCCAAAAGAAGTTTTTTCTTGCTTGTTATAGACCAAACCCAAAGGGATTTCTTAAGAGTGCAAAGGAGAGAGATGGGGATTCAAGATAAGGGGGTCCTGCTTGAGAGCAAAAGTTTTGAAATTTTGGCCTAAAGAGGCCCTGACGTTTTTTCAGTCCTGACTCACACAGGCAGTGGTATAGCGGGGAGAGCATAGGCTTTGGAATCAGATAACATTTGTGCATGCTCCATCACTTCAGTGACTCAGATTCTTTGCGACCCCATGGACCATAGCCCGCCAGGTTTCTCTGTCCATGGGATTCTCCAGACAAGAATACTGGAGTGGGTTGCCATGCCCTCCTCCAGGGGATCTTTCTGACTCAGGGATTGAACCCATGTCTCCTGTGTCTCCTGCCTTGCAGATTCTTGACCGCTGAGCCACTGGGGAAGCCCCAGAATCAGACAGACTGAGGTTCAGATGTTAATGCTGCCTCTGATTAGCTGTGGGACCTTGTGTGACATGTTGTAATCTTTCTGGTCTTCAGTTTCCTTGTCTGCAAAATTGGCCTCGTAGGGCTGGTGAGATAAACAAGTGGAGTAAAGCCCAGAGAAGCTCCTGGTGCCATCCCATGATGCAAATGTTATTTCCCTTCCCCTTCTGCTCCCATCGGACTGTGCATGGACCAGGAGGCAGGGGGATGGACAAACTCCTCTGATACTTCTTTACTGACCACATTCTATGCATTAGGCTCGAGAGACTTAGAAAAAACAGACTTCATCTTTCTCTTGTGGGGTTTTGTGTCTGGTGAAGGAAACAAACCAGTTCACCAAAAAGCAGCCTTTAATGAGCTGCAAATTGTGACTGTTGTAATGAAGGAATTGAAGCATCTTTGGGGTGATGGAGTGGGTTCTGTTTAGGCTGGTGAGCAGGAAGACCTCCCTGGGGCAGAGGCCAGCCATGCAGGGAAGGAGGAAAACCATCCAGGCAGAGGGAGCAGCATATGTGATGGCCCTGAGGCTAGAGCGAGTGTAGCCTGTGGGAAACACTCAACGGAGGCTTGTGTAGCTAGGAAGAGTGGCAGGAGCTAAAGTTTGGCCTTGATAAGGTAAGGAATTTGGCTGCGCCAGGTCTTAGTTGCAGCATGCAGGATCTAGTTCCCTAATGAGGGCTTGAACCAGGGCCCCCTGCACCAGGAACCTGGAATCTTAACCATCAGACCACCAGGGAAGTTCTTGAATTTTGTTTTAAGTAAAATGAGAAGCTATTAAGCACGCAAGTGATATGATCCAATTTATTTAAATATTTCTGAGCCTGATCCTAGAGAAATTCAGAATTTTTCTCTGCTCAGACTCCTGCACCACAGCCACATGTGGGCAGTCCAGGTCTGTCTCGGTGTGGCTCCCCACCCCCTCACGCAAACCCAGGCAGAGTGTGGAGAGAGTCCAGGCTGGGTCCTCACAGATGTGGGCTTTTCACGGTGCCCACTTCTGTGGTGTGTGGAAAAGCCAAGGCTACCACCTGAGATTCAGTGCTGCCCACTCTAGCACATGCTCCTGTCCCCCATCTTCTACTGGCCGGGAGCCCCTGGCCTGGAGGAGAGGGACACTGAAGCAGGAGGAAGCAGGAATGCCCTCCTTGGAGCGGGTAGGATCAATTTCTGAAGCTGCTGAAGCCCAACTGTGAGTCAGTACAGGGCAAGCCTCCTAGCTTATTCTCATCTCTAATCAAATGTTCAGCTTGATTCTAAGAGGGAAGAAGGTACTGCTAGGTGAAGACCAGAAGTCTGCATTCTGTCATCCATCTGCTCAGGCCAGAAATCCTAAGGGCTGGGGCCTGTGTGTCCTCTCTGGGTTGGGACAGACAGATTTCCCCCCCAACTTCCCAGAATCCTTAAGATGCCCACAGAAAAGGCAAAGATGCTCCGACTTTCCTCCGAGGACCAATCAGGTGGGAGCTTGCAGCTTCCAGCAGCATCTTCTCTCTTATGTGGGCTGAAGCCCTGGACCATGCTGCTGGGCCTGGAGCCTGGAGGAGGGAGGGATCCAAGGACCCCTCAAGCTCCCACCCTGACCTCTCACTCGGTCCCGGGCTGAAGAGAGAGCTTAGGACATAGTGCGAGAGATACACAGTGAGCTGTCTCAGGGAGTGGAATCGGGGCTCCTGGCCCACCAGCTCCCCTGGGACTGAGGTGCTAACGAAACAGCTCTTGACCCTGACCCTGGACTCCCAGCCATTGACGTCAGGGAAGCTGAAAAAATGTAACCTGATTCTCCCCCTCGGGTGGCAGGGGAGGCACACAGGAACGTGGGGAGGGGAAAGAGTGACCAGAAGTCAGGGCCGACCCAGCTTAGGCCAGGACTGGACGAGGGAGAATTCAGTGCTAGGGTGCTCCGGCAGGGGTGGCGGGGCGGGGGGCGGGTGGGGGGGGCGGGATGTGCTATCTGAGTGAGTGGCCTAAGTCCTTTCTGAAAGCAGTCATCCAGCACTACAGCAACCATCAGGTAAGAGTGGGCTTCTTCCAGACGGGGGAGCTGACACTGGCGTTGCCGCCTGGACACAGGTGACATAGCCATGGACGTGATCGGCAGTACGGCTGCCGTGGGGGTGCATCACCGTCATGAGGGGTTCACATTATGATGCGCATACGCATCCCTGTGTGCATCACCGCCCTGGGGACGAGACTCAGCCTGACCACATCCGGATGCGAGGCAGAGGGACTCCTGTGGCCACGTCAGGGTGGTCTGCACTCTGATGTGTTGGAGGCAGGTGCCAGCTTGGCCTCTGGCTTCCCGCCTCTTCTCACAACCCTGAAGAGATGCAGAGGAGGGCCATCCCCCGGCTGCCACCGTCAGTGACCTCCCTGTCCCGAGATCTGCTGTGGAGGTGCTGGGCCTGGAGCTATAATTCTGCCTTGGGGCTTTCCAGGTGGATTTTCTGATTGAAAATGATGCAGAAAAGGACTATCTCTACGATGTGCTGCGGATGTACCACCAGTAAGTGTGCAGGGTCCAGGTTCCGCGGACCAGCCTGGGTACCTCTATCTTCAGGAAGCCCTGGGATGGGTCGTTCTGAGACAGGACCACTTCCCGCTTGAATCCTGGGGGCGGGGGCGGGGGGGGGCGGGGCGGCTCAGGGAGGCCGATGCTCGGTGTTCCTGGGACTCAGGTAGACATGCCATTCACTTGTGTCAGCAAATATTTCCACAGCCCAGGCAGGTCCATGGAGACAGGTCATGAAGACCCTGAGCCTGCCAAGGAGGATGGACTGCATCCTCTGGGCGGTGGCGAACCATCAAAGGGTTTTGAGAAGGGAGCTTGAGAAGAAGCGAGTCAGCTGGTAGCCAAAAAAGTGCTGGCCCTAGACACTGAGGGTCTGAACGGTGTGAGGTGGAGGCTCCTGCGATATACTGTGAGGGCAGGATTTACAGAGCTCAGCTGCAGCTCGGAGGCGAGAAGCAGGGGTATGAGAAGGCTGGCCACCACCTCACAGAGGTTTCCTGTCTGGAAGGACCCTGGGCTTTGGAACCAGGCAGAGACGAGTGAGGATCCTGCCTCGATTTCATCTGCCTGATGGCTTAGCAACCCCTACCTGGACGGTTTCCTTGGGATACTTAGATGGGAGAACAAACTTTTCTGAGGCACCTGGCCCAGGGTTAGGGGCTCTAAGCTTTTATCCACCCAAGGTCTGGGCCCAGGGGTGGGGACCCAACCCAGGACTGCTTCCTCTGGGAATCCTTGGGTCTCAGAGGTCATGGCTATGGATGAGGCTCCAGGGCCCCTGTGTCTCTGCAGGACCATGGACGTGGCCGTGCTTGTGGGGGACCTGAAGTTGGTCATCAACGAGCCCAGCCGTCTTCCCCTGTTTGATGCCATCAGGCCTCTGATTCCTCTGAAACACCAGGTGGAGTACGACCAGCTGACCCCCCGGCGCTCCAGGTGTGGAACGGAGGGAGCTGCAGGCTGGAGGCGGGGGTGGGAGAGGTTACCCTGGGATGGACAGGGTCGCTCATGAGTGGATGGGGCAGTGCTGGCCATCGGACCAGAGCTGGAGTGTCACTGGCCCCTCCTCCCATGGCAGGAAGCTGAAGGAGGTACGTCTGGACCGGCTGCACCCCGAAGGCCTCGGCCTCAGCGTGCGTGGTGGCCTCGAGTTTGGCTGTGGACTCTTCATCTCCCACCTCATCAAAGGTGGCCAGGCCGACAGCGTCGGGCTCCAGGTGAGTGAGCAGGGCCCAAGAGTCGTGGGCACCAGGCCCTCAGGCTTCCTGTCTCCCCACACTAGGCTGTGTGGTGTAACATGGTCACCTCACCCTTCTGAGCCTTTGGGAGAGGAAAAGGCCGCTGTATCCTGACAGATTGTCCTCAGGCCCGTAGAAGTCTGGCTGCAGGCACTTGTCTGTTTTCAAATTTTAGTTTTTATTGAAGTATAGTTGATTTACAATGTTGTGCTAGTTTCAGGTGTATGCAAAGTGAATCAGTTATACATATAGATTTATCCACTCTTTTTTAGATTCTTTGCCCATATAGACCATTACAGAGTATTGAGTAGTATTCCCTGTGCCATGTAGTAAGTCCTTATTATCCACTTTGTATCTAATAGTGTGCTGCCTGTTTTCTTGAGGAGAGCTGAGAACCTGGCTGCCCTCACCTGCTCTGCACCCACCTCCCTTATGTCTGAAGGAAGAGCATAGTTATGCCTTGACACGTGAACTTCTGGATACATAGCCTTCTCCCTGGACGGGAAAAGGAAATCCTGGGATAGTGCAGTGCTTCAAGCATAGGCTCTGGAGCCAGAATATCCTGGCTTTGCTATTCATTAGCTGGATGCCTTTGGTGAAATTACTGCCTCAGTTTCCTCATCTGTAATATGGGATGACGAACAACCTACCTCATCAGGTTGTTCTGAAAGAATAAATGAATTCACATTACAAAGTACTTGTATCAGTACCTGGCACATAAATGCTATGCATTTGTTTATACAAAACAGCATGTATTTTATGCTCCTTGAATATGTATGACTTCAATTTGTATTTGTGTGTGGGAACACACACACACACACCAATGAAAGGCTGTTACTTGGAGGAGGAACCGGAGTGGATAGGGAATAAAGTGAGAGTGAGATTTTAAGGCTACATCTTTAAGATTGTTTGGCTTTTGAATCATATGAATGTACTATTTTTTTCTAAATGGGCTTTTTATTGAAGTTTAGTTGACTTACAGTGCTGTGCTAATTACTGCTTACAGCAAAGCGACTCAGTTATAAACGTTATACCTTCTTTTTCATCTTCTTTTCCATTACGGCGTATCACTGGATGTTGAATATAGTTCCCTGTGCTATACAGCAGGATCTTGTTTATCCATTCTTTATACACCAGGAAATGCCATGTGCTTGTTAAACAGGCAGAGAGGGAGATTTAATAAGCACCTGTAATGTGCCAGATAACATGCTGACAGCCAGTTCTTTTTATATGCTTCGGCTGGATCATCCCCATTTTACAGAGTTGATAGAAGATCAGGGACTTGACTAGAGTCACACAGCCATTAAGTGGCAGAGCCAGGATTGAACCAGGGTCTCCTGATTGCCAAGCCCAGGGATCTCTCTTCAGCACCCTAGGGTCCCTCCCTTGGGGTCTCCACACCTCAGTGTCGGAGCAGAGATGGGAAGACCTTCAGGTCTCGCTCCTGCCAGAGCCCAGAGCTGTGTTTTTGTATGTCCAGCTAAAAGAGGCCCTCCCACGCCCTCCCCTGAGCTTCCAGCATGTTTGTTATCAACATCCCAATATGGGCTGCCAAGCCAGGGGCTTCAGGGGGCCCGAAGGCTGGTATAAGACACCGAGGAGTGGGAGGTGGAAACTGGGTGCTGACAGACATCGCTTTGTTCTAAATCCCTGTCTCACGGCTCGCTGGGAGCGTCTGAAATTTCAGCCCCTTCATTATCCCTCTCCTGTGCCGCACATTTTCCAGCCCAGAAACGCAGCCAGAGAAAAAACATAATGAGCTCCTCTCTTGGCGTCAGCTGAGCCCTTTCTTTTCTCCCAGGGTGAGCTCTCCTCCTAGGACAAGCCATTTCTCAACGGCGCTTCTGTGCCTGGGGGCGTCGGGGCATTTAGAGTTTTACCTCCCTGCCTGTTTCTCAGGCTTATGAATTATCGACCCTTTCCCAGGTTGATGGATTCATCTCTCCTTTGAGCTGGTCTCCCTCAGATCGTCATTTCACCGTGGCCCTCGCACAAAGGGCCTTTTGCAGGGCTCCATTCAGGGGCAGGAAGGAGAGGAAAGCTGATCCTGCAAGTTGAGCTGGGGAATCATCCCACTGGGGTCCCACAGGTTCCCTTTAGGAACAAGACAGGGAACTTCACTCAGAGGAGCTTGGGGAAAAAGGTCTGCATCCACTCACCTGTCTGGGGTTCATGTTTCTGGAGAGATCCCATGCCTCAGGGTGGCTGGGGAAAGATTCCAAAAGGCAGGGGAGGGGCATGTTCAGACAAGCCTGGCCGAACCAGAGGCCCTGATGATTTGACTTGTGAGTCTGGACTCCAAATGGGGTCCTGGACCCTGCCCTGGAACTCCATCACCGCCCTAGTCTCCCTACTGGAGGTATTTTAGGTTTTTATCCGCGTGTATCCTGTCTGAACCTGCGTCCTCTGCCCTGCACAGCTGGCTGTATGGTCCAGGGCTGGAGAATAATTCTGTGCGCCTTGGCTGTCCCAGCTGGAAAATGGACGGGGTAATCCTTGCCTTCCCTGTGGTCCTCGAGGGCTCTGTCAGGTGGCAAGGATCCAGAGAGGACAGGACGCAGGGAGCTGCAGCCAAGCTTGGCCAGATGCCCTTCTTTCCTGCTCCCAGACAACCAAGAGACAGCAATTGCTGTCTGTCAGGGAGACCTGGCTTCAAATCTCAGCAACACTCTTCACTAGCTGGATGACCTTGAGCAAGTCTCCTCACCTCTCTGAGCCTCAGTCCCCTCACCTTATGAGCAGAAATGCAGGTTGTTGTGAAGAATGGATGTAGGGAGGTCATCCAGCTGTTCTTCCGTGAGACATCCCCAGAAACACAGCGAGTTCTTTAGCAAGCCCCTCCCCTGCCCCAGGTCACCTTTTTGAGCTGCTTGTCACTCATCCCAGGCCCCTGAGAAGACTGGGGTCTGTGTCCAGGTTGGAAGGGAAGTGTTTGGGTGACTCTGGGGCAGGGATGTTGTAGAGGGTAGGAGTTGGCCTACAGGACCCCTGAGAGGCTGTATGCCTGCCCAGTCCTTGTCCCCACCATGTACTGACAAGCCTCCGAAAGGTCAGGAAATGTGGTGTGAGTTAAGCCTCCAGCTGACCTGTGCTGGTCTCAGACTGGGGAGGGCCTCCACCAACCAGTCCCAGTTCTGCAGCTCATGACCATGACCCTGCACAAACCATCACCTCCGGTTTCAACTGATGTCCTGGCATCCTTCCAGCCTGTGGTTGTTAAATGAGGAACTTCAGGACTGACCCCCAGAGCCAAGGTGCTCGGGAGAGCCCACAGCCGTGTCCAGCAGGGAACTGACTGATGTCATCAGGGATCCGTATCCAGGGCTGGCCCCGCAGGTCCCTGAGCCCCTATCTCTCCCAGTTAATGAGACTAAAGTCCTGAGAAGAGGGGTCTGAGCAGAGAACTTAGAGCTGAGGCCCAACTAATGGTAACAGCAACTATTTATTGGTTATTTACAGTGTGCTAGGCGCTAGCTTGTGTTATATGCTCACTTAATTCTCATGGCATCCACAGTATTTCCCCATTTTACAGATGAGGGAAACTGAGGTTCAAAAAGCTCAGGAGACTTGCCTAAGGTCACACAGCTAACAAAAATAAAAGCAGGGGGTTGAACCCAGGACATCTGATGCTAGAGCCTTGTGTTCATTGCTTTCTTCCAGAAGAGGAATTCAGAGGTCAGGGCCAGGGCAGAGTTAAAATGTTCATTGAGTTTCCAGCGAATGGAACAGAAGAGATCGTGTGTGTCAGTGATGTGAGCTTGAGTCAGGAGTCATGGAAGTTCCTATCCTGACTCAGTTGTGGTGTTGCGGTGCAAGCCTGCTCCTCAGGGTTGGGGGGACAAAGGCCAGGGAAGAACCGCTTGAATCTGGATGAAAGGTTGCCCTTTGCGTGGATTCTAAAACCTGATGGTGCCCCCTGGGTGGAAGTGACACAGAGTGGGGACACCGAGTTCTGACTTTTACCCCCAGTTCTGCTTCCTGCTCTCTGTGCTGCTCACCTCCATCTTGGTTCCCCCATCTGTGAAATGGGCAGAAAGCCTGCTGGGAAGTGCCGCCTGCCCTGGGTATCCTCCAGCTGATGGAGGGTGTGTGGCTGGTGACAAGGCACTGGCCGTGCGCTGCCCAGCGGCCTGATGTGTGTTCTCTCTGCCTGCGGCCAAGGTAGGGGATGAGATCGTCCGGATCAATGGGTATTCCATCTCCTCCTGCACCCATGAGGAGGTCATCAACCTCATCCACACCAAGAAGACTGTGTCCATCAAAGTGAGACGTGAGTGAGGCCAGGACAAGGGGCTGCTGATGGTGGGGTGGGGTCTGGCAGCTGGTGATACCCAGCTGTGATGGGAGGAAGGAAGGGGAAAGAAGCTATCGTAATCCACCTCCCCTTTCTCCCACAGATATCGGCTTGATCCCTGTGAAGAGGTGAGCAGGACCCTCCTCCGCAGGCAGACTCTCTCCCATGCACTCAGGGTCCTGGGGTCAGCCTGGAGTCTGGTCAGCTCTGCCCCTGGGCCAGTGACAGTGGAGGCTTCAGAGAGGGCAGACTTGGATTCCGGGTCTGGTGCCTTAACCCTATCTCCCTAATGACCCCTCTTCTACATTCCCATCCCATCAGCTCTCCCGAAGAGCCCCTCAAATGGCAGTACGTGGACCAGTTTGTGTCAGAATCTGGGGTAAGGTCAGCACCGTGGGGGGTGGGTCTGGATGGGGTGGTCTTCCAGGAGGAGCAGCCCGCCTGAAGGAGGGCTTGCTCTAGGGAGGTGCTCTCAGGGGGCTTCACACAGGCTGCCAGCGCATCCAGGATGGCCCTGTGGGCGGTGGCCCAGCCGGTGCAGACACACCCCCCCAGGGCCAGAAGGGCAGTCAGGCTCGCGTGGGAGCAGCAGTGCTCACCCTGGAGGCCTTATGAGCACGGGAGGCCACTTGCACAATGTGGACACCTGGTGACCTCAGCCTCTCCCTCCCCCAGGGCGGGCGGAGCAGCCTGGGCTCCCCCGGCAGCCAGGAAAACAAGGAGAAGAAGGTCTTCATCAGCCTGGTGGGCTCCCGGGGCCTTGGCTGCAGGTGGGTGGCAGGCGCACCCTGGGGCTCGCTCATGGCCAGCCGGCCTCTCACACCGCTCCCCTGCTGCTGCTGAGATTTTTGCCCACTAGTAATGACACTTGTTAGTGCTTCTGAGTTTCACAACAGTCCTGTAGGGCCAGAGGGACAGCTCTATCAGGCTCATTTTACAGAGGAGAAAACTGAGGCCATGTTCCTTTGGTGGGCCCTCAAGTCACGCAAAAGGAGCCTGTTCAGTTGGCCACCTCTGACACAGTTCTCTTGTCACTTATTACTTTGTGACTTCCGTAAGAGGCAGCCAGGGAATTGCCAACAGGCAGAGGGGCTCATGGGACAGTCTCGTTAAGCACACAAGTGCAGCGGCTAGAGGTCTAGGTTCCGGGCCCTGCTCTGACGCCTGTGAGCTCGAGAACCCTGGACTAATTACTTCAGCACTCCAAGCCTCAGCTTTCTCTGTCAATCGGAGGTCATGGTCCCCACCTCACAAGGTTGTTGTGAGAAAGAACGAGATGACAGAGTGAAGCACCAAGCTTAGTGCCTGCCAGGTAGTAAGCATTCTGTAAATATTAGCTATTATTATTTAAGGTATTCTTTTTTCTTTTTTTTTTGGCCTTGCCACACTGCTTATGGGATCCTCGTTCCCTGACCCTGGGCCCTTGGTAGTGAAAGTGAAGAGTCCTAACCACTGGACTTCCAGGGAATTCCCTATAAGTGATTCTTCTTATTTCCTTTCTGTCACATTTATTTAACACTTTTCTGCCAAGCATAAGTGATAAAAAAGAAAGTCCCTCCTTTCTAAGAAATTATAGCTTAATATAGAAGCCAACCACATAAATAGTTACAGTACTGAGGGACTCTCATGCAAGCATGGAAAATATTGTCTACTCTGTGGTGTCTCTAATCAATTAGTGGTGGCTGCCACCCTGAAGTACTTATTTTGAAAATAACTTTAAGGCCGCATCTAGGCTTAGGTAGAGGAATGTTTGATTAGTGATGTCTGCCACAGACCTGGGAGGGGAGGATAACAGCGCAAACGCCTTCCTTGCTGTAGGTGTTTTAGGAGCATTGGGAAGGGAGCAACAAGCTTACTCTTGAGAGAGAATAAGGGGTTTGGTTAAAACCATGAGGAGAAGATAGCATTTGAGTCTTAAAGAATGCATTGGAAAATGCTAGAAAAAAAGAAGAAACAGCATCTGCATGTTGGATGAGAGGTTGGGTGTGGGGAGTTAGAAGTAGCTTCCTGTAGTTATTGCCCCAGCACTGGTAGACAGAAGTTGAGGAGGTAGATGGCAGAGGACTTGGGTACTGAGGGCACAGGGGACCTGGACACACAAGCAGATGGGGCAGGACATTGAATGAGCAAGCACTTTGGAGCAGAGGCTCACCTACACCTCCCATCTCTCCCACAGCATTTCCAGCGGCCCCATCCAGAAACCTGGCATCTTCATCAGCCATGTGAAGCCTGGCTCCCTGTCTGCTGAGGTGGGGTTGGAGGTGAGTGACCCTGGGCCTGCTCCAGGGGGGCCCCCCAGGGATGTGGGGTTGGACTGTGATCTCATAGGGATGGAGCACGTGCTTTCCCACACAGCCCTTTCTCGACACTCACTGGCTGATGATTCCTGTTAATCCCTCGAAGGGAAGGCTTCACAGGGGGGGTGACATTCGACCCTTTCTACAGCCCTTCTCCAGCTCTAGGATCCTTTGGTCCTGAGCTTGGGAATGTAGTAACAATAATCTGAATTGACATTCATTGAGTGATTACTGGATTGGACATTGTTCTAAGCCCTTTATTTTTTTTTTATTTATTTATTTTTATTATTATTATTATTATTTTTTCCAGTGGGTTTGTTATACATTGATATGAATCAGCCATGGATTTACATGTATTCCCAATCCCGATCCCCCCTCCCACCTCCCTCTCCACCCGATTCCTCTGGGTCTTCCCAGTGCACCAGGCCGGAGCACTTGTCTCATGCATCCCACCTGGGCTGGTGATCTGTTTCACCATAGATAGTATACATGCTGTTCTTTTGAAATATCCCACCCTTACCTTCTCCCACAGAGTTCAAAAGTCTGTTCTGTATTTCTGTGTCTCTTTTTCTGTTTTGCATATAGGGTTATCGTTATCACCTTTCTAAATTCCATATATATGTGTTAGTATGCTGTAATGTTCTTTATCTTTCTGGCTTACTTCACTCTGTATAATGGGCTCCAGCTTCATCCATCTCATTAGGACTGGTTCAAATGAATTCTTTTTAATGGCTGAGTAATATTCCATGGAAAAGAAGAAGTAAAACTCTCACTGTTTGCAGATGACATGATCCTCTATATAGAAAACCCTAAAGACTCTACCAGAAAATTACTAGAGCTAATCAATGAATATAGTAAAGTTGCAGGATATAAAATTAACACACAGAAATCCCTTGCATTCCTATATACTAACAATGAAAAAACAGAAAGAGAAATTAAGGAAACAATACCATTCACCATTGCAACAAAAAGAATAAAATACTTAGGAGTATATCTACCTAAAGAAACAAAAGACCTATACATAGAAAACTATAAAACACTGATGAAAGAAATCAAAGAGGACACAAACAGATGGAGAAACATACCGTGTTCATGGATTGGAAGAATCAATATTGTCAAAATGGCTATTCTACCCAAAGCAGTCTATAGATTCAATGCAATCCCTATCAAGCTACCAACGGTATTTTTCACAGAACTAGACCAAAGAATTTCACAATTTGTATGGAAATACAAAAAACCTCGAATAGCCAAAGTAATCTTGAGAAAGAAGAATGGAACTGGAGGAATCAACCTGCCTGACTTCAGACTCTACTACAAAGCCACAGTCATCAAGACAGTATGGTACTGGCACAAAGACAGAAATATAGATCAATGGAACAGAATAGAAAGCCCAGAGATAAATCCACGAACCTAAGCCCTTTAAAATGTATGAGAACTCTGAGAATTAGGTACTATCATTAGCCTCATTTTGCAAATGAGGAAACCGAGACCCAGAGAAAGTATGTGACTTTCCCAAGATCAAGTACTTGGTAAGGCAGGGCTGGGATTCAACCCTCGGTGGTCTGATGCTAAAACAAGAACTTTTAACCTCTTCTTTAGACAAATTACTTCCTTTTTCTGTGCTTCAGAAAAAGGATCCTGTAAAATGGGAGTAATAGTTTTCCTTCTAGGGTCATTGTGTAGATTAAATGAACTAACACATATACTTCAAACTGTGTCTGATACATAGGGAGGGATCAGTTAATACTAGCTATTATACTAATTATTATTGATTCCACACAGAATCTACTGTATGAGAATCTTAAAGGCTCCTATGCCTACAAACTGAGATTTTTTAAGCAAATGCATAAATTCAACCAAAGGAATGAACCTTTATTGGTGTAATATTTGAAAGAGATAGAGAATGGAGGGGCTCTGGGAGGACCCCGTTGGAATGCTGCTCATCGGAAAGAGTTGAGGCGCCGCTACTTGAAGATCCAGTGTCTGATACTGGCCTCCAGGGGGAGCCCTTCCAACAGAAAAAGTGTCCAGATAATACAAGTACACTGATGCCTCTCTGTTTCTCCCCCAGACAGGGGACCAGATTGTTGAAGTCAATGGCATCGACTTCTCCAACCTGGACCACAAGGAGGTGAGATGTGGGGTTTTCACCTGCCGGCCATGATGAGCCGCTCTGCCCTCCTCTTTCCACCCTCCTCTCCCTTGCCGCAGTGTTTGAACCCTTCTGTGCTCCCCAGAGGCCTCGATTGCTCTGGTCTGTCAGGCCTCTGCTGACTGTCTGTCTGTCCCCTGTAGGCCGTGAACGTGCTGAAGAGTAGCCGCAGCCTGACCATCTCCATCGTAGCTGGAGCTGTAAGTCCAGAACAAGCTAGCGGGGGCCCCACGACCCCTACCTGCAGCCCAGCTCCTCAGACCCCTGGTCTCCGACACACTCTCCTGGCCCGGGGGTCTCTGTCCCTGAAGCTCTGATAGCTGATGGGAAGACCCCTGCCCAGCCAGAAATTAAGGTCACAGAGAACAGCAGCCACATGCCTGACATGGAGGGCCATAGTGATGAGAAGACAACCCACATCTTGGCCCCCCAAAGCTCTGGCTCTGTACTTCTAGGCTCCCCGGGGACTGAGCAAAGGGCCTGTTTTCTCCCCACAAGGGCCGGGAGCTGTTTATGACAGACCGGGAGCGGCTAGCGGAGGTTCGGCAGCGCGAGCTGCAGCGGCAGGAGCTCCTGATGCAGAAGCGGCTGGCGATGGAATCCAACAAAATCCTCCAGGAGCAGCAGGAGATGGAGAGGCAGTGAGTGTGGTCAGCCAGGGTGCCCCCTCCCAGCCCTCCCAGGCCCTGTACCATCCCCCCTGCTTTGCTTCCTGTTGGCTGCGTCCTGAGCTGACTTTCCCCCTGAGGCCTGTCCTCAGACCAGATGGGTTCAGTGATGCTCAGCGCACGTATCCCCTGCCTCCAGACCACTGGGCATCACCCTCTTTAACAAGGAAACCCCCTGATTTCCAAGACTCAGGAATATGGAAAATGAGGATGCTACTAGCAGTAGCTAACATTTGTCAAGTACCAACCATGCAGCTGACATTGCGTGAGGGCCTTGTTTATGTACCTGAACTGAATTCCCATAATAACTGAGAAAGATACATGGTTATTAACCCGTTTTACAGGTGAGCATACTGAGACTCAGAGAGGTTACACCACTCGTGTACCAAGTCAGATATGGCTAAGCTGTGGAATTCACACCCTGGCAGTTTGGCCACCCGATCTGTGGTGGTTAAGAACTGTCCCCCACCAACCCCAGAGTGGCTGGGATGATGATTGAGAATAAGTGGAGCTAGCAATTCATAACTCAAAAACCATTGTCAAAATTCCAGTCTACCTCCGTTCTACAAGCATAGTAAGAATTTGGGAAAGGAAGGTGGACAGGATCTTTCCATCTCTCCCATCACAGAATTAGCCTGGAGAACCACCCTGGCCTTGGTTAGCAGCCTAGGATTGCTTCTGGGGTCTGGGGCCCTCCTCTGAGAGGACCTCACTCAGTCACTTCCTCTTGGTGTTTAGAGGTGGCTGCATGGCAACGTGGCCTGCCCTGAATGGCCTTCAGTCCCCTGCAGAGGAGCATCTCTGCTCAGCAGTGCCAAGCAAAACCACACAGACTTTTTTGGGACCCAGACTTTTTTGGACCCACTTCCCCAGCATCTGCATTTGGTCCAGCCATCCTTGGAAAGGAGCCTGAAAGAAATATTTAAAGCTTTTTCTCAAATCAGAGATTAGCTACAAGGAAGAGTTAACTTCTCTTACATCGACTCTGGCATGCCAACTTGCTTTTGTGTTTCAGAAGGAAAAAGGAAATTGCCCAGAAGGCAGCAGAGGAGAATGAGAGATACCGGAAGGAGATGGAACAGTGAGTGCCTTGGCCCCACGTGTCTGCACGCACACGTCTGTGTGTGGACGTGAGTGTGCTCGCAGGAGTGTGGCCCCAGAGGCCACTTCCAGGCCCAGTTTACCTTCTCCCCTGGTGGAACATCCTTTGTAGCCATTCCATAATGTATGAAATAATATATGTAGCCATTCCAAATTCCATAATTTGTAGCCATTCCATAATCCTAGTAATGGGTCTTACTAGGTGGCAGTGACTGGAACATGGTTTTGTCACTGCCAGGGTGGCCTTCCCACTTGATTTAGAATACAAGTGCCAGGGACTCGGGTCCTTCACCACAACTGGAACCACACGGCTTCTCCCCAGGGTGGTTGGGGTCCCCCAGTAGGCAGAAGGCGGGCCTGTGAAGGTTGTGACTCCAGTCACAGGCGTGGGAATCTTATTTCAGGATCGTGGAGGAGGAAGAGAAGTTCAGGAAGCAATGGGAAGAAGACTGGGGCTCAAAGGAACAGCTGCGGTCACCTAAAACCATCACCGCCGAGGTGCACCCAATACCCCTTCGCAAGCCAAAGTGTATGTATCATGTGCTGACAGGAGAGGGCTTCTTCCAGGGGCCTGGGGGTGTCTCGACAAAGGTACAGGTCTCCCTACACCTACACCACCTGCCCAGGCCAATCAGCCATGGCTGTCTTCATGGAGGGGCAGCCATGTGCAGGGGCTGTCTGCCAGCGTGTTGGGATGGGTGGAGTCTGCCTGCCTTCCTTGTCCTGGGGCCTGCTGCCCGGCTCTGCCCCATGACCCAGACTCCGGTATGTGCCCTTGGACCTCTGAAGAGGGACTGGAGAGCAGTGGCAAAAGCGGGAACAGCTCAGGGATGATCATCTTCGTGTGTTGGGTGTCACGTCCTCTTTTTGCTGCGTTCTAAACTGGGGCTGTGGTAAAACAGTGGTAAGAAAAAGCAGAAGGGATTCATGTGAGAGAAGGACTCTGTGATCCAAGGCTGATGGGTAGCTGTGGGAGGAGCTTCCTGGGAGCACCCCTACCACCTGCACCCCTGTGCATGGACCACAGTCATGCCACTCCAAGGGCGGAGTTGGGGAGAGAACTGTGCGACCCTCCGAGGCACCATCCTGGGGCATCAGCAGCCTCTACCCTTCCCATCTTTCCTCATCTGTCTTATGATCCCACGTCCACTTTGAGTCCAGGCCCCCACCAACCGCTCGCCTGCCCACCTGCTCTCCAACTCAGCTCCCAGGATGTCATGTCCCTTCCAGGGGCAGAGGAAGGGGTTCAGCCTCAGTGCTTCTCCCGTGGGCTAATGGTGGGGAGTCAGGAGCGATGCAGTGTGGGGGCCGTGGCGGTCACAGGTCCAGGATTCCTGGCTGGGCCTTCACTCTGACTTTCCAGCTGTTTTGATTTGTACCTGACATGGGGCAGAATCTATTCCAGCTGACTGTGCTCAGCTGACCTGGGATCCTCCAGATGTGGGGTTGAATCTGCATCCGAGAACCACGGTTCCCCCACTTCTGCTGTGCACCAGCCATATGGGATCTTGTGATGGGGTCCAGACAGCTGTGGCCCCAACTGTGGATCATACTTGATCCCTGGAGGGACGTCACCTTGCCAGCACAGGCCACTTGGGTCCACAAGAGGTGCAGGGCGTCTGGATAGTTCCATGCCGCCCTTCCCGGGGGCAGGGCAAACAGCCCCCAGCACATTCCTTACTGGCACCAGGGCGGTGTCATCTCGGGTCCTCTCCCAAGGACAAAGCACGCTGTCATCAGCCACCCCATGACATTTGGTGTTAGTTGAGCTAAATTCTCAGTGAATAATCAGTGTTTTAGACAGGGAGCTAATTTGCTCTTAGGAGTGAAATAGGAGCTTCCAAAGGAGAGGAATCAATTTTAATTGCTTCTTATGAAAGGAATCCTAGTCAATTTAGTACCTTCCTAGAAACTGGATCTGGGCTTGAGAGCAAACACACCCTTTAAGGGACTGTAGAAAATAAAAACCCTTTCTCTAGCTATTTATTCACTGCTTTTAACCCAAATCAATCTTCTCGAATGAAAGGAGCAGGAACTTTCCCTTTGCTCGAGATATAAGTGTTTTCTCAGGGGACCCCGGGAAGCACGTGACTGATGACCAGGGCCTGCCAGCTGAGCTGAGGTGGCTACACCTCCGTCCACCTCCGTTTGCATCGGCAGTTTAATTCTGCTTTGGAGATTGGTCAGGAAATACATTGAGGCCTCTGAGCCAGCCCGATTCCTGCCTCTTGCCCATTGCTGGGAGGTTGGGATGCTGTCTTCTTGAGCTGATGGAACTAGGCTGCAGCCTGCCCCTCCCTGACCACTCTTCAATTTGGGGGACCAGTCAGCTGACAGGTTATTTATCTGACTCAAGTATCTGCCTATGTGGACCCTGCATTTCTGAACAGACAGGAAAGAGCGAGGAACATCTCTTGCCTGGAAAATAAAGCAGTTCATCCTAATTATCCACCCTGATCTCCTCCCCACCCCCTGTCTCAGGGATCTGGCTGCCTACCCATGACTGACCCAGGAGAACCCCAACATTACATGGAGTCCTCCAAGCCAGAACATGCCATCACAGAGGCCCCAAAATAGCTTTCCTTAGCAAAAGCAACAGGGAGCAGAGGGGTATTTAAGGATCCCAGAGCTGGAAGAAGGTTTGAGAGATAAAGAAGTTTAAATAAGAGCTTTCTAGCCATCTCTCCCCATCAAGGACCCCATCTGGTAGCCCCTCCCCCACCCCACCCCCGTTAGACACCATGGTTTAGAAGCTGAGTTTTTTTCCTACCAAACTATTAAGTCATCCTTTTGTGTTCATTGTTTCATTAAGTAATTCCTCTTATTAGCAAGAAAGCAAGTGTTTCACTGTGGAGTAAATATAAACTGAGCCAAAAGCAAAGGAACTTATTAATACTTATAACCTTTTCCTTTGTTAATGGGCAAGTTCTTCTCATTGATATTTTGAAATATTAATAAACAGCTCATAACAGACTCAAATATTCCAGGGCCCCAGGGAGGCCAGAGTCTGGGTTAGAAACCACTGGAACGGATGGTTTGGTGTTCTCCACATTAGGTCAAAATCCATGTCTTCCTAACTACTTTTACTCCTTGATATCTCCTCACTTCCTTAAGATTCCAGCTTTCATCTGCTGCCCATCCACACAGTTCTGACATCCCCTGGGGACCCAGAGCTCCCAGGGTGATCAGAAGAAGCAGGGAGGATCTGTTCTCCCATTGCAGGCCCTTGGTAAATACTCAGGTGTTCCCGTCATCAGCACCACCCCTCCTGTGTCAACCAAATACCTTGCACAATCGTTCTCATGCTGCCGTCAGATCAGATTAGCCCCATGTACAGATAGAGAAATGAGAGCTTCTAAGGCTGAAAGTGCTGCACGCACCATCCCACAGCAAGAAACCTTTGTTCTGGGTTCCTGAGCCCTGTTCCTGCCCCTGACCTCCCAGCTCTCCCATGGAATAAGCTGGTCACAGGCCCCCAGGCTCCCCCAATCACCTCTGGCCCCTTGGTCTTCCAAGTCCCTCTTGGTTCACCAGCTTCCTCCTCTTTTCCTGGGTAGATGATCTGGGTGTGGACCCCGAGTTTGACCCAGCAGATGACCTGGATGGAGGCACGGACAAGCGGGGAGAGCAGGTTTGCGGCCCCTGCTTCGCTCCCTGGCCTTGCTGCTCTGCTTGCCTTGCCTGCTTCTTCCTGCCAGCCCTGCACACTCTCAGCTCTGCGGGCCCAGTACGTGGTGGGGACTCCTGGAGTCTCGGAAGTTCCTCCAAGTCCCCGGCTTGGTCCAAGCACTGCCCACAAAACCTTGAGGAAAAGACTTGTGCCCGGGCTGAAATGTCAGCTGGAACTGCTCATTCAAACATTTAATACCCCACAGGCCCAGGTTCCTCCTCTGGTGCCCTGGCCTCTCCCCTCGGGCCCTCTAGACCTCCCCAACATCCAGCAACTAAGAGGGGAGTGCTGGCTCCAGCAAGGCGCTTTCTAGATCCTGTTCCAGAATTCAGGCTGGTCAAGTGGGTTGTTAAGCCATCACCACTGGCCAGGGAGCTTTAGCCTTGAGATATTAGCCCATCCTTCATGCTGCTGTTGGGGAAGGCAGGGGGCTGTGGATCTGGCCTGGGTGGGGATATGCTTTTCTGGGGACAATTCTTCTGCCCACTGCTGCCTGAGCATCCTTCCCAGGGCTGACCCCCTCCCCCCACCCCACAGGGTCTCCTCTTGCAATGTTAAAACCTGAGGACATGGACCACACTGTGAGGCAAGACAGTTTTGTCCTGTCTGACGGTTGTTCTAGGCAGAGACCCAGGCTCCCTTTTGTTTGGGGTTGTTTTTTGGATGAAGGGACCCGACGCCGGTTAGGAGAGGCCTCACTCAATGGGGCTTTGTGTTCGCAGACTGTGGCTATGATGGGGAAAAGCTCATCCTTCTACAAGGGGCTTTGTCTTGGACTTTCTGGCACTGACTTCTGAAGCCAGTGTCCGGGGGAGGCAGTTGACAGCGGCCCAGGGCCTGGGAATCGGGCCGTTTCTCGGGTTATCTTGGGCCCGCTCTACAACCTGGGTGAGGCCAGGTAAGCGGCGAGTCAGGCAGAGGGTGCGGTTCGGCTATTGGATTTGCCGGGGCTGCTTTCATCTCAAAGCTGCACGTTCTTTGGGAACCCAGCTCCTGGCTGCTGCCCGTGGATGCCCTGGTTAAGCTGATCGGCATCTCATCGCTTTGTTCTCTGTGTTCTTATAGCCTTTGGCTGGTTTTATCGTTACGATGGCAAATTCCCAACCATTCGGAAGGTAGGCCAGGACTGAGTGCTGCTGGCCGCTGAGTTTGCTGTGGGTTTTGACCTTTCCCCTTGTTTCTTTGCCTGTTGCCTCTCAACAGTGTGACCAGCTGTTTACTGGGGTGGCTAACCCCCTCTGTGCCTCTCTGATGGCTGATGTCACAGGATAGGGCGCTGTCACAGAGGCACCGTGGGGGAAGTATGCACAGGCGGAGACCTGCCCAGGTACCATCAGGCTCTGCTGGGTCAGCACCAGGCCCGCTGGGCACGGGGCAGGGCAGAGCCATGGCAGGAATCTGCTTTGTTTCTCTGTCAAGTAGAACCAGAGGCTAAGAGCAGAAGCCAAGGTCAGACAGAGTGAAAAATCCAATTGGGTGCATGCAGGACAGGTTATGAGGCTGACTGCACCAGACACAGACTGGCTCCAGGGTGGGGATTTTTCTGCCTCAGGCTGGATTTAAAGTCTCACCAACCCTAGCTCTATCCTAGAAATTTCCCTGCATGTGCCCAGGATAATGCATTTTTCTGGCCTCTGGGGCCTTGAATTTTCTCTCTAAATCTTATTCCTGTATCTCCAGACCCCATAAAGCTCCCTTTTTTTTTTTTTCCTAAATCACTTTGGCATTTGATTATGAAAATGCTGCTGTTAATATTTGTAGATTGGACATTCAGAATGACTTGGTATTTGGAAATCAGGCATCAACATAAATCTGGGTGAACTAATTTAGGTGTTATCATTCGACTGGCTCTTTCTGGCAGGATGTCAGTTCCCTAGAAACCAAAGCACTGGCAGCTGGGTGACCTTGATGATATGTAACATCTCCCTGCCTGGAAAATGGGAATATCTGATGTGCTGGAAACAACCACCCCCTTCCTGTAACATGGTACTGTTAAGATAATAGATGTCTGTATTACCCTTGACAGGGGTAAATGTCTTTACCTAGGAGCACAGATAATGATCTGTATCTCATTGAATAAGCACAACAGAGCATCTCAGGGGATCCCTCTTTACACTGCCCCCCTCCCAGAAAGGTCTTGGTCTCATGGGCTGTCCTTTTCATCTTACAGGCTGACTCTATGGCTTATGATATTTCATTGGGTTCAATTTCTAATTCTTCTCTATATACTGTCTCTACCAGACAGGGTAACACACATGCCCACACACACAGAGGATTTTACTTGAAAAAACAATAAAAGGAGATGTACAGGTAAATTCTTTTCCAAGCACTAAACTAGGTAAATGTAAAAGAATTAGTGTCTCCTTCACACACACCTCCCATCAGAAATCGCAGCACTTGAGAATCGCTGTTGGCAAAGAGGAAAGCCTGTTTTCCTCTACCCTTTAGTCTAGTCATTCCAGAAATCGCTAGTGTTTTGGTTTTCATTTCATTTCCAAAAGAGAGAAAAATCACGTGAAGGTAGAGGCAAGAGCACACCCCTCCCTTCCATCTGCCTGTCCTCTCAGTCTGGACCAGAAGGAGTATTTGCAGTGACTTTGACTGACCACTAAAGGACAACAGAATTATGTCCCTCATACTGACTCTGAAAATCCACTGACACTTTTTTTCTAGAGTTATGTGAGATGCTTTGTCTCCAAGCAGCTAGAACCAAGTCCCCAGGTATTACAAGTGGCCTTCGATGGCCGTGGTCAGCAATGCACAAAATTCCTCTTATTTGAAAAGCTAACTATTCAGAGTCTTCCTGGGCCCTCTGGGGCTCATGGAGCCCAGGCCTATGGCCTCACAAAGTCTATTCCGGTGCCCGAAGGCTTTGTTGTTCTTACTGAGTCCTTTCCCCAGGACCGCTTGAGTAAATTATGCAGACCAACCCTACTGGTTGGAGCCTGCCGTCTGGCAAGAGAGGCAGATTCACACACAGCTAAGTAACCCATATGGAAAAGGCTACTATGAGACCAGTACGCGATGCTATGGGGCAGCTTGCCTTTCTGCTTCAGTAAGCAGGTGCTCTTTTCTTGGAAATGAGATAGAAACTGTCACATCTCCCTCCCCACCCAGGAGTCCTAGCTCTAAAATCTTAACACTGATGTTTTTTTAAAAAAAAAGACAACAACAGTAGAATGGCCATGCCTATTATGATGGTCCCTGTGGGAGGTCATGCCCTTAGTCTAGCAAGCTGCCATTGGGCAGAATGGTTCTGACTCCTCTTGGAGAGTTGTCTGAATTAATAATGTGATGATAGAGATTCATCTATCAACTGAGCCAAGAGTCTAGTGAACAAGGTAAGAAGGAACCAAGCAGGGCTCTGAAGCAGTGAAAACCATTTTCTCAAGTGGCTCATAGACTGCTCTGAGGGTGGGGCCCCCATCTGCTAGATGGGGGACCATCTCCAAAGCACCTGTGCACAGAGTTGGGGGTTGTCTTTAGGAAGGGAGACAGAATGACTCAGTCACAGGTCCATAATGATCCATCAGGCCCCTCTAGCTGTGGACAAAGTTGTGTGTCCATTGCTGGGAAACTCAATTTCTCATTCCTGGCCTTGGATGATGGGATGATTCGGGAGTTCTGAGAGCAGGCCCCACCCAGGAAGGCCTGGGAGGGTGGGGGTGAGTTCAGCGAACATGCAGGCTTCCTCCTTCCCTGGAGAGTTGATGCTGTCTCCTGGCCCCTGTCCTCCATGCTGCACGAGGGGCCGACACTCCCTCCTGCCATGCTTCCCTTGCCGCCAGCTCGTCAGGGTGCAGTGGGGAAACTGTGGGACCTGGAAGACTCTAGTCCAAATTCTGGCATCACCACTTACTAGATGTTTGACACCAGGCAAGGGATTTCACCTCCGCTTCTCGGCTCCTTCATCAAGAGAAGGGAGATAATACCTATGGATGGGATTGACCCTGGGTCTTCTGCGCTGCAGGCAGATTCTTTACCATCTGAGCCACCAGCGAAGCCCCATGGATAGGATAAGCAATGTAAACCTCTTGGTACACAGGCAGTCCATAAGTCTTAACTCTCTTCCTTCTTTACTCCTCAGCTTCCCTGCAAGCCCATGGGAGAAGCAGCTAGGAAAGCAGACTTTGTGGTCTAATTCAAACAGGAAAAAGAAGTCTGTTTGCCCTCCACTTCCCTCCCCCAATCCTCTGGAACCCTGATGGCCAGTGAAGAACACTTGGGCCATCCTTCCTACCTGCCCCTCCACACCAATTCCCAGTCATATAGTTTCTAACTAGTCCACCTAGTTCAGAAGAAACAGTGGGTTTGGACTCTGAAGGAGGAAATGGTCTGGAGTTTAAGCAGCAGGACAAAATCTGATGTCCTTGGCTCTGGGCTTCCAGGTCTGAGGCTGACACCCTTCTCCTCTAGCTCAGGATAGAGGATCTCTGTAAATGAGGTTTAGCCAGCTGTCCCAGATTTTCTCTAGATTCTACCAGGATGCATCTGTGTTGTCTGAACATCCAGATAATGGAGAAGGCCTATGCCCAGACACTGGGAAATAAATACAGTGCCTTTTTAAAATACAGCACTTGGAAGCTTACAAAATGCTTTCATAGATGTCATTTCATTGGCTCTAGATGGCAAACCTGTGGGGCAGGTATTTCCCCCATTCTGGAGGTGAGATAAACCAGGCCCAGAGAGGTTAAGGAGCCTAGCCAAGGTCACACAGCTTGTTAGTGAACTAGTAAGCCAGTTCTTCTGACCGGCATAGGAAGTGTGTCTCACTCTGCGATGGGTAGCAGCGTCCTGCCTGCTAAACCTGAAGCCCAGTGCCCAGTGCCCAGTGTGATTGAGCAGACCTAGGAGAGGGACTCATGGGAGGGAGGTGCCTGCTGTTGTCTGAATGCCCTGTTTGCTGTGCTGTGCCAGTGTCAACAATGCCTTGTAACCCTTGTCATATAAACAATGCCACATCTTCTCAGAAAGGAAAGGATAAGAAGAAAGCCAAGTATGATAGCCTTCAGGAGTTGAGAAAGAATAAGAAGGAACTGGAGTTTGAGCAGAAGCTTTACAAAGAGAAAGAGGAAATGCTGGAGAAGGAAAAGCAACTGAAGATCAACCGGCTGGCCCAGGAGGTATGACGTGTCCTGCTCTGAGGCCAGGGAGCATCCCTGGGACAGTTTGGTTGGTCCCCACCATGCTCTCAGGAAATCAGCTAGAGTAGCTGTTTCCAGATGGAGTCTGAGGATGGAGTGAGCCCAGCCCCCTCCCCAGGCTGGAGGGTGAGATCTTCCCACCTCCCCAGAGTGAGACTAGCTTCTGGCTAAGGTGTGTATGTTTGGGGAGACTGCTCAGGAGCTGGCCTCTCTGCCCAGACTGTGGGTCTCAGGTTGGTCTCCTTGCACATGGCTAGAGGTCTGTGTCTGCCCTCAACCCCCACTCCCACCAAACTGAGTGCAAGTCTAGGCCTCTCCTCCTTGGTATGGCTGTAAGGCTGGCCTCCCTGTAAGGCTGGCCTCCCTGTTCAGGGTTTGAGTCTGAGGCTAACCCTTCTGCCCAGACTGTAGATCTGAAGTTAGCCTTCTACTCACCTGTCATTAGATCTGGGTCAGTTTGAGCCCCACCTCCATCAACAACTCAGGTTATGCTTCTCTTTAAAGCTTCTGTGAATCAGAATGCCAAGCTGATTAGATTACAAAGCCAGAGAAGTCCTGGAAAATGTGAAGTGCATTAGATTTGACATTAGAACAAATTAGCTACAGAATTAAAGATAACATTGAACTTGTGCTCCTAAGGACAAGACAGCCTGGAATGAGGGGAAAAAGAAACAAGCAGTAAAGCTGGACTCTTGGAATGTGCCTACAAAAGGACCATTTTTGGAGAATCCTAAGAGCCTCAGAGTTGGTGGGAATCCTAAAGACAGCTAATCTCATGCAAGGCATAAGCCCCTTCTCGAATTTTGCCTACACCTGCTGTAAGCTAACACCCCAACACCTCTCTCCCTTATTTCCCCTCTGCTGGGGCCAGGTGGAACAAGCCTGGGGCTTTTTCTAGGTAGTTGACACATTCAGCAGTACTCTGGGTGTTTAAGAAGTGCTTCTGAACTATTGACTTGAGTGTGCTGTCCACGTGTGACTCAATGTGCTCTCCGTCCTCTCCATTTTGCGCTGGCCTTGGGTCCCAGGTATCTGAGACAGAGCGGGAAGACCTTGAGGAGTCGGAAAAGATTCAGTATTGGGTGGAAAGGCTCTGTCAGACACGCCTTGAGCAGATTTCCTCTGCTGATAATGAGATATCAGAGGTAACAGAGCCCTTCCCAGAGCGTTTCTGTCCACATAGACCCTCCTGCTGCCTTTGACACCACCCACCCTGGGGATGGCGGGAGGTGGCATGTCCCCATGCTAGGGAGGCAGCCTGGCCACTGAGAAGCTTCACCCTCCGGGGCTGCTGACCAGCCCACTCCATGCGCCCGTCTTGAGGAGGGAGATGTGTCTGTATTTCTGGGCTTATTTCCAGAGTGACCGCTAAGTCCCAGCTCATCTGAGATGATCCGTTAGGCCTGCTGTCCGGGCGTAATTATTGAGAGTGTATTTTTCCCTGTCATGTGTGTTCCAGTTTAGATGATGAATTATATGGTTGCCTTTTCATCACTCGCATGTGTTTTGGTGCCCCCTACTGGCCACCTGGTGTGGGATCCGCTGGGCACCCAGGTGGCAGAGAATTGACCACCCCTCCCGCTTCCAAGGTTCGGGTTTCAAGGGTGGTGGGTCTCCAGCAGCAAGAGAAACAGATGAGCGTTAGACGGTGTATCGTGAAGTGGGGCGCTCGCCCGTGACAGAACTTCCTTGCCACCCCCAGATGACCACAGGGCCCCCGCCTCCCCCACCCTCTGTGTCTCCCCTGGCCCCGCCCCTGAGGCGCTTCGCAGGCGGGCTGCACCTTCACACCACGGACCTGGATGACATCCCCCTGGACATGTTCTACTATCCCCCCAAGACCGCCTCTGCCTTGCCTGTGATGCCTCACCCTCCACCCTCCAACCCACCCTCCAAGGTCCCCGCGCCCCCTGTCCTGCCCTCATCAGGCCGCGTGAGTGCCTCTTCCTCGCCCTGGGTGCAGCGCACTCCACCCCCCATCCCCATCCCTCCCCCACCCTCCATTCCCACGCAAGACCTCACTCCCACCCGCCCGCTGCCCTCGGCGCTGGAAGAAGCGCTGGGCAACCACCCCTTCCGCGCTGGGGAGACAGGAGATCCAGCAGAGAACTGGGAGGCCAAGAACCACAGTGGGAAGCCTGCCAACTCTCCTGTCCCCAATCGGAGCTTCCCACCCACCCAGAAGGTACTGCCTCTGTTCTGCATGCAGTGCAGGGAAGCAGGAAGAGTGGGCCGGGCTGCTGTTTCCCACGCCCTCCTCTGCTCCTGCGCGTGCAGATGGGAGGAAACACCACCCCAGCCCCTGTTCCAGGAACTGGCTCCCCAGCCTGCAGTTGTGGACTTCCTGCGTGCGTATGGCTTCTGCTGATTTTGAAGTGCTGCATGGTATGGTGAATTGCCTGTGATACTTGGGATGAGCAAGTTGATTGTTCTCTCTGCTCCTCTTGGCTAGTACCAGCTGGTAACCTTCACTGTAGCACTTGCAAGGCTGTGTTAATGAAGAGCCAGAGCTCTATTTATATGCCAGGTAGTTGTTTCTTGATATTAGCTCAGAAAGCCTTGAATGTGGTGAATGAATCCTCTGTTTAACAGGGGAGCAGTGTTAGACTCTGTAAATGAGGTGATAACACTGTCCACTGCAGTATTAAGACATTACCATGCTATTTTCTACAACACTAGCCAACTATATTAGCTTGAAGCATAATACCCAGAAATTTCTGGCCAACTGCCAGCTATGGAAAAAAATGAAAATGGATAGTTCCTAGAAAGCTCCAAATTTGCAACTAAAAGATTAGGGACCTTTTTCTTGGATGTCAGCAGGCAGAACAGTGATCTTTCTCAAAAAGACATATTCCTCATTAATTGTTCTTTAGCCAAAGACTAAGAGGCAATCCATAGTGAAGACACAGAGCTTTGATCCCTGGGAGGGAAAAACAAAATATTTCTCTGCTCCAGTAGCTGTAAGGGAAGACTTCAGTCAGAACTACAGCTGCTCATGTTGACTAAGAGTGGGGTTTGAGGGCAGGGTAGTCAGTAGTACCTGATCAGCTATTTTTATTAACCTTTGCTGCATGGGTTTGGGTTCCTGCATGAAGTGCAGACTAAGCATCTCATTCGGGAGTGCTTGGAGGAAGGAATTTGGGAACAAAGAAAGTGCCAGATGCTGACAAGGCTGCAACTGCCAGCAGGAGCCTCTCAGAGGGACTCCCAGTGGGGTCCTGAGCCCCGAGCCCTGACGGAAGTCTGGCATTCCAAGGATGTCTTGCCCCCAGGCCCAGCCAGAGCAGGTTTGCAGAAGGCTGAGTGAGTCTGGCACAGAAGCCAACATCCTTCTTGAGAGGGGCCCCCACCAAGAGGGGCAGCAGCTTTCCCTCAAAGAATTCAACTCAGTAATCAACTGAGCACCTTCCCTGTGCTTCTGTGTCGGGGCCATGGCAGCAGGGTGCGGGGAGCAGAGCTGAAGACAGCACAGAGACAGTTGGCACAGTCCTGCTCTCCAGGACTTTGCCAGCTAAAGGATTAACAGCTGACCAGGCGGGAATCAGCTATAACAGCAGCACAGGCTAGGTGCTGTGGGAGGGATTCATTCTGATGGGAGGTTGACGGCACCTCTTTAGAGTTGAGCCTTGGGGGATAGTAATACATGTAGGATGGGAGAAGGCTATTGCAGGTGCCATGGACATAACAATGGCAAGAAGGAACTACCCAGGTTTGAATCCTGGCTCAGTCGCTGGCTCTATGACTTTGGGCATGCATTGCTTCATCTGTCTGAGCCTGGGTTTCCTCATCTATAAAATAGGAATGCTAATGACACCTACTTATTATGAGGATCAAATGAATTAATACATGAACTCATTCTAAGTTAATAATTGGAGCACATAGGAGGTGCTCAATAGATATTACCTATGATCAGTGACAGATCAGGGTACAAGAAAATTAGGGTAAAGCTGCAACCATGAGATTAGAGGTAACCTGCAGCCTTTTGAGTCAGGGTCAAGATTCAAAACCAGGTCCCACTTGCTCAGATTCCCCCAGTCATCATGAAGTTCCCACTGATAGTTCCTGATCAGAGCAGAGAGAAAATTAAAATCTCCCCCCACACACACACACAAGGAGCCTCTGAAGAATTGGACCCTAAATGTCTTAAGTGACATAAAAGCCATGAAGGTTGGGGGTTAGCTGTCTCGGTTAGCTTCATCTCTCCTGTATCAGCACTTTGGTCCGTGCATCACTGACCCTGCCCATCCTCCTCCTCCCTGCATGCTCAAGTGAGGGTCATCAGTGCTGCCGTAGGACGTGTGGACCATCACACGTCTGCACAGTCAGCCCTGCCCCCAGCAGGTCTCAGGTGGTGGAAACAAACACCCGTGTCAGCCACACAGGCACCTGCCAGAGGAAGGTTTCCAGGGCACTGTCTACCCCCTGCCCCAGGCGTCCACTTACCTACTAAGTCCTTCATTTGCTCATGTGACTTGTTTAGTGACTCCTACTCTGTGCCAGACGCTGTGCTGGGCGCTGAGAACCAGCACAAGATGGACAGCCCAGTCCTGAGTCTGGTGGGAGGACAGCCAAGTCAGCAGGAAACTCCCGCACACCAGGGCAGATGAGGGAACTGCAGGAGGGGGTGGGGAGGAAAAACTCAAGGAATGGTCCCCAAAGGTGGTGACACCCAAGCCAACATCTGGGCACGTAAAGCAGGAGGGGAGAGCATGTGCAAAACCCTCAAGGCGAGAGAGCTGAGCAGTTTGGAGGCTCAATCTAGGCAGTGTGAGGAGGGCAAGGAGTGAGGATGAGACTGCCAAGGAAGGTAGACAAGCCCCTGGGGGCTGAGCCAAGGAGCTTGGTAGTCAATGGGGACCCATGAAGGGTTCAGGGCAGGGCTGTGACCCGATTTGTCTTGCCCAAGATGATCAAGTGGGTCAGAGCCAAGCAGACATGTTGCATCAGCTCTCCTGACGCTGTGCTTACTGGTCCACCCTCCCCCCCCCCCCCCCCCCCCCCCCCCGCCTCCAGGGACTCTGTGCCCACCCAGCAGGAGCAGCAGATGCTGCGTGTGCAGTCCGGGAACTGCAGCTGCCTCCTTAGAAAGAGAAGAGGATGGATGGCACCCGTGGCCGCTGAGGGGGAGCCTCGAGAGTCTCCTCTGAGTGGCAGTGCCTGCTGGCGCCCCCACAACAGGCTCCGGCTCAAGTCCCTGATTCCTCGGAACCACCCAAATGTTTCTGTGGCCTCAGGACACACTGTGGCCGATGGACGTCTCGTCCCTCTGCTGAAGGCCACACACCTAGGACATCCCGCAGGGCGAACGGACCAAGCTGGCTCAGTGCATGGTGTGAATTTGCCTGTGTGTCAAAGTGCTGTGGTTGGCCTGGGCCACCCATCTCATGACCTCACATGGGCCTCTCTTTAAACTAACCCCTGTAGACATTCTGCCCAAGCCCACAGCCTCCACGAGGCCCTGGCGTGTCCACCATCTCCAAGCCGGTCATGGTCCACCAGGAGTCCAACTATGTCTACAGGCCACCTGTGAAATCTGAGGTCCTGGTAAGCCCCTCGAGTCCCCTGCAAGGCTGCTTCAGAGGAGTGGACATGGGCGTCTCCCCTGGCTGCTGCTGCCTCTAGAGGAAAAGTGAGGTGGGATTCAAACTCACATCAGAGTTTGTAATAACTCTCTAATAACTCTTTGTAAGGCTAATAACCTTCTCATTAGCCAGGTGGTGAATCCATGTGGGTATAGGTGAGTGTTGCCACAACCAGTGAAATTCCTGTCCCTCACTTGATCAAATGGCCTAGAGCGCCATCTCAAAGTAAAAATAATAACAGCACTGATTATTATCAGCCTCCATGTGTCAGGCTTTGTAAAGTAAAAGTGAAGTCGTTCAGTCATGTCCGACTCTTTGCGACCCCATGGATACCAGGCTCCTCTGTCCATGGGATTTTCTAGGCAAGAGTACTGGAGTACCCCATTGCCATTTCCTTCTCCAGGGAATCTTCCCGACCCAGGGATCGAACCCAGGTCTCCCGTATTGTAAACAAATGCTTTACCATCTGAGCCACCAGGGAAGTCCCAGGCTCTGTAAGGCCCCATTTAACCCTCACAATAATCCAGTGAGATGGTTCCTTTGCTACCGCTGTTCAACACTTGAAGAAACTGAGGCTTAGAGAGGTTAAGTAGGTTATCCAAGGCAGAGCCAAGTCTGACTATTTACTCCAGTCTTTCAGACTCCAAAGCCCAAGTTCTTATCTCCTTGCCATTTTGCCAAAACCAACAGTGATTCCAGTTGCTCTGGCCTGAGCCCCTAAGGCCTGTGGTGGGTCACCCTCAGATGGGGCAGTGAGCAAAGCTGGCCCGTTTCCCTTCTCCATTTCACGTCTCACTCCTCGCTGGGGCTGGAGTGTGGGGTGTGGGCCTGGGGTGGAGGGGGACGGCCTACCCACCCCCCATCACCTATGAGTGAGCCAGTTTGAACTCAGGTGCACCCCCTCCAGGGGTGCCGGCCACTGACAGGCCTCCCACCCACGGTGGGAAGAGCCGTGCTAGAGTTTATATTCCCCTCTCAAGGAAAGCCTATCCAAATGTCAGGGTGGAGCCGCTTTGATACTTATTTTGAGTTTTAGCTGTCCCCTCAGCTCCCCAAAGAGTGAAAGTTCACTCTCCCATGACAGCCTGTGGATACCTCGGCATTGCGTTTCAGGCTGATGACAAGGGGCAGTGTCTGCTCGCCTGGGACTGGGAGCTGCTGTGTCTGGGAGTGTTGAGGGCCCCCTCCACCATAAATCAGGCTGCATCTGTCTGGGGAGGGATGTTGGCCAGGCAGCCCCAGGCTGGCAAGCCCAAGGCCTGGCACCAGGGGGCAGACGAGACCTATTGGTAGAGTCCAGCATAGTTTTTGTTTTTTTTTTTTTCCCTGGCAGCCACAGGAGATGTTGAAGAGGATGGTGGTTTATCAGACAGCGTTCCGACAAGTAAAAGGATCCCCGTCGTGTGTCTGTGGTCCTTTGCACCTCCTTCTGCCCCTCCCACTGTGACCTCTCTAGGGGTGCCTGTCAGCTCCGAGGCGGCCCCAGGCACCATCTGCTGGCAGCCTGTGGCTCGGGGCTGGGGGGTTCTCATATAAGGTGGGCCCTGGGGTGCTGAGACCCCACGCCCAAGCTGAGCAAGCTGCAGGTCCCTGGGGATTCACCTCTTTTGCTGCCGTTGGTTCATAGAGGAGCAGGAAGAGGGAAGGCTCAGAGTGTCGCAGAGGCCAAGATGTCTGCTTGCTCCAGCCGTAGAGAGAAAGGGTTGCTGGAGGCGTTTCCCTGACCCTGCCCCTCCTTTCCTTCTAAAGGCAGATCACAGCTTCAACAAACCCCACTTGGCCCCAAACCAACATCAGGCACAAAGTGGGGACCAAGGACCTCTATCTGCAGGGGGCACTCCTGTGCACGGGGCCCGCAGAAGACCTTGCTGGTCCCTGAGTGGGTTCAGGCAGGCAACCATTTATCCTCCCACCTCCTGGGGCTTACATCCTCAGAGCCAGCCATTGGTTTGGCCGTCTCATTGCCGATGAAAGAGCCCAAGATGGAGATTTGCAGCTAACATCATCGTGTGTGCGTGCTCAGTCATGTCCAACTCTTTGCCACCCCATGGACTGTAGTAACCTGCCAGGCTCTGTCCATGGGATTCTCTAGGCGAGAATATTGAAGTGGGTTGCCATTTCCTCCTCCAGGGGATCCTCCCGACCCAGGGGTTGAACCCATGTCTTCTGGGTCTCCTGCATTGACAGGCAAATTCTTTACCACTGAGCCACTCGGGAAGCCCACCGACATGCTCACCAATAGCCTAATATCTGACTACAGGCTGAAACAGACTGCAGGCAGGGAGGAAACGGGAGGTATCAACTGTACAGTGAGACAGAGGGGGCCTTCTAAGGAGGCCAGGCACTGACAGGTACCCACTAGGCCGTGACAGGTACCCAAGGTGTGCTGTGCCAAGCACTGTTTGTAAATGCTTTATGTATTTAATCTTTACCAGAACCTAGGAAGTAAGCACTTATGTCATCCCCATTTGGTAGGTGCAGAAAGATTGGGAATCATGCCCTTGGTGGCACAGCCAGTGTCAGACCCCATATTTGAATTTGACCTAGGAGGTCGGGCTCCATAGTCAGGCTCCTAAATCCTCTACCACCCTCTTGATCGTGAATATCACCTCTCTGGGTCCCAGGGTCTCCAACTGTTGGATGAAGGGCTAACTCCCTCTTCAAGGACTGACGGGCGCTAGTGGCTTACAGATCTCTCATCTGAATTCACACAAGGCACAAGTCCTTGCCATCTGGCCTGTGACTGAGAGCAGATTCTCAGAGAGAGGGAAAGAGGGAGACCCATGGCCAGTTTTCCAGAAGAAACAGCCATGGGTAGGCAGAGACCTCTTAGTAGAAGAGAATTGACTCCACGTCCTGCCATTACCCTTCTTGCCCATGGATTTGCTGCACCTCTTCCTCTGTCTGCTGCCCTGACACCCACACGCCAGCCTGGGAGCGGCTTCAGAGCTGGGCCGGGCTGGAGACCCCCAGGCTATTTGGGTTGAGCCTGAGTGATGAAGGCTCATGAGGAGGCAGGGGAGGCAGATGCCCAGGGATCTGTCTGCTGGTCTCTGGCCCCTGTCTTGTGCCCTGAGATTGGTTGGTCCGTGCTGGGCATATAGGGGGCTGTGGCCGCCCATGATGCCAACCACAGGCCCCAGGGGACACGGTATGGCCCAGGTGACTATGTGCTGGGGGTGGCCCCACTCAACAAAGCGTGTATGGGCGTCTGTCACAGGGCTTCTCCTTTGTACCCACCTTGCCACGGGGACTGACTGAGGCTTTGCTGCCCCCAGGCTTGGGGTGCCCAGCCCCCTCAGTCTGTGGACCCCAGGCTCCCGCTCTCTGCCCGTGACTCCTGGAAAGACTGTGCTTTCTGACTCTGCCCTTCCTTCTCCCTTCTTGTGACTTTGTTTCTACTTCTTGGGGCGGTTGCCCCCACAGCCCCCACTAAGCCAGGTCCTGTGAGCTGAGGGTCCCCCGCCTCCTCCCTTGGCTAGAGTTCTGGGGGAGCCTTGCCTTCTACATAAGCATGACATGAAGAATGGTACCGGGCACTGGGCAAGCAGACACCCCCTTTTCCTCTGGGCGCCTGACGTCCCTTCCCCACGCCCATCATGCTGTAGCTGGTTTCCACAGGAAGGCCCCTGAGCCATCTTGTCCTTCTTTGGGGGTCAGAGCAGTGGGTGGAGAAAAACTGGGCTTCACCCCCAGAACCTGGACCTGGCTTCAGGGGGGCTTGGAGGGACTGAGAAAGGGCCTGAAAGACCTAAAGCTGTGGGCAAGGAGACCTTCAGGAAGGCTGCCCTCGATGTCAGCAGGTGCCCCTGCCAGTCACAGATGCCCACCTCTCTGGAACAGGGCTGGAGTCCTTCAGATGCTTCCCAAGCTTCCTGCTTCTCCCAGACATAGATGCTCTGGCTGTTGGGGCGACCATGCCCTATGCTGGCCACAGCTGCCTCTTCAGCCCGCCACTCTCTCCCTACCTCCCAGCCATTCCCTGTCTTCCTTCGCCCTAAGCTTGTTTCTTGCAGTGCCCCTGGAGGAGCCCGAAGCCCTAACACTCTCTCTTTGCTTCCAGGATTTCCGGAAATATGAGGAAGGCTTCGACCCCTACTCCATGGTGAGAAATGACTCTCCTCCCCTGGGGAGTAAGCCCAGGAGCAGGGGGCCGGGGGTTATGGTCTATTTGGTGGTGATGCCTTCTGGGCTCTGAGGGTCCTGGGGATGAGTTAGGGGCTATGAAGAGTGCCGAGGAGGCTCTTGCCTGTAAAGGTTTCTCTCCAACAGCATTCCGCTGTGAACTGTGTGTGCGTGTGCTTTATAACGATAGTTACACTTGCTGAGCACTAACTACGTACCAGGCACTGTGCTGGTGATACCAGGCCTGCTATCACCCAGTCCTCGCAATAATTCCAGGGACAAACCATCTCTGTGTATGGGCGTCCATGGGGCCCCCAAATGATGACTGATGGGAATGGGGCAGGCAGGGTCCCCTTGTCCATCCCTTCTCCAGGGCCCAAAGTCCCACAGATGCCTGGCTTTCCCTCCCACCCCTTCCCCCACCTGCATCCTTCACCCCTGTCTTCTTCCTCTAGTTCACCCCGGAGCAGATCATGGGGAAGGACGTCCGGCTCCTGCGCATTAAGAAGGTATGGGGCACACGGAGGTTGGGCGGGGACCACGCTTCTCTGTCCCTGTCCCCTCCCGTCTTGGTCCCTTGTTTCTCCTACTCTCAAAGTGACTCCTGGGTGACCTCTCAGATCCCCACTCTCCTCCACCCCCCTGGGGACACCCCTTCCTCTGGCGGGACCACATGCCCAGGCCCCACTTGGTGCCCACATCCCATTTTCTTGCTGATGGCACTGCCCGTCATTGTCCCCATGGCTTCTCCTGCCCTCTCTGTGGCCCCAAGAAGAGGGCCCTGGGTGCCCAGGTGCCCGCAGTCTGTTGTCTGCCTGGCTCCAAAGGCCTGTTTCCCTCTCATCAGGAGGGAGCTTTAGACCTGGCCCTGGAAGGCGGTGTGGACTCACCGATCGGGAAGGTGGTTGTCTCTGCCGTTTACGAGGGCGGAGCTGCTGAGCAGCATGGTGAGTGGGGACCAGCCGTGCTCAGGTTTGGGGGTGGTGTGATGGTTATACCGGCTCCTCCAGGAAAGCAAACAGCAGCCTGCTGGGAGCGGGCTGACAGCTCTCAGGAATGCTGTCCCCGCTGGATCTGTCCACCAGTCCCACACGTTCCCCGCAGGCACATGATGGTGTCGGGATCTACGGGCACAGAGCTACTCAGACACCACTCTGCCCACCAGGGGCTCCCTGTCTAGGGGTGGAAACATCCTCAGAATCACCAAATGCTGACTGTAACAGTGTGGTGTGCTATGGGCTGGCCGAGGACTGAGAGGGTGGAGGGAAGCTGTGGGACGCCTGAGGGCCTGACCCACTGAGGGAAAGGGGGCAGCCTGGAGGGCTCCCTGCGACAGTGATACCTGAGCTGAGCCTTTAAACGTAAGTCAATGCTTGCCTTGAGAAGCAGAGAAGGAGCTTTCCAGGCAGAGAGGACTACACAAGTAAAGGCAAGAGAGAAACCACTGAAATTTTACCTGTGCTTTTAACCATGATAAGAGCTAATATCTGTCCATAGCTAACCTTGCACCAGATGTTATTCTATACCTGCATATGGCCTGTGTCTAAGTATTTCATGTGCATTAACCTATTTAATCCATATACAACCCTGAGAGTAGATATGGTTATCACTCTCATTTCACATCCCAGGAGACTGAGGCACGGGAAGGGTTCAGGGCCCGCGGCCAGTAGCAGTGGAGGCAGCACTTGGACACAACAGTTTGCTCCTTTGCTTTACTGGCCAGCACAAGTGCCACCCTTGCTTGGGACCTTCTGCAGCAGATCTTCTTGCTTTGCCTTGATCCCCTTACCAACAAAAAACAGCCCCTGCTAATGAGTGAAGCCTCTGTGGACCCAGCACAGACTCATGCTTCAAACGATCAACCCATTCAAGTGTCCGTGTCCAAAACGCCACCACTAATGAATTCTTCTTCCAGTCCAGGCAGCCTTTCTGTACTCCTGACTCCTTGTGGAGGGATAGATGCCCTTGAAGGAGGAGTCCCTTAGCAGGCCAAAGAGGGCTTCCCTGGTGGCTCAGATGGTAAAGAATTTGCCTGCAATGCAGGAGACACAGGTTTGATCCCTGGGTAGAGAAGATCCTCTGGAGGAGGGCATGGCAACCTACTCCAGTATTCTTGCCTGGGGAATCCATGGACAGAGGAGCCCGGTGGGCTACAGTCCACGGAGTCGCAAAGAGTCGGACATGACTGAGCGATGAACACACCACACACCCTTGCAGGGAATCCCGGGGTCAGATCCCTTCTCAACAGTGCTAGGCTGGAGTCTCTCCCACAAGCTGAGGCGAGAACAGAGGGTGGTGCAGGCCTGAGGAAGGAGGCGGAGTGACGGCAAGGTGACCTGACCACGGTGGCAGCCAGGCTTCTGTGAGTTACCTGGGTGAGCCCAGCTCGGCCTTCCATGGCCTTCATGACCTCGTCCCTCACAGCCACACTCTGAGCCTTCATTTCTGCTGTAGGAGGGGTTCCTGGTCAAGCAGGCAGCTGCCGTGGCCCACCTCTGCCCACCTGGCTCACAGCCTCCTCCTCTGCCTTCCTTTCCCGCACCAGCTGAGGGAAGGGCCGATGCTCGGCCCCACCTGTCTGCTGTATCTATCAGGGAAAGAGCACCAGGATGGCCGGGTGACTTCCTGGGCCCTCCCCTCCTTACGAAGCCCCAGCCCGAGCACTGTCTTCTTGGCCCTGAGGCTCCATCTTGGGTTTGTACAAAATGAAAATGTGAGAGCTGCCTCTCCCCGGGCCCACTGCCCAGAAGAAGCTGCTGCCTACAGTTTGGTCCCACACTGCTTGGACATAAAGCAGCTGGTGTTAGTTCCCCCAGGAGCGTGTGTGTTTTAACCCACCACAGCCGCCATCTTCAGTAGCACACACCACAGGCTGGTAGGCCTTCGTGCCCACGAGGCTCCTGGGTAAACTGTGTCAACATAACACAGAATGTTCTGTGGACACCAGTACTGGGAGGAAGTCCTCAGAAAAATAAGGAGAGGTTCTGACGTTGAAGGTGTGTGGGGAAACCACGCACAATCAACTTCTTGGAGAGGAACAGTGCATGTTAGTATACTCAAACATACTCTATTAGTATATTCAAGGCTCTGACAAGTCCTGCAGCGAGTACTTCTATTTAGTTTGTAACTTCAGCTTTTCTCCAACTTATCAGATCATAGGTCCGCTTATCCAGGAACATCTTCAATCACACTCATTCATTCAAGAATTCCTATTTTGTATTAGGTATTTCATTAAGCACTGGATATGTAGTGGTGAGTCAAAAATACAGTCCCTGCCCTTATGGAGCTGACAGTCTGAAAGGAGGGATCACCAGTCAACAAAGAGATGTATGATTACAAATCGTGAAAATGCTGTACAGGAAAAGACCAGGAGAATACTATGTTATGAGAGAATAATAGGAAAGATCCACTTGAGACTGAGTGTGGGGAGTGAGTCAGAGAAGACCTCTCAAGAGCTTTATCTCAGACTTGGAACAAATGAGGAAAGAGTGAGGGCAAATGCTCCAGGTGAAACATCGTGTGAAGGCTCTGAGGCAGGAAAGAGCTCAGGCTCAGGGGCCTAAAACCATCCAGAACGGCTGATGCACAGAGGGAGGGCTCACAGAAGTAGCTTGTGTTTCTGGTTAACCTCACCGGAAATGCAGGTCAGCCTTCCTCTGCAGTCAGAGAGACTAGGCTGGGTTGGCAGTAGTTCATCACTGGTGTCCCGATTCTGCTGAGCTGGGGGGAGGGCGTGTGAAGGGGTGGGGAGGAAGTGCTGCCCTTGAGTAACCTAGTCACTTGTTTCCCCTCGTGCTCTCTGAACCTATACGAGCTTTCTGAACCCAAGAGTCAGGCCCCTTCTGCGGCCCTACAGTGACGCCCTGTTTTCCACGTACAGCCCAGTTGTATGTCAGCCTTCCTTTCCTGCAGGTGGCATTGTGAAAGGGGATGAGATCATGGCCATCAATGGCAAGATCGTGACAGACTACACCTTGGCTGAGGCTGAGGCTGCCTTGCAGAAGGCCTGGAATCAAGGGGTAAGAACAAAAATTCCCTCCCTTCTCCCTACCTGGTCTGCCTGCCTCAAACCCTGGCCTCTTCAGCCAGACCTTACAGTCAGGGTGCCCTATCCCAGGGTAGATATCCAAGGTCCAGGTAACTCTTGGGTGACACCCACATATCCTATCTGGCCAGTGGTCTTAATCTGACAAAACAGAATTCAGAAAGTCAGTTTCTGACCTTGAGCACAAAAACCAAGTGACATAAATAGACTTCACAAGACCAGATGTGGCAACCCACCCAAGAAAAAGACTTGAAAGTCTTCACTAAGTTCATGCCAAACAGGAATCAAAAGAGTGCTTGGGGCTACTAGAAAGCATTAACAGAAGTAGAGGGCCCAGAATGGAGGAGGGGCTGGTGGTAGTCTGCTCCGGCTCATTAGATACCCACCTGGGTCAGGACTGCCATGTAAGGTCTCCCAGGCTGTGCACTGCACAATCAGAGGGGGTGCTCTCCTACAGACTACCATGTGAATGGTGCCCGCTCATGTTGTGCAATGCACAACCTGTGCAACTGTATGCAGGCAGCCGAGCCTGAAATATTAAGTTCAGTGCCGAGGATGCTGACCAGATGGGCCTGGGACCCACATGAAGGGATGTGGAGAAGAGAAGACTTACGGGTAACATGATGACTGTCTTTGATTATCTGAAGTGCTGCATTAGTGTAGAAGGAACAGAGTGTTTTCTGTGATTTTGAGGGCAAAACTGGATTGGATGGAGGGAGGTCCTGGGGAGAGATTTCAGTTCAATATCAGGAACAATTGCATGGTAGAGGGGCCTAATGATATTCCACAAAATTTGTGTTGGATATACCCAAGCCAAGAATGGACAATGAGGAACAAGCTAAGGATGGCGGTGATGCCATTGAGGGAATTTAAATGTTAGGAGCAGAAAGAGCCTGAAGTTCCCTAATTGGCTGTGCATCAGGATGACCTAAGGAGTTTGTTGAAAATGCTGTTTCCCAGGACCTAACCTCAGATTTCTAGGGACCAAGTCCATGAATCTAGAATTTGAAGAAATTTCCTGAGTGATTCTGAGGTTTTTGCCTGACTGTGGTCCACAGATCACCATTTGGAATATGCTATCATTCAAGGACCTGGCAACTCTGGTCTCTGTGGTTCTGAAACCTCAGAGACTGGAAGCTTCCCCAGACTGAAGGATTGCACTGTGAGAGTCCTCCCCACCAGAAGGACCTCCAGCCCCACCTGGGCCCACCTTCCCATGGGAAGAAGACCCCAGCTGGCTGGTCCTGGGCCATGGTGCCCAGGCATGGGAACGGAGTGGCAGGGGCAGACACGCCACGACCACTGAGCATGCCCAAGTCACACAGCTTCCCCCCACAGGACTGGATCGACCTTGTCATCGCCGTCTGTCCCCCCAAGGAGTATGACGATGAGCTGTAAGTGTGTGCAGGCGCCTGGCCCTCTCTGTCGTCTTCCTCCTCCTCCTCCAGAATCTTGGCCACTTTCTCTCACCCCAGCCCCAGCCCTCTTCCAGCTTGAAGGAACAGCCCAAGCACACAACATCTAGTAGTAACTGATCCTAGAAAGCTCCCCGTCTAGGGCAAGCCCAGAACAAAGTCACAGTCCTCAAGTATTGCCAAAGCTGTCTCCAAGTCCGTCTTGTCCAAATTCTTCTTTCCATGTGGAAAACAGGCCAAGTAAACAACGAAGTAGGGACAAAGCCTCAGATTTCTGATTCTCCAGACAGCCCTTCATCTCTGGCCCCATCACCAGCTAGTTTAAAGACTTCTGTGTCTTTTGTTCTCTGGCGGGGCTTCCTGATCCTTAGCTACTTTGCCTCATGTAGCCAGGACTGTAGGCTTTGGCCCCACCCTGCAGGTTTTCCTTGGTCCAGGGTTTGTCTTTCTCTGTGTGTGTCTCATTCCAGTCTCTGTGTACATATCTCTGTCTCATTCTGTCTTTCCTCCCCCTCCCTCTCACTCCCCCATCCTTCCTGTCCATCTCTCTCCCATCCACTCCTCTCCCCTGCATCCATCTTCCCTTCATCCCTCTCCCCCTTCTCCCCCTTTACTTGCCTCTCTCCACTCTGGCTCTGAGTCCAATTCTCCATCTTTGCCACCCTTTTACATCCATTTTCTCTCAGCGTCTGTCTTTCTGTCTCTGCCTCTGTCTCTCTCTCCATCTCTGTTGTGTGCCTCTGTCACTGGCCTTCATCCTCACTTCATCACATCTCCTCCCCCACCTCCGTGCTTGCCTGTCACAGCTGTGGCTGCTCGCTCCCCCTCCCAGCAGAGGCTGAGTCCTGTATGTTTTAGAGAAATCAAGGTCTTGTAGCAACTAATTCTGGAACCCAGGGTCCAGGCAGGACCCAAAGCAGGAGCCCAGTGAAGGGAGAGGTCCGGAGGAGCTCTGCCTGGAATAACCAAGCCCTGTTTTGTGTTTCCTGCTCCGCTCTGCGTATGTAGCCCCTCTCTTCCCTCCTCTGCAGCCGAAAGCCCCCAACCGATCCGAAAGCTCCTTGAAGACCATGCTCCCATGCTTAGACACGGGTTCCTCCTGCAGCTGGAGCCTGGCAGCCCCCACGGTGAATAGGCAGGCAGGCTGCATGTCGTGGCTGTCTGCTGCCAGCAGGTTCTTTGGACTGGTGTCTAGGGGATGTGCCATCCCTGAGGTGCCACCTGGGCCTGCTGGTGATGACGCTGGAATTCTGTGGGACTCAGAGGCCCTCCTGCTCAGGGAAGCCGAGCAGAGCCCAGTTTGTAGCATGCTTGAGACCTGGGTGTCCTCACGCCCCGCAGCCCTGGGGATCTGCCCTGGGTCCCCACCACACCCCCATGAGCACCATTCTCTGCTGGGCACAGGCAGCGCCTCAAACCGGGCGTGATGGGCTGAGAGAACCCAAAGGAAGCACAGCCTGGATTTCCCCTTCCTGTGAGCCCACCCTCTGGGAGCTCCACCAGCGCACTGTGCTGGGGTAGAGCCAGGGCAGTTTAGAAGCAACTGAAGCTGGTCCAAAGAACCAGGCCTGGCCTATCTGACTGGTCCATGTGCTGTTGTGACCTGTTGCGGCCTTAGCCTGGCTCAGACCAGACTGTCCTCGGCGCCTTCCCTTCCCCTTGACTCTGGACTCTATCTGTGGGACGCTGTGGAGCCCAGCTTTGGGATGTATTTCCTGCCCTGTGTCAGGGCGGTGCCCATGGACAGAGCTGGTAGGTGGCCGTGAACCTGGTGTTTGGTGTGGCCTAAAGCCCACAGCTGGCAGCTTCTGGGGCAGACCAAAGCCTGGACGTGCTGACTTTTCTGTTACAAGTTTCTCAAAACGTTAGGGCCTCATGCTCCCAAGTCAGTTGACCTCAACTGTGGCTGTGGCTTGCGGGGTGGCCTCAGCGGCTGTCTGTTTTCTGTCACATGCCTTCTGCTCTTTTTGAGGGACCTCGGCCCCTTTGCCTTCCGGTCCCCTCTTACCTCATCCCCGGTGTCCCTTCTGCTCCCTCCCTGGCTTCTGTGTGCCGTGGCTATGGCTGGGGTGTGGCTGCTTGGGGCCTGCACCAAGAGGGGCGTTCGGAAGCCGGCAGGGCTAGGTGCCTCAGGGGGCGCAGTGTATGCTCTCTGCCCTTGGCCCTGCCCTCGGCTGAGTGCCCGCCCGCAGGCCTGCACCCGCCTGGGTTGTTCCTCTTCCCCGCAGGACCTTCTTCTGAAGTTCAGAGGAGAAAACAAATTCAGCCCTAGAAGCCAGTGAACTGTGGCTCCACCCTCCTGATCATCATGCCTGGAACCATCTGAGACACAGCCGCCTGCAGGCTCCCTGGAAACCGGCAGCCACCCCCCAGGGATGGCAAACTTCCTCTGACCCTGAAGCAGGGCTGCGTAAGGAGCACCTCGGGCCACCTTCTCAAGGCCAACAGGGAGGGAGGGAGCAGCCAGCCATTCTGAAGAGGCCCTGTGATCCAGACTGTTCTGTCATCCCTCTGGCCCAGTGAATCTGGGAGACTCCTCCCTTGAACTCTGTTAGGACCTGACTCTTGGATCTATCTCTCTCTCTCTCCCCCCGCCCCCCACACCCCTATCCCTCTCCTCTCTCTCCTGATCTCCTTGCTGCCGAGATTGATGCCACAACCTTACTCTGAACTCATTAATAAAATAAGCAGACTTCTTTTCCAGCTTATAGGAGTGAGTGTGGCTTTGGACAGCAGGTTCAAGGCTGTCAAATTAAAATTCATGTAGTTTTGCTTCCTATTCAAGAATGAGAAACAGATCCGGGTGCCGGGATCTGGGACTGACTTGAAGGATGTGATCCAGTGGCTAGGAGCTGGCTTGGAGCAGGGGGCAGGGGAAGCTGGAGACAGGCTGGGCTCTTCAGTGTCTTCTCAGCAGAAGGATGGCAGGAAATGAAGCTTGTGTGGCAGGGACTTTGCTCAATTCCAGAAAGTGTAGCTGAAGCCTGCAGCTCCAGAAGGTCACCTCAAGGTGTGAGGTATCCCAGTTTCTCTCACAGACAGCATGGTCACAGCTATTTCTCTTGAAGTCACCAAGACAGGATGTGAGCAAGGCGGCTTCAGGGGGTCCACTCCATCCATGAAATTACATCCGGTAAAACCTCACGGGAGGCGACAAGGACGTGAGGCAGAAGGGCATAGCTTGCAGGGGCTGGCAGGGGGTGAGTGGAAGCCCTCCTGGTTCAGGGTCCAGGGATGAGCTCCCAGGCTGGCTCCAAGGAAAAGAGTGGTCGGCATATCATGGGGCTCCAAGACGAGGAGCCGAGGGTCCCCAGGCCTTCTGAGAAGTGGAAGGTGTTTCTGATTTAAGGTGCCTCAGAGGAGCAGCTCTCTCTGACTAGGCTTCCTGTCTCTGCCACCAGCTTCTTCTGCATCCTCGGAGCTCACCTTGAACACAGCCGTCACCATCTTCTACCTAATTCTAGATGACCTTTCAGCTGTAGCTCCACCACCATTTCCCAATTCTCAATTCCAGAGGCAGAATCTGACTGGGCCAACTCACCTGAATGCGCGGTCTTGGGGAAAGCTGTCCAGTCAGCTGCAGCTGGGGGCAGAGTCACATGCCACCCAACAAGGCGGCTGAGGCAAGGACAGACTTGTGGGCAGCAAGTCATGATCAATAGGAGGAGCAGAGAGAGAAAGAACGAGAGAGGGAGAAACTGTTGGATTTTCCGATCGTATTAGAGACGAAGCCACGATGACCTCCTCACAGCTGGCTCCCAGAGATAGCAACCATGCTGAGGAATTCTATGTTTTCTTATCTGGTTCCTAACTTAGCTCTGGCGATAATTCCAAAGTGAAGGCCGTAGGAAGGGGTCCCTCCTTTGAGGGACACCTCCTATGTGCTGACACCTCCTATGTGCCATCCCTGAGCTGGACCCTGGTGTCTGCCACCTCAAAGTGCAACGACCAAGATGCTGCAGCACCCCCTCACCCCACCAAGGAGCCCCATGTTAACAGGCAGCACTTAGCATCAGCTGTCTGCCAGGTACTGGTCTTTCTATGGTAAGCTCATCTACTCCCCTCAACAACTCCACCAGGTAGGGACTGCCATCATCAGCCCCATCTTATTAACAGAAGATTGAGGTAGAAAGAGGTGAAGTGACTTTCACCAAGTCCCACAGTCAAAAAGTTATGGAGCTGGCATTCAAAACCCAGGTGCTCTGTCTCGGGAGCCCATACCTTTCTCCACTCTGAGCTGTAGGGGGCAGGGCAACCCTCATTGGTATGTCTCAGTTTTTAGGCTGTTAGCAGGACAGTTCTTCCCACAGTTGAAGAGCAATGAATGTTCTGTTCTTCAGGGATGGTTACTTCCTCGTATGACCTACAATTACTGCTGCTGAGGCCTTCAGCTCCTTCATGCCTGGAATCTCACCCTTTGAAATTCATCTCCAGCTATTCTTAGTTATTGGCACCTCAGGGTCAATGAGTTTATCAGTGCTTATCAAGACCGGATGAGTGAGACAAAGAGGGCTTTGAGCCCCTGGTTAGTGAAAGAAGAGCCAGGAGAGTGTGCTATTGGACTGGGCCAGAAGAGAGGATAAAATAAAGGGAGGCTGCAGACAGTGGGGGAACGTAAGTCCTGGGCTTCAGCTTCCTTTTCTATGATGCCTGACTCTCATGATTCAAGGAAATCAGTTCTCGTGTATTGCAAAGCTATTCCAGGTTGAGCTCAAAGTATCCAGCAGACATTGGCATCAACCACTTAAAGACTGGACAACTTCAGAGAATATATATAGAAGGGAGGCCTAAAGCAGTATTTGGCCTTCTGGTGGTCGGGGGACAGGGGGGCGCACATGAGGGTCACGACTGAGGCTCAGAGTTCACCCGGGAGACTGGGCCAGACATGGGAATCCACCTCAGAGCCAAGACTGAGTACTCAGGACAAAAAACCCATCCAGGCCAAAGACTGCCCACACACCACCCACTGCCTCCCACATGCAGGGCAGACATCACTCCTTCAATCCTAGCACTTTTTCTAATCAGTCAACCAGGCAACCGTTAAAACTAATCAAACGTCTGGCCCCTAAGTAGAACACTATTTACTACCTTTGAATCCAACCCCCGTTAGTGGGTATTCAAGAAAATTAGGGCCAAAAAGGCAGTCTCTTGTCCAGAGTCCCCCCTTAGGTGGAGGTAGACCTGCCATTCCCACCGCACCGCACAGTGAGGAGACGGGACGAAACGGCTGGGAATTCAAGGCTGCCCTTTGACTCTGAACTTTTAGCATTGTGTCCCATGTCATTGAAGTTTCTTCCCACAGCCAGTCCCTGGGGTGGAGCCGGCTTTGAGCCTCTCACCTCTGCATCTGGAAGACGGAGTGAAAGGGCTGAGTTGACAGTCTCTGTTCCCAGGACACCCCCTTTGGGCTTGTGCAGGGCTGGGAAACTGGTTTTTACCCGATTCCGGCCTAATTCCCAAGATCAAGACTTAGAGGAGAATCTGTTTCTAGAACGAAAAGCCCTTTTCTTCTCCTGTCCCTGCAGTGACCCTTCCCAGCTCTCCAAGGCCTGGGCTGGCCGTGCCTCTGTGAGAACTAGGGAGGCAGACTAGGTCTCCAGGGAAGGCAGGTGGGGCTGGCACAGGGAGAGGACAGAGGGCAGGGGCCTGCCACTGCTGGTGCCCTGGGGCCTGGGATTTGCAGCCTAGGAGGCTGCCTGCTGGCCTTGGTAGGAGTAAGATTGCTACTAACTACGAGGGGTGTGTGTGTGTGTGTGTGAGACTCAGTGGTGTCCTACTCTTTGCAATCCCATGGATTGTAGCCTGCCAGTCTCCTCTGTTCACGGTATTCTCCAGGCAAGAATACTGGAGCAGGTTGCCATTTCCTGTTCTAAGAGATCTTCCTGACCCAGAGATCAAACCCATGTCTCTTGCATCTCCTGCCTTGGCAGGCGGGTTCTTACCACTGTGCCACCTTACCACGTGTCAAATACTGTGCTGAGCCCTAAGTATGTGATGACATGTAATCATTACAAGACTTTAGTAAGAGGTGGACAAAGGTGTTACTTTCACTAAAGAAATAGGCATGAAGACTTAAGTGACCCTCCTGAGGTTAAATAGACAGTAAGTGGAAGAGCCAGGATGGGGAGCCAGGCAGGGTGGCTCCAGCAGGCCACATCATTAACCACTGTGCTTTACTGCTTCCAGTAGATGAGAGGGAAGTGATGTCTAGGATATAATTTCAAGAGCACCAGGAAAAGCACCAGCCATAAAATGATTTCTCTCTGCTTCTGTTATCTCTGCATCCTGTGTGCTTCACATTGCTCAGTGAACCAACCAAAGCCTGAGTCAGTTCATTTAACTGCTCTGCTTAACGCTCTTCAGTGGCTCCCTTGCTGTCCTCGGGACAAAGTCCAAACTCCTCAGCCTGGCATTCAAATCCTGCGTCACGTAGCCCCTGACAACGTCTCCAACCCAGTCTCTTGCCCATCACTTTTTCCACATCCGCCGCATATGGATTTCCTGGGCATGTCATGCTGTATGACTTCCCTGTGTCTTTGCACATGTTCACTCTACACTGTCCACTTCACGCCCGTGAGAATCTCTCTGCATCCTTCAAGGCCCAGGGGACTGTGAAAGGGGAGCGATGGGCCTGGCACAGAACTCAGTCAGTGTGAGCTCCTGATCCCTCCTGAGATGGACCCTTTAGGAGATAAGTGACAGAAACTCAATTCAAGACGACTACTTTAGTGAAAAATCCAGGAGTATTTGATGTCAGATCTGGTTGGATCCAAGTGTTAGAACAATGATCTGTTCTGACCATCTGTGAGTGTGAAGGAAGGCAGAGAGATTTTTAAGGAATTGACTCAAATGATCATGGGCCTTGGTTAAGTCCAAAATTTGCAGGGCAGGCCAGCAAGCTGGAGACCTAGCAAAGAACTGATGTTACAGCTTGTGTATGAAGGCAATCTGTACCCTAATGTCCTAAAGTAGGGTTTCTTTATTATGGATTTCAACTGATCGAATGAGACCCACCCACATCATGGAGGATAATCTTCTTTACTCTAAGCCTACTAATTTAAAGGCTAATTTCATCTAAAGACAATAGCTTCATAGCAGCATTCAGCCAAGTTGACATAAAATTATCCATCACACCATCTCTTGGCTCTACCCTCCTCTGGTTGGCTTCATTCTCAGATGGGCTCTTCCATGTGATGCCAAGATGGCCTCCAGTATTCAAAACATATTCTACCAGGTAGTGCTACCTCAATGGGAAGAGCACTCCTCTAACCTGGTAGTTCCAATAAATTTGCCCCGGGAGTAGGCTTTCCCTAATTGGCCAGGCCTGGGTCACATGTCCATCCATGTAACTCTACCAGCACCCGACTGGACTGAGTAAAGGGGAAGACTGGGTTCCAAGAGGAAAATTGGGGTGCTGTCACAGAGGACAAGGAATAGATCTGGCGGCCCCAAAGTAGTGTCCGTAAGGACCTTGGTTCTCCAAAGCTCCCTTCCTTCTGGTCTCCCTTCTCCTCTGTTCTGATCTACTCTGGGAGGAGGCTCAGGAGGCCAGGGGATAACTCCCTTGGTGTGTGGAACTCTCACCTACTCCAGCTGCGAGGGCAGGCTGCTTGGTCACCACTTTACCCCTTGGTCACCACTTGGGGACAAGAAATGTGGATGTGAAAGATCTGCTATGACCACAGAACTCTTGGGCTGAGATACAGGGTTTCCAACACTTGATTCCAAATGTCCAGAGAAGTGAGAATTGAAATCTGACCTTGGGCATGTTACTTAACCTCTACCTCCATTTCTTCAACTATAAAAGTGTTATATAAACAGTACCTGGGGCCTCCCTGGTGGTGCCATGGTAAAGAATCCACCTGCTAATGCAGGAGACACAAATTCAATCTCTGAGTTAGGAAGCTCTCCTGGAGAAGGTAACGTATTCCAATACTCTTGTGGGGAAATCCCATGGACAGAGGAGCCTGGCGGGCTACAGTCCATAGGGTTGCAACAGAGTCAGATTTGACAGCAACTAAACAACAACAACAACCAAACAGTACCTACTTCACTGAATTGTGAGAATCAAAAGGAATAGGGGTAAAGTGCTTAGAAACAGTTTTTGGATCTCAAATTAACATTATTATTATTATTTTGATCTACAATGGATAGAAAGAGGAGCTTGGGCCCCATTTCAAGATGCGGCTTCCCCAAGGTGGACTCTGAGGTCGAGGTGTTGCTCAGCTTGCCTCAGTGCTCCACACCCACAACTACAGCAGCTGGGGGGGGGCTAGCTCCCCGTCCACATGTTCTGTGCGCAAAGTCCTCCTGCACCTTCCCTTACTAGGGGAGCTGCACCTGTTCCCCAGCAGGCCACCAGCTGAGCGTGTGTGTTTGTGTGCGCACATGCACACACATGCACTGGTTGGGTGTTTAATATTCATCCTCATTAATTGTGTCTTGAATGCGTGCAGGAGGTATTCTAGATCAGAGGCAGATTTCCTATCAATTATCTTATAGGCAATGATAAGGGAGTCAGCCCCTCCTTCCCACTCCTCCCATTGCCCCCGATCTTACCCCTGAGGTGATGAGATGAAAACCAGATGGGAAAGTCTCCTACATGAGTAATGGGACAATCCATAGGCCAGGGATGGTAAACTGGGTTTTCTCCATTTATATATAGGAAGCAGATAGCCATTTCCCTCCCCTCTTGAAAGGGAAACTGAAAAAGTCTTTTCTTCTTTGAGAAGGGATGGAAAGGCTTCTCAATCTAAGCTTCTTGAACGTACACACCTAGGGAGCTAGTGCTCTAGTCTTTCTGGTACCTCAGGGGCTTAACCTCGGGAACTGGCCCTGGCTATAACCTTCTGGCTCTCTTGGAGAGATAACAGAATCTTTGTTATCTAAATTGTGACACAATACATATAACCTACAATTTACTGTCCTAATCTTTTCACGCGCACAGTCCAGTGATACTCAGCACACTCCCATTATTGTGCACCTATCACCACGATCCATTTCTAAAACTCTTTTATCTTGCCCAACTGAAACTCTGTACTCAGTAAATTTAAAATAACTCTCCATAACCCCTATCCCCTCAGGCCCTGGCAACCACCATTCTGTTTTCTATCTCTATGAATTTGACTACTCCAAGTACCTCATATAAGTGGAATCATATAGTGTTTGTCTTTTCTCGACTTCCCTGGTGGCTCAGGTAAAGAATTCACCTGCAATGTGGGAGACCTGGGTTCAATCCCTGGGTTGGGAAGATCCCCTGGAGGAGGGCATTGCAACCCATTCCAGTATTCTTGTCTAGAGAATCCCCATGGAAGAGGAGCTTGGCAGGCTACAGACTATGGGGTCGCAAAGAGTCGGACACAACTGAGCGACTAAGCACACATATTTTTCTTAGCATAATTTCCTCAAGGTTCTTTCATGTTGTAGCATGTGATTTTAAGGCTGAATAATGTTCCATTGTATGGAAATAGCACATTTTTAAAATCCATTCAGTTCCTGGTGTACACTTGGGTTGCTTCTACTCTTTAGCTATTGTGAATAATGTTGCTATGAACATGGGTGTACAAATATCTCTTCCAGACTCTGCTTTCAATAATTTTGGGCCTCTATCCACAGGTGGAATTGCTGGATATGTTTTGTTATCCTTTTGGGTAAAAGCAATTATCTAAACAAATGGCTACAGATCTAATTCTCATGGCATGTGTGTGTGTGTGTGTGCGCGCACATGCACACGCTTAGTTGCTCAGTCATGTCTGACTCTTTGTAACCCTTTGGACTATAGCCCTCCAGGATCCTCAGTCCATGGGATTCTCCAGGCAAGAATACTGGAGTGGGTTGACATGCCCTCCTCCAGGGGATCTTCCCGACCCAGGAACCAAGCCATGTCTCCTGTGTCTCTTGAATTGCAGGCAGATTCTTTACTTGCTGAGCTATCAGGGAAGACCCTCACATGGTGTATGAAGGGCAAAATGCTTCTAGGGAAAGTGAAAGCAAAAATTTCTTCTTTACATCATATATATTTCCAAATCTCAGGAGGCTAGGGCTTCTTTAAAAAAAAAAAAATAGACACCTGAGAAATATATTTGCATTTTATGCAAGGATGGGCTTGATAAAGGACAGAAATGGTATGGACCTAACAGAAGCAGAAGATATTAAGAAGAGGTGGCAAGAATACACAGAACTGTACAAAAAAGATCTTCACGACCCAGATAATCACAATAGTGTGATCACTCACCTAGAGCCAGACATCCTGGAATGTGAAGTCAAGTGGGCCTATGAACAAAGCTAGTGGAGGTGATGGAATTCCAGTTGAGCTATTTCAAATCCTGAAAGATGATGCTGTGAAAGTGCTGCACTCAATATGCCAACAAATTTGGAAAACTCAGCAGTGGCCACGGGACTGGAAAAGGTCACTTTTCATTCAAATCCCAAAGAAAGGCAATGCCAAAGAATGCTCAAACTACCGCACAATTGCACTCATCTCACATGCTAGTAAAGTAATGCTCAAAATTCTCCAAGCCAGGCTTCAGCAATACGTGAACCGATAACTTCCAGATGTTCAAGCTGGTTTTAGAAAAGGCAAAGGAACCATAGATCAAATTGCCAACATCTGCTGGATTATAGAAAAAGCAAGAGAGTTCCAGAAAAACATCTATTTCTGCTTTATTGACTATGCCAAAGCTTTTGACTGTGTGGATCACAGTAAACTGTGGAAAATTCTTAAAGAGATGGGAATACCAGACCATCTGACCTGTCTCTTGAGAGACTTGTATGCAGGTCAGGAAGCAACAGTTAGAACTGGATATGGAACAACAGACTGGTTCCAAATAAGAAAAGGAGTACATCAAGGTTGTATATTGTCACCCTGCTTATTTAACTTATATGCAGAGTACATCATGAGAAATGCTGGGCTGGAGGAAGCACAAGCTGGAATCAAGATTGCCAGGAGAAATATCAATAACCTCAGATACGCAGATGACACAACCCTTATGGCAGAAAGTGAAGAGGAACTAAAAAGCCTCTTGATGAAAGTGAAGGAGGAAAGTGAAAAAGTTGGCTTAAAGCTCAACATTCAGAAAACTAAGATCATGGCATCTGGTTCCATCACTTCATGGGAAATAGATGGGGAAACAGTGGAAACAGTGTCAGACTTTATTTTTTTGGGCTCCAAAATCACTGCAGATGGTGATTGCAGCCATGAAATTAAAAGATGCTTACTCCTTGGAAGGAAAGTTATGACCAACCTAGATAGCACATTTAAAAGCAGAGACATTACTTTGCCAACAAAGGTCCATCTGGTCAAGGCTATGGTTTTTCCAGTAGTCATATATGGATGTGAGAGTTGGATGGTGAAGAAAGCTGAGTGCCGAAAAATTGATGCTTTTGAACTGTGGTGTTGGAGAAGACTTTTGAGAGTCCCTTGGACTGCAAGAACATCTAACCAGTCCACCCTAAAGGAGATCAGTCCTGGGTGTTCACTGGAAGGACTGATGTGGAAGCTGAAACTCCAATACTTTGGCCACCTCATGCGAAGAGTTGACTCATTGGAAAAGACCCTGATGCTGGGGAGGATTGGGGGCAGGAGGAGAAGGGGATGACAGAGGATGAGATGGCTGGATGGCATCACTGACTCGATGGACAGGAGTTTGAGTAAACTCCGGGAGTTTGTGATGGACAGGGAGGCCTGGTGTGCTGCGATTCATGGAGTCACAAAGAGTTGGACACAACTGAGTGACTGAACTGAACTGAACTGAGAAATCTAAGGGAGTTTTATTTCCCCACAGTCCACATGCTGGTCACAGGTGGACAGACAAGGGAGGTTCTCAGAGAGCATCACAGGCAAGAGATGAAGGCTGTCACCTCAGAGGAAGCAGAGTTTCTTCCTCGCTACCTGTGTGCCGCACAGCTGGCCACTCTGACCACAGACTCTCCATCAGTTTATGGTGATCCTGAGACCACTGAGTCAGCTCAGACTACTGTTCAGGCCCCCTTACTCACTTGACAGATACCGAGGGGCAAAATTCTGCTTGATGTGGCTCTAAACCTTCTGCACAGTTTGACCAACTCCTACCGGGCAGCCACCTCAGGCCTGCAGTTCCTAACTCAGGGTCCACGGATAGATTTAGGGAGAACTTATGAACCTCAGAATGTAAATCTCCTTTTGGAGATGTGGTCTAAATTTTGTCAGATTTTCAAAAGTATCTCTGATCCAAAAGAGATTAAATCCACTCTATAATAAGGTGATGATTAAAACAAAAAACCTTGATAATGAGATGTTGGGACCTCCCGGAAGATTAAAGAATAAGTTCACTCAAAGCAGGCCCCGTATTCACCACTGGGTCTCTGCATTTTGTAAGGGGCTGGCCATATAATATGTGTTCGATAGAGATATGCCAACAAATGAATGAGGAGGAATCTGTTAAAGACAGACAAAGAAAGTGCACCTGCACGATATGATATAAGTCAATGAAAAGGCTGAATCAATTCATAGACATCAATTTTCCACTTAGCTGAGCAAGCACACAGCTGTTGTGCCCATGGGGAAACATTATCATTGATCAACTTGTTCGTTCATTCATCCACTCACTCATTCATTTAACAAAGATTTGAGATTTGAGCACCTGCCACGTGCCAGAACCAAAGTTACATGAGATGCAGTGTTGGCCCACAGTGGGTCAGGCAGACCAGCAAATGGCCCATCACTGGGTGGCAAGGGCAGTGACAGGGACTGTACAAAGTGCTGAGAGACGGAAAGGAGGGACCTTTAAGTAGCCTACTAGGAGGGAGGGTCAGGGAAGGCTTCACACGAGAAAGTAACATTTGAGCCCAAGGCTGAAAGCCTAGAAGCAGGCAGTCAGTGGGTCAGGGAGCCTATTATTAGCTCCCACTGCTCCCTGCTGGGCACACCCAACAGATTCCTCCTAAATGTGGATTGCCAAATGAACAGTGGGCAGAATCTCTGGGGGGAGCTCCATAGCTGGAAATTCCAGAGCACGAGTCATCCAGCCTCCCACTGTCCTCCCTCATGGAGCTTCATCCCCACCAGACTTGCTGGTTCCCTCACTGCATCTGGGGAAGTCTGACCCCAGCTTCCCCACCTTTACATACAGTGGTATCCCTCCCTAACCAGCCAGTCTCCCCCTTCTTCCCTTGTATAGGCTGGGCCATCCCCAAGGCCACTGTTTCCCCTAAAACTTCAAGAACGCTAACTCTGCAAGCCCAGTCACCTTTTAAAAAAATAAATAGATGTATGTTTATCTTGTTTTCCCAAGCAGATTGTAAACCCCTGAGGGTAGGGACAATCTGTTATTCCTAATCAGAAGACAATGCAGTAGAGAGCAGTGGCTCTCGAACTCTGCCTGGGTTAGAATCACCCGGAGGACTTGTTAAAATAGATTTCTCAGGACTTCCCTGGGGGTCCGATGGCTGAGACGCCAAGCTCCCAGGTTCAATTCTTAGTCAGGGGACTAGATTCCATATACCTCAACTAAGAGTTCGCATGTTGCATCTAAAGACCTCAAACTCCAAAACAAAGATGGAATATCCCTCAGGCCTCAACTAAGATTCGGCACAGCCAAACAAATATTTTTAAAAATAAAAATAAGACAGATTTCTCAACTCCATCCCCAGAATTTCAGATTCTGTAAGTTTAGGGTGGACCAAAGAATCTGCATTTCTAACAAATTCCTTAGTGATGCCATTGGCCCAGGGATCTCACTCTGAGAACCACTGGTATGGGAAGCATAGTGGGTCCAGATCCAGATGAACCTGGGTTTCAGTGGAGGCTATGCATCTCACTGGCTTCCCTGGTGGCTCAGAGATTAAAGCGTCTTCCTGCAATGCGGGAGACCTGGTTTTGATCCCTGGGTTGGGAAGATCCCCTGGAGAAAGAAATGGCAACCCACTCCAGTATTCTTGCCTGGAGAATCCCATGGACGGAGGAGCCTGGTGGGCTACAGTCCACGGGGTTGCAAAGAGTCGGACACGACTGAGAGACTTCACTTTTACTCACTATGCATCTCACTGGCTTGTGAGTTAGGGCAAATCCTTCAGCCTCTCTAGGCTTTAGCTTCCTAAGGACACAATAATACTCAGTTTACAGGGTTGCAGGGAACAATGTAATCTGGGAAACCCAGTCTGCACACAGCAGATACCCAATAAAGCCTATAAGGGATAGACTAACTGCCTCAGATAGATTGGAGCAGTCATGGACTGAACCAAGTTATTTCTCCCAAATAGGAGAGCAAACAAATTTCAACATCTTCCTCCCCCCACCCTCTCCCACCAGCAGGCTGGACCAGCAGAGGAGTTTGATTTGATTTCTCCAGCTCCAGTGGAAAAGGTGACGCTTCTCTCCAAACCACTGGGCTCTTTACTCTTATCACAACTTCTCCAGGCTCTGTCCTTTGCCCAAGCCCCATAACACTCACATCATTAAATGATTGTCTTCTCAAGGGCACCCTGGCTACTCAAAAAGCTTAAACTTAAACATATTCACGAATTTGAACGTTTAATATACTAAATTTTAGCTAAAAACAAATTTTGAGTCTGTACAGGGAATGAGGGGGGAGTGCTTCAGTAATGTCTCTTTCGAGTAAGTAGGTAAATGTTAGGTAGTGGCTGTGAGTCTGTCTCAATGCCTCTGTCTCTCTCATCCCCAGCTCTCCTTCCCTCCCTCCTTTTCAGGTCTCTGCCTGCGTGAAGAGGTCTTTCTTTGCCCAAGCACCAGACAGAAGGGTCTTCTTTCCTCCTCCCCAACAGAGTCACTGTGGCAGGCGTGCCCACACGTACCTTAATTTATACACCAGGTTTTCACCAGTGCGCCAAGAAGTTGGCTGTATATATACTTACGTATAGGCACACCCTCAAGCGGCCAAGTCTAAATAAGGAGCGTGGGCTTGCTTTGCAGAGACAACTTCCAGACACCCCCACCACACCTCCTTGCACCTCCTTCCAACTGGAAAGCTCCCATACCCCGTTTGGCCTTCCTCATTTATCCCACCCCTACCCCAGTCCACCCTTTTTTCTCAGCAGGATGCTCCAGGTAGGAACCTGAGTTCTGCTACCTACATGGCTGGGGGTCCTTGGGTCAGTGACTTTTCCACTCTGCTTCATGCTCACCTCTGTACTGATGATTGTATCACTTGCTTTAAAGGTGACGATTGTATCACCTGCTTGATGATGATCAAGCTAGAGAATGCTCTAAGGGCCTTGGCATTTTATTCTTTCCCACTCAAGGTTTAGGTAGGAACTCAATCAATTATTAAAAATCAGTAAGTGTTGCAGCATTACTTATAATAGCCAAAACAAAAAAACAACCTAAGTGTCCATCGATGCATGAATGGATAAAGAAAATGTGGTCACTATATGTAATGGAATATTAGCCATAAAAAGAAGGAAATCCTGCCCTTTGCAAAAAAACAGATGAATCTTGTGGGCATTATGCTAAGTTAATAAGTCAGAGAAAGACAGATAATGTGTGAACTCACTTATGTGCAAAATCTAAAAAAGCTGAACTCATAGGAATGAATTGATGGTTAACCAGAGATGGAGGGTGGAGAGGCAGGATAGGGAAAATGGATGAAGGTGGTCAAAAGGTACAAACTTCCAGTTATAAGATAAGTTCTGAGCATGTAATGTATGGCACGATGACCACAGTGAACAGTACTGTATTGTATATTTTAAAGTTGCTAAGAGAGTAGATCTTAAAAATTCGCATCACAAGAAAAAAATAACTCTGTAAAGAGATGGATGTTAACTAAACACAGTGATAATCATATCCATATATTTAGCCATTATATTATACATCTTAAACTTATGCATTATGTCAATTACACTTAATAAAACTAGGAGGGGGACCAGTGTCTTGTCCTTGGATAAGAAGCTGATTTGAGAATGGGAAAGCTTGATACATGGTCTCCTGTTTGCCAGGCTTTCTTACACAATTGAATCTCGAGGCAAGGCTTATTCGTCCACTTTTACAGTTGAAGACCAGGGAGGCTGACTTGCCCAAGGTCACACGGCTGGTCAGTGGCTGAGCTGGAACCTGAACGTCCCCAGCACAGAGTTGGGTCCCCTTGGCTCAGGGGAACAGGAGCTGAGGTCCTTCTAGGTGGATGGTGGGTGGAAGAAAGCTAAAAGGAAGACAGGTGGCCCAGCAGCATCCCCCACCTCACCTGGCTCCAGCCCTGGCTCTGGTGGGGCCCCCCAGGCTGGGAGAGCTGAGGCTGTGCTGTACCGGCCAGAGGCACCTGTCTGGGGCCAGGCTGTGCCAGAGACAGGAGCCCAGATGGGGATTCTGCTGCAGGGCGACCTCGGGTGGGGAAAGAGGCAGCCCAGTGCACTTTATGGGATCCCCGTGCACCTCACATGCAATCATTCCCTCTGTCGCTGGAAATCATCTCTGAAGCAAATCACCGCAAGGTCATCTGCGAGCCTGCTTCACCCACAGGTGAGGCACTCCACAGGACCCCCTCACACTCAGGCCCTCCCACCTGGCCCCCCGACTGATGCCAGTGACTGATGTCATGACTGGGTGTTTCCTTTGGCTTCTAACACAGAGAAAAGGCAGAGTACACAGCTGTGTAGGTTTCCCCAAAGGTCTGTCCTTTGGGGCCTGCATTCATTCTCTCCTCAGGAGATGAAGTCTCAGAGGCAGCAAACTTCTCAGGACCCTCAGCATCACTTTAAGGAGTGACTGACAGCAGGCTCTGAAGCTGGCTCCAGCTGGGTTTTGGTCCTTTCTCTACCAATTTCCAGCTGTGTGACCTTGGGAAAAGAGCTTAACTCCTCCGAGTCTCAGATATTTTTTTCTCTGATAATAGTAACTTCTAGGTAGTTCCTCTGAGACTTAAATCAGGTAAAGTGTGGTATACACTAAGAACTCAACAAATGTTGGGGAAACAAAAGAGAGAAAAATCTTATTCTCTCTCCCAATAATCTGTCCAGGAAGAGAGCAGGCTTGAGGCCAGTCGGCAGCTAGGGAAGGGACACAGGGCATGCTTGAGAAACCCTGAGTGCGTGTAGAAACTGAAGGCAAACGCTGAATTGCCCTGGGGACTGCAGGGCATGTTTTGAAGAAGAGGCTGTGTGGGAAAAAAGAGAGAGGAGAGGTAAGAAAACACAAATCAGAGAAGGCTGCTGGGCTGGAGGAGAAACAGGAGATTCTACCAAGTCTCTGTTGTGGGTGTGAAAATTACATCTTCCCACCTCCCCATAAGGAGTTCAGTAAAGCCTCCATTTTAAATCAAGGTACTGGGGAGCCGGATCTTTTGGGACTACAATGAGAGGATGGGCTTGTCCTCAAGCGTGTAGAGAAACCAGGCCATGCATGGAGTCATCCTCTGGCTTGTGTTACTATGGTGAGGGTGATCTTGGACCAAAGCTTAAGTGGGCAAGAACAAAAACTTATTTAATTTCTATTTCAGGACCTCTATCCCTTCCAGGCTGGCAGAAAATGTTAACCCTGGGTTTTCTTGGAGTTCCTTCCCCACCTTCCCAGTTACGCGGTGCCAAGACCCTGGAGAGGGTTCCTCTTGTTTCTGCAGCATCCACCCAGGCAAGGATGGCAAAGGGTCCCCTGCCACTGCCAGTCTGGTGCCCCTGCTCTGAGGCAAGGGAATCTTCCTTCAAAATGGCCCTTGTGTGGATTTTTCTGGCACAACTGACACCTAGCCTTTCCCTTGCTGGGTGGCTATCCACCCCTCCACCCCACCCTACAGAAACACACACACACACACACACACACACACACACACCCGTGTGTGCAGCAGGCAGGCAGCGCAGGTTCCTGGTCTCAAGAGTTTCTCTCTCTTTGATATATCAGTTGTCTGTTCTCCGCCTGGAATTTCCTTCACAATCATCTGCCTGAAGGGAGAATTGGGGGCAGGGGAAAATATCTTTCCAAGTAGGTTTGGATAGCCCTGGGGCTTCCCAGGTGGCGCTAGAGATAAAGAACTCGCCTCCTAGTGCAGGAGACTTAAGAGAAGGAGGTTGGATCCCTGAGTCGAGAAGATGCCTTGCAGGAGGGCATGGCAACCCACTCCAGTGTTCTTGCCTGGAGAATTCCATGGACAGAGGAGCCTGGTGGGCTACAGTCCACAGGGTCACAAAGAGTCGGACACAACTGAGTGACTTAGCACGCATGCACGGATAGGCCTACATTACTCTCTGTACTTAGTGCATAGCATGGATAATACCATTTTTGGTTTTGTTTGTTTTTAACCATCACACTATTGATTGGGGTTACTGAAAGGGTTAATTTCTTGAAATATCCTCCTTCTCTACTATGTCACCCTTATCATCTTGATGACCCCCTCTGTCAGGTTACTGACACACCTGAGCCAGGGCACTAAAGCATGAACAACACAGCTAGAAGGAAGTTTTTTGAAGCCTTGTACCCAGGTTTCCTCTCGCTGTACACAAAGAGAGGGAGGATCTCTACCTGCAGCTGTGTTCATCTGGTGAGCCCTTTGAGCTCAAGAATCCAGGTCGTGAAATCCTTCCCAGGTTTTCCATTCTACTCTGAGGAAGGCTGAAAATTCTCAAAAGGGAATACCCTTGCTTCAAGCCTGCTATTGATCTAATCCAGCCAGCATCTTTAGAGGTGGAAAAGCTTGAGATCCAGTGCCTCCCCATAGAGACATTGCAGCTCCCTGTCTGTTTCTGTTGCAGAAATAAAATGGGTTCATGCCGCCCGCACATACTGCTCTATATCTATGCCTTGGACATCTTTCCACATCTCTGTACATAACCCTACTTCATTCTCTGTATTTGCCTCGCAGTATCCCACAGTATGGAATTATGATATTGTTTGTTTGTTTTTTGGTTTTGCTTTCACTAGCCCTCTATTGATGAATATTTGGGTGTTTTCAAGATTACAATCCATGTTACAGCAGAAGTCTTTTCATCCCTCTTTATGCACCCAGTTCCACACTTCTTAAAAAATTTTATTTATTTGGCTATGCTGGGTCTTAGCTGTGGCATGCAAACTCTTAGTTGAGGCATGTGAGATTTAGTTCCCCGACCAAGGATCCAACCGGGCCCCCTGCATTGGAAGCACAGAGTCTCAGCCACTGGACCACAAGGGAAGTCCCCTAGCTCCACACTTTTCAAGATAATACAGTCACATGACGGGCAGTGGGATGCGTATCCTCACTAGAAAGCTAGGTGTAGGGAAGTGTGGAAATTGCCTATCATGCAGTAGATTTGTATTAGAGATGGCAAACATGATACCCCTTCTAGCCTCTAGACCCAACACTCTCTTAGTCCCAGTGAGTGATCCCTTAATTGTCCTGTATATTTAGGTCCAGCTTGGGTTGTGTGCTAAGTCGCTTCAGTCGTGTCCAACTCTTTGCGACCCTTTGAACTGTAGCCTGCCAGGTTCCTCTTTCCATGGGATTAACAAGCAAGAACACTGGAGTGGGTTGCCATGTCCTCTTCCAGGGGATCTTCCTGACCCAGGGATCAAACCCGTGTCTCCTGCATTTCAACCGGATTCTTTACTATTAATGTCACCTGGGAAGCCCCCCAGTTTGGGTTAGAGCAGGCTTTTTGTTTATTTCAAATGACCTAGAAGAAGCAAGTATGTGGGTTATGCTGGGCACTGTGTGCTGAGTGCAAGGAAGGGAAAGGCCACTAGATAACCTTCATTGATTGATGGGGTCCCATGTGTGAGCCCCCAGAGGATGAAGTAGCCAGGATCATCTTCCAGGCTAACACAGCACATGTATGCCTGTGACCTCATTTTAATCCTCTGGGGTCTGTATCATTATCTTCCCCATTTAGAAAAGAGGAAAGTTAAGCACAGAACGGTGACTTGTCCTCTGTGACATAACTCACAGCGGTAGAGCCAGGACTGGGGACTTGTCTTTTAAACACACCTATATCACCACTGGTAATAGTGCTACTGGAATACACATATATATTCTCTGGTGAAGGACAGGGAAGCCTGGCATGCTGCAGTCCATGGGATCAAAAAGAGTCAGACAAGACTGAGTGACTCAACAACAACAAAATATTACTACTACTGAAAGGTAAAATAGCATTGCTGAAAGTGTGAAAAACTGAAATTATAACTACAAAAACAAAATGACAACAAAAAGTTGCTGGGGTTTTTTTCTAAGATTTTTTTTTACGTGGACAATTTTTAAAGTCTTTATTGAATTTGTTACTTCAATAATATTGCCTCTGTTTTATGTTTTGGTTTGTTTGGCAACAAGGCAGGTGGGATCTTAGCTCCCCAGCCAGGGATCGAACCTGCACCCTCTGCATTGAAATGTGAAGACTTAACTACTGGACCACTAAGGAAGTCCCCAAAATGGCAGCAGAAAGTGTGAAAAGAAAAGCTTGGGAGTCAAAAATAAAATCTTAAAAACAATCTTGCTAGGTGACCAAGGGCACATCATATCTCTTTGAAACATAGTTGTTTCGTTCTTACAGAAAGAGAATGATAATAACAATAAGAATCAGCATAGCAACAGCAGCTAATGTACTCTATACACCACCCTAACCTAACAGCCATTTCCAAGTCTGAGCTTCCCCTGCAGGCTTGCATTCAAATATACATATTTAATATGACTATAATCAAAGGAAACATACAATTTTATTTCTTGATTTTTCATCCGACATTGTCTCATAAGCTTTTCCCACTTGGTTACATACATACACTCAGCAATCACTTTTTCAGTGACTGCCTTCACCCTTGTTAATTAACTCCTTTCACTGGTTCTGGACATTTACTGCCACCAGGTTTTCACTATTTTGGCTAATACTGCAGGCCTCTTTCAGCCTCATGGAGATTCCCCAAAGTCAGAGATGGTCCAAGGACTTTGGACTCTGATCTCCTGCCCTGCCTAAGCTCTTCACTCAGCCCCACCTGCCTTCTGCTCCGGTGCCTGGCTCTGCCCTGGCCTCTCTCAAGGCCTGAGGCAGAGCTGAGGCCCTGCCCGACAGAGTTCTGTAAAGGCTCTGAGCCTCAAAGTAGCCTCAGAACAGGCTTAGAGAGGCTAAGAGGGAAAGGGACTGAAGAGAGCTTCCTTGATGACGCCCCAGCTCCCCTTGAGAATACATGCATTTATGTTGCAAACCTCTAACTCAGAAAATTCTTCTAAAATTTAAACCAAAATTCCCTTTGTCTTCTTTTTTCATAGGACATAAACTGTTTTTTCCCATAGACCTATGAGAATTTTTCCAAAAAGGCACAATATTGTCTCTATGATTTCACAAGCTTAAGGGTTCTTGAACTCCTTAAGCTTGTGTGTGTCAGGTTAAGGAAACAGGTTGTGTGCATGCTCACTCAGTCATGTCGGACTCTTTGTGACCCCATGGACTACAGCCTGCCATGCTCCTCTGTCCACAGGATTTCCCAGGCAAGAATACTAGAGTGGGTTGCCATTTCCTATTCCAGGGGATCATCCCCACCCAAGGATCGAACCCAAGTCTCCTGTGTCTCTTGCACTGGCAGGCAGATTCTTTACCATTGAGGCACCAAGGATAGAGCTTAGGGGGACATTATCTTTCCATCTCTCTCGGCTGCCTTCCATTGCCTTCACTGGATACAGTGAGGCCTAGGGTCAGTCATGTAGACTCCCTGAGCCTCAGTTTCCTCACCAGAAAAATGGGAGAGATTATAGCCTGTGTTTAGCAGGAGTATTGGGAGATGCCCTTTGTGAAAGAGTGGGATAGGCTATGAGGCACCTGTGAACATCCAGCCCCTGGAAGGACTTTAGAAAACAATCGAACTGTCCCCCTAGATACTGTTTTTCAATGCTTTTCCTATTCACATGGGGTGGGATTTGTCCCACTCTGCCTCCAGCAGGACCCTCAGATCTGACTTCACCCACCAGCACCAGGCCAGGTGAGCCCACATTTCAGACCCAGGGCAGTGAGACTCCTATTGCACTCACTCCGGACACACGAGGCCCCTCCTCTCTTCTGCACCCCTCAGCCTCCCACCCAGAATCAAGCGGGCCCACCCAGCCAGCCTGCCTTCTCCCATGCCCCCGCGTGCGCGCGCAGCGGGGCACCCACCAGGCGGCCCCCCGCACAGCACCTCGCTTGGGCGCCGCAGCTGAAACTCCCGGTCCCAGCGCGGCCGGGCGGGTCTGGCTCCCCGCCGCCCCCCGGGGCCCCGCAGGTAGCGGAGCAGGGAGGTGGGGGGTGGGGGCGCGGGAGCGCCGGCGGGGCGGGGCCCGCGGGGTGGGGGCGGGGGCCTGGCGGCCAGGCCGGGCCGCGGAGCTACAGGGGACAGAGCGCGCGAGGCGCGTGGAGCCAGCTGCAGCCGCAGCCCGAGCCGGAGCCCGCGCCGGCGCCGCCATGCCCCTGGCCTTCTGCGGCAGCGAGAACCACTCGGCCGCCTACCGGGTGGACCAGGGCGTCCTCAACAACGGTTGCTTCGTGGACGCGCTCAACGTGGTGCCGCACGTCTTCCTGCTCTTCATCACCTTCCCCATCCTCTTCATCGGTGAGCGCTCGGGGCGAGCGGCGGAGGAGGGGAGGGCGAGGCCGGGAGGGAGGAGGAGGCGCTGCGTCCTGCCGCTCTTGGTGTCCCCTTGCGGGCGGGCGATCGCCGCTCGCCTCCCTCCGGGGTTCCCCTGCTCTGTGTGATGCCCCTCGGTCCCTCCGCTCGCACCTCCGCGCAGCCCTCACCACTGGGATGTCCCTGAAACCTCACCAACCACAACGGAAGCTCCTGACCCAGAGGACCCCCAAGTTTTGCCACCGCAGGGCTAGAGCCGGAATGGAGACAGGGGAAGGCAGGGGGTCTCTGTCCGCGCTGGAAAGGTCGGGAGGGGGTCGGGCTGTACTCTCAGAGGCGCTAGGTAGGGAGCCGGGTCACCCCTCCCCCAGGGCACCCTCCTCGTCAGCCGCCACTGGGGCCCGGAGGAGAGCAGCCTGCGCCTCGGAAGCTGGGATGGAGGCCCTGCGAGCCCTCGGCTGAGCCGGACAGTGGTGGTCAGCAGCCTCCGGAGATCCTGGGATCCCACTCGCCCTGAGCGAGAAGAGGCTCCGCTTCCCCAGCCAACCCCATCCGGGCGCGCGTGTGCCTAGAGTGCAACTTCTCAGGCTCCATCAGTGCAGAGCCCATCCGACTTAGCAGCGACCCCGGAGGCCCCCAGAGTCCTGTTTGAAAACCCTCTGCAGAGCTGGGCGGAACCGCCCGGGAGGTTTTCAGTGCCTCTTTCCTGGGGTCCCCTGTATGTCTCTCCAAGACCTCGAATTTCACAAGCTGGCTAGTTCTGTCAACTCACAGGGTGTCCCCTGCTTCCCCCAAAACCTGTTAATTCCCTCTAATTAAGAAAAAAAAGCAAATCTTAACATTCATACACAGCTTTTGGGAAGAAAGGAAAAATTCTCATCTCACAGAATTAAAAAGAGGAGGATGCTGCAGAAGCAAAAAGTTGCTAGTTACTGACAAAGACAATTAGAAATAGGAAGGAAGCTATGCTCACAGATACATCAAAAATTGTACCAGCATTTACACTGTTGCTGTCAACCAGATGGTTTATTTACGCTGTAGTTTGTCACATGAAAAGCCAGATATAAAATGGGTACCTACATATGTGGGCCTCTGTGGGTCTGGGCTTCATGCAAAGACATTTAGTTCAAGTGGACAGACTGGGGCACTGTCCTGGGTACACTCCTCATCCCCACCATGGGCCCAGTGTCTAAGCACCTTCCTGGGGTTCAGGAAACCTCCTCCAGGTGAGCCAGGCTCCCCGCCTCTTCCTGTGTCTCCTTGCAGGATGGGGCAGTCAGAGCTCCAAGGTGCACATTCACCACAGCACATGGCTCCACTTCCCGGGGCACAACCTGCGCTGGATCCTGACCTTCATGTTGCTCTTCGTCCTGGTGTGTGAGATCGCGGAGGGCATCCTGTCTGATGGGTGAGTAGCTCTCAGAGGGCCGAAGAGAGTGGGTCTCTTCCAGGGTGCCTCCTGAAAGGCCCAAGGAGACCCCAGCTCACCTTTACTCCATGAGCCGATATGGTTTCACTTGCTAATAAATTCAGCAACTGTTTACCTAACATCTGTATGCTAGGCTCTCTGTGCCAGGCACTGGACACTGAGAATCATACCCTACCCAGATCTGCACATCAAGACCCAGTGAAATAATCCTAGAATTTATTAGAGTACCGTAGCTTCTGTGGATATACTCAGCCTCCCTCACAGGCTGTTGGAGTTACCTTCTCAGGGTAAAAAATCAGTCTTGCTTGAGACCTTTCCTTGGCTCCCAGTTGTTTTCAAGGTCCCAAGTACTTAGCCTGGCATCCAGGTTCCTCACAGTTGGCCTTCCCTGTCTCGAGCCTCATTCCCAAAGGCCTTCTCCCCATGCCCACCTTTCCCAGGGCCTCACAGCATACTCTCCACACCTCTGCCACTGCACAGGTCATACTGTATGTTCTCATCTGTATCTATTTGCAAACTCTTTCCCCCTAAGCCAGAAAGGCCTCAGAACTGGAAGCTCCATTTTCTTTATCTTTGTATTTACCGTGCAAGGCACATGAGAAAGTTCCGTAGACCCTTAGTGACTCCTTAAGAGGATAAATGAAATAATCTTGCAAGTAAGTATTCTGGGAGGATAAAGGAAGGCAGATTGGGCAAGCTTCATGGTTGAGGGGGCTTCTGAGCCGAATCTGGAAGGATGACTAGGGTTCCGAGGAGCAGAGGAGTTCCGGAGAGGGTGGGAGCGGTGCGGCGGGGCTAGTGTGAAACACACCAGAGCTGTGAAGGCTGAGACTTGGACACTGAGGGCCTCTCCAGGAAGGTTTCCAACACCAGGCTGAGGGTTTGAGTTGAAATTTGCAGGCAGTTTAGAAGCGATGTAATCAGCACAGCACTTGGAGGTGAGAACTTGAGGGCAGGGTGGCAGCCGTGAGTAGCTGGAGGTAGAAACAGCACCTAGGAGGTGACCGCGGTAGTCTAGGTGAGAGATGACTGCAGCTGAAAGTTGTATGTCAGTAGCCGGGGGTGCAGACAGGGAGGAGGTGAGCAGCCATCGCGTTAAGGAAGAATGACTCCCTGGGTGAAGGGGTGGTGGAAGGTGGTGGGCATTTGGCTTAAATAGCTGAGGTCCAACCCCTGTAAGTGGGGATTAGACTATGCTCAGATTCCACTCCTGCCAACCCTGGCTCCTGGAGTTGGACAACCGGGGGAGGGGATCGGGGGTCCCCACCCCCATTGATACACATACTCCCTCACCCTCCATTCCCACTGCATCCTGGCTTCAGAAATAATCTCTGTGATAACTGCTTGCCTTGGGCTTCCTCCAAAGCCCAAGAGATGAGTAGGACAAGAATGCATACTGCCACATAACTAGCAGGTGAGAAGTCTGCCTCCCGCCTTCCATCCCAGCACCCTTTCCAAAGCAGCGCAAATGCCAGAGAGGGGAGGGCTGCCTTGTGAGCCCTGGGGCCAGAAGATACTCACTGGGCTATAAGGAACAAAGCAATGGAGAGGAAGACATCCTATCTGTAGAAAAGGTAGACCTCGGTCTTCACCAGCGTTTCTGCTATGCCGCGTATCAGCTGCAGGACTTTGGACAAGTCACCCAGCCTTCCTGGGCCTCACTTTCTCTACCTGTGAAATGAGCTTCATAATCCTTGCCTGGCCTGCTTCATAGGAGAGTCCAGGATGATTTTAGAGCATGGAGAGAATGCAGAGTGCAGAGTGGCAGAGCCCTGGGCAGATAATACACTCCCAGGATGTGGCAGACTAGAAAAAATCTGGCTGGGGACTCCTTCCTGCTGGCTGTTCAGCAGACCCCCCTGTGTGGGCAGCACCTGTATCCCAAACCTCTCTACGCTCAGTGCAAATCACTATCAGCTCCCCAGAGGGTGAGTCAGCTCCTCAGTTGGGCACTTGTCACCTAGTGTCTGCTGGTTTCCATCTGTAGCCTACACCCCTGGGCAGGCGAGCATGAAAGAGGGACATGGGCAGGGAATCAGACTGGAGGAGAAGCCGTAGGGGCCTTCAGAAGGCAGGGGCCTTCTGACACCCCCAATCCACCTACCCTGGGTTTACAGACTTGCTGAGAAGTCTACAGGGCAGATAAGAGAGGGGGTGTTAAAGCAGTGGTCTTCAAGTATAAGCCTCATTTGGGCTTCCCAGGTGGTGTTAGTGGTAAAGAACCTGCCTGCTAATGCAGGAGACACAGGAAACATGGGTTCGATCCCTGGGTAGGGAAGATCCCCTGGAGGAGGGCATGGCAACCTATTCCATTATTTTTGCCTGGAAAATCTCATGGACAGAGGAGCCTGGCAAACCACAGTCCATGGGGACACAAAGAGCCAGACACAGATGAAGTGACTTAGCACACATGCAAACTTCTTACAGTGATTAATTAAGGTATCTAACCTATAGGGCTTCTTATCTTCCTTTAAGAATTATTTCTCTGTGGTGCTCTGAATTTAGAACAACCAAATGTTTTTAGGTTATTTAGAAATTTTTTTTCTTAACATAGAATGTTTTCCCAGACCAGCATAAACTGGAAAAAGCCCTGTAGAAACTTTTACCTAATTTGTTATCTAAGTCAGTATGTATTATTCAATAAAGCAGCCAAATCTGTTTAAGTCGTGTCATAAAATTCTTATTTCAATTATGGTTATTCATTGTCATTTTATCTTATAGAATATTTATTATTTCTACCTTCTACTGCAAACAAAAGACTGTATTTAAACTTATGAAATAACATTTTAGATGTCACTTAAAATCTATGCAGGGGTACAGAGTTTCTCAAAATTCTTTCTTTTTAAAAAATGTTCTATGTATTTCTTTTAAAAATGTTTATTTATTATTTTTTTGTCTGTGCCAGTCTTAGTTGCAGCATGTGGGCTCTAGTTCCCTGATCAGGGATCGAGCCCACGCTCCCTGCCCTGAGAATGTGGTGTTTAGCCACTGAACTGCCAAGGAAGTCACTTCAAAGTTATTTCAAGGAACACAGAGGCGAGAGTTTTGAAGGACCCCTGGGCAGGGTGTTGGCTGTTCCCAGTGTCCCCACTAGTGACTGCCTTGTACCTCCTGTAACAGTGTGAAGGCCTTGTGCTGAGACTATCCACTAATCAAGGCTTGAAGAATATCAACATTTACAGTCTCATTTAACAAGAAATCTGGAGGCCACCGTTTTTAGTTGGTGTGGTGGCTTAGTGATGGCATCAGGACCCCAGCTTCTCTGCATTCTGGTTGCAGGCTAGAAGCTTTGCAGCTGTGACTGCCAAGGCCAGCTTCCCTCTGCCAGATCCTGTAAGTGTGAACCCAGGGAGAGAAGACCATGAATTTCAAAGCCTGAACACCAAACCCTCGTAGCATCTCCGTGTGGACGCCTGGGCCCCTTAGTTAACAGACGTGTTTGGGGTACTGCCAAGCAGAGCTGCCAACATATAGCCGCCACGCGTGTGTTGTGGAGGCCGCACTGCATGCTGCGCCCTAAACACAAGGCCTGGGCTACTCTGTTGGGGTATGGCACAGCTCACCCACATCTTCTCTCTCCTTCTCTCTTGCCCTCCTCTCAGGGTGACCGAGTCCCGCCATCTCCACCTGTACATGCCGGCCGGGATGGCGTTCATGGCCGCTGTCACCTCTGTGGTCTACTATCACAACATTGAGACCTCCAACTTCCCCAAGCTGCTGATCGGTAGGGAAGCGGGAGGGGTGAGAGGGGGAGGGAATAGGGACTTCGATTTGTTCCTGTGCCAGGCGCTGTTCTAGGCGCTGGAGGTTCAGAAGTGGAGAAAAATCCCTGCCATTGTGGAGCCTCCAGTCTGGTGGAGGAGACGTACAGACAAAGACAGTAGACAAACAAGTAGTGATGATGCTAAGAACACAGAGTAAGGAAAGTGGTAGAGAGGAAAAGCTGTGTTGCTGTCTGTATAGCATGCCCGGAGGAGGCCTCTGGTAAGAGTGAGCATGCAGACTTTGGGGGGTAGATGTTGCATGCAAATGGTAAAGCAAGTGCAAAGACCTTCTGATAGGCGCAAACTTGGCAAAGAAGCTGGTGTGGGCCAAGGCAAATGTGGGAAGAATGGTTGAAGGTTAGGTCAGGGGCCAGGAGAGGACCAGAAGACTCCTAGGCTTTGGGCCTGGGCACCTGCGTGAACAGTGTGTTAGTGACTGATGTGGCAAAGAGCAGGAGTTGGGGTGTTTAAGCCACACTGAGTTGAAACAGCCAGCTCAAGTATCAGGCAGGCAGATAAACAAGTTGGGCACTCAGGGGAGGTCCGGGGCAGTCATGGCTTTGTAGGTGGCATGTAAAACTTGAGCCCAGATGCGGTAACCTTTAGAAAAGAGAAGGGCCCCAGGACCAGAGCCTGCGGTTTGCCAACGCTTAGGAGTGCCCGCTCAGACCTTCTGACACCATGTGACTGGGGTCCCAGGCAGAGACAACGGTGATGACTGTTGACCTTTATTGAAACTGTACTGTGTGCCAGCCTCAATGCTAAGCTTCCTCCATGCATTATCTCACTTAACCCTGACACTCTCCCTCTGTACTGTTGCTATCCCCATTCTACAGACGTGAACACTGAACTCAGGTTACACATAATGACAGCAAACACTCATTTAGCACCTCCTATGTGTCAGGCACAATCCTAAGCATTTTACATGTATTAACTCCATGTAATCCTTACAACAACTCTATGAGGGAGGTACCATCATTACCCTTTTGCAGATCAGGAGACCAAGGCTCAGAAGTTAAGTGGTTTGCACTAGTCTTCCCAGCTAGTCAAGGGGTAAAATCTGGTTTAGAACCCAGGAGTCTGGGACCCAAGCAGGCTCTTAAAAAGAATGAAGCTGTGTGTCTAAAAGTCCTCAGACTGTGTTGGACCCGAGGTATAAATCCACAGACCTTCCTCTGTGTGGGGCTCGGTCTGTGTGCCTAAGGCCAGGCTGTACATCTGACTGTTAGCTGTGGTCAGACTGTGTGTCATTAAGTCAGACCATGATTTTTAGAAGTCACAGCATTAATTGACAACTGGAGTCTGGAACTCTCTGGGCTAAGCCAGAGATAGCCTGGTGTCATGAGTGGGAAGGGGGTGCTTCCCAAGCTAGTCTCAGGTCTACCTTCCTGGTAAGGTGGGAGCTGCACTCCTTCAGGATCGTCCAAGAGATGCCCTCTCCCCAGGAGCCCCATGTGAATATGGTTGGGGGACTGAGGGGCAGCAGGTGGAGAGATGTTAAATACAGGCTTCAGAGAGCCTCCCGCACCAGTGTCTGAAGCAGGTTCTCATGCATAGAGACCCTTCCTTATTTGCCAGGCTCGGCTGACCAGTGCCCCTGGAAACACCCTATCTGCACATCTGGCAAGTTCATTTTGTCATTCTCCAGAAAGCATACAATATTCTCTTCCTAAAGCACCAATTGGGCTTCCCCTAGCTCAGCAATAAAGAATCTGCCTGCCAATGCAGGAGACACACAGTTTTGATCCCTGGGTTGGGAAGATCCCCTGGAGAAGGGACTGGCAACCCACTCCAGTGTTCTTGCCTGGGAAATTCCATGGACAGAGGAGCCTGGCAGGCTACAGTCCAGGGGGTCGAAAGAGTTGAATACGACTTAGTGACTCAACAACAACAATGAAGCACAAATTACCACCCTTGGACAGACCAGTCTTTCTCCAAGGAACAAGGACTAACTCCCTCCATTCCCCTTAGGTAGAGTTTTACTCTCTGTGGAGCCAGAAGTTCTAGAACAGGGAAAAGTGAAAAGGATGCACCCCATGGGCTGCAGGGCAGTGAGTATTAGAGAAAGAACTGTCCTTCTGTGGAGGCTACTGCCTGGTCACAGGTCTGGAGTCGTACAGAAAGGTGAACCGTGATGCAGCTTACAGTGTCCTGAGAAGTAACCTTGTTCGTGGACCTGGGTGAGATCAGGAGGTATTCTATGAGAAGGTCATGTTTGAGTTGAAAACGGAAGGATAGGTAGGAACTAGTTGGGGAAAGGGACAGGGAAATGCTTCCGACAGAAGGAGCAGCATATGCAAAGGCCCAGAGGCAGAAGAAGGAAAGCACATTAGGAAATCGGGTGGGGGAGGGAGGTGGTGCTAGAGTGCAGCGGGCAGAAGGGAGCTGAGCTGTGAAGGCTGGAGTGGCAGGTGTGGCAGGACCTTGAAGGCCACACCACAGGCGTTGGTCTTTATCCCAAGGACAATGGGAAGCCACTGAGGGTATGTAACATAAAACTTATTTTAATCACTTTTAAATGTACACTTCAGTGGCATTCAATGCTTTCACCTTGTTGGATAAATATCACCACCATCCATCTCCAAAACTCTTTCATTTTCCCATTTAACAATAACTGTACACATTAAGCAATAACTACCCTCAACCTTTTAAAGCTGGCATTCTACTTTCTGTCTCTGTGAATTTGACTACTTTAGGCACCTCATTTATGTTAAATCGTGCACTATTTTGTCCACTTAAAGTTCATTTAACTTTGTTTTATAGTCTCAAGATTCACCCATTTGTAGCACGTGTCAGAAAGTTCTTCCTTTTTAAGGCTGAATGACTTTCCATTGTGTATGTCTCTGTGTGTATATATATATTCTATCGTGTATATACACATTCCATTGTATATATACATATATTTTATATGTATACCATATTTTGTTTATACATTCATCCATCAATAAGCAGTTGAGTTGCTTCCACCTTTTGGCTATTATAAATGATGCTGTTATGAACATGGGTGCATTGAGATCTTATTTCATTAAATGTATTGGTCTCTGGAGGGCGGGAGGGGAAGTAGGGAAACCATGAGAAATCTCTAACAGTAGTCCAGAGGAGACATGATGGTGGCAACCCAGGTGGCCACCCAGATGGACAGAAGTGGATGGATTCAAGATAATTAGGAAGTAAAATAGAATTTGGTAATAGGTAGGATGTGGGGGTGAGGGAGAGGAGAGCGAGGGAAGAAGCAGAGGTAATGAGAATTCAGAGGGTTTTTTTTTATCACTTTACTTTTTTAACTTTTTATTTTCTATTGGAGTATAGCTGACCAACAATGTTGTGGTAGGTTCAGGGGAATTCAGAGTTTAAAGCTCAGCAGCAGCCTCTGTGCTGTTCTTTCCCCTCTCCTGTTCTCTCAGACAAGCCCTAAGCTTTTACCGAGCACTGCTCTATCTGGCCACAGGCTGAGGGCGCAGCACTGTAGGGTAAGGTTGTGGAAATTACCCCTGGGCTTAGTCCTGGGTCCACCACTAACTCTCTGTGTGACCTTGGACAAGACGCTCAGGCTCTCTGAGCCTCAGTCTCCCCATCTGGACAGGAATAGTAAGGCCCTGGCTAAGTCATAGGGTTCTTATAAAGATCAAACCAGATCCTGTCTGTTAAGCATTAGAGGCAAGACCAATCTGAGACGTATTTACAAGTCTTGGTCCCAGTAGGAAATACTCACGAAGGCCTCCAGAGCTTCTGGTGGCTGGGATAGTGTCTACTGGGAGAATATAGGTGTGGAGGCAGGGGTATGGCCTCCAGCTAGGGGATTCCTTGTGACCCAGAGACCAGACTCAGCTGAGAGCATCCAGACTTGAGGGCTGGGGCCAAAAGCAGACACGCCTGCCTTCTATCCTGATGCTCTCACTCGAGGACCTGAGATAGTGGCATTCGCCCCTCCCCAATTCAGTGTCTCAACCTAGTTCCCAGCCCAGAGCCAGGCTGAGACAGACCGCAGCTCTTGTCCCCAAGAGATGCCCTGGCATTCATGTCCAGGCCCACCCGGGGAGGGAAGGCAGGGTGACGGTCTTCTTCCCTCTCTGTGATTCCTCTAGAGAAGAACTCTAGGCATTTGGGCTGACTTTATATCATATATAAGATCCCATATGTCATATATCGTAAACCATATGACTCTAGGGAGTAAGGGGGAAGGACCGCCTATGCTAAAGCTCTCCCTAAAGGGGGACTTAATTACTGCTCTCTTTTGTCATCACCAGTAAGCCAAAACCGGCTGGCTTATTGGTGGATTTGAATGGGGTAGATAGGAATTTACAGGATAGAATCCACCAATGGCCTCTGACATTTATGGTCCCAGGTCTGAAATCTGGAGATGATAAATATATTAACACCTGATATCCAAAGAGCACCCAGTGTGTGCCAGGGTCACTGTGCTAAATGCTTTCCATACATTGCTCACAACAACCTTTGAGGTAGTAATATTATTATTCCCATTTATGGATGAGGAAACTGAAACCTAGATGCGTTAGGTGACTTTCTCAGGATCATGTCGAATCTGAGCCCAGGCGTATCTGGCTGCAGGCCCAGCTCTAACCACAATACGCACTGCCTCACAGGAATGTGACTCGCTTTTTTGTATCCCCCACTCCCCAGGCTCCCTGAAGAGCATCATCGTGCCATAGTGGGCTCTGGGCCAGGTGGGCCAGGGACCTAGGCCCTCACCCTCCCTCTGGCATTAGCTTGCAGTGAGCTTGGGCAGGTCCCCTCCTCTCTCTGGGTCTCAGCTTCCTCATCTGTAAAATTAAAGGACTAGATTGAAGGACCTTTAAGATATTCCCAGACTGGGGATTCCACAAGGAAGCCATTATAAGGTGGAGCCTACATGTATTAGGCATTAGGCTAGCCCGGTTATGCCACTTAATGGCTGTGTGACCTTGTATCAGCTACTAAACCTTTCTGATTCCTTTATCTGTTTAATACAGGGTGATGGCAGGACTTTGCTCACAAAGCTTTTGTAAGAAATAAATGAGATAAATATGTTTAAAGTGCTTATTTGACACAGTGCCTATAACTTAGCTAAATTCAAGAAATAATTCCACCATTTTTCTTCTTATTTATTATAAAGGAAAATTTGGCTGACCACCTTGACTTAGGAGATTATTATTGTCTCCGAACATGCCTGTCATGAATGTTTTAATGTATGCACATTGCTTCTCTGGTAGCTCAGACAGTAAAGAATCTACCTGCAATGCAAGAGACCCGGGTTCAATCCCTGGGTGAGGATGATCCCCTGGAGAAGGGCATGGCAATCCGCTCCAGTATTCTTGCCTGGAGAATTCCATGGACAGAGGAGCCTGGTGGGCCACAGTCCATAGGGTTGCAAAGAGTCAGACGTGAATGAATGACTAACACCTTTACTTTCACTGTCTCAAAATCATATATTCTTATATTCACACACACAGACATCTCTCACTCTGAGTGTGCTTGCCCACAGGCACACCTCCTCCCTGACACACTTTTCTCTCCTCTTGCACACACTTGTGCACATGTGAGTGCACACACATACACATACGTGCGTGCACGTCCTCCCTGCTCTCTCGCCTCTCCCCGGCAGCCCTGCTAGTCTACTGGACCCTGGCCTTCATCACCAAGACCATCAAGTTTGTCAAGTTCTACGACCACGCCATCGGCTTCTCGCAGCTGCGCTTCTGCCTCACGGGGCTGCTGGTGATCCTCTATGGGATGCTTCTCCTCGTGGAGATCAACGTCATCAGGGTGAGGGTAAGCAGGCCCCCTGGGCTGCACCCACCTGCGGACACACCTGGGCCAGGGCAGGGCTGCTGACCAGGGTCCTGCCCCTGGATGTGGGCTGCCACTCTGCTTCTTAGCCAAGTCCTGGAAGGAGTCTGCTTCTTTCACCTGTCCTCAAAAGGAGAGTTGAGGCCAGTGAGGGATGTTTCAGGAGGAACGTTCCATCCAGCCCAGCAGCCCTCTACCCCAGGCTCCCAGGGGGAGAGGAGGTGACAGCTGAGGCCATAGGATCTGGGTTTGATAGGAAATAAAACTTCAGGTTCTGGCTTCTCTGAGTTTGATTTTTTTTTTCTCTTTGAGGTGGGGGGGCTTGTTTTATTTTAATGTATTCATATAATTACACATGAGTTAGTAAATGTGGTAAGTGTGGCTACATACATATCTTTTGAGTTTGGGTTTTTTTTTAATCATTTCTGCTTGCTCCCTTTTCCTCTCTGAGATTCATACCTTCCCCTCCCTCAACCAGTCCCTCCCCAGGTAACCCAGATTAACGTTCTAGTATGTATCCTTCCATTCTTTTTATTAATATATTGTGCTTACATACTTGCATCTGTTAAGGATATCTCCTTAACATAAATATGTATTGTTTCTTTCAGTGTTTGTTTTGTAAAAATGGGATCATATTACATATAGTTTTTTGCATCTTGTTTTTCTCATCCATCAGATATCTCTTAGGACTTCCTCCAAGTCTAGTATGGTTAATTTAGTTTTCTTAATGGCTGCATAATATTCCATTGTGTAACTGAGCCATTGCCCTATTGACAGGCATTCACTTTGTTGCCAATTTTTTTTTGTTGTTGTTGCCAATTTTTTGCCATCACAAATAATGGCGTGTTAAACATACTTGTATCTATGTAAAGCTGCTTCTATTTCTATGGGAGGGAATCCAAGGAGCAGAGTTGCTGGCTCAAAGGGCCTGTGTATTTGAAATGTTAATTGATGTTGCAGATTGCCTTTCAGAAATGCTGTAATCTACCAGCAATGAATTAGAAAGCCCTTTCCCTTCCTCCAGCCAGCAATGTGGGCTATAGCCTTCTCTAATTTGGGCCAGTCTGATGAGCGTGAAGTGCTACTTTAATTTGCATTTCTCTGACTCCTCTGCTTTTAGTTGGTGATGTGCAGCGTACAGAGGCTTTCATATTCTCTGCCTCCACTGACCCTTGCAGCATTGCTGTGATACAAGTTAAATCCCCTTTTTAGACGAGACGTTTTAAGATGAGGTTTGTCCAAAGATACCTTGCTAGTAAGTGGAGGGGGCAGAATTCGAACCCAGGTCTGCATGGGTCCACGTTCTGCAAACCCTATATGAACATGGTAGTTTCTTCAGATTTATAGGAGAGAGAAGATGGCATATGGGAGACTCCTGCTCTTGCCCAACCCAACCCAGCCCAGGGGATTCAAAGTAGGACCTCGATGAAGAGTTATGAGTCAGGAGGCCCTGGCACTGGTGGTCAAGAGGAGTTGGGAGGGTCTTTTTCCTGGGAAGAGGCAAATGATGGCCCGACCTGTTAGAAATCAAGGGTGGGGTGCCACAACCCCAGATCTCTGCTGAGACAAAGCAGAGGTGATGAGAAGTTGCACTTACCCTCCCCCGTGTCCCGTGCGCCCACAGAGGTACATCTTCTTCAAGACGCCAAGGGAGGTGAAGCCCCCAGAGGACCTGCAGGACCTGGGGGTGCGCTTCCTGCAGCCCTTTGTGAACCTGCTGTCCAAAGGCACCTACTGGTGGATGAACGCCTTCATCAAGACGGCCCACAAGAAGCCCATCGACCTCCGAGCCATTGGGAAGCTGCCCATTGCCATGCGGGCCCTCACCAACTACCAGCGGCTCTGCGAGGCCTTCGATGCCCAGGCGGTCAGTGGGGGCGTGATCACACTGTCCGTTCCTTGTGCTCTGGTTTAGCGTCACAGACGGGGAGCTCAGAAAGCATCAGGTCAAACCCCTGATGGGACAGTGGGGAAACTGAGTCCCATGAGGGAAAGAGGCTTGCCCTAAGTCACACAGTGAACCAGGGAGAAGTCCAAGACCAAAGACCCATAGGACAGTCACAGCTGGAATGGTCCTCATGGTTTAGGTCACCTAGCCTAACACTTTCATTGTCCATGTGGGGAAACTGAGGCTCTAAAGGGAGGTAACCCTACTGGATTTCCGGTGTCTTATGGTCTTTCTTTTGGAGCTCAGTGACTTTACAGGTGGGGATTGTCAGCCATTTGGAGAGCAAGGGCATTAGTGGCCTAATCCTTGCAATAACTCTATGAGTTAGGCCAGAAGGCATCTCCTCAAATCACTGATGAGGAAACTGAGGCCCTGAGAAAGGCCATGACCTCCCCAGAGCTAGCCTACCTCTGGCAGGTGGCAGAGCCAGTCACCTGACTCCCTATCCAGTGCTCATTCACTGCCCCTGCCCTAGCATTTCAGAGGAAAACACCAAGACAGACACAGTGGCATTGGACTGACATATGTCAGGTCCTTGTTACAGCACTATGCTCACCACACAGTCCCTGCCCAGCTGTGTGACCTTGATCCATCACCTGGCCTCGGTTTCCCTATCTGGACCACGTTAGGTCTCTATATGGACCCATACAACCATGCACTTGGTGGCTCTATAATTTCTTCCCTGACTCCACCTTTTTGCAGCAGACGTGGCCACTGGGTTTCTCTAGGCAGCAGGAGCCAGGGGTTCCCTGGGAGGCTGGGCCCTCAGCCACTCTGACTCTGTCTCTCTGGGCAGCGGAAGGACATGCCAAGCACACAAGGTGCCCGGGCCATCTGGCAGGCCCTCTGCTGTGCCTTCGGGAGGCGCCTGGTCCTCAGCAGCACGTTCCGCATCTTGGCCGACCTGCTGGGCTTCGCCGGGCCACTGTGCATCTTTGGAATCGTGGACCACCTTGGGAAGGAGAATGGCGTCTTCCAGCCCAAGGTAGGCCCCCAGGGGTAGAGCAGGGCACCCTCTGCAAGGTTTTCATTCACTTGTGAGAACAGGCAGGAGGTTGATGTGTGTGAGAGTGGATGCACAGGGCAGTTTCTCACCATGCAGAGCCCTTAGCAGTATCTGTCTCTAGGAGATGTCTGCATCTGGTCAGCAGAAATGCTAGAAGGCAAGCTTGTGCCCCTAGAGAATTTATGGTGCCCTACGCTTTTGACTTAGCAACTAAACAGCGGCATACCGTAATCACCATAATACCTCTCTCGGTTATATCATCATTCGGAAAGTTGCAGGAAGTGTCTAAAGCTTTTATTTATTAGTTTTTAATTCATGCTATCTTAACAGACTCTTGATAACTTTTATGGGATCTCTGTTCTTCAGTTTTGTATGCTCATAGCTCTTGAGGCTCTGCAGGGCCACTTTGGTGGCTGCTGTTGTGGGGAGGAGAGTGGGATACCTCCGTCTGGGAGGCTTTTTCTCTCTCCACTCCAAATTTTGTTAAAAGCTGCCCCAGTTTTATTAACATGTTAGAACTTCCCATTAAAATTTGTTTTAAAAAAAAGAGTTCTGTGTCTTAAAAGTATTTGAAACCCATTGGACTAGATGATACACAATGGCCTTTCCATCTTTAAAGATGCTACAAACTGAAATTTGTCAGACAACAGAGACAGAAAATCTTTCTGGGGTTCGTTTTCCTTCCTTGGGGCAATGGCATTCACTCTGGGGGTGAGGGTGGAGTACTTAATTCTTTGATCTGTTTCTGTGCTGCTGCTTAGGTTTCTTGTTGTTCAGTCGCTCAGTCACATCCGACTCTTTGTGACCCCCACAGACAGCAGCACGCTAGTACGTCCCTGTCCCTCACTATCTCCCAGAGTTTGCTCAAACTCATGTCCATTGAGTCGATGATGCCAGGTTTAGATGACCACAAAATGGAAAACTTTTCACCTCTAATAAGATTCAGAGTCTTATTTCCCCAGCAGGAACATCATTATAACCTTTTAACCACAAATAGACTGTCCAAAAAAGATGCAGGTAATCACTAATTAGGGATCTGATTACTAATTTACGACTTCTCCTTGTGTAGTATTATCCATCTCGTGGGTTCCATAACTGCAGATACCATTTAATTCCCAGGAGGTGCATATGAATTTTTTCCCAGAGACATAATTAATCAGCTGAGCACTTTTGGCCAGGAATATGAGACACTCTAAGTCTGTCTGATTTACTCAGCAAACAATTATTGAGCTGTATTATGTGCCAGACCTGGGTAAGACTGAGAGAGTATAGAGACAATGATTATAATGAGGAAGATTAATAATAACAACCACTGATTGACTGCTTAATACATGCCTGGCTATGTGCAGAAGTTATCCATGTGTTATCTCATTGAATCCCTAAAACAGCCTTTTAGGGTAAGTTTTTTTTTTTTTTGTAACAACCTTTTGAGATATAATTGACAAAACCATACAACTTATAAGGTAGGTATCTTTAATCCCCATTTTATAGATGAAGAATTTGGGGCTCAAAGAGATTAAGTAACTTTCCCTAGGGTCTCTCAGCTAGTTAGTGACAGAGTCAGGATTTGAAATCAAGTCTCTTTTACTCCATAGTCTGGGCACTTACAATCATGATGTTAAATTGATTATTACTATCAAGTCTTCATCTCTGGCCTCGAGGAATATGAAACCAAATGGAAGAGAGAGAAATCTAAATAAAATATTTTATGTGTGCTGAGTCACTTCAGTCATGTCCAACTCTTTGTGACCCTATGGACTGTAGACCGCCAAGCTCCTCTGTCCATGGGATTCTCCAGGCCAAGAATACTGGAGTGGGTTGCCATGCCCTCCTCCAGGGGATCTTCCCAACCCAGGATCTAACCTGTGCCTCTTCTGTCTCCTGCACTGGCAGGCAAGTTCTTTACCACTAGTGCCACTCATGTGTTAAATACTGCTACTTGGAAGTAGATACAAGGAACTATAGGAAAAGGAGTAATTAACTCAGCCAGTGATCATGATAGCTTCAAAAAGGAGAAGGTATTTGAATGGGGCTTTGACAGATGAGTAGGAGTTACCTAGGCTAAGATGGGTAGATTTCTTGTTCATTTAAAAATGTGAGAACTATTAACTTGGAAATAAATTTCATGAAAACTTTACAGTACTTCACAATTTTTTCACTTTTAAAAATGTTTATATAATGCATCGATTTCTTTAAAAAACTAACATGAGGAAGCCTTTTTAAAAAAAAAAGGAAAAGAAAAAATGATTAGGACTCTTTTTGCTTATTTAGACTTCAGTGGCTCTTGAGACCTCCTCTGGCATTTGAGCTGCTGAACTTTATTTGGCCCAAAAAGCGGGGAAGAGACTGTTTCTTTTGTAAAAGGGTCACTTCAGCTTCAGTCTAACCATAAATGAAAAACAAAAGGAAATGTTAGTTACTCATTCGTGTCTGACTCTTTGTAATCCCATGGATTGTAGCCCGCCAGGCTCCTCTGTCCGTGGTATTCTCCAGGCAAGAATACTGGAGTGGGCAGCCACGTCCTTCTCCAGGTGATCTTCCTGACCCAGGGATCAAACCCAGGTCTCCTGCACTGCAGGCAGACTCTTTATGTCTGAGCCACCAGGGAAGCCATAGGGGATTCCCAAATACTCCACACTGATAAGCCTGCAGCAGTATGGAGCCGACTGTTAACAGTGAAAAGTGTCACCAGCCAGAGCCCTTATCAGCTTGTCCACATCATCGTCTTCATCCTGTTTCCCTAAACTCTTACACTAGTCTCCTAAGAACTCTGGGGCCAGATGTATCAAAGAAATGGCAAGAACAACACTTAGAATACTAGTTCATTTGAATGTTAGCTTTGCCTTCTCTTTTCTCTTTGTTGGTACACAAACCCTGGGATTTGCTGCCCTCTCATTGGAATGCTCTTGTCTTAGTTACTTGTCAGCACATAAATCGCCGAGACAGATGGCCCTGCCTCAGTGGCAGCAGGCCTTATGAAATCTAATATTTGTTCCCAGCAGCCCAAATGCAATCAGCAAATTACAGACATAGAAACGAGAGTTGAAAGTAAATATCGTCTCCAATGTCAGCAGCAGAAAGTCCTCAGTCGTGTGGTTGCCTGGGATATGCCTTAATTCTCATGTAGTGGGGGAAAGTGAAGTGAAGTTGCTCAGTCGTGTCCAACTCTTTGCGATGCCATGGACTGTAGCCTATCATGTTCCTCCATCCATGGGATTTTCCAGGCAAGAATACTGGAGTGGGTTGCCATTTCCTTCTCCAGGAGGTCTTTCCAACCCAGGAATTGAACCTGGGTCTCCCGCATTGTAGGCAGACACTTTACCGTCTGAGCCACCAGGGAAGGTCTAGTGGGGGAAACGGGTCATTTATTGAAGTTATTTGGTTCACCCCCGCCCCACCCCACCTCCCAGTGGCTCCCACCCAGAGAGACAGGTGCTATCCTGGTCTTCATGAACAGGGAAGGAAGCTCTCTAGCTGTGTTTAACAACCCTCTCCGTGAGAGAGCCCTTCTTCCAGCTCAACCTGGATCCATCCTGCAGCAGTCGGCGCAGCGGGCACCCACTGTTTACTCTGTTATCAGTGGCTGCCCTGTCGTCCCTTCCCTTGCCAGGATACTCACAGTTGGCAAGAAATCACGCTGCCCTTGGCATCCTCAAGGACAGGCATTTCTTGTTTCTTCTTTTATTACTGGAAGTGTCATATGGCCTGCTGGATCCTCAACACTCCTGTCCCCGCTGTCACTCCCCAGGGAACACTGGGACCCAGGCCCTGCAAAACCCCTGATAGATCTCTTTCCAGCCCCCTCCCTCACCCAACCCCCACCCACAATCTGTCACCTGCCATGGATGCCTCTGATCTGGCTGGAGGGCAAGGGAATTGGATTTATAAAGAACTGCTGGCATCTGAAACCGGCCAGCACTGCCATAGGCTGTCAGCTGAGCAGAGGAAGAAAGAACAGTTTGGGTTTGATCTCAGGGCCAAACAAAGCTTCACACGGCCTCTAAACCTCCATGGGGATCGTGTGTAGGTTAGTGTGTGTTTCTGAATGAGTTCTCCTGGGTCCTGCTTATGAGTCTTTGTGTGTGTCTTTCTGTTGTCCCTGTGTCTCTTGGTATGTCTGTTTCTGTGTATATCTGTGTCCCCATCTGGACACCCATATTTGTGGCTGTCACTCTGGGTACTTTGAGAACTTATACACATTTCTGTGACTGTGATGTCAATGTGCAGGTTGGTCTCTTTATGACGGTGTCCATGTGGGTGCTCTGGTCTGGCATGCCTCACTAACTCCCTCTGAACTGCAAAGACGTGTTTTTGATGTCACGTCCTCCAGGAAGCCTTCCTCTGATTGAATTAGATGCTCCTCTTATGTGCTCTGTAATATCCTATGTTTGCACCATCAAAACACCCATTTTCTTGTTCTTCAACTTGACCCTGAGTCCCCTAAGACAGGATCTGCATTGGCTGTCCTCTGTGTGCCCAGCTCCATGCCTGACACCCCAAAAGCACAAGAGAACTGATTTTTCAATGAAAAATGCAGACATTACCATATACTGAGTGCTTATACTTACTACAAATCTTTATTTCTCCATACCATGTAACATGTGGGATCTTAGTTCCCCAACCAAGGATCAAGGCAATGCTCCCTGCGTCGGGAATGTGGAGTGTTAACACTGGACCACTGGGGAAGTCCTAAGAAAACTTTTTACTTACATTGTTACGCTAAATTGTCATAACAGCTCTCTGAAGTAGAAACCCTTAATAGCTTCATCTTCCATGTAAAGAAACTGAAGCTCAGAGATGTTGAGGAACTTACAAAAACACAGTCACTAACATAATGAATCAGAACTTGAACTCAGATATGGGCTAACCTCAAACTCTAAACCACCATGTCAAATGGCTGTGGATGGATGGGTGGGTTCCTTGGTCTATAAGCGGTCAAAGACAGTTATCAATGTTTTTACCATGGCCTTCCAGTGCTGGGACCTTACATTCTGCATGCCTTGATTGGCTCAACTGTAAAATAGGGAAATGGATAGCTTCTATAAAAAGTATATGGGAGATGAAGATCGTATGCATTGATTACTTTAAAAGATATTTATTGAGCGCTACTATGCAAACCCCTGGAAACAAACACAATTTCTTCCCTGAGAGTTTGTGAAAATGTGAGACAAGGGCATCTGATCTTCCAAAGCATTTTCCACCCACCAAATGTCAAGTTGTAAGTCCTTGGCCTTTCTCTCCAGCTGTCAAGGTGCTGGGCAATGCCAGTGCCCTGACAGCCATTTGAAGCTTCCCAAGGCTTGCCGTCCATGAGCAGTATCCCTGGCCTCTTTGGCTGGTCTAGTACCTACTTCTTAATCAAAAGGTAGCTACTCTGGCCCCTATCTCTTTTATGCTGTCTCTTTGAAGAGAGATAAAAAAAAATGACCCAATGACTTACACTGCAAGCAGAATTTCATTTTAACAGGTCACAAAACTCTTGACCCAAATAAATATTATTTCTGACCCTAGGGTGTGTGCGTTTTGGGGAAGGGGAGCAAGGCTTTTCCTTTAGACCAAAAATTCCAACAAATTCTAAAAAGAGAATTTGTTGCTTTGTGGAAAATGTACAGATATTGATGAGGGCATTTAACAAAGAACACACACGCACCCGTAACCTGAACAATGAGATCGGTTGATTTTTTTAGCCCTCATTCTGCAGCCTATGGGCTTTCTGATCATTGTGACATAGTGAATGTGAGCCATTCCATGCTACTTAAGAGCTTTCATGATGATTGATGTTCTTGGGTACATAGTGTTTCCCATGAGTATCATAATATACTTAACCATCCCTTGTGGTTACACATTTACATGGATTTTTGCCTGCTCTAACCCAGAGAAAGTACATCTTTGCACATACAGCTGTTTCATTATGTTAAATTATTTCCTTTGGGATAAATCCCCACCATGTCCTTTGTGGCTTTAAAATAATAGACTCCATTCTCCAGAGCTGAGTCTCTACAGAGGCTGGTAGAACAGAAGAATTCCAAGGCATGTTAAACATGACCAGGTTTTTCCCTAGACCAGATGCCTTCATTTTGGACCCAGAACTCGCCAACTGGGCAGGTTTCAGTCCCTGCAAGGTCACAAGCTTGCAGCTGACAGTAGGAGACTCAATGTTAAAAGGTTGGATGAGGCTCAGGTAGTGGATCTATGGTAGCGTTTTTGGCATCACATGGTTTCACGTTCACATCTTTTCCTTTATCAGCATGTGACCCTGGGCCAGCCACTTAACCACGATGAAACTCCATTTCCTCATGTATAAAATTGGTCTAATAATGGTATGCTTCTCATTGGGTATTGTGAGCATTGCACCTGGTAAACACTGGGCCCTGCCCCTTGCTTCCCTGTAAGATTGGGTCTCAAACTCAGCAGCCTAATTTTAAGGTCCATTTTGCTGCTTCCAGCAACCCCCACTCTCTTCCTTCTCCCTTCCCCCCTCTGCCTTTCCCCCTTGTACTTTAACAAGTGAGACAGAATCAGGGGCTTCAGGTTTCAGTAGGACCCTCTTTCTAAGAGACCTCAGTTTTCCCTGTGACTGTTTCCTGCTGTCCCCAAAAGGGAGCAACCCTGTCCTACAGAGGAAGGGCGATATAGCTGTAACCAGAACCAGCTCCATGGACCTGTGAGAGCTGGTTGAAGGCCTCTATTGAACCAAGAGGCAAAATCTTTCCTACCATCAGAAAGGTCTATATCCAGGATGTAGGAATTTCTGACTCTAGAAAAGGCCTCCACTTAGAATCCTGACCCTTTCAGCCTGATCCTCGTGTGGACACTCCCTCAGGCTCCTTCTCATCATTTTGTTCCCACCACTCTTTACCCTGCAGCAGCAGCTCCCACAACCTTCCAAACCACTTGCAGAGTTCAGGGCAGAGTCTCAGAAAGGGGTGAGCTGTGTCTTTATGGAAACATTGATGTGGAGCAATGGACTTAATCAAGATCAAAGTTTTCCTGGGAGCTGTTGATGCTGAATTTAGAAACAGACATGCTGTTGTTCCCTGGTATCTTTAGCAACAAAATCAAACCATTTGGTTTATTTCTCCCACTGCTTATCATCTAAGATCTTGCTGGAGGTTCAGAAAGCCTTCCATTTGAAAGGAGGTCCCAGGAGCCCACAAGACTGGGGTGCTTGGGTCTGAAATAGTCCATTACAGGCGATGCGGTCCCATCCCTCCCTGGGAGCAGTACTGCCTTGTTTTCTTCTGGTCTTTCTTCCCAGGAATTTCTACAGTGCAGGCTGTTGGTGAGTGTGAGACAAAACCTCAGCTGATTCCACTTTTGTAGCAGAGAATACATGTAGTATGATCTGTTTTAGTGGTTCTAGTTTTGACTGCTTTGTGATTTGCTCTATTTATTCTTGCCCCATTCAGAGTGAAATCCCCTGGCCTCATGTCCACAAAGCTGAGAATCATATTTATGGACATAAGGTTAGAACTGGGTCACGTTCTGTTTACCTAAGTGGGTTGATGGAGAGAGTATAGGCAACCCTCTCTATAGTTACAAGAATGTTTAGCCTGATTTTTCCACTCATAAACAGTTGCACAAGGCTTGCAAGTATGGAGAGACCTATAACAATGGCCTCTGTGGCCCATAACAGGTATTAATGGTGGTCATTTTACTGGCAATGACAGCTACCTCTGAATTTCTCTTTCCAACAGACACAGTTTCTCGGAGTTTACTTTGTCTCATCCCAAGAGTTCCTTGCTAATGCCTATGTCTTAGCCGTGCTTCTGTTTCTTGCCCTCCTACTGCAAAGGACATTTCTGCAAGCATCTTACTATGTCGCCATTGAAACTGGAATTAACTTGAGAGGAGCAATACAGGTACTTGAATGATTATCTTTTCACTTTGCAATAAGGACCACATTATGTGTCCTCATGAACACTCAAGAATGATTCCGCTGTGAATTTATTGTTTTGTTGCCCTTTGACAGTGTTTTGAAACTAACCATTGACAAGGCAGTTGACACGGTGGAAAATGCCTTGGGCTGGCCTTGGAACTGTAGTAGTTCCAGCCCTAATTCTGCCTTGGACTAGATCTGAGATGTCAGCTGCTTAGCCTAAAGTGGGACAGACATCACTAATCAATCACAGAACTTTTTCCTGCTGAATGCAAGTGCAGCCTCATAATCCTTCTACAAATACTGTTCCAGGGCTCTGCTACTGGACAGTCTTCTTTGGTTACAAAAAAGCATCTTTGACATACCAGGATTAGATAGACTGAGTAGCTCAGATGGTAAAGAATCTGCCTGCAATGCAGGAGACCCAGGTTCAATCCCTGGATTGGGAAGATCCCCTGGAGAAGGGAGTGACAATCCACTCCAGTATTCTTGCCTGGAGAATTCCATGGACATAAGAGTCTGGTGGACTACAGTCCATGGGATTGCAAAGAGTCAGACACGACTGAGCAATTTCAGACCAGACCAAGATCAGTTTGAGCTCTTAAGTCTCAGGCCATGATGAGAGGGATATATCTGGCCTGGTAGGTCCCTGGGTCTAGGTTCTTGCTACTGCCTGCTGTGACTTCCTCCTCAGAGTCTGTTGGAAGGCTGATCAAAGTCAGGAAGGATTCAGGGACCCTTTAGGCAAGGTAGTGATGAAGCCCTCTGTTTTCATTAGAATTTTGGTTCCACTGTTAGAACGGAGAGACCCAGTGTGATCGTGGCTTAAACAGGATGGAAGTTTGTCTTTCACGTTTGGTCACGGCTGATACAGTCATCAGAGATCTTGGCTCCTTCTGTACTGTTGCGCTGCCAGCCTTCTCACATGACTTTGTCTCATGGTTTAATGTGACTATGGATATCACCACTATTGTGTCTGCATTTAAACCAACAAGAATAAAGGTGGGACAGTAGGAGGGAAAGCTGCCTTCTTTTCAAATCATGATGCAGAAGTTGCAGAGATCCTCTTCCATCCCGTTGGAGAGCAATTGGCCACATGGATGCACCTAGAGAGGCTAGAAAGTGTGGCTTTATTCTTGACAGGCTTTTATGTCCTGCTACAAATTCTTCTTATGAAAAGAAGAGAATGGATAATGGGGGACAACAGCTAGCAGATTCTGCCGTACCCAGCAATGCCCATGAAGTCAGCAGAACACTAAGAGGTTGTGACTAAATCCCAAAGCTGCCTCATTCTTCAGAAATGTTCCTTAAAATCATTTACATTGACTGGTCCTCTAGGAGCCAGGATCAGAAGCACTGCAGAAAAGGGACTAAAGAGAAGGGTATAGCCTAGGCTGGAGACAGTGTCAAGGTCCAAACTCTGGTTATCTTGGTATAGTCCATGTGAATGGTGCCCCCTGGAGTTGTGTAGTACACAACTTGTGAAGCTGTGCATGACAACACTCCATCTCCAGTGCTTTTTTGTTGAAAAGCAGAGCCATTTCCTCACAAAGGTCATCATGTGATAATGATGGAAAGATCCCAGAAAAGGCTAAGACACTTAAGACTCATAGGGGTTCAGATCTAGGAGAACCAAGCTGTTGCAAGTTCAGAAAACCTTTCTAAAATCCCAACCTCTGTTCAGAGCCTTCCAGTGATAGGCAGGAATATACCACTACAAACAAAAGCCAGTTTTGTAGCCAAGCAGTTTTGTAATTAAATCTACTTTCTATTTCTGTCATAAATCACACTGTAACCTAATATTTTCCAATTATGTTAAAAGAGGCAAATATGGCTTTTTAATGTATTAGCATGTAATTGTTTTTATTAAACTGTCTGAATATTTTGCATGAATAAGAAAGATTAATTTATTATGCCCCCAAAAGAAAATGCTGGCATTAATTATGGGAACAAATTAGAAAAAAATTCTTCCTTTCAAAGATTTACGGAAATCTATAGATAAAGATTTATGTCTTCATGAGTTTGAGAACAACCACAGTTCTTTCACAAAAGGTTATGAAGCAAAATTCCTATATTGTATATAATTTTTGACATATACCAGATTTTAGTTGTGTAATTTTGTGAATGCTTGTCTTTACTTAATAATGCTTTCTTTGTTAGTTTACCTTTGTTCCTACTTCACTGAAACTAGATTTATTATTATTCTTTAAAAATCGATTGTATATAACTTAGGATAAGCCTAGATCTATCAAAAAAAACGTCACTGCCATTGTTTTAAACCTCAACTACGGTGTACATAAACTCAAAAAAGACAGAAGGTCATGCTTCAAGCAGACCTGCCCCACGAAAAAGCCTGGCCTTACACAAAAGATGGATTAAGGGCTGGGAATCCACCTTACAACATAACGCACAATAGAATTTCCTTCAAGAGCAGGCATCCCCAGGTCATTAAGACAGAAATGCATTTTTTCTTGTTTCAGGACACATAGCCTGAAAATTGCCATCTTTCTGGGAGGCACAATCGCTCTGCACATAGAGCTTTTAGGTTCAGAGCTCATGGAAAGCCATTACCATGGCTGTTCCTCATGTGCCCTGGAGAGACAGAACAAGGTCCTTGGGGGTGGCTGGACTCGGGATAGTACTAGAGCCGATCAACATACGCATTGTCTCACGTAAGACCTTCCCAGGCTGAACCCTTGTATTTATTTCAAGGCTCAATTAAGACAGGATTTAGCCCCAGAGCAAACCCCTTTCCCCATTAGAGAAGCCACATTAAAACAGATGGCTGCCACCTTTCATCATTTTTATGGCTCTCAAGTGTGTTCTCCACTGGCCTCCAGTAAATCAAGAATACAACTGGGCATGGCAATCTGCTTTTTTTTTTTTTTTTTCTTCTCTTTTTATTTATTTGAAAGTTGACTTTATATAAATTCTACAGTCCTGTAAAGACATATGATAGACTGTTCTTTGTCTAGCTTTATTTCTCTGAATAAATGATTATTTTTGGAGTCATTTAGCAATTTTTCCTGAAGTCAATACTGTCAATGCAGTCATCTAAATAGCAACACAAACAGTAATTACTGTGGTTACTTGTAAGATTTAAAAGCCAATTAAGTCCTGTCTCCAAGGGAAAGGTCCTGCTTGCTGGGGAAGTAGCTTGTCATGCTGGTGTAGATTCCTCGTGGGAGTGCTGCCTCTCTGACTTGCTTGGACTGTGGTCAAAGCCCTTTACCTCTCTGAGCCTTAGCTGCTCCATTTATAAAACTGGAACAGTCACACAGTGCCCTTTACAGGGCTGCTCTGGGGCTCCATGGGGGGGATTCCTGAAGAGCCCCCGGCACTTTAGAGACACACGGCATCTGGAGTGGTGATTAGGGGGTTGATGATGACAACCATGAAACACTCTACTCTCATTTCCAGACCAAGATTTACAATAAAATTATGCACCTGTCCACCTCCAACCTATCCATGGGGGAAATGACAGCCGGGCAGATCTGTAACCTGGTAGCCATCGACACCAACCAGCTCATGTGGTTTTTCTTCTTGTGCCCAAATCTCTGGGCCATGCCAGTACAGGTAAGAGATGTGTGCTTTGTCTGGAGTTGGGAGACACAAAATTGGAATCTGCTGGTGCAGGCACAGTGGCTAAGAGCCTGCCATCTTCCATTCCATGTTTACCTATACCTTTCACCTCCTCGGGATCTCCATGGGGTACATCCTGGGTGTCTACACTGCCTCACACTCTCCAAGGGGTCTAGGCATCTCTCTTGATGATCAAAGAAGGCAATGGTTACTAAGACTTTAAAAATGCAGCCAACCTTAAAAAAAAAAAGCAAAACAAAACTGAAAAATAATCATGTGTAGAACACTTTCACATAAAAGCTGTTACATTGAAAAGTGTACATGATGTGTTTTTAAGTGCGCTTTTAGTATTCAAAACATATATCTAAAAACATGATGCGTTTTAGTATTCACAGTGTGCTTCCTGCTAAATTGGAATACACATATGTATGCATTTGCACAGATCCACACAGGAAAAAAAGAACTAAAGGGCCTCATGGGGGCTTACAAGTGATTTTTTTAAAGAAATGAATTCTTTTTAAAACTTTATTTATTTTTGGCTGTGCTGAGTCTTCGTTGCTGAGCGGGCTTTTCTCTAGTTGCGGTGAGTGGGATACTGTTCATTGCAGTGCACCGGCTTCTCATCTGCTGGCTTCTCTTGTGGGCTACAGTAGTCGTGGCCTGAGGGTTTGGTGGTTGCAGCTCCCAGGGCTCTAGAGCACAGGCTCCATAGTTGTGGTGCGCAGGCTTAGTTGCTCCACGGCACGTGGGATCTTCCCAGATAGAGATGAACCCATGTCTCCTACATTGGCAGGTGTGTTCTTTATCACTGAGACACCAGGGAAGCCCTACAAATTTTTAATTTATCCGTTTCTAAATTCTCCAATAAGCCTGTTTTGATTTTGGAAATCTAAACATGGCATTTTCTAAAGCCAGACAACTTTTGAGATTGGCCCTGAAGGAGGCGTGTTCTCCTCCGACAATAGAATGCGAATCCTTGGCATGGTTTACTGACTCCTGGCCTCGTCTGCTCCTTCTCCCATCCTGAGCTGTTCCTCCACAGAGTCTGTGACCCCTGTCCTGTGCCTGAGGGTGAATCTTCAATCTGGTGCTCAGGTCAAAAGCCAAAACCCCAGATCCATTCCCAGAAAGTCTGCAGGCTCCCTGGGTTCAAGATACTTAACCTATCCTGAACCTTAGTTTTCCTCATCTGTGAAAAAGGGGAAGATTCCTACTCTCTGGAGTTGCTCTGCTGATTCAGTTAGATAATGTAAGCAAAGCACCAAGCAGGGAGCCTGACATAGAGTGTTGTTTAGTCGCTCACTCGTGTCCAACTCTTTTCCAACCCCATGGACTGTAGCCCGCCAGGCTCCTCTGTCCGTGGGATTTCCCAGGCAAGAATGCTGGCATGGGTTGCTATTTCCTTCTCCAGGGAATCTTCCTAACCCAGGGATCGAACCCACGTCTCCTGCTTAGCAGGCGGATTCTTTATCACTGAGCCACCTGGGAAACTCAAAGTTTGTATTTAAGAGACACTAAGGAAAATAGAAGAGGCTTGTATAGGGAGGCAGCCAGACAAGATTGGAAGAAGTGTGTTAGTCACTCGGTCATGTCTGACTCTTTGTGACCCCATGGACTCTATCCCACCAGGCTCCTCTGTCCATGGAAGTCTCCAGGCAAGAATACTGGAGTGGGTTGCCACTTCCTTCTAGACAAGATTGGATGTAGGGCAGAAAATCTGATGGTCCTTTTTATGGTAACAGCCATATATGCTATCCCCCGCTTACTCACTCCCAGACCCCTGTGCCCCCTCCGCTCTGCTAAGATCTACCATTTTATCTTTTATCATTTTACTTGTTTCCCTTGAACAACTCGTTTCAGGAGATTTTGTCCACCAAACCTGCTACAAACCTGGTTACTATTAATAATAGTTTTTATTGCATATGGACCATTTGCTAACAATACTAACTAACAGCTAATAACCACTGCCCTGTGCCTGGCCTGTCCAGCCTCTCTCACATGTGTAATTAACCCTCACAACGTAGTGGGAGGAAAGTTAGGTAGGAATTTTTACCTCCACTGATTACTTGCTGCCGCTGCTTAGTCGCGTTAGTCGTGTCCGATTCTGTGTGACCCTATGGACTGTAGCCCGGCAGTCTTCACTATCCATGGGAATTCTCCAGGCAAGAATACTGGAGTGGGTTTCCATGTCCTCCTCCAGGGGATCTTCCCAACCCAGGGATTGAACCCAAGTCTCCTGCATTGCAGGCAGATTCTTTATCGCTGAGCCACCAAGAAAGCCCCCACTGATTACTTATCTATACTTATTTATCATGAAGTATCATTTGACTTTCTAGGTTTTTAACATTTATTTTCTAATATTTATTTATTCATTTGGCTGCACTGGGTTTTAGTTGCGGCACACGGGATCTTCAACATTCATTGTGGTATGCAAACCCTTAGTTACAACCTGTGGGCTATAGTTCCCAAACCAGAGATAAAACCCAGGCCCCCTGCATTTATCTTAGCCACCAGACCCCCAAGGAAGACCTTGATTTTTTGTTTTCAATTCCTCAAAGACTGTACCTTTGCCCTTAGAGCTTTGACCAGCCCTCAAGACCCGGTTTTACCACCAGAGCTAATATAATCCTTTCAACCGGCTCAGGTTCCATATGCAGCCTGGTTATCCACAGGGCACATGAGGCTTTTGATGGTGTTGAAAAGAGCTCTGGAGCCCCATTCCTTCATCCCCAAAGGCTCTCCCTGATTGGAATCTTTTTTTGATAACAAAGGCCTTTTAAATAACACTTTCATTGAGCTATAATTCACCAATTTAAAGTGCACAGTTCAGTGGGTTTTAGCATGTTCACAGAATTATGCAACATCATCATAATTTTAGAACACTTTCATTACCCCAAAAAAGAAACCCATACCCACTGGATGAGTCACTCCTCATCCTTGCCCCCAGCTCTACACCGTCACTGATCTACATATACTTCTTTTATATAATTTTTATGGAGGATAGTTGATGTACAGTGTTGTGTTAGTTTCAGGTGTATATATATATATACACATATATCCACTCTTTTTTAGATGCTTTTCCCATATAGGTCATTACTTTCGAAAACATAATGAAACTTCTCCTCAGAAAAACAAACGTGCATTCACACATTTTGCCTACAATTTCAGGGGCTTTGTGGGCCCCCTGAAGCTTATGGACAACTATGTTAAGGAACTTGTCCATAGTGGGGGCCTCTGTACCACCTCATCCCATGAGCATTGGAAGCCCAGAAAGGGCAAGGGCCTGACCCTGGGCGACCCAGCAAGCTGGAAGCAACACCATACCCAGGTATATCCTTTCTATGGTTCCTTAGTGACGGAGTTCCCATGAGGCTTGTTTGTTTATTTTAATAAGGAGAATCAGCCACCTTGTCTCCTACTATGTGCCAGGCACTACATGTGTGCTTATCATATATGTTCATTTAATCTTCACAACTCTGGAGAAGGGCATGGTAACCCACTGCAGAATTCTTGTCTGGAGGATCCCATGGACAGAGCAGCCTGGAGGGCTTCAATCCATAAGGTTGCAAAGAGTCGGATGTGACTGAAGCAACTTAGCATGCTTGCATGCAGTCTTCACAACAGTTCTGCTAAGTGGGCAATTAAAGTCACCACCTTAAAAATGAAAAAGCTAAGACTCAAGACTCCACAGCCAGTAAATGCTGGGACTGCATTCAAACTCAGGGCTCCCGACTCTTGGACTGTGATTGCCCCACTACTACACGAGATTGCTCTCCTGGCCTGTGACTAAGAGATAAAACAGTCTTTTTATTCCCCACACTTGCTTTGCGCACTCTGAATCCCTGATTTCTGGTGTGTTCTTCCACATGGTCCATTCAGACCCCTGCAGAAGAGCAGAGCAGACAGAGGGTCTGGGAAGCATGACACGGGGTCGGCGAAGTGTGAGGATGAGCCTGGTGGCGGCAGTGGTCGCGTCCCCAGCTCCTGCCCCAGCAGCTGCCTGCCGTGGAGGTGGTGGTGGGTACAGATACCTACACCCAGCTGGGGCCCTGGGAGTGCTCTGGGAGTGCTCTGAGAGCTCTTGTGGTATCCATCGTTACCCAAGCTGCTGAACGACACCCTGATTGCCTCCAAATGAGGACAGCTAATGAAAAGTGTGGATGCCAAGGATAACTTTCCAGAATGATGATGGGAGTGGGTTCTGGCAAGAGTTGGAATGTTCCCTAATGTGCTCCTCTGCCCACCCGTGCCAGCATTTAACACCAGTTAAACACTGGGAGGCAGGTGGTGAAGGGGTCGTTTACCAGCCCCTAAGAACCCGCTAATGCAGGAGGCGTTCTGTAATTAATATATGTTACAGAGTCAGCCACCCACTCCTCTGTCCTTGAGATGCTGCAGGATCTTAGTGCCAATCTGACGAGGGCTCAGGCAGTGCAGGGCCAACCTAACCATTTTTTTTTTCAATTAAGGAAGACAGCACATCTGTTCTTCTAGAATAAGCCCTGAATTTAGAAGTGTCTGCCTTTGAAGGCAACCTGTGAAATTGTCATCTTGAGGCTTTGAGGGCTGGCAAGAGTAATTTACACTTCTCATCAATATTCAGAAGCTGGCTGTCACTTACATAAAGCTAGAAGCAGAATGAATTCTCTTTTTAGAGAATACCTACCAGATTCATTAAAAATTAAAGACACCAGGAACATTAGAATAAAAAGTAAACTCTCAGACCCTGGACTGGTTTTGTCGGGCCTGGATACAGTTCTTTTACCCCTTTTCTCAGATATCACTTTTTTTCCAATAGAGTGAAATATCAACCTTGATAAGCAGCAAATTGAACAAAAGGTACCATCACTCTTTGTGCAGCTTCGGCTCTGAGACTGACTTCCATCTGGAAAGTAGACCTGGAGAGAGTGAATGCCTCAGTCAGGCTTGCAGATAAATGTAGTTAGTTGCCAGTCCAGAAACTCTCTGCTTATGTGAGAACGCATCATATTAATCCCTCCTTCTGGAATCACACTGTCACACCTCCTCTTCTTTCTCCGAGGAAACTTTGGAAGGCTGGACACCAAGGCATGTCCCACTTTAGGGTAGTGGGGTTGAGGGGTGGGGTGCAGACTTCGCTAATACCCCCTGGCAGGGGCTTCCCTGGTGACTCAGTGATAAAGAATCTGCCTGTCAGTGTAGGAGATGCAGGTTCCATCACTGGGTTGGGAAGATTCTCTAGAGAAGGAAATGGCAACCCACTCCAGTATTCTTGCCTGGAAAATCCCATGGACAGGGGAGATTGGTGGGCTACAGTCCATGGGGTCGCAGAGAGTCGGACATGACTGAGCGACTGAACAACGTCAACACGACCTGGCAGGGCAGCCCCCAGGTCAAAGGGAACTCATCTCCATGACCCTCCCTCAGATCATCGTGGGTGTGATTCTCCTTTACTACATCCTCGGGATCAGTGCCTTAATTGGAGCGGCCGTCATCATTGTACTGGCCCCTGTCCAGTACTTCGTGGCCACCAAGCTCTCGCAGGCCCAGCGAAGCACACTGGTAAGTATCCACAGCGCGCATGTGCCCCCCTCCCCAGCCCTCTCTGGCTCGTCTCCCCTCGTGTTAGTGGGTCTGCTCACTCTTCGCCCGGGTGCCACCAACAGCCCCTCACACATCCACACCGTGACTGACCTTAAGTACGTCACGTCAACTGTCCGGGCTTCAGTTTCTTTGTGAAATAGGGTTAATGCAGGGACATTCCTGTGGGGACAAAAGCTGGGCATCATCTGTAAAATGGCGAGGGCATTGACTCAGCTCCTTCCTCTTGGGTGGGATGGGGGCAAAGGAGACCCTCCTCTGACTTGGGGACTTCTGGCAGGAGTACTCCAATGAGAGGCTGAAGCAGACCAACGAGATGCTCCGTGGCATCAAGCTGCTCAAGCTGTATGCCTGGGAGAACATCTTCCGCACACGGGTAGAGATGACCCGCAAGAAGGAGATGACCAGCCTCAGGGCCTTCGCCATCTGCACCTCCATCTCCAGTGAGTACCCCCCACCTCTGCCAACCAGCCAGCACTGTGTGCTGCTGCCTACATGCCAGGATAGGGTGCCAGGGCTGGAGGAGGAAGTAGGGGTGCAGAAGCAGGAGACTTTGGGACCATCCCATCCAGGGATGATTAAACTGTCTCTGATAACAGAGCTGCCAGAAAGCAGTGATCTCAGCCATTGATCCAGCAGCTGTATTGAGAGCCTGCCAGGTTCAGGGCACTGGGCTGGCCCTCAAGATACAGTGATGAGAAAGACAGATGTGGTCTTTGATGTCTTACTAAGCTGATATGTTATCGAGAGGCATCAATAAATGAATAAATGACGGCAGTTTTGAATTCTCCCAAAGGTGAGGACTTCTTTTCAATAAGTCAGGCTGAGCTGCCACTGCTCTAAGGGAGCTTTAAGGAAGCTTTTGTCTCCCTGAGGCCATAGCAGTGAGAAGTTTTCTCTTTAAAGAACAAAAGCTCACCCTTGAGGTACTTACAGGTATAGGGACTGAATTTACATTAGCCAAGTGGTTTGGGAAGCCCAAATCCAGAAAATAGAGAAAAAAAAAACCAAAACATATAGAACTCTTATGGTCCCAGAAGATACACATATTAAAACCATTTTCCAGAGAACATAGGACTCCAGTGGCAAACGTTCCTGTTAAATAATGAGCTAATAATAAAGAAATTAAAATCCACTAGAAAAGATGCACCATCAGAGAGTCAGCAAATGCAAAAATTAGAATTAGTTCTTCAATACCTAGAGATGATAGAATAGTTTGAAAGAGATAATAAAATATATGTGTTAAAATAACTAAGGAGCTAAAGGAGGGCACAAGCAAAACAGCAAAAAGAAAGCCAAAAGAACTTCTCAAAATTAGAAATTCAGTTCTTGAATTCAGATGGCTCCCTGGTCCAAGTGAGCATATAGAGGTCACGCCGTGGATGGAGTCCTGGCCTAAGTTTACCTCCATAGTTGGTCTAGTGGCCCCATGGACTCATCCCTTTGCAGTTACTGCCCAAGTACATAATCAGGATGTAGATATTTAGCAGCTAGAAGACCCCATACTGAGTCCCTGATCTGCCCAGTTTAAGAGCCATTTTGGTAGGAAGGGCTGAGGGGAAGCCCCCAGAGAGAAAAAATAAAAGGGCAAGAACCCAGTGTACCGGTTAAAGGAATTTACATAACTTGAAGAGGGGATTTGTGAATAAAAAGATGTATCTGTGGAAATTACACAGAATGTGGCAGGGAGAAGTAAATGGGAAATGTTTTTGCAAGTTAGGAGAACCATTTTACAGATGGGAAATTGAGGCCCAGAGTGAGTACCTCCCTGAGGTCACTTCAGAGGTGAATAGCATAGCTCAGACTAGATTCTCTAGAATCTCTGAGACTCTCAGAGCTGAGAACCTAAATGAGGTGAAGAAAACTTAGGACACAATGGAACACCGTTTTCAGGCTGTGGTCTCTGAATGGAAGAGAAGCAACCTAGAATGGGCTCTGATGGGAATGGGAAACAAAAAAGGAAATTAGGAGAGATAGACACTACCACCCCCTCCGCCAGCTGAAGCTGGTTCCTCTGGTGTGCCAGGAAGAGACATACGTGTGGGCGTGCCAGCAGTGGGCAGCAGTGGAGGGTGCACTGACTGTGTTTCCCAGACAGGCCCAGGGGGGATGAAAAGGGATTCGGGTCATCTGTGTGTTCCTGGCAGTCCACCGCCTAGACAGAGGGTCTGGCGGGGCAAAGTGGCCTGCATTCAACCCAAAGGTTCTCACAGGGCAGGGCTTGCACTGAGCACCTCCTTGTGTCCGGCCAGACAGCACAGGACAGATGGGATCCTGGTCCGTGCAGCAGCGACCAGGCCATCCACCATCATGGCACCAGTCATAGCACCTTTCTGCAGAAATTCCTGCTAAGAGCTGATTTTCACAGAATGGAGTGATGAGCATGGCAGGCTTCCTGGACTCCTCACCGAGACACTCCAGGTTCCTCTCCATGACCTTGTGGCCTCCTCCTGGACTGAGCACTTGATCAGTTCATTCACTCAGTCGTGTTCAACTCTGTGACCCCATGGACTGCAGCACGCCAGGCTTCCCTGTCCATCACCAACTCCCGGAGCTTACTCAAACTCATGTCCATCTAGTCAGTGATGCCATCCAACCATCTCATCTTCTGGCATCCCCTTCTCCTCCTGCCTTCAATCTTTCTCAGCATCAGGGTCTTTTCCAGTAAGTCAGTTCTTCTAATCAGGTGGCCAAAATATTGGAGTTTCAGCTTCAGCATCAGTCCTTCCAGTGAATATTCAGGACTGATTTCCTTTAGGATTGACTGGTTGGATCTCCTTGCAGTCCAAGGGACTCTTGTGAGCACTTGATAGAACAGGAGAAATAGAGAAGGAGCCTCTGGGGAGCTCAGGGAAACCAGTGTCCACAACCCCAGGCCTTCTTCAGCCTGTCTGTCAGTCTGCCTACCCCTGGGCCTGATCGTGGTAACAGTAACCCCACACTGTGTTCAGCTCCGTGAGTTACAGACACTTGGCTTCCAGACACCCCATCGGGAGGAACAGCTGTTGAGGTAGGGGAGGGCTTCTCCCTCCCAACAAGAATGTGGCAAGGTGGAGTGGGCCAGGCTCACCGTTGCTACAATGGGAGAGAGAGAAGGGAAGCAGTAAGGAAACTGGGGGCACCGAGTCCCCAAGATTCCTGGCAGCAAGGTAGAGGCAGCCTCGGACCATATAGACAGGGGCATGTGGGAGCTCCTTTGCATCTAGGAAATGTATGCTCATTTCCTGCGATCTGAACTGCAACCCGCTGGGACATGGCTTCCTATGTAAACAGCATTATAAGATGCCTAGGTTTCCGGGCTAGCCCAATGAAGCCTGTCTAATAAATTCTCTTTGTCCTATGGGCCCCTAGGCAACAAGCCATGGCTTTGTGAAGGCTTTGGGGCAGGAGGACCTAGGGCAAGGAGGCTGCATGTTGTCCAGAGCTGAGATGACTCTGGAAGGATCAGGGGCTCTGGAGCTATGCAGGGGTCTGCCCGGGGCCCCTACCCTGTCCAATACTTGGTGACCTAGAAAGACAACCAGAGCAGCCCAGGCTGGTCCGTGGGAGACGGCAGAGCGGGAACAGGAAAAGCCCTTGGAGAGAGAGAGCTTGGAGAGCCAAGTGCTGCTCGCTGGGTGTTCGCCCTTCCTGGGATGGGTTTCTCGCTGTTGGTTGGTGGTGGGATGGGGAGAGACAGGTTAGCGGCGCTGCCAGGCTGCAGTTACTGGCTTTGAGTGTTTTCATTTACGTCCTCCTGGGCTTCCTGCCTTCTGCTCTCTGTCACCTGGAATTAGGACCCAGGTGATTAGGCTTGAGGTAATGGGGCATCTTTCATTCTGGCCTCTGGCACCAACCATGGGGTCCTGGCACTGCAACGGAGCCCTGAAGTCACGTTTCCTGATGGGGCCTGTCGGTGGTGCTGCCTGCTGGGTGTTCAGTCTGGTCATCATACACCAGGCAGTCAGACTGTCAGGCAGACAAGGTTACCTCTGACACTCTATCTGATGGTCTCAATGTCAGCATCACTGCGATCTCCTGTGTGTGGAGCCCTGGGTTGGTGCACGGCAGGTCAGCACAAGGGGGTGAAAAGTAAATCAGTGCAGTTTCCCTGCTATCAAAATCCAGAATGGGTATTTCTTCTTGAAGAAGAACAGATGTGAGTTACTCAGATGGCACTGAGTGAGCCCTGCCCTGTGCTAAGCACTCAAGAGGCCGAAAGATGAGCTCCTGTTCTCACGGAGTTTATACTCTGCTGAGAGGTCAGAGCTCACATACATGAGACAGTGTGGCCGGGAGTTCTCACCCACAGGACCTGCTCTGCACTGGCTGCTCGGCGAGCCTGACTGCACTGACCCTCACAGCTCTGTTGTCCCATTTTACAGCAGGAAAGACTGAGGCTCAGGGCAGTGAAAGGACTCTCTGAGGTCCTCAGCCAATAAATGGAAGAGAATAGAGAAGAAGGAAGCCCATGTGGGCGGGGAGTGCCCACAAAGCTTCATGCAGGAGGAGGTTTGGCTGCGCCTGGCACAGGCCAGGTTTTAGTAAGTAGAAGACCAAGTGAGGAAAAGCGGGCGTGAGCACCATGCTCACTCCCCTTAGAAGTCAGTCCCACCCTTGTTTCCTTGCAGTACCCACATAGCTCTAGGTGTCCAGTCCAGCCATGAATTGGAGGACAAGCTCTGCAGAGGTGACAGGAGGGTCCCAGGCCCTAACCGTCACCCAGCCGACATGCTGCCTATTCCTTCTGTCCTTTGTGCAGCACTCATTCCAGAGCCTTCTCTCTTTGCCAGACTCTACTGAGGCTCTGGGCATTAGAGAGGAGGCTGCATGGCCTTTGCCCTCCGTGTCTTGTGGGAGACCATGACGTGAACAGGGGCCATGCCTGTGGTCAGTTCTAAATCCCCGGGTTCGCGTTCATGGTGCACACCTGGCCCTGGCCTCTTTTATTTCATTCCCATCTCTAATAGATATTTACTGAGCACCTACTATGTGTCAGGGCCTGCAGGACACCAGGTGGTGAGCAGAAGTACCAGTCCCTGCCGCAGGCTACTCACAGGGTAGAAGGGAAGCCAGATGTACAGCTGTGCCATGAGTGACAGGAGCAGAAAGGGGAATCCATCGGAATGGCACCCAACCTAGTCTTAGGGGTGGTGGGTGCCAAGGAAGGCTTGTGCTAGGTGAAACCCACTGCTGGTGCCCAAAGAATCATATGTCAGCCGAGTAAGGGAAGATGTTCCAGGCCCAAAGGCTGAGAAGTGAAAGGGATGAGAGCGTGTTCAAGACTCAGATACACTGCTGTGAGCAGAGATCACAGGGCCAGATAGTGCTGCATCTTGTGCGTTGGCTTTCCTCCTGAGGCAGGGAGGCATTGAAGGAGCTCAAAGGAAGGATGGGTTTGCCGTCTTTTCCAGTGTTCTGTGGTCAGGGGCCTTCGCTCTTCCCAGTCGGGTCGGAACCACACTCAGGTGGTTCACATTGGATAAATGTGACTGGCCTCATGCTGTGTCCTGAAAAACAAAAAACAAGCCCCCCTGCCAAACCCAGCTCTGCCATTCACGGAGCACCCAGCACCTGCCCCTCCTGGAAACCCAGGGCCTGGCTATTCTTGGCAAGTCTTAAGCTCCCTCTTTCCCCCTGGGTGGAGGCCCTGACTGAGGACAGCCCGTGTCTGGGGACAAGCTGACCTCCAGACTTCTCCAGCTCCTTGGGACTCCTTTAGCATCTGGTCTTCCTCCTGCCAGCTGGTGCAGCCGCAGTGGACTGCTGATGCGTATCCTGGCCTGCCTGGGGAGTGGCGGGGGCGCTGGGTGGCCAGGGAGTTGGGGGTGGGGGCGGACCGGAGGCAGGACTCAGCTGGCTGTGAGCCCCCCGCCTCACTTCCACCATCTCCAGCGCTAGACACGCCGTGAACCTGCTTTCCTTCCCTCTCTTGACTTCAGACTGACTATCAGACTGAATAGTGCTCTTGCAGGTGCGGCCTGCCTCACTGTGAGCCGGCTTCTCCCCTGGGCCTGGCGGGGAGGGGGTGAACTTAACCAGAGGCACAAATGGCTCACTGTGACTCCCTGATGCGTGGCTTCTGAAATATTTATCAATGCTTTGGAGATGAAAAGCTCCTGTTATTACCGTGTGGGGGCTGGCACCCACGGGCCGGGCAGCATTCCTCGACCAAAGCCAGCGGGGAGCGGGTTGTCTGAGCCCTGCTTTGTTTTCAGTGGATGTACTATTTTGTTTTGTTTGAGGGGCGACACAGTTGTTCACTACTATACCCCTCAGTAGTGAGGGGTTGTGTTGGTTGCCTGAAACACAATGCCTGGAACAGAGGAGACCCTCAATTGCTGAATGAATATTTCGTAAAGGAGGAGGGGGTTATTAAAACAATATCTATCCTTAACTCTACGTTGTTACAGAAGGGCTTTCCCTTTTGAAGGTGGCCTTTCAGGCCTGCCTACACGCAACTAAACTTTTCCATAACAGCGTCACACTCACACCTCATTTCGTAATCTTCTGCTTTCACATCGTGTTATTTAACGGTATTTGCTACTCCCCAACATTCAAGGTTTGAGCACTGTCATGGTTTTCTTTTTTAAATTTTTTCCTAGATCACATCAAAGTGAGTCAGCCTACCCCATGCCAAAGTTGGAGAGAAATCTATTCTTGGTCTTATTTCCCATTCCTCCTATAGGCCCATATGTGGTTCAGGGAAATAGAGGCAAGGCCTCAGGTCTTCAAGCCATGACAGCTTGAAGGGATGCCCAGCTCCCTTCCCACCCCACCCCACCATACCTTCATCCCAGGCACAGGGGGATCTGCTGAGTGCAGAGAGATGCCAGACCTTGTAGCATGCCTGTGGCTACCACCTCCCAGTCCCCGGCACAGACACCCCCACTTCCAGCTGTGTTCACCCCAGGTCCTAATGGCCTGATCTTCAGAGAGGCCTTTGAAATGCAAGCAGCTGGCGAGTCTATTCACCCAACCTCCACCCCTGAAAGTGACCTAGAGTTCCCTGTAAAAAGGCCATCCTTCCAAAAGAGAATGAGGACAATAGAAGATAACATTTTCATTTTTAGCGTCTCCATACAATAGCCAGAACTGGACAGAAGTTAATTATATATCACTCGTGTTATCCGTGTTGCTGCATCAGCTTTGGAATGCTCCTTTTCAGATTTATGTATAGCTGGTCTCATTCCTCAAAGGAGTTCAGGCAGCTACAAGAATGAGGACAATGAAACAGAAAAAAATATATAAATTAAAAAATCACGACCAAGGAAAACGCGGAGCGGAACACAATGTCAATGATCACACATTTCCTGACTGTAGAGTCTGCCTGGAGTTGCCATCCCCCATTTACTAAAACAGCCGCTCCCGTTAGATGTTTCCAGTTTACTTCATTTCAGTGCTTCTTTGCTGTGGTTGCAGTTTTCGTTTCGCTGTGACAGATAGTGCTGCGGCTCACACTGTCTTACTGAGAGCTTTGTGCTTCTCTTGAGTGATTATTCAGGATAAATTCCTAAGAGAGAGATTACAGGATCAGAAGGTCCGAATTTCTGTGCAGCTCTAGCTACAAAGCACCAGATTGCTTTCTGAGTGAGTTGTACCGGTTTGTAATCTAACTTCCTGGCCTGTTCTTTAGCTGGGTGTTGAGCCCCCGCATGTGTGGCAGCGGTCTTGGCCTGGGGCAGGGTGGGGTGCACAAGTTCTTGTTGACAGGATGGGCAGGAGAGGAACAGAAGGTGCCATCTGCCCTGAGGGAGCTCCGTGGAGGAACTGCCTGTAGGGGAGGGGCGAGGCTACCTGTCTTTCTAACTTTCTATGGTGATGGTCAAGGGCCCAGGCCTGATGGACATCCTCCTCTCCCTCCCTCTTCCCAGCCAGTGATGGCCATGCTGTGTTCTGTGTCCCAGATCTGGGTTCCCTGTGCTGTGGGAAAACCAATACTGCTTATATCCTGCCCCCTGCAGTGTAAGAGGGCCATGTGGGAGGGCTGTGGCATTGTGGTGGGCACCAGGAGACCATGGAGCCTTTGTCCAGGAAGACCAGTCAAAGCACCGTCATGTATGATACTAGTGTTGACAAAAAGCCTTGTGGTCAGAGGGATGGGCAGTGCCCCAAGGGCTCCAGCCATATCTTTTCCATGAGACAGGGAGCCCTCCAATGGCAGGGCCCATAGATCAGGAATTCCCCAAAGATGGGAACAGTGTCTTCCCTATTTGCTCGAGAGCCCCACATGAGCATGTTCCCTGTCTCCCAAGCTATAAGGTGCCTCCTGGGAGCATAGTTCCTTACCTCCTTCCTCAGTCTGGGAGCCCCATGAGGGCAGGGACCATGTTCTTCCTCTCTCTTGGGGTTCCACATCTCCAACACACACCATGGATTCTCTTGCTGGTGCTAGACTCTTGGAGTAAGTAGACAGTCAGCTTCTTGGAATGGTGTTGAACATCTGGAATTCTTCAGAGTGTCAGACACTTCACCATTCATTGAACAGGGGCCATGTGCAAGGCTGAGCCCTTGGCCTCTGGCTCCTGGCCCCTTCTGCTTTCATCTGGCTAATTGCAGAACCAGATGCAATTAGCATCTGGCTGGTCTGGAAGAGGCTCCAGGAAGGAAGGGGGAGGAGGTGGAAAGGTGGCAGCTAGAATGGGCATCTCTTACTCCAGGAGGGCTGCTCTCCGGAAGTTTGGGCCCGGGGTCAGGGCTGCCTCGGGCATCTCACAGATTGGGCCAGAGGAGCAGGGCTAAGCTAGCTGCCCGGGGGCTGTAATACTCAGGTAGCACTGAGGCTTCATGGAGCCCATTCCCTACATACCTGCTCTCACCTTGGAGAGCGCCTGAGTGTGGTAACAAGTAGGTCCAAGTTAACAAAACTCAGGGGATAGAAACTGAGGTCCAGGGAGGTAAACGATCAGCCCAGGATTACACAGGTTAGAAAAAATGAGGACTCCACCCTGCTCTGACTTTAAGTCCAGATCTCTTTGCTCTTTGGGGTCCCTGTGACGAGTCTGAGGACTGCACTGTAAACAGAACAAAGACGGGGCCTCTGTTGCAGGAAACCGACTGCCCCACCTAGGCATGGACTCTCAGCCTTAGAGCTAAGGCAGTCCCTGCTTCGAGCTGTCCTCAGTCACTGATACCTCAGTGTGAATGAGTTTGAAATCCTTCCTAAGAGCCTTGAGAGAGTGAAAGTGTTCATTGTCCGACACTTTGCGGCCCCGTGGACGGTACCCCATCAGGCTCCTCTATCCATGGGGATTCTCCAAGCAAGAATACTGGAGTGGGTTGCCATTTCCTCCTCCAGGGGATCTTCCTGACCCAGGGATTGTACTCAGGTCTCCCACACTGCAGGCAGATTCTTTACCATCTGAGCTGCCAGGGAAGTTCTAAGAGCCACTGGGAATCCTCTAAGCCTCAGTCTGGGCAGATTCAGCGACCAGAGACAGAGGAAGGAGAAGCAACCTGGTGCCCTCAGAAACATGCTGCTGACCTCACGTTTGACCACAGGCCGCCAACTCTCCAATCCTTCCTCCTGCCACTTTCTCGCAGGGCCTTCTTCACACGGTCCACATGGAGCAGAGTAAGAGCATCTCAGCCTTTCTTTAGAGGCTTAGATGGCTCCAGGACAGGGGATAAGCGTCTTGAGGGCACATGGTAAGGAGCTGGAGGTGCCGTAGGGCTAAGATTTCTGCCCCTCCCAGGCCCCAGCTCCACCCTGCAGTCTGGGTAAGGACCCCAGAGGCTGCCCTGCCTCCAGTCCAACCTGGGAAGCTTCACCTCCTGCTGTCTTCTTCATCCTGCTAAACTCCCTCTGTGCTTCCTCCACAGTTTTCATGAACACGGCCATCCCCATTGCGGCTGTCCTCATCGTAAGTGGACCCTTTCTCCATCTCCCATTGTGGGGGGGCGGGCAGTGGGGATGTCTGGAGTGGGAGATTCCCAGGGTTTGGCCTTTCTGCAGAGGGGCTTCAGAAGCTAGGTTCAGCAGGGGCACTGAGAATGGGGTCATGGATGGCAAGTCTGTCTGTATATGGAGCTGGTCCCTTCTCCACACCCCACTCCAGGCAAACCAGACCTCTGCCTCCCAGCCTGGAAGACCTGATGCTTACTCTTGAGAGCAATTAAACTTTCTTTAAAAAATTGCCATCAAACTTCTTCATTATAAAAGTGAGACACATTTTTGTAGAAATGTTGGGAAATTCAGAAGGGAAAAGGCAAAGAGAACTTAAATCACCCATAATCCCACTGGCAACAACTTCAGTGTGTTTCTTTCCAGTCTTTTCTTGAGTCACAGAATACAGCATTTTTACAAAAATAGGATTGTGCCTCACACGCAGTTTTGCAACCTTTTTAAAAGTTAAGAATATGACACGAACAATTCTCCATGTCATTAAATATCACAGTGGTGGTTTTCTAAAGCAATTTTGGCCAGAGCTGTGTGGGAGCTGAGCAGTGGGGGCCAGCAGCACGCCCCTCCAGAAAGGCCACACGCCCACAGCCCCTTCCCTCAGGACTCCCATCCTTGGCTTCTGTGACCGCTGCAGTTCTTTAAAAAGATGCATTTCTTTCCCCCGGGGCCGGAGTCCCTGAACTGTGTCAAGTTCACAGCCTGTCAGTCACGCTTGGGAATTCACTTTCAACATGATTTATTGGGCTGGTTCCCGGCCTGGCTCCTGGGGAACTCTGGGTAACAGAGGTACTGAGCCAAGCCAGGTAGCCAGAGGCTGGGGGGGGGGAGGGGGGCACAGCTGAGAAGATGGTTTTGTAATTAGCATGTTTGCATTTTCTGGCTGAGGACTGTTGTCTGAGAGTGGGCAGAGCTGACCTAACCTGAGGACTCCTGGTGTTCCTAGAATGAAGGAGGCAGGGCCAGGAGGGGTGGTTCCATGGATGACTCTGAGGATGACAGCATCTCCAACCAGAAGCTCCCCTGGGTCCCTTGCTCCCCCTTCTGGTTTCCTTCCCCGGGGACTGAGGGCTGCCCACGTGGGAGGGGCCGGTGCCCTGAGTCACGCTCTCTCCCATCTCATTTGTGCCTCTGTCCACAGACCTTCGTGGGCCACGTCAGCTTCTTCAGAGAGGCCGACTTCTCCCCCTCGGTGGCCTTCGCCTCCCTCTCGCTCTTCCACATCCTGGTCACGCCACTGTTCTTGCTGTCCAGTGTGGTCCGGTCCACAGTCAAGGCTCTGGTCAGGTGAGAGGAGGGATCCAGCCAGGGCGACAGTCAGGCTGCTCATGTGTCAGGCCCGGGCTTCCTCCAGTGACCACGGTAACCACAGCTGCTTGGTCCTGGGACACGCCTGCCTGTTGATGTGGGCATCGCTGAAGCTGGTTGTGGTTGGTCAGAGGGACATAGTCCATGTGTAGCTCCCCTCTACTCCATCCCCGAGAAGGACTAGCCAAATTTCTTATGTCCTCCAAGGAGAGGGAACTCAATGTCACCTTCAAGACAACTCCATTAAAAAAAAAAAATCGACCTTGAGCTGAACTTGGTATATCCTCATAAATTCTAACCACTGCTACAAGTTCTGCCTTCCAGAGCCACTCAGAATGAACGTCATCCCTCTCCCACATGATGACAGCCCTGCAGATGTTAGCAGACATCCCTGAAATCTTTGTCTTCCCCAAGCTGAACACCCACAGTCTCTCCACGGGACTCAGCGCCTTCACAGTCCCGGTCGGGGAAGAGGCTTTCCCCAAGGGCCTGCACCCCCTGTCTCCAACTGGCCTGCACACTGGGAGGCCCCACTTCAGGGCTCAAGTCAAGTGGTGACTCTGCCACTCTCCCAGAGGCATCGCCTTCTTGGGAGTGAAAGCCTGGAGGTAGATGGCTGAGGCTCTGGCTGGGGAATGCCACAGCTGGAGTGTGAAAATCTCCCGAGGCCTCTGAACTAGCTTTGTGAAAACAAGGGCCAGGTGTGCCTCTGGGCAGAGCTGGCTATGTCCTTCCTTATCACCAGTGGGACCAGACAGGAACAAACGTCCTCTGCACTCAAACCCCTCCAGCCTTGAGGGAAGTGACATCCCTCTCCTGGATCCTGGCAGGTCCAAGGCAGCTGGCAGGAGGGGTGGCTGTTGGAATGAAGTAGCTGATGGAAAGCGGTCGAGGATGGAGGGGCATAACACAGCAGAGCTGTGGTCATGGGAGAATCTCACTAGGAAGTAGCTGGCTGGAAAGGGATTAGCTCCCATTTCCAGGGTCAACTGTGTTGACTCACTTTTAGTGACGTTGTGAAACTACTAATGATTAACCCTCCTCCCCCACCCCTACCCCAGCCGATGATTCTGTGTAGAACCCAGATATTCAAAGGTGTTACAACCATGGGAAATCTCTTGCCTGACCCAGAAGCATTTCTATATAAATACTCCTCATCTCACTTCAGGATAGCTACAGCCTTTTTAAAGGAGACCAGACTCTGGGCTGAAAGTGGGAACAGGACACAGCCTGAAGCTTTACCCTAAGTCGGCTCCATCTCCCACTTCTTGCCCCCACACCACCCCACCAAGCTGTGTTGGAATGGGGACAGAGGGAGAAGCAGGCAGAGGCTGGCAGTCTGCTCCTTGGATGGGGAGCAAGTGTTGTGCTCAGAACAGAAATAGAGGTAGGGCTGGCCCCCAGGCTATTGGAAATTTAAGCAAAAGGTGGGATTGTATGAACAATTCTCAAGATTCCCTAGACACCTTGCCCACCCCTAGGGATAAGAGAGAATGAATCAAGTGAAGCTTCTGGAACCTCCTCTGAGTTCATAAGGAAATCCTTGGGGTGAAGAATAGCCTTTTCCTCCATGAGTTGGAAATAAAGCTCTTCCATACCTCCCCCAGCAAGATCAAATTATTTAATGGGGATTCAATTATGTGCTTATGAAGTATTTAACAGTGTCCGCTGTGTAGTTAGTAGCTTAGTCATGTCTGACTCTTTGTGACCCCATGGACTGTAGCCTGCCAGGCTCCTCTGTCCATGGAATTCTCTAGGAAAGAGTACTGGAGTGGTTATCCATTCCCTTCTGCAGGGGATATTCCTGATCCCAGGACTGAACATGGGTCTCTTGCATTGCAAGCAGATTCTTTACTATTTGAGCCACCAGGGACGCCCCAACTCAATGGTTAATAACCAATCCTAATCCTAACTAACCTATCAGAACTCTAATAGTAACGCCCAACACCAACCATCCTTCAGTCTAATAACCAGACTAACCAACTAACTTTAAACTAACCCTAAAACTAGTCAGTCCCTCCTAATCCATGCCCTAACCTACTCCAGCTGACTAGTCAACCCTAACAAGCCCTAGTAACTCCTGTTGCCCCCACAGAATGGCCCTGGTCTGTCCCCTCCCGTGTGGGCTTTGTGGGGGCCACAGATGGAGCCTGAAGTCTTCTCGGAGCTGCTCTCTCAGGCCTCGCCCTCCTTCCTCTCCCCTCCCCTCTGCCCCCCGGCAGGGTGAGGGGTGTCTGCGCTTCCTCTGCAGCGTGCAAAAGCTGAGCGAGTTCCTGTCCAGTGCAGAGATCCGCGAGGAGCAGTGTGCTCCGCGAGAACCCGCGCCCCAGGGCCAAGCCAGCAAGTACCAGGCGGTGGTGAGTGCCCCCCTGCCCCTCACCCCCCATCCCGGTGTATTTCTCTAACGCCTGCAGCTCCAGCCCTGCTGTTGTCCTGCCTCAGCTTCCTTGCACTGCTCCCAGCCCTTGGGCCCTCACCTCCTCTAATCAACTCCAGCCCCTCAAGGTTGTGAACCGCAAGCGTCCAGCCCGGGAGGATTGTCGGGGCCTCACGAACCCACTGCAGAGCCTGGCCCCTGGCACAGACGGGGATGCTGACAACTGCTGTGTCCAGGTGAGTCCTAGACCCTGCACCTCCATGCCCTGCCACTCAGCATCATCTCCACAAGGAAGCACAACATCTGAAGGACCAGACACCTGTGTCCTGAGGCCTCTGCCCTGAATGGAGGTCACCCTGCCTGCCTGTAGTGTCCATAGGAGTCCTGAGACCAGGGCCAGTGCTTCAACCTCCACCAAGTGGGGGGACCTGTGGCCATCCTCTGGGGAGGGTGCCTCAGCTAGAGGTCTGCGTGAGAAGGCCATGCCCCCACTCCCCCTGCACACTGGGAGGTGGACTGGAATCGGTGTGTTTTCTGGGGCTTGGTTTTTTGTTTTTGCTTTCATGGGGGAGGGGAGGCAACCAACCTCAGCTGCCTTTCTGTTCTCTTCTGGTCGGTGGGTGCCCCTAATGAAGATCATTGGAGGCTTCTTCACATGGACCCCCGATGGAATCCCCACACTGTCCAACATCACCATCCGCATCCCCCGAGGTATGGCCGGCTCACCCCTCCATCGTGGTCTAGGGGTGTCAGGACCGACTGAGCAGCTGCTGCATGTGTACTCTTGGTGGGCGCTCTGGGCTACGAAGGCTAGAGAGGGGCTGGGCTCCTTCCTTGGGGAGTCCAGGTGCTTGGTGGGAGAGCCGCAGCAAGGACAGGGCAAGACAGCGGGGCCTTGATGTCAGACCATCTGTTGCAGACAGAGTGGGTGCTTCACAAAAGGAAAGGTGACCCCCAGGAGCCAGGGAAGGTGTCATGGCAGAGCTGGGGACTCCGAGAATGAGCAGGGGCCTTCAGGCTATGAGCAGGGTGGACAGAAGCAGCAGCATGAGCAGAGCTCGGGAGGAGAAGGATAGGGTGGCCTCTGTGGGGACCAGGAGGCCCTGAGCTCACACTGGAGAGCATTGGAGAGAAAAGTAGGCCGTCAGGAAAGGGCAGGGAATTGGCAGTAGAAGGATGTGGTGAGCCAGAGATAGGGTGTGGGTTTCCAGAAGGAAAGGCTCGAAGGAGGAGAGGACTCCCTGGGGATTCTAGGTAGGAGAAGAGCAAGTGGGGGCCCCAGAGTCGGGTATATCTGTCTGCCTGTCTGTCTGTCTTTCTGGGTGGTAGTTGTTCAGACTCCTTCTGGCCTCAGTTCCACCTGCCGCCCTCCCTCCCTCCCTGCAGGCCAGCTGACCATGATCGTGGGGCAGGTGGGCTGCGGCAAGTCCTCGCTCCTCCTCGCCACCCTGGGGGAGATGCAGAAGCTCTCGGGGGCCGTCTTCTGGAACAGGTACTGTGTGCATCTTCCGGGCTCAGTTAGTGGGAAGACGGCGGGCAGGCGGGCAGCCCTCCTTGCAACCATTCTTCTCAGTGCAGGGTGTGTCACGCATGTATTGAGTGTGTTCTGTGAGCACTCAATGAAACCAGCTACTTGCTATTCTTGTTACCATCATTAGTACTAGCCCTCACTGTGTGCCAAGGACTTCCCTGGTGGCTCAGATGGTAAAGAATCTGCCTGCAATGCAGGCACTTGGGTTCTATCCCTGGGTTGGGAAGATCCCCTGGAGAAAGAAATGGAAACCCACTCCAGTATTCTTGCTGGGAAATACCATGGACAGAGGAGCTTGGTGGGCTACAGTCCCTGGGTCACAAGGAGTCAGACACAACTGAGTGACTAACACTTTCACTATGTGCCAGGTACTTTGCTAAGTCCTCTGCACACACTATTTCATTTAATCCTTATGAAAACCAGCAAGGTGAGTACTATTAACAGATCTCATTTTGTACAGAAGGGCCAAACTATTTGCCCTAATTCACCTACCCAATAAGTGGCAGAGCTGGAATTCAAACTCAGTTCTGTTTGACTCCAAACTCTATGTTCCCTCAGGCGCACTGCCTCCCGGTGCGGGGAACTATAACACGAACGTTGGTTTCTTGCTTGGTCATCAGCAAAGCTGATACAGACCAGTCAGTGCGTATTTCAAGGCACCAGAGATAAATCAGGCAAATGTGGGATTCTGGGCAAAGATCGCTATCTTATTAAAGAGCCGAACCCCAGCCTGAGTCAATCGTGAATCTCTATTATTTATAGCTACCTATTTCCAAAAAGCAGTTTAAACTAGCTGATTAAAGTTACATATACGATAAAGCTTTTTTAAAAGTAAGAAAAGAAGAGACAAGAAATGAAGAGGGTGGGAAAGCTGTTCAGAAACCTGGGCAGAACACGGCTACTGCAGTCAACATGTAACCTGGCTTAGAGTCCACCCACCCTCTTGCCCCCCAACTCCTCCCTGCCCCCAAGTATCCAAGAGAAAGAGGGATCTGATCAAGGTTTCAGGAATAAAAGTCGAGGCCAATTCAACAGAGGACAAACTTTCCCTAGCGATCATTTCTAGGGGCAAACTAGCTTCCAAGATGTCAGGTTTTTTCACCAACTTGAGAGCAGACAGCAGAGAGAAAGGCCTTGGAACAGGCACCCCCATTTCCTGCTTTCCCAAAATGCCCCTGAACAGTGCACCCAACAAATGGCAAGTTTCCTTCCTCAACGGGGCTATGGGCTGGCAATGAGCTCCTTGGATTTCCTATAACTTCAGTCTCAGAAACCTTAATTACACTGGGAATGTGGTGTGTCTGGGGCACAGGGTCTCTGCCTCCACTCCCCATCTTATTCAGGTGTTTCTCCACACAGCCTGACTGGAAAGGTCCAGGCATTGGATTGCCAGACCCTGGTGCCAACTGCCTCTCAGGGCTTTGGAGGGAGGAGCCCTGCCCCGGGCTGCCTGTGTATATTTGTGACAGGAAGACAGGAAACCCCAGTGAACTTGAGCTGAACAAAACAACTGATAGTTACTGGGCACCTGCTACGGGCAGGCCCTTTGCTAAGTGTACTGCACACACAGCTCATTGAATCCTCTGGCTGGGTGTTATTACCCCATTTCACAGAAGTAAGAACTGAGGACAGGGAGGTGGGGTGACATGCTCAGCGTGTGGACCGGAGTCCCAAGCCCGGACTCTTTCCCTCAAGCCTGCCTGCTGCCTTGGGCTGGGGTCCCTTGGGTCTTAGCTCCAGAGATTATTCTCCAATTTCCATGTAGAGGGCAAGCGGGATCCAGGCCCTCTCTCAGGGCAGGGTGGGATTTCCTGGATGGGATTACACTGCTCAGAGACTGGGGTCACTCCTAGATTCCCGTTTCTGCATCCAGCTCAGCCCTCTCTGAGCCTGTCCCCTGTGTCCCACTTCCTTCATCTCCTCCCCAGCCCGCTCACCCTCGGGTGCCCTTTTACACCAGCATCAGACCTCTCTGTCCTCTGCAGAGGCCTCAGCCTCAGCTCCCACCTCCTCTCCAAGCTCTCAGGGTCTGACTGCTCCTCTTCTCTCTTCGGAAGCCCCTGTCCCAGCCCCAGGGGGTCTCTCCAGAGAGTTGGAGCAACTCTTTGGGGCAAGATTACTGTGTAAGGCACTTTATTTGCTTCATTGTCTTGGTCAGTCTTCACCAAATGCTATGAGGCAGCCGTTCTCATTATCCCCATTTAACAGATGAGAAAATCTGCCCCAGCCCCAGGGGATTCAGGGTCCTCTCCAGGGAGTTGGAGTGGCTCTTGTGTACAAGATTACTGTGTAAGGCACTTTATTTACTTCACTGTCTTGGTCAGTCTTCACCAAACTCTATGAGGCAGGCATTCTCATTATCCCCTTTTAACAGATGAGAAAACTGAGGTGAAGCAAGTTGCCCTGGGTCACCCAGCTCTTAAATGGCAGAAGTGGAATGTACACTTAAGTAGTGCTCAAGTGCATGGGCTTTCCACTGTGTGCTGAGAGAGAAGGGGCTGGAGAGCAACATGAAGAAACAGCCCGCCTGACGTTCTGAAGGCCAACAGCCGCTATGGCTATGATACCCTGACCCCCGACCCCAGCAGAACCACCACATCGCTGCTCACAGCTCTGTCTGCATGGACACTCACTCTCCTCAACAGGCAGCTTGGGCCCCACATCCTGGTTCTGTTTGAGGCTCAGGGAGGATCTCATGTCTCCAGAAGCTATTTTGTCCTCTTCCATGGCTCAGTTTCCTTCCCAAGCATAGCAAGCATGTCAGGGTAGCCTGCAGCCCACCCTGAGAAGCTGTGAGAATTCATTCATGACTCAGCTTGTGCTCTGGTTTCTCTGCGTTGATCTATTAACTCGCCCCATGTTCATCAAACACCTGCTGTACGCCAGACCCCAGTCACAGCAATAGGAATGCAAAGATCATGAAGACGTGGCCTTGCTTCCAAAAGAGGGGAACAGATATCCAGTACCATGGTGCCACCTCCTGCCACCATCAAGCACAGAGGATCAGTGAACAATGTGTTCAAGGAGAGAAGACTCATGTGGACATGGTGTCTTGAGTTTTGAAGGACCCCTGTGGCTTCATCAGATGCAAGAGGCAGGGGTGGGAGGGGAAGGTGTTCCAGGCAGGGGTATCAGGGTGGGCAAAGGCATGCTGATGTGAGAGGATGTGGTTCTGGTGCCCGGAGCAGCGGGGGTGGGGGGAACTGAAAATGTGGGCTGAGCTGAGGTCAGACACCCTGTGTACCAGGCCCAGGAAATAAGATTTAGTCTGAAGGCTGTAGAAGAAAAGTACTGATGATACAGGATGAGGGATGGGGGAGAGAGAGGCCACAGGAAGGGAGACCAGCCCTGAGCTCATTACAGTAACTGAAGGAAGGAGTAGGCTGGCCAGACATGGCTCATTGGCTTCATCTGCTCTCAGAATCCTGGCTCATACACAACTCTGCCTGGCCCACCTACCCTGGGCAGTGAGTTAAGTGTAGGGGCTGTATGTTGAGGGCCCTTCTCCGTTACTTGCAGGAGCTCCATGCCTCAGACCTTGGGCCCGGGTCTGCAGGGAGATGATGCACTTGCAAAATGAACCAAGAGCAAAATAGTGTTTGACCCAGCAGCCCCTCCCAAGGGCCTGCCTGTTTGCAGCCAGAGGCGAGGGTGATGCCAGGTTGCTCCCGTATTTTTTTTAATCCATACCAGGGCTGAGACCTGGTAACCAGGCAGCCAGAAAGAGTCCCCGGAGGCACAAGGCAGGGATTTGGGGGAGTAGGAGGCACACAACAGAGAATGGTCTGGGAGACGGGTTTGTGTGTGCACCATTCATTTATTCCTTCCTTGAAAAAGATTAGCAGTGCTGCTAAGCGCACAGGATCAAAAGTTCAGGAGGCAGGCTGCCCGAGTTCAAATCTGGACTCCATCCTTTGGGAAATTCTGTGACCCTTCTGCACCAGTTTCCCCTTATTACCCACGGAGTTAATGTGAGGCTTAACCTGGCACATACCAAGTGACCTATAAATATTAGTGTAAATATTATTCTTTGACAATGTACTTCTATGCCAGGAAAAAAATTCTCCTATTGCTCTTTAATTATACCCCAGCCTGTCTCCCAGGAGAAACTGCAGTGAGCTCCCTGGGGACAAAGATCATATCTTATTTGTCTCTCTGTATCTACACTGCCTTTGCTAAATGAATTCATTTGCTAAATGAATGAACTGGGAACAGTTTATGACCTTTAGGAGACTGCCATTAAATATGTCTTTATGTCTCTCTCCTTCCCACACACCTTGGCCCAGGCTGTTTCCCTCACCCATAATCCTACCAACCAACTTTTCCACCAGCATTTAGAATGTACAAATCCTCTTTGTGCATGCCTCATATCGCATGCTTGTGTGTCTGTCTCCCCCAGGACACAGCTCCTTGGAGATGGGGCTGGAGGGTTATTCCAAAGCGGTGCCCACACAGGATGTGTATTTTGTGAGCCGCTTTGTGTAAGGTACAAACGAGAAGACCTGGCCCCACCCTCAGGGGCTCACCAGTCTTAGGTGGACAGAAGCCTGTGGGGGCCCCAGAGTCCAGGGGTAATGCCCTGAATTCCAGGCTGAAGAATTACTATGGCCGCCCTGAGCAGATCCCACACATCAGCTGCTGGGCTCCAGGTCTCTGGGAAAACTGTGCAGCTTTCAAAATTCTCTCTAATGATACTTGCCTGCCCCGGCCCAGCTCTCTGCTCTGATGCACCATTAGCCTGGAATTTGCAAACTCTCTCCTTGATCATTAAGAGAAAAACATTCTGATAAGTGGTCAAAATTAGCAGATAGACTCCAGTGAAGTTCTTTCCCTGGAAATAAAGAAGAGGGCCATTAGTGTCCACAGTAGATTGATTTTAGATGTCCCCGGGGAGCCAGCAGGAAGCAGGGATCCAAGAAAAACTTAGGGGTGGGAGGAAGATCCCAGCTCCCCACCAGGAACTGCGAACTGGCCTCACTGGCGCTCCCTGCGGCTCCTGCCACCTGCTAGGGTGTGGGGCCCAGGCCCTGCTTGCTCTCAGACACCCTCAGAACATTGCTGCCTTGTGGTGGTTGGCTGTGAAGGCTGCTTCCTGAGACGCCTGATTCCCCAGGGGTGAAAAACAACTCCTCTTAGATTTCCCTGGTGGTCCAATGGTTAAGCCTTTGTCTTCCAATACAGCGGGTGTGGGTTCAATCCCTGGTCAGGGAACTTAAGATCCCACATGCTGCAGGGTGTGACCAAAATGCAAAAAAAAAAAAACAAAAACAAAGATAGGCTCCTCTCAGCATAGCCTTGTGATCCATCTGTTCATACAGTCCCTGCAGCCTTTGGGAAGTTGGGTCAGGAGCTCAAGGTCACCCCAAGTTTCCTGGAGAAGGCAGGTGTGGAGAGACGGTGGGCAGACAGAAGGGGCGCTGTGTGAACGTGACAAGCCTGCCTTGAGAACGGGATGCTCTCTGGTTGTAGTTCTCACTCTGCCACTGGATAACTGTGACACTGAGCAGGTTATTTCACCGGTCTGAGCCTTAGTTTCCTCATCTGAACAATAGCAGAGATTTGGCATTAGGACCCAATAACCTCAGTTGGACAGGGCACTGAGGGTGAAAGGATTTCAGAGCAGCATTAAGTTTCTCTGAGGCGGGATGTGTGGACCATGGAGAACTGTAAGTCCTAACTTACCCTTTCAACCTCAATCTCCGCAACTTTCCTCTTCGTTTATTGTTGAGGGTCTTAAATGAGTGTTGGGGCCTTTGGATTCCTCCTCTGCCTGAACCTTTGAAACTAAGCACTGAGCTGAAAGGATGGTCTCCCCACGCCCCTACTCCATCACTCATTCTCAAACCCCATCCTCATCTTTCCCCCCAACCAACTATGAACTGTGTTGTTAATACATTCTCTCAGTGTCACGGTGAGGTTCCTACCATGACTTCAATTTTATAGATAAGGAAACAAGGCTACCTAAGTAAAGGAACGTGCCTAAGATTTCACAACCAGTGAGTAGAGAAGCCCCTCAGATACACACTTTACAGCCTGTGTTCCTTCCACTTCTCTCACTGCCCGCACTCATGCTAGCTCCTCCTCCAGCCTGGAATTCCCTCCCTCCACTCCCAGTCTCAATCCTTCTTTCTTTGAGGTTCTGTTCACCTGTTAACTTCTATGAGCCCTTCCTCACTTTCTCAGATTTCTTCCTCCTCCAAACTACTTGTAAAAATTACATTTGGACTTGCCTGGTGATCCAGTGGTTAACATTTTGCCTTCCAAAGGTCCTTGGTCCTTTGATCCTTGGTCAGAATGCTAAGATCTAGCATGCCTCACAGCCAAAAAACCAAAACATAAAACAGAAGCAATATTGTAACAAATTCAAAAAAAGACTTTAAAATGGTCCATGTCAAAAAAAATCTTTTAAGAATATATTTTTGTCTGATTCTGAAAGAATGTACATTGAATGAGAAAAGAAGCAAGTGTAAAGAGGGCAAAAACCACCTAATATGAGCACATACACTATCCCACCACCCAGAAGTTTCCAGTCTTTTTCTGCATATTTGCATATGTGTCTATACTTTTCTCCCAAAGTTCTATAGTACTTTCTTGCTCCTACTTTTCTTTTGGCCTCTATAGCTTTCTGACTTCTGTACGTGTCAGATTCACTCTGCCAGTCCATGAGCCGTTTGAGGGCAGATTCTGTGCCATGATTCAGGTTGGCGTGCACACAGGGACCCAGCTCACAGCTGGCTGCAGAGAAGGAGGCGGATCAGAGAACTGGAGAGATTGTCTTCTTAGCTCAGTGTTTGGTCCCAAAAGTGCAGGCAGAGGAGGAACACTCCTTTAAGAGCCCAGCAATCAATGGAAGGAAGTGCATGCCATGTGTACCCTTCTTTACTTTTCAGATTAAGACATACACATACAATGGGGAGGCTCATTCTAGGAAGGCTGGAACTATGCTGAAAAGAGGAGACAATGAACCTGGATTCACACCCCAGCTTCCCCTCTTCCTAGCTCTGACCTTTGGGTACATCAGGCAAACTCTAAGCCTTGGTTTTTCTGTAAGATGGAAAACCTCTTTATAGAGTTGTTGTGAGGATGAAACCATGGATACAAACAACTGCACACAATGCCTCAGGTTGAGTGCCAGCCCCCCTCCCTTCCTTCCTCCCAAATAATTAAAGATGTCTGTTATCAACCTCCATTTATAACAGATCTCCCATATGCTAAGTCCTATGAGGGCCAAAAAAGATGCTCTTCCTGCCTTAAAATTCCACTGGGGATAAAGGACTTACAAAGGAACTTATTAGAGGGGAAAGTAGTCCATTATAAGGGCTAATTGAGCAGCCCAGATAATGATGCAAACTGAGTTAGAGCCGAAGGAGCTCCCTGTGTCCCAGGGTCCTTGGGGAGGCCACAGATGTGCTTCCCTCCAGATAAATAACAGCCTTTGCAACTCTGGATGCAGTCAAGGCAGAAGATTGCAGAGATAAGCTTGTCTGGACTGTGGACGCAGAGTTGGAATTTGGAAGCTTGAGTTTTTTATCTGTTTCACGTTACCAGCTTGTCCATAAATTACAGCAATTTGATGATTAAGCAATATGAGTTAGGTTGAGTTGAGAGAATGAAATGAAACTAATAAAGATAGAAGAATAAGATCATAGACAGTTGATGATTATATATCCATCAAGGTCTCCATTAAGTTCTGCCCCTCAGCAGAGAACAGAAGAAAATTTCATCTGTCTTCTTCCTATCTCTGTTTCTATCCATCCTGATTTTCCTTGCAAGAAATTTATCAGAGCTATGGCCTGGGTAGTCATAGTGAGGCAGTATAACATAGTCATTAAGAGCATGGAGCTTTGGAATCGGACAAATCTATTTCCTCTGCTATTTGCTGGATGTGTGACTTTGGACAAATTACTTAGACTCTCAAAAGTCTCACATTCCTTGTCTATAAAGAGATCTCTTCCATATGGTTTTTTTGAACTTTAAAATAAATAATAGCATTGCGGTGCTAAACTCCAGTAGACAGTGAAGGCCAGGGAAGCCTGGTGTCCTGCCGTCCATGGGGTCACAAAGAGTCGGACATGACTGAGCAACTGAACTGAACTGATTGCAGTGCTTATCACTGTGCTTGTCAAGGTTATAATAAATGTTAGCTGGTTTTATTAAAGTAAGATCTGCATGAAAACAGAATAGATTGATTTTCCCCAAATGTGCATGTCAGAAGTACACACTTCATTGGCAGAAGGTTGCTTCTGGAAGGTTGAGAGGTGGCCTGGGGCAAGAGAAAGAGCACTAGCAAAGCTGGCACCAAAATTCAGGTCACTTCACGCAGCGTTTTTCAAAAAAAAACTTCTTTACTATAATTCACAGTATGAAATGCATTTTATATCACAGTCTGTTACATTTATGCATTGATAGGCAAGAAAAAATTTTGCAGAAAGAATACACATCTTGACCACATGTGGTGCAAACTGGTTTCGGGGTGGGGGAGTTGCATGTTTGTTTGTTTTAGTGCAGGTGCCATTTACTTATTTCAGACCCTATATGGGTCCCATTCCACAGTTTGAAAACACTGTATGAAATGGTTAGGACCTTGGGAAAGTCACTTTCCCTCTCTGAGCCTTAGTTTTCCCAAGTAAAAGCCCATCCTGACACCAAGCCAGCCTCGCTGCTGCTGGGAGTGGTGCCAGGAGCACTGATGAAGCCCTTGCTGCTTGGAGGAAGCCCATCCAGGGGCTGTGGGAGGGACAGAAATTGAGAAGCCACTTGGGGACATTGGGGATGGGTGGGAGGGGCGGGGATTGTGGAGATTGCTTATCCCCAAAGACACAATGTGATGTAAATAAAGGCAATGGGCGGGGGAGAAGTAACTGGTGTTGTTTTTTCCCATTTGTGCCCCAGCAGCCTTCCTGACAGCGAGACTGGAGAAGACCCCAGGTACAGCCTTGGGACTGGGTTGGGAGGGGGTCCCCAATAAAGGGAAGGGCCTTGGGGGAATTCCCTGGTGGTTCGGTGGTTAAGACTCCACACTTCCGCTGCAAGCGACACAGGTTCAACTACTGGTCAGGGAACAAAGATCCCAAATGCCACGCCATGTGACCAATTTTAAAAAAGGAAGAAGAGGGAATACAGGGGAGGGAAATAGTTTTTAAAAAAAGGTCGGGGAGGGGGGAGGGCTAGGCAGGGTGTGTGGGGCAGGGAGGGGTGCTGAGTATAGATTCGGGGCTGTATAGTCCACATACACTTAGAGACATGAAGCCCTAAAATACGTGAGGCATGCATTCTCAAAGAGGGAAAAATCTGGTACTGGAGAGGAAAAACTTAGATATTCCAATGTTTTGTGGCTCTCCAAAGGGCCACAGTATATAAGCAGACGTACAGTGGACCTGTGGTTTTAAAATTTCATAATGGATAGCGTCAGAAAGTGGATTAGTGGGAAGGGAGGAAGGCAATGACTGCTAATGGGTATGGGGCTTCTTTTACGGGTGATGAAGATGTGGATTTAGACAGCAGTGGTGGTTGCACAAACTTATGAATATAATTTTTTTTTAAAAACCCACTGAACTGGAAGATAAATGTGGCAGGGAAAGGACAATTAGGAAAAAATATGTCTAAAATGGCCCTAGGGGTGATCAAGAAAAAAAAGTTGAGAAACAAAGCTATAAGGAGAGAAGGTGGGTATTCCCCAGGCCAGACAGAAAATTCAGTCTTGTTGCTTTATATTCTATGTGCTTTATGTTCTGGTTGTTTAAAACATCCAAGTGAAATAGATTAATGTGGCTGTAAGACCTTCAAAAGCCTCCCTAAGCACACTTCTTTCAGGAGAATCAAGACACCCTGGAGGTGGTGGGAAGTCAGGACTGGGAAGGTCGACTTGACCTTGTAACTCAGCGTAAGGGTCTGGCCTTCACTCTCCAGCTCCACAGAGGTTTCACGTCCCTGTATTTTCTCCGCTGTTTCTCCCACCTTGTCACCAAGTGCCAGGGCCTGATGACAGCCCAGCCTCTCTAGCCATAGTGACCGTAACTCTTGAGCCCAAAAGCAAACCTCACGGTATGTGACAAGTGTGAACATGTGGACGAGAGCAACAGGACAGAATATTTGACACCGGAGCAGTTGGGGTCTGTCCAGGCCACATGGCCACCACAGCTGACCCTGTCCCTCTGGGTGGATCTCTCAGGCTCCACGGTTGTCTTCTGGGAATCACACCTGGAGCCCTTCTCAGCCCTCCAGGTGCCACCCTGAGTTGCATCAGCTGTGGGTTCCCACCCCCGGACTTGCAGGCACCCATGGTGGCCTGTCCCCCCCGGGCTGGCTGCCCAGGGGCAGAGCGCACTCCCTGCCCCAACTGTCTGTGCAGCCGTGTCAGCCCATGAGCTCGGCCAGTGCATCCGAGCCCTGACTCTGAGGCTGGGTCTGCAGGAGCCCCGAGCTGGGCCTCAGACTCCTCTGACATAGGAAGGCCCCCACCACCACCGTGAGCCTACATCCTTCCACTCTCCCTTGCAATTTCACACACCCCGATTGTATCCAGGCAGTGGAGGCTCCCCAGGAGGACCTGTGGCATTTGTGGCTGCAGACTCGTCTCAGGGGCTATCCAGGCAGTCCTGCTGGGTCTGAAGGGGCTGAGAATGTCTACGGAATGCTCAGTCCACGCGGGTGAACCCTGAATATGTGTCTTTCCCTCCCTGCTGCAGCCCCGAGCGGGAGACGGCAGCCGATGCGGACGTCAGGTACTGTGACCCCGAGCACCGCCCCCTGGGGCAGACCTCCTCAGAGGGGGTCTCTGGCCTGAGGAGCCACAGAGCTCAAGAAGGCAGCCCCCCAGGTCCAACCCGGCCACAGAGGAGGCCAGGGAGAGCGCTGTGCTTCTAGCGTGCCTGGGAGACTGCTGCTGCTTCCATGCATCAAGCCCTTCACACCAGATCGTTTTTATCCCTGTGGTCATCTTTTCCTTTTCTTTCTTTGTCTTCAGAAACCATACCACGCTGAACATGATTTCCTTAACACCGCTCTTTTTAAAATTTCCATTTGGAGAGTTAGCTGCTAACATCAAAGTTGAGTGGTTTGAGGGCTACACAAGGAAGGAGGAGATCAGGGTTCAAGTGTTCGCTTATTTGGCTTCTCCCAGGCTCTGGGTAGACCTGGGGAGGGGAACAGACAGCAGGGGTGGGACAGGGAGGGGTGGAGAGCAGGGAGGGGTCGAGGTCCCATATGCCCCAGTCAGCTAAGACCCAGCACCCAAGCCTGCCTCAGGCCTTGGGGGATGGAGAGGCCACCAGGAGCCACACACAGAGCAGATTTCAGCCAACTGCACTTCCTTATCTTCGCGCTGCCCCCACCCCCTAGCCCCAGTTTTATCCGTCAGCTTGGTAACCACCTCTGACAGTGACCCCCTGAGAATGCCTCCCCTACTCCTGCCCTGCTCTTTTCCAGGAAGAGAGGCCCAGTGGCCTATGCTTCTCAGAAGCCGTGGCTGCTAAATGCCACCGTGGAGGAGAACATCACCTTTGAGAGTCCCTTCAACAAGCAACGGTAAACGCCTCCCAGAGGGAGGCAGGCTGGAGGAGGGGAGAAATTGGTCTTATTTCAGTCTCCCTCCCCTGCCCCTAAGCCCAGCCAGCTGCCTGCTCCTCCATCCATCTCCCTCACCCCGCCATCCTGCTCTCCAGTCCACTGATCTGGATTCCAGCCTGTTCCATATGGTCCATCTGGAAATGATCCAGATGTGCTGGACATTGGGGCAGTCCAGCTCCCATGGTTGAGAGGGTAGGAGGGGAGGGAGGTGTGGGCGCACTAGTGCCTCCTCTTGAGGTTGGTGAAAAGGCTCCCCCAGAGCTCTGCCCTTTTCATTCTCATGATTCCCCACCCCCAGCTCTGCAGCTCACACACAAATCCCTCCAGGGCTAATGACTGCTGATATCCATGGAGCTCTTTCCAGAGGCTCTTGGTATTTGTGATTTCTTCTAAGGCTCACACCAATCCCAGTAGGCAGGTACTATTATTATCCCCATTTTATAGATGAGGAAACCAAGACTCAGGAAGGTTAGGTAACTTGCCCAAGACCACCCAGCCAGGAAGTGACAGAAATGGGTTTCAAATCCATCTTCCTAACACCCAAGTACCTGTCACCAAGACGCTCTGATGCCTCCATGCACACTGGCTGGCACCCACCCAGGCTGAGAGCTGGCCAGGGAAGTGTGAGGGGAGCAGGCTGGGTAAATATTTGAGCAGCCATCATCATTTACTGCCTCAACAAATCAGCAGTGATTTTTCCCTGGCAGTGCCCCAAGCGTGGGCTCTGCTCTAGCTTTTCCCACCACACAGGGGCCACAGGCCCTCTCTTGTCACTTACATGGCTATTTGCTCCCATCCAATTTCATCCTTCAAATATTTAACTTGCTCCAAGATGGTGTCAGGTGCTGCCCTCAGCTCTTTTCAAGCTCACGTGGTGTTTACTCACACGCATCAGGAGGCCCATTAAAGCCATCGCTCATCCTGGCACAGCTGCCCGGAGGGTAATGACCCTCTGCAGAAGCTCAGGCCCACCTCTGGCCAGGCTGCTCAGCTGTGTCCCCACCCCGCCTCACTGCAGGTACAAGATGGTCATTGAAGCCTGCTCCCTACAGCCAGACATCGACATCTTGCCCCATGGAGACCAGACCCAGATTGGGGAACGGGTTAGTAGCAACCTCCAGGGGAGTTACTCAAAGCTGGGGTCCTCGGCCTCCCCTGCTCCCCACCCATCACCATCACCACGCCCTGAGATCGTTCTCAGGGAGAGTAGGGAATGTGAAATGAAAGAGGGGGAAGGTTGGAGAGTGCCTGCCATGGAATCAAAATGATATCCTTGAGCCTTGGGCTGGTGTCTGTCCTGGACAAGTTTCCAGTCTTGCTGGGTGCAGAGGTCAGCTTAGCACTTTCCCAGACTGGGTAGGGATTGACGTCTCCACTGACACCCCGAGTATGTACTGAGAGCCGCCCAGCAGTGTGCCAGGCTCAGGGTTGTTCTTCCTGTTCCATCCTCAGGTGGGGTCCCTCCTCCATAAACTTAGATCAATAGGATTCTCCCATGGCTGTCCTCCTGGCGTGTGATTTAAATCCCCTCTTCCTAGGGTTTCCCTGATAGCTCAGTTGGTAAGGAGTCCACCTGCAATGCAGGAAACCCTGGTTCCATTCTGGGTCAGGAAGATCCACTGGAGAAGGGATAGGCTACCCACTCCAGTATTCTTGGGCTTCCCTTGTGGCTCAGCTAGTAAAGAATCCACCTGCAATGCAGGAGACCTGGGTTTGATCTATGAGTTGGGAAGATCGCTACCCACTCCAGTATTCTGGCCTGGAGAATTCCATGGGGTAGCAAAGAGTCGGACGTGACTGAGAGACTTTCACTTTCCTCTGTCCTGGTTTTCATGGGTCAGATGGTCCCTAGCACCTACATGATGAATTGTCAAAGGCTTGGGGATCATTCTCCCCACTTCTGAATGAATTCACTGAACGTGTACAAGTTCCTCCTCTGTACCAGATTAGGAGGGGCAAAGAGGCGAATGAAGCCAAAGAGCTCACATCAAGTAGGGGCCTGGACAGTCTCTGCCGCAGGGCTGTGCGGGCCTGACCTTTCCTCCCCTTTGGCGGCAGGGCATCAACCTGTCTGGTGGTCAGCGCCAGCGAATCAGCGTGGCCCGAGCCCTCTACCAGCACACCAATGTCGTCTTCTTGGTGAGTGCACCAGCCAGCAACTTCCTTGAGGTCCTTGTGTCTGGCTGCCCCCTTGGTTCAGACAGACAGACAGACACACACACACACCATCACCAAACAACATCCCTCTCCAGGAGCAAACTTCTGCCAGAGATATTACCTACTGATCTTTTTTTTTAAATTAATTTATTTTAATTGAAGGCTAATTACTTTACAATACTGTAGTGGTTTTTGCCACACATTGACATGAATCAGCCATGGGTGTACATGTGTTCCCCTTCCTGAACCCCCCTCCCAACTCTCTCCCTACCTACTGATCTTACTGATGGAAAAACTGAGACAAGATTAGTCCAGCTGATCAATGTGGACGTCACACAGCTCTGCAGTAGCCACGAGGGGAGGCGAGCAGTAATTATAGACCCCTTCTTTGTAGAACATCCCCAACCTATTAATACTTATTTAGCCCAAATATAAGAATCACAAATACATGGAAAGTGAGTTGCCACTTCCTGTTTCACGCCCAGAGCAGACGTTGCTAATTGACCTGTTTTCTTTCCCATGAAAACTTAACTTGGCCTCAGAATCCTTCTTAACACAGCACTCCAGGTAACCTCTGATAATCAAACATGAGATAAAACTTGGCTGTACCTGCCCTCCTTCATGCCAAGTTCTGTGTGGTGTGCCTTAGTTGATACTGAAGAATTCCAAGACATAGCCCTTGGCTTCAGAGGCTTAGAATCTAATTAGAGAAACAGAGCTCGCCCATACTCAAGAGCCACAGCCCACTTGAAAGCCAAACTGTGTGACAGACTATGAAGGGCCTTGTCCAGGGAGACAATTGTGAGGACAAGAGTAATCAGGGAGGGCTTCATAGAAGAGAGTATTAAAGAGTGAGTCAGTTAAACAGAAGGAAAGAGGGAGCCATTTGGACGGACCGTTGGAAGAAGGACTCTCAGGTCTCTGATCCTAGTTTTATCCTCCACCCCGCCACCTGCCCACTAAACTCACTGCATAATGGAAAGGTTCACAGTGTTTGTTACCATCTGACACAGGCATAGCATTTTACAAAGTGCTAGCTTATTCATGATCCCTGGTGAGCTTTAAACAACCTTGTTAGAGAGAAGTAAAGTGGATATTTTAATTTATTTCAGCTAACTTTTAAGCTCCTACTCTATACTAGGCACGGGCACAGGGGATACCAGTTCTTGCGGGTCCCACGGTCTGGGGTAGACAAATAGCGATCCGATCTGACTTCCTGCAGGGTATCCCTGGAACAGAGGGAGGGAAGACTAAGCTCAGGTATCAGAAAAAGGACACGGGAAGAGCTGGTGCTTAGGGGAAGTGCTGAAGGATGAATAATAGTTCACCGGACAGACAAAAGGCAGATCAGCACTCCAGGCAGAGGGGAAAGCTTGGGCAAAGGCCTGGAATGGCAGATTCCCTGGAAATCAGAGCACAGGGAGCCTTTACAAGACAGATGGGAAGTGAAGCTGGAACGGAAGACTGAGCAGGTGGGAAAGGATCTGGATTAGGGTGCTAAGGAATTCGGACGTAATAGACTATGGGGAGTCACTGGAGGTTCAGGAGTCAGGAAGTGCTTATGATTAGATCTGTTTGAGAGTGATGACTGATAGCCCATTTTAAGATGAGGCAACTGAGGTCCAGAGAGGTTAGGTACACTATCCAAGGCCACACAGCCCAAGTGGTGTCAGTCCCTAAACCAGAGCATGTACATCCACTGTTTTTACATCCACTGTTACCCACCCCCTTGCTTGCTCCTGTTTTCTCCCATCTACCCAGGATGACCCCTTCTCAGCTCTCGATGTCCATCTGAGTGACCATCTGATGCAGGCCGGGATCCTTGAGCTGCTTCGAGATGATAAGAGGACAGTGGTCCTAGTGACCCACAAGCTACAGTATCTACCACATGCAGACTGGGTGAGGGGCCAGCAGTGGGTCAAACTGTGGCGGGCTATGGTGGGAGAGGCAGTTGGGTGTCTTCAAAGGACTCAATCAGATGTCTCATCAGCAATTGCTGAGGGTCACAGAGCAGAAGAGAGCAGCACTGGATGGCTTCACTCAGGCTGGGCCATCAGGGAGACCTGGCATAGTCCAGGTGTTTGGTGTCACCTAGAGTTGCAGACATCTGCATCCTGACCGGGGGCCCCGGGGATACACACAAGGTCAGCACCAAGAAGTCTCAGAAAGAAGCAGACACTCAGTTCCTACTTCTGTTTCCTACCCGGTTTGATGACTCATTCCCCTGTCCTTGGGGAGTGCCCATGCGGACAGGAGAGGCATCTTCCTGCCCACTAGTGCGTCAGATTCAAGTTGGGATTAAATGGGAAATATGGAAACAAACAATGGCAGTAGTAATAGAAACATCAGTGTCATCAGTAGAATGAAATATCATATCAGTTAAATTTCCATATTCCTCAACATGAAGACAGTAGTTATTTTTCAAAAAATTGGAAAGCATTTAATTTTTAAGATGAAAATTATGTGACTTTTGAAATTGGGGCCTTGCCTGAATCCTGCATAAATTTGTCTGGGAAAATGAGGCCCTTCCTAAGCTTCAGGTCTGTGTTAAATGCCCCTGATAATTCCCCTCAAATAAGTCTTCCTTCTACATGTAGTAAGATCTTCCCTCTACTAGGAATAAAAAGGAAAAAAAAAAATCCAGATTTCTCAAAAAAGCTATTAAAGCAGGAAAAAAGCAGGAGGGGGGGCAGGGGAGGCAGAATCCAGATTTTTAAAATAGCTTTTAAAGGAGATACAAGTTTGTGTCTGAGTTTCTGTGGTGACCCTGATGAGACAATTCAGGAGAATCCTTGGTCCAAAGAAGGCAAACACCGGGGTGCCTGGTTCCTTAAGTGAACAGGACTTCGGGGCATCGATCCTTGAACCCCAGCATGGGGTGAATGGGAGTGAGAAGAGCAGGGTGGGTTTCTGGATTAATGATGAGTCTATGTGAGTATAAAACATTGAATGTTTCAAATAAAATATGTGTTATTGATCCCAAAGAGGCCTCACACATTTAGACCAACAGGTGCTTTGCCAAACACTGGTGGAACCTGTCAGGCCTGCTGTGAGGAGGAGCTAAGGGTAATGAGCTGTTAGCCCATTAAGTGCAGGCAAACAGCTGTCATTGCTGGAGTCTTTGGAGGATAACCAGACAACTTGACCAGGATGCACTAATTTGCTCCGCAAACCCTCCTATCAACCACGGGGCAACCACTGAGAACAACCCCCGAGATGTGCCAGATTCTAAATCCTGGAGTATCCTGCTGAGGGCAGTGGGTGAGCTGGAGCCATTTGTGGTGGGGAAGGGATGCGTGCGCTGTGCACATCTGTCTCAGACCCCTCGGTCAGGCAGGGGTATGACCTCCACTCCCCCGCCTCAGCCAGCCCCCACCGAGTTTGTTTCTGCCTTTTTAGATCATTGCGATGAAGGATGGCACCATCCAGAGAGAGGGCACACTCAAGGACTTCCAGAGGTCTGAATGCCAGCTCTTTGAGCACTGGAAGACCCTGATGAATCGGCAGGACCAAGAGCTGGAGAAGGTGGGTGTAGCCTGGGAGCCAGGCAGCCTGGCCCCTGAGGATAAGGTTCTGCTAGAACCTGAACTCAGAAAGGCCTTCCTGCCCTCATTGGCCCTAGGAAGCCCCCCACCAAACACACACAAAGGACAGATGTGAGAGCTGGGCATGAAATTGCTCCTACTAGACAGCCAGCACCTGTGCCAGCTACCCAAGGCAGAGTCAGGCCAATGCCTTCCCCATGTCCTGAGATAGTCAGATACCATTTAGTTACAAAGCTTCAGAAAACCAACTCAGACTGGCTAAACAAAGAGAAAAAGGGGGTGGGGAGTTAAGGATTTACTGGCTCAGGAAACTAGAATGTCCAGTGATGCTATAGCTTCAGGTAGAGCTGGATCCAGGTGATCAAGCAATATCATCAGGAATCTCATTCTCCCCATCCCTTGGCTCTGCTTCTCTCACACCGGCTTCATTCTCATGGAGGCAGTGAGGGCCATCGGCATCTCAGCCTTCCATTCTTCCAGGTCAGCAGCTCTGCCAGAAAGACAGCACCTGTTTTATGATAGTTTAGCAAAAGTCCCGGGGCTGACTCCTGTTGGTCTGGTTTGGTCATGGGCCCATCCTGAACAAATCATTGTGGTCAGGGATGTGGAATGTGAAGACTGACCAGTCCTGGGTCACATGCCCACTCTGGGAGCCAGAGAGAATGATTAGCCCACCTGAATCACAGAAACTAAGAATAAGGGAGAGGTGGTCTCCCACAGGGATACTGGGATGCTAGTCGCTGATGCAGGGGAAGGAGTAAATTCTGGCAGGCAAATATGTGTCCATCTGGACCATCCTTTAGGCAGGGGCAATTTGCTGCCAGTGGTCATCACCAGGGGTGGTTCCCTCCTACCCCCCTCCCTTTTCCCCTCTGCACACCCTGAGGACATCAGCCAGGCCCCATCTATCTTTCAGGAAACCGTCATGGAGAGAAAAGCTACAGAGCCACCCCAGGGCCTGCCCCGAGCCATGTCCTCCAGAGATGGGCTCCCGCAGGACGAGGAAGAGGAGGAAGGTACAGACAGTGGGACTGGAGTGGAATCATGGCCTGAGGTCTGCTCCACCACGAGGAGACTGAGGGCTGGGGTTCTGGGAGTGGGGAGATGGTGTGCCTCTGATGCATGCCCTCCCTGCCCCGTGCACCTCAGTCTCCCCAACTGTAAGTGGGGCTGATACAACCCCTGGTTCTCTTCAGAGGGGTGTGCAAGGTGAATCCATCAGGGGTTCTTACACCTGCAGAGGACGCGGCCGAGAGCGAGGAGGAGGACAACCTGTCATCGGTGCTGCACCAGCGTGCCAAGATCCCATGGCGGGCCTGTGCCAAGTACCTGTCCTCGGCCGGCATCCTGCTCCTCTCGCTGCTCGTCTTCTCCCAGCTGCTCAAGCACATGGTCTTGGTGGCCATTGACTACTGGCTGGCCAAGTGGACTGACAGTGCCCTGACCCTGAGCCCCATGGCCAGGAACTGCTCCCTCAGCCAGGTGGGTCCGGCAGCCCCAGGGCCAGGGCCAGGGGAGGGGGAGGACTGAGCTCTGGCCGCCCCCCACAGGATGCCAGCCTCATTCTCTGCCAGGCCCAGGAGTGTTCCCTCAACCAGACCGGCTACGCCATGGTGTTCACGGTGCTCTGCAGCCTGGGCATCGTGCTGTGCCTCGTCACATCCGTCACAGTGGAATGGACAGGGCTGAAGGTGGCCAAGAGGTTGCACCGCAGCCTGCTGAACCAGATCATCCTGGCTCCCATGAGGTAGCCCTCTGCCCTGGCTGTGCCTGGCTGTGGGCGAGTCATTGTTCTCTGGGCCTCAGCCCTCCCATCTGTAAAATGGGGATATATCCATACATTCAATCTCTATTGCAGGTCCTTAGATGTGACTCAAGGACATGAGGTGGGAAAAGCCCCCTCCTTGGTGCAGAAAACAGGGAAACTGTCATCTGCTCAGCTACACAGGGTGTTAGAAATGTCACACAGTTAGCTCATGTAATTGCCACAACAGTCCTTCAAAGGACCTGCAGGCTCGGCATGAATGTTTCCCCTTTCTGGGCAAGTGCCAACCCCAGTTCAGCTCTCCCCTTCGCTGCCTCTCCTTCCTTGCTCAGCCATTCTGCAGGTTCTGACCCCAGGGACACACAGGGTTGTTGTTCTAATCCCCTGTAATGGGATCAATCAAAACCCCAAAGGCTGCTTGGTGTGAAAGACGTTTAAAGCTGTCACAGCCCGACTGGCTGCCAACCCAGATTACAAACCCAGCAGGCAAACAAGCTATCTGACCCCTCCTCATCACCCGACCACAACTCTCCTCTCTTCAGCCTCATACTCACTCTGTGGCCCACAGACATGGCTTCCAAGTTTGCTTATCCTCTATTTGTCCCAGATCTGTGGTTCCGAAATTCTCTGAGATTGGGCTGATTCCGGGTCACAGCCAGAGCGCTGACAGCTGGAGTGGCCTCGCAGGGTCAGCCAGCTGACAGGCTGTCCCCAGGGCCCCATCCCCACCCCCAGGAGAGTCGTCTCTCTGGAGAGAACTCTATGTCCCCAGGAGGACAGCTGCTGAGTGAGGCAGGCCCAGTGAGAAGCAGAGAATGGTGGCAGGGTCAGAGAGGCTGGGAAGGGGCCAGCACCCCTTTGGGCAGCCGCGGGAATTCTCAGGGACACAGGCCAGATGTGTACAGACCTACCAAGGCAACTGCCCTGGGAAGGCAGACCTGGGGATGACTCCAGAGATGTGGAAACAAAAAAATAACTACCCTCCTTCAGTAAACAGGAAGGAAATCAATACAAGGATGAGTAACTGTCCTCTGATCGCCTCTTAGGTTTTTTGAGACCACTCCCCTTGGAAGCATCCTGAACAGATTTTCATCTGATTGTAACACCATCGACCAGGTACGTAAGATCGCGGTGACGTATGTCCCCAGTCCAAAGAGAAGCCAGGTCCCCAGGAGCTTCTGTCTGACGCTGGCTTCCCCAGATCAGCTGATCAGAGCCTTGGGCTAGGAATCTAGTGGGCTCCATCTGATTATAACGCTGCCTCCGGACCTGGGGCCTCCCCTGGGAGACTCTCTTAATGAGGCCGGAGGAAACCACATCCTTTTGGCTTCTGGCCAAGCCCACTCTGGCTCACAAGAAGGTTCCAGCATACTCTGCACCAAGGTGACTGAGTTTGTGGAAAACAAGCATTTTGAGTCTGCCTACATTCTTGTTCTTCATCATACTAAATGGTGAAAAAGCAAAGTCCTAATGCTTGGTCTCAGGGGGCCTACAGTGTGGCTGCAGGGACAAGACATGGACCAGTAGTAAAGAAAGAGCAAAGCCTGGCAGCAGGTAACATGCTGAAGATGACCCAATACCAAAATTCACCTCCCAGAACTTCCCTGCTGGTCCAGTGGAAGAATGCACCTTCCAGTGCAGAGGATGAGGGTTCCATTCCTGGAGGGGGAACTAAGATCCCACATGTCGTGGGGCAACTAAGCCCGCGTGCTGCAACAGCTAAGCCCAGAGGGCCTCAGCTAGAGAGCCTGCAAGCCACAAACTACAGAGCCCAAGAGCTCTGGAACCCGCAGGCTGCTCCCACATACCACAACCAAGATCCCACGTGCCACAACTAAGACTCAATGCAGCCATACATAAAATTTTTTTTTAAGCTTTGGAAAAAAAACTCACCTCCCTTTCTCACCCTCCCTTCCCGCAGCACATCCCGTCCACGCTGGAGTGTCTGAGCCGCTCCACCCTGCTCTGTGTCTCAGCCCTGGCCGTCATCTCCTATGTCACACCGGTGTTCCTCGTGGCCCTCCTGCCCCTGGCTGTCGTGTGCTACTTCATCCAGAAGTACTTCCGGGTGGCATCCAGGTGATGGCAGCACTTGCCAGTGGGGGTGAGGGATAGGAGCTGCTTTGCAACAGGCACTTCAGGTCTGTTATCAGAATCATCGCAGAACTGGTAGAGTCATCTCCCCTTCCCCAAAATGAAAATAGAAATATTCATATTCCACTATCCTAATGTAAGCATCTGGCAGCACACACACACTGCAGTTACTGTCTGAACTATTTCATGGGGTGATACGCTCAGGAATGGGGTTTGCTAGGTCAGGGCGTATACATGCGACTATGCCCTTCATTCATTTTGCCAAAATGCTGCCCAGAAGGATTGTATGATTCTAGTGTCCAGGCTGATTGCTGATGCATAAAATCAGAGGGCACCTGATGTGATGGGTCTGATGGCAACCAGACCTCCCAACTCACGTGGGTCCAGAGCAAGGCTAGAGAAATCCTTGACTTGAGGGGGCCTCTGACAGCCTTTCTCATTGATCACACTCACCTTCATGGGCCACGGAACCACGCATGGCTCTTTCCCACTCAAAATTTTCTAAGAACATTTTCTAAGAAGTTCTCTCTGGGAGTGATTCTATTAAGCTCACAGATCCAAAGATTTGTAGGACCAGTTTTTAAGAGCCTCTAGGCCGGTGTTTCTCAAACTGCCAACCACAACCTATCAGTGGGCCATGATATCAGTATCATAGATCACAACCAGTTTTTCAATGAAATAGAATATACATATAGAAAATATCAGACTGATTCGCCTATAGTAACAGTACGCTTTGCTTGATGAAACCTTTGTTTTGGCTGTGTATGGGTGTGTGTGTTGGGGGGGGGTGTGCATGTGTGTGTACTGATTTGTAATATAAAATGCGTTTGTTACTGGGGTTGTGGTCAGAAAGGTTAAGGATGTCTCCCAAGTACACAGATTTTGTTAGAAATGAGTCAAAATACTGATTGGGTATAATAATAATAATTAAATTTAGATACATTTTGGCTATAACTACCTTGCCCACAAGGATCAAGATCTGTATAAATGGCTTTTTGCCTGGTTGATCCGGAATCCCTTGGTACCCACGAAGAGCAAAGTGCATTGATATTCACAAAATTGCAGAGGCTTTTTAAACACTATACAAGCTGTTCTACAAAGTTCATTTCTTCTGCCAGAGAAACCACCCTATTCCCCGCATCCACTCTGGCCGTGGGTGTGGTTTGTCCAGGAAAGCTGCTTCCTGCATTCCATCCTGGCCTCCCGGGCACTAATACACTTGTCAAGGTGCAGCTGTGGGGAGCAGGAGCAAATTCTGTTGCCATGGAAACCACTGGCCTTTCCCTCTCAAGGAGCTCTTTAGATCCTGGCCTGTGACATGCCATCACCTGTGGTGGTTATTGGGGAGTTTGGTCCTCTTGTTCCTTTGACTGGCTGTTGAGGTTGTTCACCTCTGAAAGGGAACCAACACTGCCTGCAGAGCCTCACCAGAGTGAGGCGCTGCAGCAAAGCCAGTGGACAGATGCAGATGTGAGGTGGATGACGTGCGTGATAACGGTAACCTTTCAGCATGCTCTGCTTAAGCATCTGCATAAACAAGCCCATCCAGTCCTCACGACTGCTTGATGGGGTGGTACCCTCCGCTTCCATCTTCACAGGGGAAAACTGAGGCCCAGAGGGGTGAAGCCATTTGGCCCCACAATAGTAGGGGTGGAGCTAGGATTCAGACCCAGGCTGAGCCCCGACCTACCCTCTTAACCATTCGGCTCTGCTCCCCGCTTCCCCCACAGGGACCTGCAGCAGCTGGACGACACCACCCAGCTCCCGCTGCTCTCACACTTCGCTGAAACTGTGGAAGGGCTCACCACCATCCGGGCTTTCAGGTACCAGATTCACCCTGGAGGGTAGGGGGGTGGGGATGGAACCAGGGTCACAGGTCACGGGATTTGATTCTCAGGGCTCCGCTTAGGAAAGCCCAGAACACATGTCTCCCAGCCCCTCATCAGGCCCCGAGGCTGGTCTACCCGAGGGGTCAGGTCCACTGGGCTCCAGCTGCATGATCCAGAGGGGAGACTCTCAGACCTGGAGCCAAGCCCAGGGCCTCTGTGAACTAAGGTAAAACGTGAAAAGAGACAAGGCCGAGACAATTCCTCACAAATCTATGCTAGAAAGGGCTTCACGTGTGTGGGCCAACCCTGAGGCCATCTTTCGAGACACTACTGTGAGCCAAACACTAGCACTGCTGAATACTTTACATGCCAGTACTCATTCATTCTGCCCTGCAATCTGACATGGAAAACTTGATGATTCCCATTTCTCAGGTAAGGAAATTGAAGTTCTCTGTAAGTTTCCACAAAGTCCAGATTTGAAGCTGGCTTGTTCATTCAACAAACATTTACTGAGTGTTCACCCAGCCCCTCGCTGGGCAGTGAAAAGATAGAAATAATTCAGATGAGCCCATACCCTGGAGGCATTTACAGCCTATGCTTTGAGCACGCCAGGACAAACCCATGTGCCAAGTACTCCGAAAGAAAGGCTGTGGTAGCATTGAAGGGAGGCAGTCATGGAAGCCTTCACTGAAGAGGTGGCATTAGTGCTAGGACTCAAAGAGTAGATAAGAGTTCACCAGGTTATAGAAACTTTCCCCAAACGTCAGTGCCCTGCCATCCTCTTAACACTCTGAGTTATGATGTTCATCTTGACAGGGGCATCTCAGGCTGCCTTGGGAGTAGGGGTTGGGGCTGTTGCTCCCCACCTCAGTCTCTGTCTGAAATATTAGAGCATCTCTCCTCTGGATAGACACGTTAGAGACATCTGACCCAGATTCTGGGGCCCCGGTCTCTAAGCCTGAGAGAATGACTCTAGGTTATTTTTAGGATGACACAGCTGTACGGGGCATGACAATAACCATGCGACACTGGCCTTGTGTCCAGGACCCTAGGGCTCAAGGAGAGGGTCTGAGGAGGCTTGTATCTCCTCCCTCCAACCCCCAAAGTCCAGCTGCCCAGACTCCTGGTACCACACCGCAGCCCCAGTTCGCTCCTTGGGGACCTGAGGCCAGCGGGAAGTCCTCTTTGGGGTCTCATCTGAGGAAAGCAAAGCCGAGTTCTGCCCTGGCCTTGGCCCTGCTCCCTGAACCTCCCCTGCCGCTGTGTGAGCCTGCGCTGTCTTCCCCATGGAAACTCCCTGGAGCCTGGCATGACTCCAGGGTTTCCTCCCAGCTTCGTCCTCTTCTCCAGTCGGAACTCCCCAGTTCTTCCACCCTTTGGACCCCTCGGCACTCCCCAGCCAACCTCTACTCTAACTTTTGGTGATGCTCCTCTTAGAATTGGTATTCTGGAGGTCTTCAGGCTGGGCCTGGGGCAGAGAGAATGTGACTTTCCTTGAGTGGGCCAGACTCCCTTGACAGGATCTGCGTGGATGCCAGCATCCTGCAACTCGCCTCAACCAAGCCTGTGGTCAACTAGAGAAACTGCTCCCTGGGAGGCCTACTCCACCTTGCACTGACACAGTGGATGATTTTTAAATTTGAATGAAGGACTTTTTAAAATCATCCCTGAAGGTGTTGAATTCATTGGCTTTTGCCCAGCAGCCTGCCCTGCCAAGAGCAAACTAGTGTTTATTTATTGGTTGTACACTTCCTGTGTGCCAGGCATGTGTGTGGATTATAACGTTTAATCCTCACAAGAGCCTTGTGACATAGGTAGGAGAAGGCCCATTCTACAGATAAGGCTGAGTAACCAGCCCGAGGTCACACAGACAGTGAGAGCTGGTTCTGGGCTTGGGACCCAGGTCTGGCTGACCCTCTGGTTTTCCTGGAAGCTCTACTTTTTCTCCCCAAAAATGTTTCAAGGATGCCCAACACTGAGTGATTATTTCAGTTCACATAGGAAATATTACTAGCCCCATGAAAAAACTTAGTTTCAGTCCTGAAACATAGCCAGTAATAGTAATACTCAGACTCTAGCCTGGTTCTGCATGACCCCAAGTCTGGGGCTCTTTCCACATTCCTTACATCATCACACACCTATCACAGAAGCCCCATCTCACATGCACCTTCATGCACACCCACCCCTCAGGCCAGTCACACACGCTTCAGGCTCTCCAGTTACACAAGCACTCACACATACACATCTTCAACATGCACTTACTCACTCAAGCCCTCAGACATGTGGTTTCACACTCCCTGCCACACACACATCTACCCTGTGGTTGGGCAATCACACCCTCTCACACCCCAGAGATTCACTTTGCTCTCCTCAGACACATGGTTTAGACTCAGACCCTTCACCCAGAAATAATCACAGCAGAACAAACACCTTCTGGGAGAGAAAAGCAAATGCCCAAGAAGATCCATCTTGAGTCCCTCTGAGTCCCCTCCATTGTTTCCCTGAGACCATGTTGAGATGGTTTTCCTTTATTCACCATCAAACAAGCACAGCTGCCCCCTCCTGTAGGCCTGGCCCAAGGTCTGAAGAGGTGGCCAAGGAGAGTGACACCAAGAGCCCAGGCTGATCAGAGAGGAGGCAGATCCATACAGAGTAACGCAAGGGAGAACATGATGAGGGCGCGAGAAGAGGGAAGAAGCCTCCAGTGTTCCTTGTACAGAAAGGTCCCATCTATCTTAGAGGGATAGGAGAAGGTTCGTTCATTCAACAAATATTTATTGACAGTGCCAGGTGCTGGGGATAGGGTTTCCCAGGTGGCATTTGTGGTAAAGAACCTGCCTGCCAATGCAGGAGACATAAGAGACGTGAGTTTGATCCCTGAGTTGGGAAGATCCCCTGCAGGAGGAAAGGGCAACCCACTCCAGTATCTTTGCCTGGAGAATCCCACAGACAGAGGAGCCTTTCAGGCTACAGTTCTTAGGGTCATGAAGAATTAGACACAACTCAGCCACTGAGCACACACAAGTGCTGGGGATACATTAGTGACCAAAACAGACAAGGTCTCCATCCTCATGGAGTTTGCAGTCTAATGAGGGAGATCGATGATAAACAGCTAGAGAAATTAATATATGAGCAGAGATTATGAAACAAACAGGCTGCAGAGATGGAGAACAGTAGGCCAGGAAAGGCTACTCCGAAGAGATGTCATTTAAGGTAAAGCCTGAAGGTTGAGAGAAATCAGCCTTGGGTAGAGCAGAGGAGAAAGCATTCCAGGCAAAGGGAACAGCATGATAAAAGGCCTTGGGTGGGGAGGAACTTGACATTGTCACAAAACTGAAAAAAGGCAAGCAATGTAATAAATTACTTTGCTGTCACTTCTGTGGCTGCAACGCAGTGAGCAAGGGGATTTGTGGCATGGAAGAAGGCTGGTGAAGTTGGCAGGGGCTGGTTCCCACAGGCAAGAAGGTGGTTCTTTATCCTAAAAAGCCTTTCATATTCCTAGCATTGGAGAGATAGGATGCAATTCATGCCTTGGGAAGCTTATGCTGGCTGCTGTGTGGAGAGTGGACTGTAGAGAGATGGCAGGTAGACCGGTTAGGAAGCTGATGCTATGGTCCAGGTAAGTTTGTGGAGGGCAAGAAGCAGGCGAGAGGCAGGCAGAGAGGCAAGGGCAGTGCTGGAGGAAGACAGAAGAGGACTGAGGGATTGGATGTGAATCAGATGACTGGATGTGAATCAGGTTTCTGGCCTGAGCAACGGGGTGGGTGGAGGAGCCCTTTAGTGTAAAAGGGAAGCCCTACAGAGGAGAACTGGTCTTGGAGTGAAAACGAGAGTCTGAAGGAGGTGGCACTCTTGACAGGTATGAATAAGAAGAAGGGAGCTGGGAAGGCATTCCAGAGAGGAGTGGCATACATCAGGTGGCAGAGGTGGCATGTTTCAGGGCTGCAGGTGAGGAGGGTCCCAGGGACTGCATGGACCAAGATTATTCCCCCTCACCCTCATCATCCTCCATCCAGGTACGAGGCCCGGTTCCAGCAGAAGCTCCTTGAATACACAGACTCCAATAACATCGCCTCCCTCTTCCTCACGGCCGCCAACAGGTGGCTAGAAGTCCGCATGGCAAGTGCCTCCCCCCACCCACCACCAGCCCTGGGACAGGGGGCTCTGATAGCGCTGTGCTGCCAGAGCAAGGGCCAAACAGGGGCTGGAGGGCGGGAAGGAAGGATGGATGCCGACTCAGGTGCACACACAGGGGTGGGTGTCAAGCCCTCCTGCTTCTCCCAACCCTGGGGGTCCTCCCTCTCTCACTGCCTGGAGGCTCGTGTGTCTGAGGTGTGGGCCCAGAGGGAGAAGAGTTGCGCGTTGAGCTGTGACAAGTGTGTGTGTCTGAAGTGGGTCATGTGGCACATGGGGCCAGCTGGTGAGGTATGCGTGTTGGGCATGGGGTGGGGGAGCACTGCTGTGTGCACATGGTGTCTGCTGGGCTCCAACCTTCATGCCCTCCTGTGTGTCTGAGGATGTGTGTGTGCAGTGCGGGGCTGGGATTCAGTCTCAGCTGAGCTGCTCTCTGTCCTAAGAGAGTGAGGTGGGTTGGGGCAGAGGGGCATGCTGTGGCTAAAGCACCCACCGAGGGCCCAGGCCAGCCTCGCTCCCTCCGCAGGAGTACATTGGTGCATGTGTGGTCCTCATCGCGGCTGTGACCTCCATCTCCAACTCCCTGCACAAGGAGCTCTCTGCTGGCCTGGTGGGCCTGGGCCTCACCTATGCCCTAATGGTGAGTGGTGACAGGTGGGGCAGGAGAGGGGGTAGACACCAGCAGACAACAGAGGGCACTCCCCTCCCCCGACTGAGACACTCCTGGGCCTTCCCCCCAGCTACACCGAGCCTGATGTCAGAGGGACCATGTGGGCAGGAAGGCTCCCTGCAGGTCCCCACCCCTTCCCCCAGGCCTGGGCCCCAGATGGGTGCTGGGTGAGGATCCACATTCACTGTAGCCCCCAGGGAGGGCCCCCTGGACTGCCAGCAGCGGGCAGCAGAAGGCACCCTGGGCTGTAAGAAGAGCCATCCCAGGACCCAGGGACGGGACCAGGTGACCGGCTCGCTCCCCACAGGTGTCCAACTACCTCAACTGGATGGTCAGGAACCTGGCGGACATGGAGCTCCAGCTGGGGGCCGTGAAACGCATCCATGGGCTGCTGAAAACCGAAGCGGAGAGCTATGAGGGGCTGCTGGGTGAGGGGTGTGGGAGGACTCCCAGGGAAAGGGCCCAGCGTGGATGTGTGTTTGGGTTGATGAGGCACGAGGAACCTGGGGTGGGGGGGGCACTCCTGGATACTGGCTGTGGCCCATGCCTGGCAGCTGACCCCCCCCATTGGTCCCCAGCACCATCGCTGATCCCCAAGAACTGGCCGGACCAGGGCAAGATCCAGATCCAGAACCTGAGTGTGCGCTACGACAGCTCCCTGAAGCCAGTGCTGAAGCACGTCAATGCCCTCATCTCCCCCGGACAGAAGGTAGGGGCAGGGAGAGCTGGACAGCACCCCCAGGGCCACCTTCTGACCCTCCAGGCCTTGCACCCATCCAGACGCCCAGTCTCCCAGCCCTGGGCCTCTCCCCTTCTCCTCCTGCTGCCCCCACTCACCCACCACGGAGACAGACACTGACTCAGAGGCGCTTTGTCAGGGCCCCCTGCAAATGGCCAGGGGCTCTCCCAGGACACTGGTCCCCGAACTTCAGAGCAGAGTCCTGGGGCAGAGAGCGAGGGCCTGTCCTGAGGAGGGAGCCCCCCGTCTGGCACTCTGATCTGACTTTGATTGACCCCCTCTGCCTTTCCTCCTGTCTCTCTCACTTCATCATTGTCTGTGGCTGCCCGTCTTACTCTCCCTGACCTTTCGATACACTCTGTCCCTGACTCTCTGGTCCTTCTGTATGGCCATCTCTGTCTCTGGGTTGGTCCCTGATGGTCATTTCTGTAGGGATCCATGGGCAGGAAGCTATGGAATAAGGGGTGACTCCAGTTTAAGGGGGGCACGCCTTGCACACCGCACTCAGCCACCCCTGTGCCCTCCTGCCACACCCCACTGAGAGTGCCCCCAGGGCCCCCAACTCCCCTGAGGCCCTGTACCAGCCACACCCACATGCAGCCAGGCAAGCTGGAGCCCCCCTCTGGAGCCACTGCAGGAAACAAGCCCGAACCCGGGACCAGCCCTGGCTGAAGAGACACTCTCGCGCCCGCACAGCCCAGAGCCAGCCCTCACGGCTCCCAGCCGCCCCAGTGCCCACAGCGTGGCTGCTCCTCTCCTTCCAGATTGGCATCTGCGGCCGCACAGGCAGTGGGAAGTCCTCCTTCTCTCTCGCCTTCTTCCGCATGGTGGACATGTTCGAAGGTGAGTTGTATGACAGGCATCCCACAGCCACCAGACGGGATCTCAGTCCTGGGTTTGCTCAGAAGTTGCAGAAGGCCCAGCCATTGCTGCCTTCCCCTGCATCCTCGCTGGGACCCGGGTCCCAGGCAGACCCTGTCCCCAGCACCATCATCTCCCCGCTCCCTGGTGCCCCGCCTGTGACCCTGTCTGCACTCAGGGCGTATCATCATCGATGGCATCGACATCTCCAAACTGCCGCTGCACACTCTGCGCTCGCGCCTGTCCATCATCCTGCAGGACCCCGTCCTCTTTAGCGGCACCATCCGGTGAGCCGCCCACCCCACTGCCAGGCCCACCCCAGCCCCAGGCCCAGCTCCACTCCTCCAGAGCTGGGCAGAGAGAGGAGAGAATGGCAAGGCCAGGGGCAGCCCTGCTCCAGCTCGGGCATGAAGGCTTGGCACTGGCTCTTTAGAGCTGCCCTCTCATGCCTTTCTCTTTCCTGCTGTGCCCAGGTAGGGGTCCCCCACCCCTCAGGCCTGGGATGCTTTCCTCCCCTACCCGACAGCCAGCAGCTTGCTGCCCCCTCCCAGCCGGGCCCCAAGTCAATCAGGTCCCTCACTGCTCCCTTTTCCAGCCTTGCCCACTGCACATACCCTGGGAATGGAGCCAGGACCCTGCTCCCCTCCCCAAGGGCTTTGTATGTCACCCTCCAGATTCAACCTGGACCCAGAGCGGAAGTGCTCCGACAGCACGCTGTGGGAGGCCCTGGAGATAGCCCAGCTGAAGCTGGTGGTGAAGGCGCTGCCGGGAGGCCTTGGTAACTACTCCTGGCTGAGCAGTGGCCGGGCAATCAGGGACACCTGTAAGGGCTAGGGACGGACGACTCACACCCACATCTTAACTTCACCCACAGTTTAGAGCCTAGGGTCTGGCAGGACCCCAGAAACCATTAAGTTCTACCTCTTACCATACAGAAGTTCAGATAAGTCATATGACTTTTCCCAGGTCACACAACTGGTCAGTTCAGGATCTGGCCCCTCCTGCAGGGCACAGGGGGGACAGTAAGGGTCACTGTGACACAGAACTTGCAAGCCCCTGATACCATGCCCTGTCCTCCTCATCCACCTGCTTGTCCTGTTCCACCCTGAGGAAGGAGAGGACCGACTCAGGGATCACAGGCACAGCTTACTCATTGAAGCTACTGAGAAGAGTCTGTCCCCAACCCGGGGGGTGGGGGGTCAGCAGAGCCTTGGTGTACCTGCTGCAACCCCTGGGGCAGTGGGGGCCAGTCAAGCCCTGGCTTCAGAAAATTACCCCACCATGGCCCACACACATGCCTGACATACACACTCTGCGCTCACACCTCCTCCCAGTACTGCCCAGGGCCACAGCCGCGCCTAACTCCAGGGGACGTGCTTCTCTTTGTCACTCCTGTAATTCCTGTGTTGTGTTAGGTGCAGCCACCCTGCACACACCTCTACCCACGACACACACCTACACGTTAGCCCCTGCACACACATTCCCACACAAGCCACTCCATCCACTCAACTCACAACGCAGGGTTAACTCAGCCCTCCCCGGGGGTGTTTTCAGATGCCATCATCACAGAAGGCGGGGAGAACTTCAGCCAGGGCCAGAGGCAGCTGTTCTGCCTGGCCCGGGCCTTCGTGAGGAAGACCAGTATCTTCATCATGGACGAAGCCACAGCTTCCATCGACATGGCCACGGTCGGTGCTGGGCACACCCATGGGGCAGGGGTCTTGGAGAGGGTTTTCAGGGGGTGTTAGGGAGAAGTTCAGAAAGTAGTCCTGAAGTTCAGGTTGCCCTTAACATCAAGGTTCATTTGGGGCAGAAAAGGCAAAGAATGAGGGACCCTGATTTCAGCAGTCTTAGGGCATGTTTATAACACACATATACACAAGCTGCACAGGGACCCACAGACTTCACACCCATCCCCACCAGACAGCACACCCAGACACACTCACAGCCTGCATGCATGCACACATGCACACACACAGCTGAGCTCCCAACAGGCAGAGCCCAGCCCCTGAATGCTGGGAACCTGGTCGGTCCTGTGGGGACTAGAGCCCCAGGTAAGGGGCAGGGCTGGGTTTGGGGTCACATGGCGACTGGGCCAGAAGCCAGGCCAGACCCCACCCACTGGTCAGGTGAGCCAACATCTGCTGCTCCACCTGGCAGGAAAACATCCTCCAGAAAGTGGTGATGACGGCCTTCGCAGACCGCACCGTGGTCACCATCGCGGTAAGGCGCCCACTGATGGGGTGCGGGGGCGGACACCCAGAGAGAGGGCTGACCTCCTGAGGGCAGCCTCTGGGCTCACCTGCGCCTGGTAGTCGAGAGAGAGCCCCGGGCAGTGCAGAGCAAGCAGTCTGGCAGGCTTGCAAGGAGCCTGGATTGCAGGATTTGAGGTATAGGAAGGTTTGCACCCACACTTCCCTCAGACCTTCCCTCTTTTTCCAGGTCCCAGGGTCCACCCCTGTCCCAAGACCCTGCAAGCTAGGCTAGGGTTACTTCTCCAGAGCAAATGGGAGATGTGGGTGCTGGGGATCTCTGAGCAGATCTGAGACCTGGTGAGGGAGAAGGTGGCATTAGCGGATGGAGGGTTTGGAGTCCCACCCCGGGAAAGGGCAGTCACCACAGACAGAGGACATTCTAGCCACATGCCTCCTCCTCCAAGATGCAGGAGGGATGCCTCAGTGGCCCCAGCCCTGCCTGCACCACACTGACAGCCCCTCCTGCCCCACCCAGCACCGCGTGCACACCATCCTGAGTGCAGACCTGGTGATTGTCCTGAAGCGCGGTGCCATCCTTGAGTTCGACAAGCCAGAGAAGCTGCTCAGCCGGAAAGACAGTGTCTTCGCCTCTTTTGTCCGTGCTGACAAATGACCTACCACAGCCCAAGTGCCATCCCTGCCCCACCCTCCTGCCTGGGTTTTCTAACTGTAAATCCCTTGTAAATAAAGAGATTGGTTATTTCCTACTGAAGGCCAGAGGTCGTGGGTCTGGTGGGCAGGGACTGGGGTGGGCCGTGGGTCCCAGGGATGCAGTCTGACTTTAGCATCAAGTAGACCTAAGGAAGCTGTGTGAGTGTGGCCGAAAGCACTTTCCCTCATCTGTGAAATGAAGGCTGTCTTCATCAGCTAGGTTGTGTTCTGCCGTAGCAAAACACCATAGCCCGGGTGGCTTAAACAGCAGAAATTTACTTTTGACAGTGCTGGAGAGTGGAAGTCCAAGATCAGAGTGTCACTGGCTTGGCTTTTCCTGAGGCCTCTCTCCTTCTAGCTGCATCTGTGCATGGCCTTTCCTCTGTGTGCACCCCTGGTCTCTCGCTCTCCTTATTAGGAATCTAGACATATTGGATGAGGCTGCACTCCTGTGACTCATTTAACCTAATTACCTCTTCACTGGCCCTATCACACTGGAGGCTCCAAGATACGAATTTGGGGCTTATAGTATTTTTGTGATTATCTCATCAGATAAGGTGGCAGATCTTCATACAGTCCCTTTTCCTTCTTACTTTAATTCTTGGGTTAAAATTGTGGGTCCCCAAGTACCCTGGACCAGTGCATTTAAATTACAAATGACAAGAACCCAACTCAAAGTGGCTTTAAAAAAAACAACTGGAATTTCTTATCCTATGTGACTGAGAAGGTTAGGAGGTGTACTACTTCAAGCATGGCTGGATCCAGGTGTTTGCCATCAGGGCTGATGGATTCCGTCTTCCTGTCCCTCACCCATGACAGATGGCTACTAGCACCTGCAGTGTACACCCTACCCCTCTGAAAAAGAGGGGGGCCTGAATCATATGTCCCCCACTCCATCCCACACATAGGGACATTCAGAAGTTGAGAAAGGGTGGCCCATCAGAGGGAAAGCACAGTACCTATACCACAAGTCAGCCAGGTCACTATTGGGAGATGCTGGGCCCAGACATGGGGGAGACTACAACAGTTGTCCTCAGACTCCACAGGCATCATGAGATGGGAGTGCACACCTATCCTGGCAAGAAAGGAAGATGCTCATTTCCATATCAATTTATTATCATTTATATGTTCTGTACTGAGTCCTGGGGTGCAGATGCAGGCGTCTTGGCCTGCAGCCTTGTCCTTTGCAAGGGGGTCAGAGTCAGACAATGTAAGGGAAACCCACCAGTCATTGGAGAGGGGCCCAGCACAGACCTTTCTAGATGTTCTAGGAGCCAGAGGAGCTCAGAAGGAAGAGCTCTGTGAGACCTGGCAGGGTGCCTGGGAGAGGCAGGATTGAAGCTGATCATGGGAAGGGTAGGAATTTTATCTAAGTAGAGGGTTAAAGAAAAAGGCCCAAGATGGTGAGGGAGAACAAAATCAGAGAGCCTTGAACGCCACGACCAACCAAAGGTCTGGGACAAGCCTATGCACAATAGGAAAGTGAAGAAGGTCTCTAGTGAGAAAGAGACCTGACAAATGCAGTGTTGGGGGGAGATAAGTATGAGGAGGTGCAGGATGGAGCACAGCAGGAGGCTGAGCCCTCTGGGTGGGGAGCAAGCCTTCCTGCAAAGGGAAGAGCAAGGAATAGCTGAGGCCTCAGGGCCACCCTGTGAGGCAAGTCCTAGCCTTTCCAGCTCTGAGATGCCTCAGAGATGTCTCTGGGGGCCCAGCAACTCCCTCCGCTGGGAAGGAGCAGAGCAGAGCCTAAGAAGGGAAAAAAGGATTCCCAATCCTCATGTCTATGACCACCACCACCCCCCCCCCCCCCGCCAAGGGATTAAAGGAAAGTAGCATAGGCACAGGGGCACATCACAGCTCACATTGAAGTTTTGCAGAGATGCCCAAGGTCATCTTAACCTAAATCTCTCTATAGCACCCTTGATGGTCCACCAACCATGACATGGACACCCCATTGATGAGGGTCATCTCTGGTTATTAGAACTGACTTTTCCATACATGTATGATGATTCCCTGGTGGCTGAGACAGTAAAGAACCCACCTGCCTCTAGGGGTCGGGAAGATCCCCTAGAGAAGGGAATGGCAACCCACTCCAGTATTCTTGCCTGGCAAATCTCATGGACAGAGAAGCCTTGTGGCCTACAGTCTATGGGGCAGCAAAAGAGGTGGACACGACTGCGTGACTAACACTTTCTTTCACTTTCTTTTCCATACATGAAATCAAAGCCTGCCTCTGTTCCACTCACTGTCTATACCAATTCTATATTTTGAGCCACACAAAATAACTAGTCCATCCCCCTTGGACACCAAGGGTTTTGGCAATAGTACCCAAACTCCCTGGGAAGGCTCTCCAAGGCTCCTTTTCTGATGGCTGAACAGCTGTAGTTGCCCCCGAGGTTTCCTGTGTAACTCTGTCTCCTTGAGCTCCCCTCTCTCCTCATCCTGTTTTCCCCTCCCCATCCTAAGCATTGCATCTCTGGTCAGTTCAGTCACTCAGTCATATCTGACTCTTTGCAACCCCATAGACTGCAGCATTCCAGGCTTCCCTGTCTATCACTAACTCCCAGATCTTGCTCAAACTCATGTCCATCAAGTTAGTGATGCCATCCGACCATCTTATCCTCTGTCATCCCCTTCTCCTCCTGCCTTCATCTGCATCTCTGGTAACACAGCCCCAAATCATGCTTACCATGAGTAGTAGAGGGAGCCCAAGGCACAGAACAACCCAAGGTAGATGCCTGCAGTAGAAACACCATTCCTCTTCAGGCCAAAAACTTGAGCCCTCCCTGCGCCCCCCACACACAGTGCCCAAAACAGCCCTTTGACACATCTCCTCAGACCCAGGTGCCTCCAATAACCTAAGGCAGACAAAATCATGTACCCTAGGAGGTGTAAAGCAAGCACCAGTAGCTTAAGTGCGTGCGGACTCAGCCGTGTCTTTACAACCCCATAACTGTGGCCCGCCAGGTTCCTCTGTCCATGAGATTTTCCAGATAAGGATACTGGAGTGGGTTGCCATTTCCTTCTCCAGGGGGTCTTCCAGACCCAGGGATCGAACCTGTGTCTTCTGCATCTCCTGCATTGGCAGGCTGATTCTTTACTGCTGAGCCATCCTGGAAGGCGCCGGTAGCTCAAACCCTCTTTAAACTGCAGGGGTGGTTTTAAAAGGATGGGTCATGACTGAATAAGATGCAACCACCCAGGCTTCTGGGCTTAAGCATCCAGCATTCCCTGTAGTGGGTGTTAAACTGTGTTTTTACACCTACTAAGGTACTTTTTTCCGGGGAGGAAGTCCGTAGCTTTTATCAGATTCCCAAAGAATCCGTGACTCAGAAAATACTAAAAAGCCTCGCCAAGGAGAAGCCGTCTGTTGAGAAGTCCTCCATCCACCTAATCTGCGCCCCTCCCCCCTCCCCGCCGCCCCCTAATCTGCCCCCCGCCCCAGTCGCCAGGTTGGTGACACAGTTCCTCTATCTCATTTCGCGGGGAACCCACAAAGCCCAGGCGGATACTGGCACAACCGAGGATGGGAAATTTGGAGTAGGAGAGCCAGGACCACAGGGAATCTGCCCCTAGAAAGGGAGATCGGGTCGCGACTCCCTTCACGCCCCTCACCCCGCCCTAATTTCCTAGTGTGAAGGCTGGGAGGAACCTCTTCGGTCCATCTGATTGGGCAAAGTCCCCAAGCCAGACAGCGAGCTCGGGAGAAGGCAGGCGCGGGTGGTGAATGGCGAGGGGCGGGGCCTGCGCCGGGGCCCGCCCGCCCTCCGGCCCAGGAATAGGTCGGGCTCCCCCTGGCGGCCCCCGGCCCCCACTCCACGCCCCGGGCGCCCGGTGTCCTCAATCCTCTACCCCACCTAGCACAGGTCGGTCTCCGCGGGCCGACTGACGGACGGACGGGCCGCAGAACGACCCGCCGCGGGCGCCCGGGCGGCAGGAGGGGGCGGGGAGGCGAGGACTGCAGCTTGAGGAGCAGGAGCAGGTGCTGTGGCGACGGGCGGGCGGGGCAGGGACGGAGCGGCGGGCGGGGGAGCGGCGCCGGCGTGCGTGCGGCGGGCGCGGGGCCGGGAGGCCGCCACTCCGAGTTGAGCCCCGCCGGGTCGCGCCGGGGCGAGGGGATCTGGAGTGGGGCCGGGTGGACGGGCGACTCTGGAGGGCGCAGGATCCCAAGGAGACAGAGAGGACGAGAGCTGGAGGGCGCATCGCAAATCGGCGAGAGCGCTTCGCGGGGTGGGGTAGGAAAAGAGGGAGCGTACCTGGAGGGGAGACCGTGTGAAACTGGAGCTTGGAGGGGAGCCCAGGGCAGAAATGGGCCAGACAGGAGACACGGTGGACGTTGTGTGAGGTCTGGTCAGTCGGTAAGATCCGGAGGTGTGACGTTCCCAGGTGGGAGAGGTGGGTTGAGAAGGAAGGCTCGGTGGGGAGAAGGGGTCCTAGGAAGACGCCTAGGGGTCGCCAGCGGCTGGAGGAGAGTTGACCTGGGATCCAGCGCCAGGTGTCGAACAGGCAGAGTGGAGGTGATTCAGTAGGCAGTGGGCAGGTGGGCTGAGGTGTGAGGCTGGTATAAGGAAGTGAAGCAGGGGCCAGGTGGAGGTGAGGATGAGTCGAGTCTAGCTGGAGAGGCATCTCAGAAGTAAGACCAGTGCAGACTGAGGGTGGTCCCAGGGCGGGAACCCCACAGTAGGGAGAAGGCTCAGTCAGGGGTTGTCCCCCTCCTCCATGGGGGAGGCCTCTACCTGGTGGTCCCTGGAGCCATGCTGTCCCGCAAAGGCATCATCCCCGAGGAGTATGTGCTCACGCGACTAGCCGAGGACCCCGCAGAGCCCCGGTACCGTGCCCGTGAGCGGAAAGCCCGCTTCGTATCCAAGAACGGCAACTGCAACGTGGCCCACAAGAACATCCGGGAGCAAGGCCGCTTCCTACAGGACGTGTTCACCACACTGGTGGATCTCAAGTGGCCATACACGCTGCTCATCTTCACCATGTCCTTCCTGTGCAGCTGGCTACTCTTTGCCATGGTCTGGTGGCTCATCGCCTTTGCCCACGGTGACCTGGCCCCTGGCGAGGGTGCCGCTGTGCCCTGCGTCACCAGCATCCACTCCTTTTCATCTGCCTTCCTTTTCTCCATTGAGGTCCAGGTGACCATTGGTTTTGGCGGCCGCATGGTGACTGAGGAGTGCCCTCTGGCCATCCTGATCCTCATTGTGCAGAACATCGTGGGGCTCATGATCAACGCCATCATGCTGGGCTGCATCTTCATGAAGACGGCCCAGGCCCACCGGCGGGCCGAGACCCTCATCTTCAGCAAGCATGCAGTCATCGCCCTGCGCCACGGCCGCCTCTGCTTCATGCTGCGTGTGGGTGACCTCCGCAAGAGCATGATCATCAGTGCCACCATCCACATGCAGGTGGTACGCAAGACCACCAGCCCTGAGGGTGAGGTGGTCCCCCTCCACCAGGTGGACATCCCCATGGAGAATGGTGTGGGTGGCAATAGCATCTTCCTGGTGGCTCCGCTCATCATCTACCACGTCATTGACGCCAACAGCCCGCTCTATGACCTGGCGCCCTGCGACCTGCACCACCATCAGGACCTTGAGATCATCGTCATCCTGGAAGGTGTGGTGGAAACCACGGGCATCACCACCCAGGCCCGCACCTCCTACCTGGCCGACGAGATCCTGTGGGGCCAACGCTTTGTACCCATTGTGACCGAGGAGGATGGCCGCTACTCCGTGGACTACTCCAAGTTTGGCAACACCATCAAAGTGCCCACGCCAGTCTGCACGGCCCGCCAGCTTGAGGAGGACCCCACCCTGCTGGATGTCCTGACCCTCGCTCGTGGGCCCTTACGCAAGCGCAGTGTGGCCGTGGCCAAGGCCAAGCCCAAGTTCAGCATCTCTCCAGACTCCCTGTCCTGAACTCTGCTCCTTTGGGGCCCCTCCTTATGTGTGCGCACGCCAGTGTGGCATGGTATGTAGAGCGGACGTGGTGTGGGCCCCTTGGCCAGGCCAGGACCTGGTATGAGGCTGGGCCCTCCAGCTCAGCCTCCCTGCCTGCTGCTCGCCCAGGGTGTTACAAGGCACTTGTCGCTACTCTATTTCTGGCCTCAGCAGGAGCCTGCACTGGGTTATTTTTGTCCCTGCTCCTCCCAGCCCTAACTCAGGACTGGCTCATCCCCCTCCCCTGCCCTAGACTGACAGAGCTGTGGAAAGGGTCAGGCCCTAAAGTTGGGTCTCCATCTAGTCCTGGGCCCCCACGACTGACTGGCCGCAAGCTGGGCAGGTGGCTGGGGAAGAACAGGCTCCAAATTGAAGGCCTGCTGCCCCGTTTCTGTGGCCCCAAGAGATGCCTGCAGTGAGGCCCCAGCCCCTACTTGGTCCCTGAAAAAGTGATGGACGAAAGGGTGGGCCTGGCCTGCTAGGGAGGGCAGGTGATGAGGGAGCACAGTCGAGCTGGAGGGCTGGAGATGGGGAGCCCCTGCCCCCGGGGCAGGCTCAGCAGATAGGAAACGTCACTGAGGGGCTTAGCTTTCTGAGCCCTGCTCGGGCACGAGGAGGAGAGATGGGCTGCTTGCCGCTGACCTCAAAGCTCTTTTAATGGGGGCTCCATGGCCCAGAGCTGCCGCACCTGCCTGCTCCCATTCTGTCCCCCACCCTGGGAGGCTGTGGACTGAAACAGGCTGAGAGAGACTGGGGTCCTGGGTCCACCACAGGCCTGGCCTGTGCTCTGCCCTGGCCCCCCACCAGGGGCTGCCACTCACTTTGTCAAGAGGGTGTCCTAAGAGAGCCTTTGGATTGCTAGAAGAGGAAATGGTGGAAAGCACAGGATGGTGGGGGTGGGTGAGGTCCCTGAGGCTAAAAGGCCATTGATTGTGACCGGCTTGACCCCAAGCCAGACTCTTGGAGCAGTGCTATGTGTACTTGCCCAGAATTCTGCCTTCTTTGCCGTCAATAAAGCCTACCCCTTTGTGACCTAAACTCTGGGCTATTCTTGCTGGTGGGCAGGGAGGGCAGGGGCTGGTTGCTGCCAGCCCACATTTCAGAGGCTCCAGGGACCCTAGCTGGGAGGCCAGGAAAGGGACCTGGGGTTGGTCCTCTTCCGCCCTTCAGGGACACTTCCCTTCTCTGCCTCTGGGAGCCCAGCCCTTCCAGCCTGTCTAACCGTCTCGATTGGGCACTGATAAAGCTTGCAGCCCTGAGCCCTGCCTCCCCTCCCAGGGATCTGCCAGGAGGCTAAGGTGCTCAAGGAAAGAGGCGGGGACGTCACGGGCCTTACTGTGGCGACTGGAGCATTAGCTCTCAAAACAAGTGCTTTCGTTCACACCCTGGCTCGAGTTCTCAGGCTTCACCTAATGTAACCTGTCTGTGCTTCAGTTGCCTCATCTATAAAGTGGGGCTACTGATAGTACCTACCTTATAGAATTGTTTTGGGAGTAAATGAAGAACATATGTCAAATGCTTGAGTGCCTCGTCCATGGTAAGTGCTCAATAAATGTTAACTGTTGAGACTGCTGTTGAATCAGCTACGTGATGAGACAACTGAGCAAGTGAATGCTAAGAGAGAAAGTGCTATTATATGTCCCCTAGTGAGGAGTTTCTGTGCTTAAATGTACCTTCTACACTATGTCCCCATCCAGCTCAGACCCTGACGACAGGGCCTGTGCCAGCACCTATTACCTGTGCTTCTTTCTCTATCTCAACCCTCTGGACTCCATCTGCCATGTGGTGACCAGAGTGGTCTTATTAAAAGACTTCATTCTCTCCAACATCAAGTGCCTCCAGTGGTTCCCCATTACCTTCTGGTCAAGGCTAGACCCATAACCAGTCATTTCAGGCTGTGCCTGACTTCTAGTCGTTACAGCCTACTGTTCTCTGGCCAGGACCCTATGTAACCACCCACCACCCTGGCAGCCTCAATATCCCCTCCCTGCATACAGCATTGATCTTCCTACCTCTGAGCTTTAGATGATGTTATTCCCTTTGCCTGGACTGTCCAGGCCTCATCTCTCCCTGTGGAAATCTATAAAAGTCCAAGTCACCATGATGCCTCCTTGAAGCCTCCCTTAATTCCTCTAGAAAGTGATGGTCCTGTCCCTTCCTCTGTGCTTGTGGGCATTCCACATTTGCCAGTGTTTGTGGGTCTGTCTCCCCATTCCCAAGTCCATGGCTCCTTGAGGTCAGGGACTGTGGCTGATTGAGCACTGTGACTGTCACTGAGCAAGTGCTGAATGAGTGAATGATGAATAATGTACAGGACGAGTCAAGGTCAATGGTGCAGTGTGAGGCCTGCAGGGGGCTTTGGCTGGATCAGTGAGAGTTTGTCCCAGGCTACTCCAGAGGCAGGGCTGAAGGACAAAGGAACTGCTGGTTCAAGCTCTAAGATGCCCCATCCCTGTACCCACAGACACACACACCACACCCCCCCATCCATCCCTGTACCCACAGAGACTCCCCCCCCTCCACACACACACACACACACACACACAGATTTCTTGCTGTGCTGACTTGTTTCTGGTTTAGAGGAAGGAGATGAGAAAGCTGTTCAAAGTTGGTCCAGAGTTCTGGGGACAGTGCCTGGTTTTTAGTCTAAAGACTCAGCTTAGCTGTCCTTAAGACCAGAGGAGGGGGCCAGACTCACTAATGAGAAGCGTCTGGGCAGCACCTTCCCTGGGGACCATTCAGAGTACCCTTCCTCCACTCCTTCATACACCTTAAACAGCGGGGGATAGTGAAATGGCAGGACTGAGGGCTTAGCACCACCTGCTGGCCACAGACAAGACCTACTTGATCCCAGAAAATCAGAAATCACTAGTCCTAGGCTTTTCACCCTGTGAGACCCCTAGCCTTTAGGCTTAACTCAGGGAAAAGCTGAAAAGCTCCAGGCATGGAGGGAGCACCTGGACCAGACCTTCCTTGACCACCCCACAAATGTTCTTGTCCACTAACAGTGCTCCCATCTCTAAGGCGGGCATCCATCTCTTTAAGGCACTTGTCTAACTATAGAGAGAAGAGTTCCCGTAAGCTCCCCTCAGCCTAGCAGGAAATTCTGTGAGAATTGTTTCTGATATTCTGCCTCCAGGGCGTCATGTGAGAACAGATGGAGCAGTCTAAGCTCGTCCACATCCTGTGTGCAGATCCCCCAGAAAGGATGTCTCATGTCACTGTGGTCCAGTGCTGAGGGAGGCGCTCTTCTCCCAATTTGCAGATGAGGAAATGGGATTGGACTTGGGGGTCACTTGCTAAGATCATACAGCTAGTAAGTGACAGGCCCACGATTTGGACCTGAGTCTGTCTCACACCAAAGCTCTCTCCTTTCCCATCGCTGCACGATCCCAATGACCTGAGCATCACCTTTTACTAGAGGTGTCACCTTGCTCTCGGTTGTCAAAAACCACCACCGGCAGACAGATGTCTCTAGACCAAGAACAAGAGGGAAAGTGTAACTCAGAAAGGTCCTAGATTTGAGACTGATGCAGACTCATCTATAAGTGACAGCCCGGATCATGTCCAAACACCAAAGGAGCCAGAGGGACTGCTACTGAGTCCAAGCTCATATTGCTTGCCACATGAGAGGCCAATAAATCAAGAGACAAGTTGTTGGAGCAAGAAACAGCAACTTTATTTAGAAAGTCAGTAGCCCAGGAAGATGGTGGACTCATGCCCCTCAGAACCATCTTGTCTGAGTTAGAATTCAGGCAATGGGAGGAAGTAAAAATCAAACGACTTTACTGGTTCTGGTCATCCTCCAGAGATGTGTTCATTTCTTCCTTTCTGCAGTCATTCGTAGGTCATCAGGATGTTTCCTTTGAGCTCAACAAAGGTATTTTAGCTCAATACTCATTACCTGAAAGGCAGGCTTCCCAGGGATGGGCCATTATGTATAATTCAACCTTATAGGCAACAGCCTGTTATTGGTTAACAGGAGAATACAAAGCTCCTTCCCTATTACAGGGCCTCACTGACACCTTTTCCCACTGATGTCTATGAAGAACCCTCCATCCTCTGCCTTCTTCATGTGGACTGAGGTCCGTGCCTTGTAGGCTCCTCCCGCTCCAGCCAGCTGGGTGGCAGTGCAGACTGACGCTGCACATCTGCCATCCGTGTCTCCAACTCACACATGTTGTGACATGTGTCCTGGGTCTCAGTCCTGAGCTCAGCAGAGAAAGGAAGCCAAGCCACCCTCTTCCAGTAGTGAAACTGAACTGCTGGGCTGGAGAAACTAGCCTACTTCAGTTCAGTGCAGTTCAGTCGCTCAGTCGTGTCCGACTCTTTGCAACCCCATGAATCGCAGCACGCCAGGCCTCCCTGTCCATCACCAACTCCAGGAGTTTACTCAAACTCATGCCCATCGAGTCGGTGATGCCATCCAGCCATCTCATCCTCTGTCGTCCCCTTCTCCTCCTGCCCCCAATCCTTCCCAGCATCAGGGTCTTTTCCAATGAGTCAACTCTTCGCATGAGGTGGCCAAAGTATTGGAGTTTCAGCTTAAGCATCAGTCCTTCCAATAAACATCCAGGACTGGATCTCCTTCAGGATGGACTGGTTGGATCTCCTTGCAGTCCAAGGGACTCTCAAGTCTTCTCCAACTCCACAGTTCAAAAGCATCAATTCTTCGGCACTCAGCTTTCTTTATAGTCCAACTCTCACATCCATACATGACCACTGGAAAAACCATAGCCTTGACCAGACAGACCTTTGTTGGCAAAGTAATGTCTCTGCTTTTTAATATGCTATCTAGGTTGGTCATAACTTTCCTTCCAAGAAGCAAGCATCTTTCAATTTCATGGCTGCAGTCACCATCTGCAGTGATTCTGGAGCCCAAATAAATAAAGTCTGACACTGTTTCCACTGTCTCCCCATCTATTTCCCATGAGGTGATGGGACCAGATGCCATGATCTTAGTTTTCTGAATGTTGAGCTTTAAGCCAACTTTTTCACTCTCCTCTTTCACTTTCATCAAGAGGCTTTTTAGTTCCTCTTCACTTTCTGCCATAAGGATGGTGTCATCTGCATATCTGAGGTTATTGATATTTCTCCCAGCAATCTTGACTCTAGCTTGTGCTTCCTCCAGCCCAGTGTTTCTCATGATGTACTCTGTATGTAAGTTAAATAAGCAGGGTGACAATATACAGCCTTGATGTACTCCTTTTCCTATTTGGAACCAGTCTGTTGTTCCATGTCCAGTTCTAACTGTTGCTTCCTGACCAGCATACAGGTTTCTCAAGAGGCAGGTCAGGTGGTCTGGTATTCCCATCTCCTTCAGAATTTTCCACAGTTTACTGTGATCCACACAAAGGCTTTGGCGTAGTCAATAAAGCAGAAATAGACGTTTTTCTGGTATTCTCTTGCTTTTTTGATGATCCAGCGGATATTGGCAATTTGATCTCTGGTTCCTCTGCCTTTTCTAAAACCAGCTTGAACATCTGGAAGTTCACGGTTCACGTAGTACTGAAGCCTGGCTTGGAGAATTTTGAGCATTACTTTACTAGCGTGTGAGATAAGTGCAATTGTGTGGTAGTTTGAGCATTCTTTGGGATTGCCTTTCTTAGGGATGGAATGAAAATGGACCTTTTCTAGTCCTGTGGCCACTGCTGAGTTTTCCAAATTTGCTGACATATTGAGTGCAGCACTTTCACAGCATCATCTTTCAGGATTTGAAATAGCTTTCAGGAATTCCATCACATCCACTAGCTTTGTTCATAGTGATGCTTTCTAAGGCCCACTTGACTTCACATTCCAGGATGTCTGGCTCTAGGTGACTGATCACACCATTGTGATTATCTGGGTCGTGAAGATCTTTTTTGTACAGTTCTTCTGTGTATTCTTGCCACCTCTTTTTAGTTCTTCTGCTTGTTAGGTCCATACGATTTCTGTCCTTTATTGAGCCCATTTTTGCATGAAATGTTCCCTTGGTATCTCTGATTTTCTTGAAGAGATCTCTAGTCTTTCCCATTCTGTTGTTTTCCTCTATTTCTTTGCATTGATTGCTGAGGAAGGCTTTCTTATCTCTCCTGGCTATTCTTTGGAACTCTGCATTCAAATGGGAATATCTTTTCTCCTTTGCTTTTTACTTCTTTTCGCAGCTATTTGTAAGGCCTCCTCAGACAACCATTTTGCCTTTTTGCATTTCTTTTCCATGGGGATGGTCTTGATCCCTGCCTCTTGTAGTGTCATGAACCTCCGTCCATAGTTCATCAGGCTCTCTGTCTACCAGATCTAGTCCCTTAAATCTATTTCTCACTTCCACTGTATATTCATAAGGGATTTGACTTAGGTCATACCTGAATGGTCTAGTGGTTATCCCTACTCTCTTCAGTTTAAGTCTGAATTTGGCAATAAGGAGTTCATGATCTACTTAGACATTCTGAAAAACTGCTCAGGCCTAATGCCTCTGGGTTTGGCATCTCCAGCCAGTCACCACACAGCCCACATGTGGCCCACCTAGGTGGCCCTCTGGTCTTTCTGCTAGGGTGGACTCAGCCAGCTTCTACGAACCCACTCTCCTCATGTATCATCCTCTCAGCTCTGTCCTGCTCTCGAGTTCCTCTCCAACATCTTTTCTTAGGGAGAACTTTCCTAGAGTGCTTGCTGCAAAGAGTAGCTCTGGCTCCCCATATGTATCTGGGTTCACCTCTGAAGTCTCCCCAGGGCTAGTGTCAGACACCTTATTGTGCTAAGACATGCAGAAGACCTGGAGGAAGAAGACATGAATGCTGCTGACCCCCAGATTAGGGTAGGCTTGAATTAACAACAGATCTGTTCCAACTTGAAAGGAGTTGGGGAAAGGCCAAACAATGGGATTAGAGTCAAAACTGGGTTCCAGAGAGTGGGTTTCTTGCATTAGAACCTAGAGTATTGGTGTCTTGCTGTATCCTGCTGACTATACCAGCTGTCTTGCTGTATCTCATTATATGCACTGTTCGCTGAACCCAGGGTAGGTGAGGTGTGAACTAAGAGGCTGGAAGAAGACGCAAGGAGCTATAGGAACTGCAGACACATTTATTCTCTCCTGACTGGCACAGCACCCATAGCAGCAGCCATAACATAACTTTAACATAGCCATAATGTAGCCTTAATGCAGCCTCCAGGGCTTTTCAGGCGGAGCTTATATATACTTACAGAACAAAAGCAGCCTGTGGCCAAGAAGTACCTCATGACATGCATGCACAGTGCTGTAAGTGATCTCAGCTCTTACATAATCATTATTTACCAAACATGGGGCAAGAGCGAGAGGCTGTAGAACAAGAGAGAGCCTGACTACTGCCACCACCGACTGCTCTTTCCCTACAATTGGCATCCTCTCTGCCAGGTCCACCTGGCTTGGGGCATTGCATATCTTCATCTACCTACACCCTACTCTATTTCCACTCTGGAGTGATATGAAAGGCAGGTCACCTAAACTGGCCAACTTGGGTACAGGAGTGTAAACTTGTCTTTCCCCTGTCCTTAGGTCCTTCCAGGCATTGATGCCAATAATTGAAGCAGTGATACAAAGTGCATATGCAACTACACAATTCATTACATAACCCTGCTTCTATGTACTCTTACTTCCCTTGATCAATTCCAGTTTTTCTCACTATGCCATTGTTATTGGAGAATAGAAATACATACAGGGTAAATCAGAGGGAAGTAAGTACAGTTCTGACTGAAACTTTGACACAGGTCTGCTATCTGTGAAGGGAGGAAGAAGGGATAAGTGAGGGATAGCATGACATTAGCTTTCAAGTAAGCCTGAAAACTACAGCAGATACCTGAGATGCCATAGCTGGAACATGGTGGCTAAGTAGGCTCTTCGTAGCAAGCTCTCTTGGAGGGGGTCTCAGCAGCACATCTCCATGGCAATCACACTTTTGGGTCAAAATCCAGCTTCCAGAAGAGCTGTATCAGTCAGCTTTCACTGTGTGACAAGCCACTCTACTGCTTTATTTTTCAAGTGGCTTTGAAAAATAAGTCTCATGCACTCAAGAGTCAGTTCTGTTGGTACTGATGATCTTAGCCAGAATTTTTTTTTTTGCTTTTTTTTCCCCCTATTATTTTTATTAGTTGGAGGCTAATTACTTTACAATATTGTAGTGGTTTTTGCCATACATTGACATGAATCAGCCATGGGTTTACCTGTGTTCCCCATCCTGAACCCCCCTCCCACCTCCCTCCCCATCCCATCCCTCTGGGTCTTAGCTAGATTTGTTGATACATTGAGGAAGCGGTCATCTGATCCAGTTCCAGCTTCGAGAGTCTCATCCTCCAGAAGTCTCTGATTACAGTGTCTCTCATCCTCCAGCTTCCCCAATGGCTCAAGCAGTAAAGAATCTGCCTGGAATGCAGGAGACTTGGGTTCGATCTCTGGGCTGGGAAGAGCCCCTGGAGAAGGAAACGGCAACCCATTCCAGTGTTCTTGCTTGGAAAATTTCATGGACAGAAGGGCCTGGTGGACTACAGGCCGTAGTGTCATGGAGAGTTGGACAACACTGAGCGCAGACCCTCTCTCCTCATCCTCCAGCAGGCAGCATTTCCAGCATTTTGCTGACCTAGGTTAAATCAGGAGAGTAAGTCCTATGAATCAGTTGGCCAACTTTAGACAAACAGACTTTTTTCTTGATGAATGGACTGGTCTGCTTTTCCAAAAGCATTTATAATGAGATATACTAGCTATTGCACAGATTCTGCATTGGCAGGCCTGTAAATAATTGCGGGCAATTTTATTACCCAGAAGCATTTAACTGCATTTTAACTGGCCTCGACAACAGTTTGAGTTGTTTTATTTGCTATTTGGGCCATAGGGAATAACATGTTTGGAAACATGTTTTAGATTGGAAACACCCTCACTAGGGTTGGAAATTCTTGGTTAAACCAGTATAATCTGGGTGGTAAGTTATCCCATTGAGTTACTAACAAAATATGCGCAAATATGTGGGGAAGGAAATCCCCTCTCTGAGCCATGGACTCTATATGTGACAGTAACACTGCAGCTCATATATCATTCACAGGCCTGGGGTGAACAATGAGGTCTTGATTCACAGTGAGCCAGTTAATCAGGAGGAGGCAGAGGGGCTTTACAGCACATCTTCCCAGAGTCCCAGGCTGCTACATGGAGACCAGATGAGACAGTTCCTCCCCAACATATCAAAAAAAGTCATACATCATAAATACACTTAGAACACTCCAGCATCAATCCTGAGAGCTCTCCAACACCATGCACTGGCAATAAATTCTGAACTCCCAGAGCCTACTCCAAAACACAAGGCTAAACTTTGCTTTGGAGCCCCTTACCTTTCCTTAAGAAAAAGATATATCAGTCCAATAATGATCAGTCCAATAATGATCAGTCCAATTAATATGCTCATTCCAATATAGAACCAGTAAGTTTTCTTCTCAGATTCTGTGGAAAGAAGAAAACGTTAAGAGGAAGCATACTGGCAGGGGGCAAAGAGACCACATGACTGCTTCTAGGATTTGTGTGGTTGTATGTCATCTTCTGTCAGAGATAGTACCACCAACCTTCTGCCACATGTCTTTGCCCTCTTCCATCCTATCACTTACACCTCCAGACGCCAAACAGCCTGTTTAGCAAGTATCAGAAATACAGCAATATCAAACACTACATACAATATGCACGTGCTGGGCACATGTTTAAAGCTTCCATACCACTATACCATCCTATATCACCTGTAAACGGCTGAAGTCTGAATGTCACTCTCCCCTCAAAATGTGAATGCTGAAATCTTAATGCCCAGCATGATAGCATTAGGAGACAGGGCTTTGGGGAGGTGATTAGGTCATGAGGATGGGGCACTCAGGAGTGAGATCAGTGCCCTATAAAGGAGGACCTTGAGAGATCCCTCACCCCTTCCACCTTGTGAGGACAGCATGAGAAGTCTGAAACCTGCAAAAGGGCTCTCACTCAACCATGCTGGCCACTAATCTTGGGATTCCAGCCTCTGTAACTGTGAGAAATGAAGTTCTGTTGCTTATACACCACCCGCATGCGTGCATGTGCATGCTCAGTCACTCAGGCGTGGCTGACTCTTTGCGATCCCACGCACTGTAGCCTATCAGGCTCTTCTGGTCCATGGGATGTCCTAGGTAAAAATACTGAAGTGGGTTGCCATTTCCTTCTCCAGGGGATCTTCCCAACTCAGGGATTGAACCCGCATCTCCTTCATTGGCAGGCGGTTCTTTACCACAGCACCACCTGAGGAGGCACTTACAAGCCACCTGGTCTGTGGCAATTTGTTACAGCAGTCCATATGGACTAAGAGGGCTTACCTGGTGACTGGTGATGGTAAAGAATCTGCCTGCCAACCTATTTCTGTATTCTTACCTAGGAAATCGCATGGACAGAAGAGCCTGGCGAGTTACAGTGCATGGGGTCACAAAAGAGTTGGATACAACTTAGCGACTAAACAACAACAATTGGCTAAGATGTATACATATCACCCAGCCCAGACAAATCCCTAATACTAAACACACAAAGCATATTTCAATTTCATATTCCCCATGTTCCAGAGACACCCTAAACACATCTGTGCACATACTACCCACACAATCCCTAGTCTTTATTTCCAAGAACAATGTCTCTCTCCCTTCAGGATCATCTCAAGCCCCATCTGGCACACCCAGACCACATTCCTCAGGGCCACCAGTCAGTCTCTGCCTTCATTACCTCTCTCAGCTCTATGCAGATGCATTGGACAAACAGGGTCATCCCCACCTAGGACCAGAGCCATGACCATAGAAGCCAGGTCACCTATTAGACCATCTGTCTACCTATTAGACCATCTGTCCTGGCTTAGGGACCTAATCTGGACTGCTGACTCTGAGGCTGAGCTAAATCAGACCAGTCTTTCTCCCCTTCCCTATATAACCAAAGTTTATATGATCCTCCCCTCAAGATGAAGAGTAAGGGAAATGTCCAAGAAGATGCTTACCTGGATGTAGAATCAAGTGGAAGTCGAAACTCTGGATTGTGGGCAAGGATACATGCCATACCACACACTGATAGATGGTCCCATTGTCTTCCAGAGATGGCGTCAGCCTCAGGTGGCTAGTGATATTAAATGTACCATCCTCATTCTCGACTATGCGGTCAGTGGTGATGTTCTTAGAAAACTCCCGGAACTGGGGATCCTTCTGGGTCCACTTTTTCCACGTGATGTTAATATGCTTTGGGTAGAACCCACTTGATGTACAGAAAATATGTTTGTCCTCGTTATCTTTCATCATGACTTGTTCAGACAAGTTGCTGACTGGTGGAGCTGCCAGGGGAGAGAAGTCATTCTTTGAGGGTAGGTAGAGATTTGCTTATTATCAGCTCAATGTCAGACCCATGGCAAGCCTTCAGAAAAGTGAAATAAACTGAATGGTATTCTGCTTAGACTAAATGTTCTGGGTACGTTGGTCCCAGTGCCAGTGGGGTACTGATATGCTGTGACCCCAAATCTCAGGCAGTTTTATAAAGCAGAGTTTCTTAAGTCCCTTTGTGTCATAGATACCTTTGGGAATCTGAGGAAACCCTTGGAATAAACACTGATGTGGGCAGAGACTACTAATTGCTGCCAGTCTCCATTCTTCCATGACACCTCCAAGTTAAAGCTACTTCTCCCACCCTCCTCTGCAGCTGGGTGTAGTCATGTGAACTAAGGGTCTGAAAGTTTTATTGTAATCAGAAGTGATGAGAGCAACTTCTAAGAAGTATCCTGAAATAACAAGGGTATCTTAAAGAAAAGAACAGTATCTCTCCCCCTCCACTTCCTTCTTTCTACAGAATGGCTGGAATAGTATATCATGGCTGGGGACAGAGAAGCCATTTCTAAACAAAAGGAGGAAATGCAGCTTGAAGACGGCAAAGTGACAAGATAAAAGGATCCTGGGTCCCAGATGATCAGAGCACTGCCATATCTGCCCTGGGTTGGCTACATTTTTGTGAAAGGAAAATAAGCCGCCTTCTTAAAATCACTGCTGACCTCTGGCTTCCCCTCTCACATGTAAAGATCTTGAAAGTCATCATTTCTATCCTTGGAACAGGAAAGAAAGCTAAGCTGAACAAACTGAAAATCCACAGCTTTCCTTAGTTCATCAGAGAACTGAGGTGACAGGGCAAACCACCTCCATATAAACAAGGGAGACAGGCAGATTGAGAGAATCATGGCCAAGATCATAAAACCTTGAGCAGAAGGTACTAGAGTAATAAACTGGTTGACACACATAAGCACTAACTCTGATAAATTGCTAGAGGATGAGTGTGGACTAGATTGAGAGGAAAGAACTCCTAGCGGCCCAGCCTTCGAGCGGGCCACACACTTTCATGAGTTGTACCTCCAAGAATCCCACCAGGCTCTCACTGTGAAGATTCAAGAAAATCCCCTCCTCTTTTGAGCAGGGAAGAGAAGAAAAGTAACTATTTCAAAACATACCCAGGACTCCCTTGTGGTCCAGGGGTTAAGAATGCGCCTGCCAATGTAGGGGACGTGGGCTTGATCCCTGGTCTGGGAAGATTCCACATGCTGCAGAGCAACTAAGCCCATGCACTATGACTACTGAAGCCTGTGCACCCCAGAGCCTGTGCTCTGCAACAAGAGAAGCCACCGCAATGAGAAGCCCACACACCACAGCCTGAGAGTAGCGCCTACTTGCTGCAACTAGGGAAAGCCCGGGCACAGCAACAAAGGCCCAGAGCAGTCAAAACTAAGTAATTAAATAAATAAAAGTTAAGTATTTATATATATACAGCCAGTGCATTCTCCACAATGAAGGATGCTCTTAAGGAAAAAGAATTTGCCAAAGTCTTATCTGACCTGGGACAGTGATGTTTAGCCAACTCCAGCCCCCTCTCGCCTTCCTGTCTCACCTAGAAACACTTGTGAAGGTGAGACAGTCTAGGGGCTCAGGCAACTCAAAGAATGAGATTTAATCAGAAAATTATAAACAGCTTCCCCTCTACACCTAACCACTACATCAACAGAGCCCCAGAATGCTCTATTTCAGAAGGAGCTCATGAGGAAACTCAAAGGAAACAAGGCGGGGGGGGGAAGACACCAGAAGGAACTGAAGTCTCTGGCACCTATAGGTACAGCATTAACATTAAACACAGTCCAACTCCTAGCCAAAGAAACACAGATTCTCATACCAAAAGCCTATTCACCTCGGTTCCTATTACCTGATATGTAACATCTGGTTTTCAACAAAAAATTACAAGGCATGCCAAAAAGTATGAAAAGACAAAGCAAGCATCAGACCCAAACTCTGGTATGACACAGATTTTGGAATTATCAGATAGAGACTTTTAAATAATAATTAAGCACATGTGCCCTAGAGCCCATGCTCCACAATGAGAAGCCACTGCAATGAGAAGCACCCCCTATTTGCCACAACTAGAGAAAAGCCCATGGAGCGATGAAGACCCAGTACAGCCAAAAACAAATAAATAAATAAAACTATTTTTGAAAAAATAGCCTTCAGAGCAAAAAAAAAAAAAATTATCAGGAGAAAAAAACTAAGGAAATCTGAATAAACTATGTAAGTAAGTTAAGCATTAGTTGCTCAGTCATGCCCTATTCTTTGTGACCCCATGGACTGCAGCCCACCAGGTTCCTGTGTCCATGAGATTTTCCAGGGAAGTATACTGGAGTGGGTTGTCATTTCCTTCTTCAGGGGATCTTCCTGACTCAGGTATCAAACCCGGGTCTCCCACACTGCAGGCAGATTCTTTACTGACTGAGCTACAAGTGAATAAACTATGGACTTTAATAAACAAAAATGTATCAATATTGGTTCATTAATTATAAAAATATAGCATAAATGCAAGATGTTAATAGGGCAAGTAAGGTGTGGAGGCAAGAGTAATATGGGAACTCTGTACTATCTTTGCAATTTCTCCATAAATCTAAACCTCTTCTTAAAAAAAAGTCTCTTTATTTAATTTTTGGAAAAAAAAAAAAAACTTTTATTTTAGGCTATCGATTGCAGAGGAATTCTAATATACATCCCCACCTCCAAAACTGAAATGTACAAAACATTCCAAGTCTTCAGTGCAATTGTGAGGAGCTCACAGATACTGCCCCCCAGTTATACTGAATTTAACCTGTCCCAAATTCATATGTTGAAGTCCTAAACCTAGTCCCTCAGACTGTGACTATATTTAGAGATAGGGTTTTTTTTTTTAATTAATTAATTTATTTTAATTGGAGGCTAATTACTTTACAATATTGTAGTGGTTTTTGCCATACATTGACATGAATCAGCCATGGATTTACATGTGTTCCCCATCCTGAACCCCCCTCCCACACCCCTCCCCATCCTGTCCCTCAGGGTCATTCCAGTATACCAGCCCTGAGCACCCTGTCTCATGCATCGAACCTGGACTGGTGATCTATTTCACATATGGTAATATACATGTTTCAATGTTATTCTCTCAAATCATCCCACCCTCGCCTCCTCCCACCGAGTCCAAAAGTCTGTTCTTTACATCTGTGTCTCTTTTTCTGTCTCACATACAGGGTTATCGTTACCATCTTTCTAAATTCCATATATATGTGTTAATATACTGTATTGGTGCTTTTCTTTCTGGCTTACTTCACTCTGTATAATGGGCTCCAGTTTCATCCACCTCATTAGAACTGATTCAAATGTATTCTTTTTAATGGCTGAATAATATTCCATTGTGTATATGTACCACAACTTTCTTATCCATTCGTCTGCCGATGGACATCTAGGTTGCTTCCATGTCCTGGCTATTGTAAACAGGGCTATGATGAACACTGGGGTACACATGTCTCTTTCAATTCCAGTTTCCTCAGTGTGCATGCCCAGCAGTGAGATAGCTGAATCATATAAGCACACACGCCGTGAGCTGGAGCAAACCCAGTGTGGTCCATACACTGCGAGCACTCCCCACACACACCAGCGATATTTGTTCGCAGTGTTCCTCCCTCCCCACAGCACAATTGAACAAGTGAGCCTAAATAAGTAACCACCATCGCCCCCTTGTGTCAGGGTGGAAATTAGACACTGAAGAGACTTGCAAACAGAGGAAGCCAAAATAAACAAAGAGGGAACTGCTTTGGAAGTGACAGGTGCAACAGATTAAAACCCTGTAGTTAGCATTGACTAAGCATTGGAAGGGGCCTATGGACCTTGAGAAGAAATACAAGCTGGAACAAGGAACTATCTGAAACTGAACTGACCCCACACTGCCCTCAACAGCTCCAGAGAAATTCCTAGATATATTTTACTATTATCATTTTTTAATGTTTTTAAGTTCTTTATTACTCCCTTAATTTTCATTTTTAAAACCTACTACTACCTTGCAAAATAAAGATGCTATTTTAAAGCAAATTTCATATATATATTTTTAATAATTTTTGTGATTTTGTTTTGTATTTTTAATATTGTATTTTTGAGAGTCTGACCTCTACTCTAGATTTTTAATCTTTGCTTTTTAGTATTTGTTATCAATTCTGTACCTTTAAGAATCCAATCTTCAGTTTGAATTTTTACTTAGGAGTGTGATTACTGGCTTGATTGCTCTCTTCCCTTTTGACTCTACTTTTTCTCCCCCAGGTCTCTATCTCCTTCCTCCCCTTCTCTTCTCTACTTAACTCTGTGACTCTCTTTGGGTGTTCTGGGCTGTAGAGAACACTTAGGGAACTGATTACTGCTAGATTGCTCTTCTCTCCTTTTGACTCCCCCTTTTCTCCTCCTGGTCACCTCTATCTCCTTCCTCCCTCTTCTCTATGGAACTCAATGAACCTCTCTGGGTGATCCAGACTGTGCAGAGCACATAGCAAATTGATTACTGGCTAGATTGCTCTCTCTCCTTTAGACTACCCCTCTTTTCCTCCTGGTCACCTCTATCTCCTTCCTCCCTCTTCTCTTCTCCATGTAACTCTGTGAACCTCTCTGGGTGTCCCTCTCTGTGGAGAATCTTTTCACCATTAACCTAGATGTTTCATCATCAGTGCTGTATGGATGGAGAAGTCTTGAGGCTGCTGTAAGAATAAGACTGAAAGCCAGAGGCAGGAGGCTTAAGTCCAAAACTTGAGAATACCAGAAAACTCCTGACTCCAGGGAACATTAATCGACAAGAGCTCATCCAAAAGCCTCCATACCTATACTGAAACCAAGCTCCACCCAACAGCCAACAAGTTTCAGAGCAAGACACACCAGGCAAATTCTCCAACAAAGCAGGAAAATAACCCTGAGCACAAAAAAGTCACACCAAACCCACAGACACCTCAAAACTCACTTACTGGACACTTCATTGTACTCCAGAGAGAAGAGATCCAGCTCCATCCACAAGAACACCGACGCAAGCTTCCCTAACCAGGAAACCTTGACAAGGCACTCGTCCAACCCCACCCTCAGGGAGGACCCTCCACAAGAAAGAGGAACCACAGACTCCCAGCATACAGAAAGGCAACCCCAAACACAGCAATCTACAACAAAATGAAAAGGCAGAGAAATACTCAGCCGGTAAAGGAACATGATAAATGCCCAGCAAACCAAACAAAAGAGGAGGAGATAGGGGGTCTACCTGAAAAACAATTCAGAATAATGATAGTAAAGATGATCCAAAATCTCGAAAACAAAATGGAGTTACAGATAAATAGACTGGAGACAAGGATTGAGAAAATGCAAGAAATAAGTTTAACAAAGACCTAGAAGAAATAAAAAAGATTCAATCAATAATGAATAATGCAATAACTGAGATCAAAAGCACTCTGGAGGGAACCAACAGTAGAATAACTGAGCAGAAGATAGGATAAGTGAGGTGGAAGATAGAATAGTGGAAATAAATGAAGCAGAGAGGAAAAATGAATTAAAAGAAATGAGGACAACCTCAGAGACCTCTGGGACAATGTTAAACACCCCAACATTCGAATCATAGGAGTCCCAGAAGAAGACAAAAAGAAAGGCCATGAGAAAATACTTGAGGAGATAATGGTGAAAACTTCCCAAAAATGGGGAAGGAAATAGCCACCCAAGTCCAAGAAACCCAGAGAGTCCCTGTCAGGAAGCATTTAACAGGAGACTTCTTGTGTGCTGTTCTGGATCTGTCATGAATCCCCTGTTCCTTATTAACAGGAATTAAGAAGAGAGGCAAGCCTCCCCCAGGGCTGAGGAATCCAGGTATGTCCTTCCTTAGTTATTCAATACGGTGATAAGTACCCCCTTCCTTCTTATGAACCATGCGGTAAAAGTGATTGTTTACAACCCTCTCTCTTTAATATGGATCACCTTATGTTTTGTAAGTCTGGAATTTTAATCTTTATCTTTGCTGAGAATAACTACCTTGTAAGACAGTATATATGCCCACACCATGTTGATTAAAACACCTTTGCTCCATCAGAGCTTGGGTCCCCATGTCTTTCTCTCTCTCTCTATTTCTGACTGATTCCCTGGACTGCAAAGACCGGCTGTGTAACCCAGGGAATATTAGCCTCTTTCCTTCTTTCACTTTCTCATCGTCGACTCCAGACCACCAGGTTCCGGTCCATTAAAAGTCCCAAACAGGATAAACCCAAGGTGAAACACCCCAAGACACATATTAATCAAATTAATGAAGATCAAACACAAAGAGTAAATATTAAAAGCTGCAAGGGAAAACCAACAAATAACATACAATGGGATTCCCATAAGGATAACAGCTGATCTTTCAATAGAAACTCTTCAAGCCAGAAGGTAATGGCAGGACATACTTAAAGTGACAAAAGAGAAAAACCTACAACCCAGATTACTATACCCAGCAAGGATCTCATTCAAATATGTAGGAGAAATCAAAAGCTTTACAGACAAGCAAAAGCTGAGTCATAGGGTTTTTAGTGAGGTTGCTGCTAAGTTAAAAGAGATCATTAGGTTGAGCCCTAATCTGACACATGTCTTTATAGAAGGAGATTAGGATACACAAACACAGGGAAAAGACAGCCACCTACAAGCCAAAGAAACAGGTCTCAGAAGAAACCAACCCTGCTGTCACCTTGATCTCAGACTTCTGGACTCCAGAATTGTGCAAAAATTAATTTCTGTTGTATAAGCCACCCAGTCAGTAGTGTTTTGTTATGGCAGCCCCAAGCCCATCCACAGAGAATCCAACATACTTATAATAGCAGAAACAGGAGCTCAAAAAGGTGTTTAGGGAAGAATGTTGCTGTTGTAAGTCATGACTGAGCACCTGCCTTACAACAGCACTGGTCGAGCATTTTCGTACATGAGCTTATCTAATCCTCAGAACACTATGAGGCAGGTTACACTTGTCACCTCATTTTGAGTGGGAAAATTCACAGGCAAAGATATTAAATGACTGACCAATCACTCAGTTTGGAAGCAGCCAAGTCAGACAGAATAGGATTCAGATCCATGGAACCAGAGTGAAATTGCTCTCCTTCCCTAGCTACCTTTCAGAGGTATCCCTTCAGTGAAGGCTAACTATAGACATATCAGTTCAGTTCAGTTTATTTGCTCAGTCATGTCCCACTCTTTGCGACCCCGTGAACCACAGCACGCCAGGCCTCCCTGTCCATCACCAACTCCTGGAGTCCACCCAAACTCATGTCCATTGAGTCGGTAATGCCATCCAACCATCTGATCCTCTGTCGACCCCTTCTCCTCCTGCCTTCAGTCTTTCCTAGCATCAGGGTCTTTTCAAATGAGTCAGCTCTTCGCATCAGGTGGTCAAAGTATTGGAGTTTCAGCTTCAACATCAATGAACACCCAGGAATGATCTCCTTTAGGATGGACTGGTTGGACCTCCTTGCAATCCAAGGGACTCTCAAGAGTCTTCTCCAACACCACAGTTCAAAAGCATCAATTCTTTGGCACTCAGCTTTCTTTATAGTCCAACTCTCACATCCATACATGACTACTGGAAAAACCACAGCTTTGACTAGATGGATCTTTGCTGGCAAAGTAATGTCTCTGCTTTTTAATATGCTTTCTAGGTTGGTCATAAATTTCCTTCCAAGGAGCAAGCGTCTTTTAATTTCATGGTTGCAATCACCATCTGCAGTGATTTTGGAGCCCCCCAAAAAAATAAGTCACCCATTGTTTCCACTGTCTCCCCATCTATTTCCCATGAAGTGATGGGACCAGATGCCATGATCTTAGTTTTCTGAATGTTGAACTTTAAGCCAACTTTTTCACTCTCCTCTTTCGCCTTCATCAAGAGGCTCTTTAGTTCTTCTTCACTTTGTGCCATAAGGGTGATGTCATCTGCATATCTGAGGTTATTGATATTTCTCCTGGCAATCTTGATTCCAGCTTGTGCTTCTTCCAGCCCAGCATTTCTCATGATGTACTCTGCATATACGTTAAATAAGCAGGGTGACAGTATACAGCCTTAACGGACTCCTTTTCCTATTTGGAACCAGTCTGTTGGTCCATGTCCAGTTCTAACTGGTGCTCCCTGATGTGCATACAGGTTTCTCAAGAGGCAGGTCAGGTTGTCTGGTATTCCCATCTCTTTCAGAATTTTCCACAGTTTATTGTGATCCACACAGTCAAAGGCTTTGGCACAGTCAACTAAGCAGAAACAGATGTTTTTCTGGAACTCTCTTGCTTTTTTGATGATCCAGCAGATATTGGCAATTTGATCTCTGGTTCCTCTGCCTTTTCTAAAACAAGCTTGAACATCTGGAAGTTCACAGTTCACGTACTGCTGAAGCCTGGCTTGGAGAATTCTGAGCATTACTTTACTCGCATGTGAGATGAGTGCAATTGTACAGTAGTTTGAGCATTCTTCGGCATTTCCTTTCTTTGGGATTGGAATGAAAACTGACCTTTTCCAGTCCTGTGGCCACTGCTGAGTTTTCCAAATTTGCTGACATATTGAGTGCAGCACTTTCACAGCATCACCTCTTAGGATTTGAAATAGCTCAACTGGAATTCCATCATCTCCACTAGCTTTGTTCATAGTGATGCTTCCTAAGGCCCGCTTGACTTCCCATTCCAGGATGTCTGGCTCGAGGTGAGTGATCACACCAACGTGATTATCAGGGTCATGAAGATCTTTTTGTACAGTTCTTCTGTGTATTCTTGCCACCTCTTCTTAATATCTTTTACTTCTGTTAGGTCCATACCATTTCTGTCCTTTATTGAGCCCATCTTTGAAAGCAATTAAAATGCTTAGCATAGAGTGTGGTCCATTTTAAGTGTCAGTAAAAGATAGCCACAGTAATTAGATAATATCCCTGGTATGTCTAGCACCACGCAGCCGCCGTTCACTGCTAGACATACCAGGGAAATTATCTAATTACTGTGGCTATCTTTTACTGACACTTAAAATGGACCACGCTCTAGTCTAAGCATTTTACCTGCATTTAAAAAAAATTTTTAATTGGAGTATAATTGCTTTACAATGTTGTGTTAATTTCTGCTGTATAACAGCGTGAATCAGCTCTATGTATGCATATATTCCCTCCCTCTTGAGCCCCTTGACCCCACCCCCCATTCCACCCTTCTAGGGCATCCCAGAACACCCAGTTGAGCTCCCTGTGCTGTACAACAGCTTCCTACTAGCTATCTTACCTGCATTTTTCATAGCCACTTCCCTACAATCAATTCTCTGAGAAAAAATACTATTACATGTGTTTAGAGTTTCAGCGTGATTAAAAACTTGCCCAAAGTTGTTAAGAAGTCCATGGAATCCTGGACTCAAACCTATGTCTATTTGACTCCCAGGCCCAGGCTCTAAACTTCTGCTCCACTCAGCCCATCCACATCTCCACCACAAGCCCCATCACCATGGAAACCACAGGGCACTGCCCTCAGGCACTCACCTACAACCTCCAGCGTGACAGTCCCCTGTGCCTTCTGAGGAGTAACCACCAGCTCACAGCGGTACTCTCCTGCATCTTCCAGCCGGACACCAGGCAGCTGCAATGAGGCATCTCCCCTCTGCAGACTCCGTAGAGACACACTGGCTCCACGTTGGGATGCCTCTCTGTGGTTTCCAAAATACTCAAACAGTTTGGTGTCAGTTTCAGAAGTTCCAGTCTTTTGAAACCAGGTGATACCTATACTGTTGATGTCCAGGTGTGGGGAATCAGGGATCTTGCAAGAGATAGTCACATTTTCATTCAAGAAAACCATCTGAGTCCTCCCCGCCATCTCCACTTGCAGTAAACCTGTGGCCAACAAGAGAAGGTTATGGAAGACCCTTGAAAGAAACATAGTCCTGGTACTCTAAAACACAATCACGTGACTGGGAACATCTTCCCCTTTTTGGGGGTGGGGGGCAGGTCGCAGGGGGGCATCCTCAGATACAAAAGCCCTTAGTTCATGGCCCCTCATTAATCCACATAAAATCCTTGAACTTTGTTTTTCCCTTCCCCCCACCAACCCCACCCCCACTCCATCCACCCAGCCAATCTGCCAATATCCAAAATAAAGCAGTTTCCTTTCCACCAACCTGGCCTCGTCACTAGCTTTTGAGGGACCAACAGGCGTACCCCACTTTCGGTTATACCCATGCACTCTCAGTAAAGACTTCAGTGAAGTCACTGATATGCGGTGGAGTCTATTTCTTTTTCTTTTTAAAGGGGATTTAAGGGACTCTCAGCCAGTATGATCCATGGCCCAATTCCTTCTCCCCTGTTGAAGAGGTTTCTGTTGAGTGTTTTTTGTTTTTGGCCACCACGGGTGTCATGAAGGATTTTAGTTTACTACCAACAGAAATTGAATCCCTGCCTCCTGCAGTGGAAGCGTGGAATCTCAACCACTGGACAAGCAGGGAAGTCCCAGAGTAATCTCATTTCACATCCTTTATTTTTTCCCTCAGTTACAGCAACTAGGATGATGCAAGGAAGAAAGAATTTTACAGAACACCAGGGCACAAACTTGAGGAAACACTTGTTCTCGGGCTCCTACACGAGGCGACTCTGCACAAAGCAGGGATTCAGTATACAATTATTCAATCAGTGGACGAATCAGTATTTCCTGAAAGCCGAAGTCCTAACCGCCGGGTTATTCTCCGCTCTTAACCCAGCCGACCGCGATCTCACGGCCTAGCGACGGCTACCCGTCTTCCCTCCCTCCTTCTCTCCCTCGCGTCCTACCCGCTATTAGCTGAAAGTGCTCCAGCTCCAACACCGACATCAGAACGCAGAGCAGCCACACGGAGCCCCACCGCACGCGGCCAGCCGCCCTCTTCGCCATTGCCGGTGCCTAGCGGAACCGAGGCCTCGAACTTCCTCTTTCTTCCTTTTTCCTCTTAAGAGAGAGCAGCACCTAAGAAGTGGGTGGAAAGTGTATTCTCTCGCGTCCAGACCGAACTGTAGGCGTATTTAACTAAGGGCGCACGTTCACCTACTTAGGTCTCTGGACCCCTTCTGCAGAACTCTGCGAATTCGTCTTGGTAACTCCGTTCCCAAAGAAGGAAAAGTTTCGGCGAGCGCCTGCTCAGTCGCACCTACGGCAGAAAATGAGGCGGGGTCGGGAGACACGCAATCCCCGCCTCCGCAGCGCGGGGCGGACTGGCGAATGTGTTGATCGACGGAGGGCGAAGGAACGGAGGAACGCGCGCACGGGCGGAGGGGCGGACGCGCGGATACGCGGACGCGCGGATACGCGGAGGGATGCGCGCACGGGTGGAGGGGCGGCCGCGCGGAGGGGCGGCCGCGCGGAGGGGCGGCCGCGCGGAGGGGCGGCCGCGCGGAGGGGCGGCCGCGCGGAGGGGCGGCCGCGCGGAGGGGCGGCCGCGCGGAGGGGCGGCCGCGCGGAGGGGCGGCCGCGCGGAGGGGCGGGCGGACCTTGGACAGATGGGCGGACCGGCGGACTGTCTCTAGTATCGCTTTGTAAACTGGGCAGGATCCGGTTAACCCGGGCGCTGCTCTAAAGAAGATCCGCTTAAAGATCTAAATGTAAGACCACAAACTATAAAACTCCTAGAGGAGAACATAGGCAAAACACTCTCCGACATGAATCACAGCAGGATCCTCTATGACCCACCTCCCAGAATATTGGAAATAAAAGAAAAAATAAACAAATGGGACCTAATTAAACTTAAAAGCTTTTGCACAACAAAGGAAACTATAAGTAAGGTGAAAAGACAGCCCTCAGATTGGGAGAAAATAATAGCAAATGAAGCAACAAAGGATTAATCTCAAAACTATACAAGCAACTCCTGCAGCTCAATTCCAGAAAAATAAATGACCCAGTCAAAAAATGGGCCAAGGAACTAAACAGACATTTCTCCAAAGAAGACATACAGATGGCTAACAAACACATGAAAAGATGCTCCATATCACTCATTATCAGAGAAATACAAATCAAAACCACAATGAGGTACCATTACATGCCAGTCAGGATGGCTGCTATCCAAAAGTCTACAAGCAATAAATGCTGGAGAGGGTGTGGAGAAAAGGGAACCCTCTTACACTGTTGGTGGGAATGCAAACTAGTACAGCCACTATGGAAAACAGTGTGGAGATTTCTTAAAAAACTGGAAATAGAACTGCCATATGACCCAGCAATACCACTCTTGGGCATACACACTGAGAAAACCAGATCTGAAAGAGACATGTGCACCCCAATGTTCATCACAGCACTATTTATAATAGCCAGGACATGGAAGCAACCTAGATGCCCATCAGCAGACGAATGGATAAGGAAGCTGTGGTACATGTACACCATGGAATATTACTCAGCCATTAAAAAGAATTCATTTGAATCAGTTCTAATGAGATGGATGAAACTGGAGCCCATTATACAGAGTGAAGTAAGCCAGAAAGATAAAGATCATTACAGCATACTAACACATATATATGGAATTTAGAAAGATGGTAATGATAACCCTATATGCAAAACAGAAAAAGAGACACAGAGGTACAGAACAGACTTTTGGACTCTGTGGGAGAAGGCGAGGGTGGGATGTTTCGAGAGAACAGCATGTATATTATCTATGGTGAAACAGACCACCGGCCCAGGTGGGATGCATCAGACAGGTGCTCGGGCCAGGTGCACTGGGAGGACCCAGGGGAATCGGGTGGGGGGAGAGGTGGGAGGGGGGATCGGGATGGGGAATACATGTAACTCCATGGCTGATTCATGTCAATGTATGACAAAACCCACTGCAATGTTGCGAAGTAATTAGCCTCCAACTAATAAAAATAATTGGAAAAAAAAAAAAAGGAAAAAATAAATAAATAAAGAAGATCCACTTAGCGTGGCATGATGAACGTCCCAATAAAGAGTAGCCTTACTGGCATAGTGAATTTAGAGTTAATGTACTAAATTAGGCTTACTAATACTATCAGTAACTAAACAGATATTTATATTCTCACTTACCTGCGGAATAAGCAGCACGCACGGTTTTTGGAAAAAGCAAAGAACTTGAGGAGGAACAGGGTGCCCACACTGACATCACTAGCTGAAGGGCCTTCAGAATGTTAGCTTCTGGGCCACAGTTGTAACAAGTAGATTGCAAAGTTAGGTCCAGCTATGGAATTCTAACATCCTAAATTACACCTTTTCTCAACTGCTACGCCTTCCAAGGAGTCGTCCCTGAAGAGAAATCCTCTTCTGGTATTGTTGTTCGGGGCCTAAGTTTGTCTGACTTGCTGCGGCCCTATGGACTGCCCCACACCAGGTTCCCCTGTCTTTCACTATCTCATGGAGTTAGCTCAAATTCATGTCCACTGAGTCGATGATGCTATCTAACCATCTTATCCTCTCCCCCTCCTTCTCTTTTTACCTTCAGTCTTTTTCAGCATCAGGGTCTTTTCCAATCAGTGGACTCTTCACATCAGGTGACCAAAATATTGGCGCTTCAGCATCAGTCCTTCCAATAAATATTCAGGGTTGATTTCCTTTAAGACTAACTGGTTTACAGTGCAAGGGGCTCTCAAGAGTCTACTCCAGCACAACTCAAAAGCATCAATTCTTTGGCACTTAGCCTTCTTTATGGTCCAGCTCTCACATCTGTATGTGACTACTGGAAAAACCATAGCTTTGACTATATGGACCTCTACCAGCAAAGTGATTTCTCTGCTTTTGAAAACCCGCCTAGGTTTGTCATAGCTTTCCTTTCAAGGAGGAAGCATCTTTCATTTCATGGCTGCAGTCACCATCCACAGTGATTTTGGAGCCCAAGAAAATAAAATCTGTCACTGCTTCCACTTTTCCACTTCAGCTTGCCACTAAGTGATGGTGCTGGATGCCATGATCTTAGTTTTATGACTGTTGAGTTTTGGGTGGGGGGGGGGTTAATTTTTTTCTTTTTTTAAATTTTAATTGGACTAATTACTTTACAATATTGTGGTGGTTTTTGCCATACATTCACATTATCAGCCATGGGTGTACATGTGTTCCCCATCATGACCCTCCCTCTCACCTCCCTCCCCATCCCATCCCTCAGGGTCATCCCAGTGCACCACCCCTGAGCACCCTGTCTCATGCATTGAACCTGGACTGTCAATCTATTTCATGTATGATATATACATGTTTTACTGCTATTCTCTCAAGTCATCCAACCGTCACCTTCTCCCACAGAGTCCAACAGTCTGTTTTTACATCTGTGTCTCTTTTGCTGTCTTGCATATAGGGTCATCGTTACCATCTTTCTAAATTCCATATATATGCATTAATATATTGTATTTGTGTTTTTCTTTCTGACTTAATTTGATCTGTATGATAGGCTCCAGTTTCATCCAGCTCATTAGAACTGATTCAAATGCATTCTTTTTAAAGGCTGAGTAATATTCCATTGTGTATATGTACCACAGCTTTCTTATCCCTTTGTCTGCTATTGGACATCTAGGTTACTTCATGACCTGGCTATTGTAAACAGTGCTGCTATGAACATTGGGGTACACGTGTCTCTTTCAATTCTGGTTTCCTCAGTGTGTATGCCCAGCAGTGGGATTGCTGGGTTGTATGGCAGTTCTATTTCCAGTTTTTTAAGGAACCTCCACACTGTTCGCCATAGTGCTGTACTAGTTTGCATTCCCACCAACAGTGTAAGAAGATTCCCTTTTCTCCACACCCTCTCCAGCATGTATTGTTTTCAGACTTTTGGATAGCAGCTGTTCTGACTGGCATGAGATGGTACCTCATTGTGGTTTTGATTTGCATTTCTCTGAAAATGACTGATGTTGAGCATCTTTTCATGTGTCTGTTAGCCATCTATATGTCTTCTTTGGAGAAATGTCTGTTTAGATCTTTGGCCCATTTTTTGATTGGGTGGCTTATTTTTCTCGAATTGAGCTGCAGGAGTTGCTTGTATATTTTTGAGATTAATCCTTTGTTGCTTCATTTGCTATTATTTTCTCCCATTCTGAAGGCTGTCTTTTCACCTTGCTTAGAGTTTCCTTTGTTGTGCAAAAGCTTTTAAGTCTAATTAGGTCCCATTTGTTTATTTTTGCTTTTATTTCCATTACTCTGGGAGGTGGGTCATAGAGGATCCTGCTATGATTTACATCAGACAGTGTTTTGCCTATGTTTTCCTCTAGGAGTTTTATAGTTTCTGGTCTTACATTTAGATCTTTAATCCATTTTGAGTTTATTTTTGTGCATGGTGTTAGAACGTGGTCTAGTTTCATTCTTCTACAACTGGTTGACCAGTTTTCCCAGCACCACTTGCTAAAAAGACTGTCTTTTCTCCATTGTATATTCTTGCCTCCTTTGTCAAAGATAAGGTGTCCATAGATGCGTGGATATATCTCTGGGCTTTCTATTTTGTTCCATTGATCTATGTTTCTGTCTTTGTGCCAGTACCATAGTGTCTTGATGACTGTGGCTTTGTAGTATAGCCTTAAGTCAGGCACATTGATTCCTCCAGTTCCATTCTTCTTTCTCAAAATTACTTTGGCTCTTCGAGGTTTTTTGTATTTCCATACAAATTGTGAAATTATTTGTTTTAATTCTCTGAAAAATACCATTGGTAGCTTGATAGGGATTGCACTGAATCTATAGATTGCTTTGGGTAGTATACTCATTTTCACTATATTGATTCTTCTGATCCATGAACATGGTATATTTCTCCATCTATTTGTGTCATCTTTGATTTCTTTCATCAGTGTTTTATAGTTTTATATATATATATTATATATATATATATATATATATATAAGAGACATATATATATATGTCTCTTGTTTCTTTAGGTAGATTTATTCCTAAGTATTTTATTCTTTTTGTTGCAATGGTGAATGGAATTGTTTCCTTAATTTCTCTTTCTGTTTTCTCATTGTTGGTGTATAGGAATGCAAGGGATTTCTGTGTGTCAATTTTATATCCTGCAACTTTACTATATTCATTGATTAAGCTCTAGTAATTTTCTGGTGGAGTCTTTAGGGTTTTCTCTGTAGAGGATCATGTCATCTGCAAACAGTGAGAGTTTTACTTCTTCTTTTCCAATCTGTATTCCTTTTATTTCTTCTTCTGCTTTGATTGCTGTGGCCAAAACTTCCAAAACTATGTTGAATAGTAGTGGTGAGAGTGGGCATCCTTGTCTTGTTCCTGACTTTAGGGTAAATGCTTTCAATTTTTCACCGTTGAGGATAACATTTGCTGTGGGTTTGTCATATATAGCTTTTATTATGTAGAGGTATGTTCCGTCTATTTCTGCTTTCTGGAGGGTTTTTATCATAAATGGAAGTTGAATTTTGTCAAAGGCTTTCTCTGCATCTATTGAGATAATCATACAGGTTTTATCTTTTAATTTGTTAATGGGGTGTATTACATTGATTGATTTGCAGATATTGAAGAATCCTTGCATCCCTGGTATAAAGCCTACTTGGTCATGATGTATGATCTTTTTAATATGTTGTTGGATTCTGTTTGCTAGAATTTTGTTATGGTTTTTTGCATCTCTGTTTATCAGTGATATTGGTCAGTGATTTCTTTTTTTGTGGCATCTTTGTGTGGTTTTGGTACTAGGGTGATGGTGGCCTCATAGAATGAGGTTGGAAGTTTACCTTCCTCTGCAATTTTCTGGAAGAGTTTGAGTAGGATAGGTGTTAGCTTTTCTCTTAAATTTTGGTAGAATTCATCTGTGACACTGTCTGGTCCTGGGCTTTTGTTTGCTAGAAGATTTCTGATTATAGTTTCAATTTCCATGCTTGTGATGGGTCTGTTAAGATTTTCTATTTCTTCCTGGTTCAGTTTTGGAAACTTATACTTTTCTAAGAATTTGTCCATTTCCTCCAAGTTGTCCATTTCATTGGCATATAGTTGCTGATAGTAGTCTCTTATGATCCTTTGTCTTTCTGTGTTGCCTGTTGTGATTTCTCCATTTTCATTTCTAATTATGTTGATTTCATGTTTCTCCCTTTGTTTCTTGATGAGTCTGGCTAATGGTTTGTCTATTTTATTTATCCTCTTGAAGACCCAGCTTTTAGCTTTGTTGATTTTTGCTATGGTCTCTTTTGTTCCTTTTGCATTTATTTTTGCCCTAATTTTTAAGATTTCTTTCCTTCTACTAACCCTGGGATTCTTCATTTCTTCCTTTTCTAGTTGCTTTAGGTGTAGAGTTAGGTTATTTATTTGACTTTTTTCTTGTTTCTTGAGGTAAGCCTGTATTGCTATGAACCTTCCTCTTAGCACTGCTTTTACTGTGTCCCATAGGTTTTGGGTTGTTGTGTTTTCATTTTCATTCGTTTCTATGCACATTTTGATTTCTTTTTTTTATTTCTTCTGTGATTTATTAATTATTCAGAAGCATGTTGTTCAGCCTCCATATGTTGGAATTTTTAATAATTTTTCCTCTGTAATTGACATCTAATCTTACTGCATTGTGGTCAGAAAAGACGCTTGGGATGATTTCAATTTTTTTGAACTTACCAAGGCTAGATTTATGGCCCAGGATGTGATCTATCCTGGAGAAAGTTCCATGTGCACTTGAGAAAATGGTAAAATTCATTGTTTTGTGGTGAAATGTTCTATAGATTTCAATTAGGTCTAACTGGTCCATTGTATCATTTAAAGTTTGTGATCCCTTGCTAATTTTCTGTTTAGTTGATCTATCCATAGGTGTGAGGGGGTACTAAAGTCTCCCACTATTATTGTGTTATTGTTAATATCCCCTTTCATACTTGTTAGCATTTGCCTTACATATTGCAGTGCTCCTATATTGGGTGCATATAATTTATAATTGTTATATCTTCTTGGATTGATCCTTTGATCATTATGTAGTGTCCTTCTTTGTTCCTTTTAACAGCCTTTATTTTAAAGTTTATTTTATCTGATATGAGTATTGTGACTCCTCCTTTCTTTTGGTCTCTATTTGCATGAAATATCTTTTTCCAGCCCTTCACTTTCAGTCTGTATGTGTCCCTTGTTTTGAGGTGGGTCTCTTGTAGACAACATATATAGAGGTCTTATTTTTGTATCCATTCAGCCAGTCTTTGTCTTTTGGTTGGGGCATTCAACCCATTTACATTTAAAGTAATTATTGATAGGTATGACCCCGTTGCCATTTACTTTGTTGTTTTGGGTTTGAGTTTATAAACCTTTTCTGTGTTTCCTGTCTAGAGAAGATTCTTTAGCATTTGTTGAAGAGCTGATTTGGTGGTGCTGAATTCTCTCAGCTTTTGCTTGTCTGTAAAGCTTTTGATTTCTCCTTCATATTTGAATGAGATCCTTGCTGGGTACAGTAATCTGGGTTGTAGGTTTTTCTCTTTCATCACTTTAAGTATGTCCTGCCATTGCCTTCTGGCCTGAAGAGTTTCTATTGAAAGATCAGCTGTTATCCTTATGGGGATCCCCTTGTGGGTTATTTGTTGTTTTTCCCTTGCTGCTTTTAATATTTGCTCTTTGTGTTTGATCTTTGTTAATTTGATCAATATGTGTCATGTGGTGTTTTGCCTTGGGTTTATCCTGTTTGGGACTCTCTGGGTTTCTTGGACTTGGGTGGCTATTTCCTTCCCCATTTCAGGGAAGTTTTCAACTATTATCTCCTCAAGTATTTTCTCATGGCCTTTCTTTTTGTCTTCTTCTGGGACTCCTATGATTTGAATGTTGGGGCATTTAAGATTGTCCCAGAGGTCTCTGATTGTCCTCATTTCTTTTAATTCTTTTTTCTTTTTTCCTCTCTGCTTCATTTATTTCCACTACTCTATCTTCCACTTCATTTATCCTATCTTCTGCCTCAGTTATTCTACTGATTTCCTCCAGAGTGCTTTTGATCTCAGTTATTGCATTATTCATTATTGATTGACTTTTTTATTTCTTCTACGTCCTTGTTAAACTTTTCTTGCATCTTCTCAATCCTTGTCTCCAGACTATTAATAAATAATTCCATTTTGTTTTCAAAATTATAACTCCAAATGTAACTGCATTTTGTTTTCAAAATGTTGGATCATTTTTACTATCATTATTCTGAATTCTTTCTCAGTTAGGCTCCTTATCGCCTCTTCTTTTGTTTGGTTTGGTGGCCTTTTATGATGTTCCTTTACCTGCTGAATATTTCTCTGCCTTTTCATCTTGTTTAGGTTGCTGTGTTTGGGGTGGCCTTTCTGTATGCTGGAAGTTTGTGGTTCCTCTTTATTGTGGAGGATCCTCCCTGAGGGTGGGGTTGGACGAGTGGCTTGTCAAGGTTTCCTGGTTAGGGAAGCTTGCGTCGGTGTTCTTGTGGGTGGAGCTGGATCTCTTCTCTCTGGAGTACAATGAAGTGTCCAGTAGTGAGTTTTGAGGTGTCTGTGGGTTTGGTGTGACTTTTGCCCGCCTGTTTTTTGTGCTCAGCGTTATTTTCCTGCTTTGTTGGAGAATTTGCTTGGTATGTCTTGCTCTGAAACTTGTTGGCTCTTGGGTGGAGCTTGGTTTCAGTATAGGTATGGAGGCTTTTGGATGAGCTCTTGTCGATTAATGTTCCCTGGAGTCAGGAGTTTTCTGGTATTCTTAAGTTTTGGACTTAAGCCTCCTGCCTCTGGCTTTCAGTCTTATTCTTACAGCAGCCTCAAGACTTCTCCATCCATATAGCACTGATGATAAAACATCTAGGTTAATAGTGAGAAGATTCTCCACAGAGAGGGACACCCTGAGAGGTTCACAGAGTTACATGAAGAAGAGAAGAGGGAGGGGGTGAGAACAGATAAAGGTGACCAGGAGGAGAAGAGGCGGATCAAGAGGAGAGAGACCAATCTAGCCTGTGATAAGTTCCCTAAGTGTTCTCCACAGCCCAGAATATCCAAGGAGATTCACAGAGTTAAGTAGAGAAGAGAAGGGGGAGGGAGGAGATAGAGGTGACCTGGGGGAAAAAAAGGAGAGTCAAAAGGGGAGAGAGCAATCAAGCCAGTAATCACACTCTTAAGTAAAAATTGGAACTGAAGATTGGATTCTTAAAGGTACAGAATTGATAACAAATACTAAAAAGCAAAGATTAAAAATCTAGAGTAAAGGTTAGACTCTCAAAAATACAATATCAAAAAAACAAAATAAAATTGCAAAAGTTTTATATATATATATATATATATATACATATATATATATATATATATATATATATATATATATGAAATTTGCTTTAAAAATAGGGTCTTTTTTCCATGGTAATAGTAGGTTTTAAAAATTAAAATCAATGGAGTAATAAAGAATTTAAAGATAAAAATTTTTTTAATTAAAAAATGTTAATAGTAAAATATATCTAGGAATTTCTCTGGAGTTGTTGAGGGCAGTGTGGGGTCAGTTCAGTTTCAGATAGTTCCTTGTTCCAGCTTATACTTCTCAAGGTCTATAGGTCCCTTCCAGTGTAGCCAATGCTAACTACAGGGTTTTAATCTGTTGCACCTGTCACTTCCAAAGCTGTTCCCTCTTCTTTGTTTATTTTGGTTTCCTCTGTTTGCAAGTCTCTCAGTATCTAACTTTGCCCTGACACAAGGGGGTGAAGGTGGTCATTTATTTAGGCTCACTTGTTCAATTGTGCTGCAGGGAAGAAGGAACACTGCATGTGTGGGGAGTCCTTGCAATGTTTGGCCACACTGGGTTTGCCCCTCCTCATGGCGTGTGTGCTTTCCTGGTCTACACTGCTCAGGCTCCAGGTTGCTCTGCCAGGGAACTGTCTAAGGTGGGCCCTGGGTTGTGTGCACTTCCCAGGTCTACACAGCTCAGGTTCAGGTTCTCATGTGCTCCACAAAGGCACAGACTCAGTTGGGCTTGCATTTTGTGCCCTTCCCTGATACGAGCAGCTCAGGCGACCAGATGCTTGGTGAGTGCACTCTCCCCAGGTGCGATGCATCTTATCACCTCCCCGGTCCCAGCCACTCGTTTCCTGGGTGCGCAGCGGGAACGCCAGCTTAGGTGTGCCGTGTGTCTCCTCTGGGGAGCTGATCTCTGGCTGCGACCCTCCTGGCAGATGTCAACCGTCCAGGATCCCAAGAAGACTTGGTTAGCAACTGGGAGCCCGCTCACAGTTTGGTAGGGGATGCCATCTCTGGGGCCAAGTTTGCCCCTTGCCTTCCGGCTCTGGCTGTCGCCCACCTGCCTCTCTGCCTCCGGCGGGGGATAGACCAGTCCTCAGCCAGTTAACTCTCTTCTGGCATTCGCTCAGTCCTTTGTTCTGTGAGCAGGCCCAGCAGTACCTTAGGTTAGAGCTTTTCGCAGGAAAGTTCTCTCTCTCTCCCTTTCCTCTTTTTTTTTAAATTTCTCATGGGATACATGGTTTGGGTTGCTATCTCACATTAGCTCCCTCAGATTTCCCTCGCATTCAGGCCTGGTCCTTACCCTAAGCAATGCAGCCTGCACCTGCATGTTCAGCCCCCGCTTGCTGGTAGTGGACATGAGCATCTGTGCTACTTCTCCGCTGGAAGTTGCAGTTAGGCATGTAATCTATGGGTTTTTTTTTTTTTTCCTCCCGGTTATGATGCCCTCTGAGATTCCAAAACTCCCCTCAGACCCACCAGTGAGGGGGTGTCCTGGTATTTGGAAACTTCTCCTCTTTTACGACTCCCTCCCCAGGATGGGTCTCCATCCCTAACTCTTTTGTCTCTCTTTTTATCTTTTATATTTTGTCCTACCTCCTTTCGAAGACAATGGGCTGCCTTTCTGGGTGCCTGGTGTCCTCCACCAGCGTTCAGAAGTTGTTTTGTGGTATTTGCTCAGCGATCAAATGATCTTTTGATGAATTTGTGGGGGAGAATGTGGTCTCCCCATCCTATTCCTCTGCCATCTTAGGACCGCCCCCTGCAATGTTGAGTTTTAAGTCAGCTTTTTCACTCTCCTCTTTCACCCTCATCAAGAGGCTCTTAAGTTCCTCTTTACTTCTTGCCATTAGAGTGGTACATCTGCAAATCTGAGGTTGCTATTTCTCCCAGCAATCTTGATTCTGGTATTGCTGACATCATTAAATAACATCCTCTATGGAAATGTATGATAAATCCCTATACCTGCCCAAAATAATGCACACAGTTGTGACATATACAAAGCACCCTGTACAAAACTGGAGAAATTGCCTCAAAAAGTAAGCAGAGTAAAATTGGCAGCTTTCACCATTTTTATTAGCATTTAAATGTTAATCAAATTTACATTAAATAAGTCTACTTATGTTATCATCTTTTCCAGTTTCACATACTTTGAATTCCTGAAAACACACAAGAAAACATATCTTCTAATGTGTTTGCCAGTCTTTCATTCAACCCCAAAGCACACAGCAGAAGCTTCACAAATGTTTCTAAAACAAATGAGTTTAACATCGTAAAGAAATTATATTCCATTAAAAATAAAAGAATAAGGCATGTTATACTATGCAAGGATCCATTGATTATGAAAAGAAAAAGGAGAATGACTTTGTTCAGAGCCCTTTGACAGAACAGAGGCTGTCCATCTCCAACTCCTCTTGACAGCTAGGATTTGCCTCACTCAGCCTTCCTGAAGGGTTTTCTGATGACTGACTCACATAGCCTGGCCCCATTTTCTCCCACTTTCTCTTTCTGAAACCAGGTTCCCACTGGAAGAACTTACTCTCTCTGCTGCTCCAAGCAGGACCATTTTTGCAAAGATTTGTCTCTTATGTGGTAGTCCAGCACAGCTTGTAGTGGGATGTATAAGACTGTATATAATTCTGGAGTTTATTGTAAGAAATCTCAGTTTCTCATAAATCTAGCCTTTACTAGTAATAAAGTTATTGCTTTATCATAAATAAATAAAGTAGTTTTATCATGAATAAATAAAAGAAATGAGCTTACATTCATAGATGTCTCATGTTGAGACATGGTCCTCAAATGCTGGTTAATATTGAGGCCATTTATATAAGACACAACTTGTCCAATGTGTTTTTGGAAGTCACATACAACATGGAACCATATTTAAATTCATGAAAATGTCCAATGAGAAATAAAAACACTGAAGAAAAGACATGCACACAAGGACAAAATGGCAGAGACTGCTATTTGTCAGTCAATAACTATTTTCTCCTTCTTCATTAGAAAAGTCACCAATTTTTTTCCTGAGTACAGGGATCACCAAAATAAAAGACTACATTTCCAAGCTTCTCTTGGAGCACACTGTGGCCATATGACGAAGTTCTGACCCAAGTAATATAAGTGGAAGTTCAGTTCAGTTCAGTTCAGTCCGGTTGCTCAGTCATGTCCAACTCTTTGCAACCCCATGGACTGCAGCATGCCAGGCTTCCCTGTCCATCGCCAACTCCCAGAGCTTGCTCAGACTCATGCCCATTGAGTCGGTGATGCCATCCAACTATCTTATTCTCTGTCATCCCCTTCTCCTCCTGCCTTCAGTCTTTCCCAGCATCAGGGTCTTTTCCAAAGAGTCAGTTCTTCACATCAGGTAGCCAAAATATTGGAGTTTCAGCTTCAGCATCAGTCCTTCCAAGAATATTCAGGACTGACTTCCTTTAGGATTGACTGGTTTGGTCTCGTTGCAGTCCAAGGGACTCTCAAGAGTCTTCTCCAACACCACAGTTCAAAAGCACCAATTCTTCAGCACTCAGCTTTCTTTATAGTCCAACTCTCACATCCATACATGACTACTAGAACAGCTATATCTTTGACTACACGAACCTTTGTTGGCAAAGTAATGTCTCTGCTTTTCAATATACTGTCTAGGTTGGTCATAGCTTTTCTTCCAAGGAGTAAGCATCTTTTAATTTCATGGCTGCAATCACCATCTGCAGTGATTTTGGAGCTCCAATCTATAAAGTCTGTCACTGTTTCCATTGTTTCCCCATCTATTTGCCATGAAGTGATGGGACCAGATGCCATGATCTTAGTTTTCTGAATGTTGAACTTTAAGCCAACTTTTTCACTCTCTTCTTTAACTTTCATCAAGAGGCTCTTTAGTTCTTCTTCACTTTCTGCCATAAGGGTGGTGTCATCTGCATATCTGAGGTTATTGATATTTCTCCCGGCAATCTTGATTCCAGCTTGTGCTTCTTCCAGCCCAGTGTTTCTCATGATGTACTCTGTATGTAAGTTAAATAAGCAGGGTGACAGTATACAGCCTTGACGGACTCCTTTTCCTATTTGGAACCAGTCTGTTGTTTCATGTCCAGTTCTAACTGTTGCTTCCTGATCTGCATACAGGTTTCTCAAGAGGCAGGTCAGGTTGTCTGGTATTCCCATCTCTTTCAGAATTTTCCACAGTTTATTGTGAGCCACACAGCCAAAGGTTCTGGAATAGTCAATAAAGCAAAAATAGATGTTTTTCTGGGACTCTCTTGCGTTTTCGATGATCCAGCGGATATTGGCAATTTGATCTCTGGTTCCTCTGCCTTTTCTAAAACCAGCTTGAACATCTGGAAGTTCATGGTACACATATTGCTGAAGCCTGGCTTGGAGAATTTTTAGCATTATTTTACTAGCGTCTGAGATGAGTGCAATAAATGGAAGTGTTTTGTGTTATTTCTGGGAAATGTCCTTAAAGGGAGGGATATGCTCTTTACCCTTTCATCCGTCTGCTGGAAGGAATGCAGATGTAATAGCTAGAGCACAAGCAGACATCTTAGACCACAGCATAGAAGTCACGCACTGGGGACAATGTGACAGCAAAATAGAGGGGTGCTGGGTCCCTGATGATTTGTGAAACTTCCCTACCAGACCTAGAATGACACCCCGGAACTTGCGGAACATAAGAAACAAAGTCAGTAAGTCATTCTTATTTGAGGTGTTCTTATTTTCAGCAGAATTTAATCCTAATCACTACAAATGGTAAAATAAATGGAGTTACTTTTGCTTGAAGCAGACTTTAAGACGTGTCTCAGGTTTTTAAATCTTCAAAAAGCTAACACCTGAGGATATGCATAGACATGTTATATGATGTTTTTGCAGGCAGAAGTAAAGTCCCTATGTAGAATTTATGGAGAGACAGATTTGAACTCAGCATAAGAAAAGCTCCTCCAATAAAGGAATGGTCATTTTAAGTCACCCCACGGGCAACCATTCACTGAACTCTGACAGATATGGTCTGAATGTGATGGATTCAGGTGACTAAAGCACAGTCCTAAGCCTCAAAAGGTTATTCTAGACCACTGTTTGTCAAAATAACTGAGACAAAAGACCTTTGTAAAAACAAATTCAACCTAAAATATTGTATAACATCCCTTATATGCAGAATCTTTAAAAAAAATGATACAAATGAACTTATTTACAAAACAGAAATAGACTCACAGACTTAGAGAATGAACTTAATGGTTGCAGGGGTGAAGGATGGGGGGAAGAAGGGATAGTTAGGGAATTTGGGATCAAGAAGTACACACTGCTATATTTTAAATGTATAACCAACAAGGACCTACGGTATAGCACAGGGAACTCTGCTCAGTGTTATGTGATAGGCTGAATGGGAAGGGAGTATGCGGAAAAAATAGATACATGTATATGTATAACTGAGTCCCTTTGATGACACATGAAACTATCACAACATTGTTAATTGGCTATACTCCAACATAAAAGAAAAAGTTTAAAAAAAAAAAAAAAAGGAAGAGAATATCCAACCTATTGAGGACTGATATTTTGTAAAATACAATAAAAATGAATTCTTAGAAAAATGAAATCAAAAGACATAAAAATTAAGCCTCCAATTTTTACTATAAAACAAACATAAAATTATTTTCAAAGGCACAACGAATTTCAGTTTCTGTGTTGACCCCTCATTGTTGGGTGACATTGGTGTATAGACAACATCAGTCACAGAACATTCTTTGAGAAATAATGGCCTAGACAAATGCAAGTTGAGGGCCATTCTATAAAATAACTGGCCTGTACTTTTCAAAAGTGTCAATGTCATGAAAGACAAAGAAAGGTTAAAGAGCTATTTTAGATAGAGGGAAATGAAAGAGATGTGACAAGTAAATGCAAAGCTTGATTCTGGATTAAATCCTAGATTACAAATAAATAAATAATAACCATGAAGAACAGTATTGAGACAATTGGTGAAATCTGAGTATGGACCAGATGTTAGATCAATACTTTGTAATGTCAACTGAAAAAAACACATAATCAAAAAATTGAGAATTGTGTTTTATTCAGTGGTCTTGCTGCTGCTGCTGCTGCTGCTAAGTTGCTTCAGTCTGTCCAACTCTATGAGACCCCATAGACGGCAGCCCACCAGACTCCCCCGTCCCTGGGATTCTCCAGGCAAGAACACTGGAGTGGGTTGTCATTTCCTTCTCCAATGTGTGAAAAGTGAAAGTGAAGTCATCCAGTCGTGTCCAACTCTTAGCGACCCCATGGACTGCAGCCTACCAGGCTCCTCCGTCCATGGGATTTTCCAGGCAAGAGTACTGGAGTGGGTTGCCGTTGCCTTCTCCATCAGTGGTCTTACTGAGGACTAAAGCCCAAGAGACAGCCTCTTGGAATATCAAAAGATTCCCATTAAGTAAAGAAAACCATACATCTCAAGTAATGAATTCAGTGCCTTTCTGTGTATGGAAAGATTCAAGAGCCTCGGCTCATTGAAATCAAGCCTTTGATAAGCACCTCAACTCACTAAGGCTGGTATACTGTTTATCTCCTTCCTGAGTTCCCCTCGGGGTGCACAGCTGCACAGAGGGCAGCCATGGAGGCCGATGATGGTGGTAATGCAACATTCTTTATTTACTGAAGGGGCAGACCACATTCTTTGTCCACAGGAAATTTCCTGAATTTGAATAAGATGATAATTTGACCACTTTTAAAAGATGGTTATTATAAAAGAATGTCCTTGTTCTTAGGAGATGCTAACTCACAGATTTAGGGTAAAGGATCACAGTGAAACTTCTGAAATGCTTCAGTAAAAAATCAGAATTGGAGAGAGAGAGAGCTGGATGGCAAACGTGGCAAGCTGCTAACAACTGATATATCTAGGGGAAGGGCATTCTAGAATTAGCTGACCTACTGTTGCAACTTTTTTGGATAGGCTTTTTTTTCTTCCAGAGTTAACAAACCACCCATATATACAACTAACTGCAATGTGTGATCCTGAATTGGCTCTTTAACCTAGCAAAAGTGTATTAGCGGGATAATTGACAAAATTTGAAGATTAGTTAATAAAATTATATTAATGTTGACTTCCTGATGTTACTAACTCTGCTTAAGGTGTTAACATTTGAGGAAGCTAGGTGAAAGGCATATACTATTTTTACAAGTTTTTTGCAAAGCTGAAATGATTTCAAATGGAAAAGCTGAGAAATCTTAGTAAAATTAGTAAAAATCTCACAGTCTAAACTTTAGAGTTTTTTCTCCAGGCTCTAGGAGGGGGGGAAAAAAATCATATAGTTGGAGAAAGACATAGCCAAAGTCCTAACACCCAGACCCCAGAACTTTCCTCTACCCTATAAATCAGAGATTCTTTGTCACTGTTCTTGAATTTAGGTGGAAATGTTTCCTGCATGTTACAAACACTGGTGTGTGCATGCAGGTAACTGAAAGTGAACACTGCTCTGTCAAGTCCAACTCTTTGTGACCCCATGGACTATACAGTCCATGGAATTCTCCAGGCCAGAATACTAGCATGGGTAGCTGTTCCCTTCTCCAGGGGATCTTCCCAACCCAGGGATCAAACCCAGATCTCCCACATTGCAGGCAGATTCTTTACCAGCTGAACCACCGGGGAAGAAGGTAACTGAAGTAACATTTAAATGCTTATAGAACCTTTATAACATCAGTCAGCTTTCCTACCCAGCGTAGATTCTCTAATATTGGTTGATTTCCACATAATTTACCAGCAGTTCCCAAACTGGTCTGCACATTAGAATCACCTGAAGATCTTTCAAAAATTCCAAAGCCTAGATCACATTCCAGAAGAATGAAATCACAATCTCTGGAGACGAGACCCAGGAATCATTCTTTTCTGAAGCTCTTGGGTGATTTCAATATTGAAGACAAGAGCCTGGAAACTACTGTGATTTTCACTTCAGTCCTGTCCCTGGAAGCATATGTGTGAGTGCTAAGTCATTTCAGTCATGTTCGACTCTTTGCAATCCTGTGGACTATAGCCTGCCAGGCTCCTCTGTCCATGGGATGCTCCAGACAAGAATATTGGAGTGGGTTAACATGCCTTCATCCAGAGGGATCTCCCAGACCCAGGAATCAAACCCACATCTCTTATGTCCCCTGCATTGGCAGGTAGGTTCTTTACCACTAGTGCCCAGATGATATCCATTTCAATCCTATCACTGGATAAAAGTCTACTAAGAAATACAGGAGAAGAGGTCCCTTCCAGGGAAACAATTTCTAAGACCCTGAGGTTCCATGACTCTGCAGCTTTAATGTTTTGCAAATAATTCATTCTTTCAATATTGTCAAATTCCCAGAAAATTACAACAAATACTACATATTTTTCTGATTTTACATTTAATATAATTAAATATATGAAAGTGCTCAGTCGTGTCTGACTCTTTGCGACCCCATGGACTGTAGCCTACCAGGCTCCTCCCTCCATGGGATTCTCCAGGCAAGAATACTGGAGTGGGTTGCCATTTCCTTCTCCAGGGGATCTTCCCGACTCAGGGATTGAATCTGGGTCTCCTGCATTGCAGGCAGACGCTTTAACTTCTGAGCCACCAGGGAAGCCCTATAATTAAATATAAACCTATACAAATGATGACCAGAATAATATTTTCCAACAAATATTTCTCTGGAAGAATTCTTACAACATATAACCAAAAAACAAATTCAAATATAGCAAAGTTTTATAAAGTCTCTGTGTCTTCCTAATTATCAAATTAAAATCCAAATATTTATTTGTAGTCTTAAAAATAGCCCCAAATATGTAAATAAGCCAAGAAGAATTACATCTGAGGACACTTCAAACTAATAAAATTTCTTCCCAAAGTTTAAGATCAACAGAACAATTGATGTATGAAGTATGGCCACATACTTATAAAAGGTTATTTTTTAACATTTAATTTTTGAAAACTTCAAAAAAATCCCCCCAAATTAATTATAACAAATAAAAGGTCTTTATAATCTTGACCTCAAATAGGATATATAAACCACCATTATTAAATGGTTTTTAGAATATAATAAATATTGATAAAATATGGGTTGTGCAATATTGGTCTCCTTCATGAAAAGAAAAGGCAACAATGAAAAAAAAGTTTTTTTATGTTTTAATTCCAGAAGACAATTTTTTTCAAAAGACACAAGATAACTAATGGTCTTCCCTCCGGACCTGTTTTAGGCACAAGCTTACACATAAACACATATTCCTTCCAAAACTATGAACTTTCAGTTAGAGGCTATATAAATTGGTACACATAAAGATACTTTGAAAATTGCAAGGGCTTGGAACTTGCATGTGCTAATAAGATCCTGGATTAACCACCTCAGAGAAAGAAATACCTTCAGTGGGAAGGGGACTCCTTCCTCCCCCTTGGCTCTTTCAGCCTCTAGGGCCCGTCCATTCTTAGGCCCTGAAACTGGATTGACAGGGGCAAACTGAACTACCTGTAAGTCACCAAAGCCATCGAAAATGAATGAAGGTCACTCTGGTCATTCTGCTGCTGCTAAGTCACTTCAGTCGTGTCAAACTCTGTGCGACCCCATAGACAGCAGCCCACCAGGCTCTCCTGTCCCTGGGATTCTTCAGGCAAGAACACTGGAGTGGGTTGCCATTTCCTTCTCCAATGCATGAAAGTGAAAAGTGAAAGTGAAGTCACTCAGTCATGTCCAACTCTTCACGACGCCATGGACTGCAGCCTACCAGGCTCCTCCGTCCATGGGATTTTCCAGGCAAGAGTACTGGAGTGGGGTGCCATTGCCTTCTCCGACTCTGGTCATTAACTGCCTTCAAATTGTTGTCCTTAAAAAATTAGCCTCTATTTTATCTTTAATATAATTTTTTTGAAAATTAATCCTGTTTTAAAACTGGAGCCCATTATACAGAGTGAAGTAAGCCAGAAAGATAAACACCAATACAGTATACTAACGCATATATATGGGATTTAAAAGATGGTAATGATAATCCTATATGCAGGACAGAAAAAGAGACACAGATGTATAGAACAGACTTTTGGACTCTGTGGGAGGAGGCGAGGGTGGGATGATCTGAGAAAATAGCACTGAAACATGTATATTATCAGGTGCGAAACAGATCGCCAGCCCAGGTTGGATGCATGAGACAAGTGCTCAGGGCTGGTGCACTGGGAAGACCCAGAGGGATGGGATGGGGAGGGAGGTGGGAGAGGGGATCAGGATGCGGAACACACATGTAAATCCATGGCTGATTCATGTCAGTGTATGGCAAAAACCACTACAATATTGTGAAGTAATTAGCCTCTAACTAATAAAAATAAATGAAAGAAAAGAAAATTAATCCTGTTTTAATAAAATCACCTCCAAATTTTAATTAGTAATACAACAGACTTCCTTAGAGAAAAGATTAATAGTTTGAGATTACAAGGGAAGAGGAGAATTTATTTGAAATACTAGATAAGTGCCATGAAGATGGTGGCCATGAAACCTTAAGATGGCCAACAATGATACTACAACTTTCTGCATCCCTCTAAGCTTTCTCTGATGATTAAGGAGGTGCACCGGAAATACAGTAGTGGAAAAGTCAATACAACAGTAGAAAAATGGTAGAGTACTTAGAGAGGAAAGAACTTAATTAAAACTCAGATCATCCAGGCAAAAGTAATAATTCAACAATACACTATGCTACTTCTCATCTAATCAGTGAGTGCATGTGCTAAGTCACTTCAATTGTGTCCAACTCTTTGTGACCCTATGGACTGTAGCCCGCCAGACTCCTCTGTCCATGGGATTCTCCAGGCATGAACACTGGTTGCCATGCCCTCCTCCAGGGCATCTTCCTGACCCAGGGGTCAAACCCACATCCCTTAAGTCTCCTGCATTGGCAGGTGGGCTCTTTACCACTAGCACCACCTGGGAAGCCCCTCTCTTCATATCAGAGATTGTCAAATTTATGTCCTGGTCTTCCTGTTCCCCAAAATACTTATTTTCCTTTACTAACAACTGTAAGATGGAAAATGTCTGTTGGGATGCACAAAGTATTTTCATAAACACTATTATTATTTAAGGAGGGTATTAAAAAGCTAAAGAATTGGACAAGGGACATTTACTGCAGTCTGAACGGATGCTTTTGCTCCATAACCTTCTGTTTCACTCTGTTAAAGGGAGGAAGTCAGGACATCTCTACTCATGAGTCAGAAACTTTCTTCAGGGTTAGAAACACTCTCTGCAATGCTCGGAAACCACTCTGAGCAGAAACCACTCTGAGCTCAGAAACCACAAGGAAGATTGCCTTGTTGCCTAATGAGCCCTAGAAAACCTGACTTTTCTGCAAACATGGTTTTCTTTTCCCCAAGATCAATTCTTGACTCTCAATGAAACAGAGATGTGTATGTGTTTTCAGAGAATGAAACACATCAAAGGAAACAAGAAATAAATACAGGATTAGGACGGAGTTTTAGTCAGGGAAAGAGTTAAAAATACAAATTCTAAGATACCTTACTCAATGCTAGAGAACAAGAAGGAAAAAATACTTCAATACTACCATTAAAAATGTTTAAAACATCAAGGGACATGGCAAATATGTCTCAAAAAGGAAATAATCTTTAAAATATCACTATCCGAATAAGGAAATATTTATGAAGGAACAATCCTAAGAAAAGAAAGGATAAAGTTCAAAAGTAAAGCAAACTTAGATCACTTTAACAAATGTAGTGTAACAGTGGACAGCACAATGGGTAAAGTCACATGGAACAAAACAAAAACAGAATGGCATAGGCTGAACACAAGTTTCTTACTCCATACGCAGGGACTCTAAAGTGAGGATAAGGATTTAATTAAAGGGCACATATTCTCATATCACTCAAAAAGAACATTTTAAATGGACTAAAATTTAAAAGTAACATTTTAATACAATGATTCCCGGGAGGTGGCAAAGAATACTAATAGAAGGAATTTTTTTTTCTCCCTTATTTTTAAAACACTCAGACAAGGAAACTTTAAAATTAGAACTTTAAAATCACGTGGAAAATAAATTATTCATTTAAAAATTTCAAGAATTGTAAAATGAAATTTTTTTTGCAAGCAAATAGGATTTATTAAGAAGGAAAGTACAAAGCTCTCAACATAGACACTGAGAGGGGGTAAACAGTCCCTTAAAATGAAATATTCTAACACTTTAATTACAAGATATATTTTCACAATCCTGGACAGTCTTAGGAAACATACTCATCACTAAGGATAAAACAAAAGGAGGAGGAATTCCCTGATGGTCCAGTGGTTAGGAATCGACACTTTCACTACTGTGAGCCTGGGTTTCATCCTGGTTGGGGAACTAATATGCCACAAATTGTGTGACATGGCCAAAAAAAAAAAAAAACCAGAGGGAAGAAAATTTGCACAGCAAAAGTCATATCTATTGCTTATAGTAGATTGTAAACAAATTATAAACAAAACAAAACTTATTTTTAAAATTATTTTTAAAAAAAAAACCTTGTTGACAGGCAGGCAGAGCTTGGAAAGCAACTGGAACGGTGAGCCTGTAATAACAGTCAAGGGCTGGCTGACCAAGCTGGTACACGGTGCATCATCCAGACTATGACTAATATCAATTAAAATACAAAATAAATTTGTGAAAATTATAAATGTCTGTAAACATGAAATGTTTTATTTTGGGGGGCTCCAAAATCACTGCAGATGGTGACTGCAGCCATGAAATGAAAAGACGCTTGATCCTTGGAAGAAAAGTTATGACCAATTTAGACAGCATATTAAAAAGCCTCTGTTTTTCACTTTGACAACAAAGGTCTGTCTAGTCAAAGCTATGGTTTTTCCAGTAGCCGTGTATGGATGTCAGAGTTGGACTATAAAGAAGGCTGAGTGCTGAAGAATTGATGCTTTTGAACTGTGGTGTTGGAGAAAACTCTTGAGAGTCCCTTGGACTACAAGGAGATCAAGCCAGTCAATCCTAAAGGAAATCAGTCCTGAATATTTGCTGGAAGGACTGAAGCTGAAGCTGAAGCACCAATACTTTGGCCACCTGATGTGAAGAACTGACTCATTGGAAGAGACCCTGAAGCTGGGAAAGACTGAAGGCAGGAGGAGAAGGGAACGACAGAGGATGAGATGGTAAGATGGCATCACTGACTCAATGGACTTGAGTTTGAGCAAGCTCCGGGAGTTGGTAATGAACAGGAAAGCCTGGCATGCTGCAGTCCATGGGGTTGCAAAGAGTCAGACACCACTGAGCGACTGAACTGAACTGAAACATGAAATCTAAGTGTTTTTCTACATAATTCTAATAGGAAATATTTGGAGGGAAATCCTAAATTTCTAAGATGTAATAAAAGGTTTTATTGGTTTTGCTTTGTTTTTGTCTCAATAAACAGGTTGGTAGTGCTGGCAACCATAAGTCCAAATTTTTCAATTTGGTGTCTTCACCACTTGCCGCTTCTGCTTGCTGTGGCTCAGTTCTTGAATTCTCTAAGCATGGTTACTAATTCATAATAACTATACAATCATAAAAGAGAATGAAATAATGCCATTTGTAGCAATATGGAAGGACCTAGAGATTGTCATACTGAGTGAAGTTAGTCAGATAAAGACAAATGATGTCACTTATATGTGGAATCTAAATAAATGATACAAATGAACTTATTTATAAAACAGAAACAGACTAACAGACATAGAAAACAACCTTATTGTTACCAGGGGTTACGTGCATAGAGGGATAAATTGGGAGGTTGAGATTGACATATACCCACTACTATACATAAAATAGATAACTAATAAGGACCTACTGTACAGTGCAGGGAACTCTACTCAACACTCTGTAATGGCCTATATGGGAAAAGAATCTAAAAAAGAGTGGATATATATATAACTGATTCACTTTGCTGTACACCTAAAATTAACACAATGTTGTAAATTAATTATACTCCAATAAAAAAAATTTTAATGGAAAACAACAAATAAATTATAGCAGCACTATTTATAATAGCCAAGCAATCTAAGTGTCCATAAACAAATGAATGGATAATGAAGATGTGGCATATATATAGGTGTATGTGTGTGTGTGTGTGTGTGTGTGTATATAAAACAATGGAATATTACTCAGTCATAAAAAAGAATGAAATATTGCCATCGGCAGCAACATGGGTGAACCAAGAGATTATCATACTAAGTGAAATAAATCAGAGAAAGATAACTATATAACTCATATGTGGAATCTAAAAAATAATACAAATAAACTTATTTACAAAACAGAAACAGACTCACAGACATAGAAAACAAACATGGTTATCAAAGGGGAATAGAGGAATGGAGGGATAACTCAGGAATATGGGATTAACAGATACATAACACTATATATAAAACAGATAAACAACAAGGATTTACTGTACAGCACAGGGAATTATATTCAGTATCTTGTGAAAACCTATAATGAAAAAGAATCTGAAAAAGTGTGTGTGTGTGTGTGTATATATATATATACATATATATATATAAATCAGTTTGCTATATACTTGAAACTAACACAATACTGTAAATCAACTATAGTTCAATACGAAATTTTAAAAACTAAAAGCTGGAAAAAATTGCCATTTATTAGATCTAAGTTGTTGGATTTTCATTAACTAATTGATTAATTAAAACAGTATGAAAAGACTGAAGTCCTGCTAATGATATTGTTAAAGAAAAAACAAAAAGCAAAGATCTGATTTCCTTCAAATCTCATACCTTGAAAACAAGCTGTCATTATAGTCTTCCATTTTATCATCCACAGGAACTCTGCATTTTACTGAATACACCTTAGTCTCTCAATTCCAACAAAACAAATGCATTCAAGTATCAAGTTGACGTACTTGGTTAAGGGTAAAGATGATCTTCTCCAGCAGCTTTTTCAGGAGACACAAATCTTGCATGAAAATTATAAAAGTCATCATCTAACTGCTTCTTTTTCAATTTCTTCTTTATTTACTGTACAGCTACAAAAGAGAAATTAAACTTCAGGCACTAACCAGAACTAGACTTGTCAATGTGCTTAGTCACTCAGTTGTGTCCGACTCTTTACAACCCCATGGACTATAGCCCACCAGGCTCCTCTGTTCATGGGATTCTCCAGGCAAGAATATTGGAGTGGGTTGCCATGCCCTTCTCCAGGGGATCTTCCCAACCCAGAGATTGAACCCATGTGTCCTGCATTGCAGGCAGTTTCTTTACCATTGAGCCAGCAGGAAAGCCCAGACTTGTCAATATTTCTCCCTAAAAGAACACATTTTGGCTGTTCCTGGTGGCTCAGTGGTAAAGAATTCACCTGCCAATGCAGGAGACATGGATTCCATCCCTGGCCCACCAAGGTCCCACATGCTGCGGAGCAACTAAGCGCATGAGCCACAACTATTGCGCCTGTGCTCCTGAGCCCAGAATCTGCAACTACTGAGCCCATGTGCTCCAACCAGTGAAGCCCACGCACCCTGAGGCCCGCGCTCAGGAGCAGGAGGAGCCACCACGATGAGAAGCCCACGTGCAGGAACTAGAGAAAACCCACACACAGCAACGAGCACCCAAACTGGCCAAAGAATAAATAAATAAATATTTAAACACACACACATTTCTCATCACCTCTTTTATTAGCTTGACTATCTTAAAAAAAAGTCACATTATCGTGAATTTTTTCTTTTTCTTTTTCATGTGAAAAACAGACTTGCTCTTAGATTTATGGTAATACAAATATGTTCAATTAGCATGAAAAAATGCTGTTGTAAACAAATCTTGGTTTAAAAAGAAAAGAGCCATCTCTCAAAAAGATCTTTTACCACTACTTCTAAACTTCTAAATTTCAGTTTCCTTCAGTGAGAGTCAAATATTATAGAGGACTATTGTCTTTGAAAATATAGTTTTAATTATATATACCTAAGTATGCTATAGGGCTTCCCGGTGGCTCAGTGGTAAAGAATCCGTCTGCCAGTGCAGGAGGCACAGGTTTGATCCCTGGGTCGGGAAGGTTCCCCTAGAGAAGGAAATGACAACCCATTCCAGTATTCTTGCCTGGGAAATTCCATAGACAGAGGAGCATAGTGGGTTACAGTCCATGGGATCGCAAAAGAATTGGACATGACTTAACAACTAAATAAAAACAAGTATACGATAAAATGTTTCATGGAAATTCATACGTGAAACAAAATTCCAAATTACTTATACACACTACTAAGTCAACTAAGCCAAAGACTTTTTAATATCTAAACAATATAAAAACGAATGGGGTAAATCAAACAGAGGGCCAATACTTTGTAAGAGAGCTGGAAAGAATACGATTAGCAACTCTTTAAGAAATAACCCTCAGTAATAAATGCCCAACACTTATAACAACTGGAATTCCTTATGTCCATAAATAATCTTAGGCTAACAATTCTATTTTTAATAAATTACAATTTGTTGGAAACTGAGGTATATCTACATTAACATCTGTCCCTTATCTATTCATGCCAAGAATGTATTTTTAAAAATTTCTCTATGCTCTCCTCCAATTAATTTTTTTACTTGAATATATTTGACATATGACACTGTGTAAACTTAAGGTGTAGAACATGTTATTGTTTAGTCGCTAAGTCATGTCCAACTCTTTGCAACCCCATGGACTGTAGCCCACCAGACTCCTTTGTCCATGGGATTCCACCAAAGTGGGTTGCCATTTTTCTTCTTCAGTAAAACATGTTACTTTGATATATTTAATGTATTGTAATATGACTGCTAGGTTTCCCTGGTGGTGCTAGTGGTAAAGAACCTACATGCCAATGCAACCGTAACAGACACAGTTTCCATCCTTGGGTCAGGAAAATCCCCTGGAGAAAGGCATGGCAACCTACTCCAATATTCTTGCCTGGAGCATCCTATGGACAGAGGAGCCTGGCGGGCTGCAGCCGGTAGGGTTGTACAGAGGTGGACATGACTGAAGTGACTTAGCACATATGCAGTGCGACTGCTGTTGTATTGTTCTTTGTCACGTAAAAGTCCAATATCACTGTCTCCACCACTTTCTGATTTCACCCCAGTCCAACATCTAAAAAGTTTCATCCTATGTGAATCCCTGTCTTATCACAATATCAGTTACATATAGAGCTATCAACAAAAGGATACCCCAGAGCATTTAAAAATATTTCCTACAATTTAAACAACAGAGAGAGGAATTCTTCCCCATCTCTAGAAAAATAGCATTACTCTGCTGAGTGATTTTGTGGGTTTTTTTTAAAGATACATATAAGTAGAACTTTTCTAGATTGCTACAGTCAATTCTAGGATCCATGATTTAAGGGGAAGAAATCTGAAGTGTTTGAAGGAGATTATTTTAAAATTTATAAAATGAGAACTGTTTTTAAAATTATTAATGTTAAGAGAAGCAATTAAAATTTTGAAGTATTACTATGGATTTGTTCACTTAGCAGCTGTAAGCATGCTACAACAGGGGTAGGAAATTAAATATTATTTCCCAACCTCCCTTGCAGCTGGGATTCCATATATGATTGGTTCAAACAATTGGTTGCACTCACTTGAAACTTTTACTCAGAGCTGAGTTCCATGGGGAGAGAAGCAGGACATGAAGTATCCATTTGTGCTGATCTGAAGTGTGGCAGTGGTGGTGTGGTTCTGGAGCTGGCAACTTCATGGCTTCCTAATCCAGTGGGTGGCTTCCTGATTTAGTAGACAGCTTCTCACCTGTTCCCAAAGCAGCAGCTTCTTCAGCAGCCTAGTCTTGTGATGCAGTTCCTAGAAGCTCAGACTAAGTTCCTTTCTTTCAGCCCTCCCAAAGATGCTGTGAGCTATCTATACACCCCTCCCACATTAATCCAGTTCTGTTTGATAGCTGAAGAAGATTCAATGACCTACAATGAAGAATCTTAACCTGTAGAGAATTTGGTAACTAGAAGTAAGGTACAGCAAGTAAAGCGATATTAAGAATGGAACTTGCTTATTGAGGAGGTCAGGTTTGGGGCAGTGGTATCTTATGCAAACTCAGGATCAGGTATTAGAGAAAATGCTAGTAGAATTTCAAAATGCTAGCACGTGTAGGCTCTGCCTTCCCTCTTTCAGCAAAGTCCAACAAGATAGATGTGACTTAGGCTAAGAATGATCAGGTCTAGAGATATGGAAGGGAATGTAGCTTTGCTGAGAGAACTGCTATCTACCAAATAAATTGATAAAGTCCCATATCTGGAGCCCTGAAGAACTGAAAAAGGCAACTATTGTACTACCATACTCCAGACTAAAACAATTATAAATAAAGATTCTGAGGAAGCTGCTAAAGCTTTCGCAACCTTTCCAAGAACCTTCCCTTAAGAATTTTCTGCCAAGTAATGGGAACCATCCTAAAGAAAAAGATTAGAGTAAGGCTCTTGTTATCCCATCCCAGCCTACAGTTCAAAACAATCCTAAGTAGGTCCCACTCATTTAAGACCCAAAGGGAGAGAAAGAACATAGAGGCCAGCAAGTAAAAGATGAGGTTCTTTGTTAAAAGCAATCTTGATAAGATCTTTGTGCTTTCTCTTGGTAAAAATGGAAGAAAACAGACCAGAGACCTAATAAGTTTTTAGGGAACTGTTTTGCCAAAAAGCAGAAGAAAACAAAAAACAAATAAAAACCCTAAGCCCAAGCTGAAACAGCCTGTAACTATCTAAAACAATCCCCAAGGCCCTAAACCCATAATAACAGGAAGAAAAGTGTAAAAGCTGTCCACTCTTCAAGAAAGGGACACTTTCCAAAGGCCACTTGTGTCCTTGAAGGTTACTGGGCAATAAAAACATCCTAGAGGGCAATGCCAAGGGCCCCTGAGGACATAAGAGAAGGGAGTTCCTCCCAGAAAGGTGAAGCAGGGGTTACCTGATAGAAAAACCAAAGAAGAAAAAAAAAAATAAAAAAATAAAAATAAATAAAAAAAAAAAAAAAAAAAAAGAAAAACCAAAGAGTGTATTTATGGACAAAGCAGAGAGCTATTAGCACCTTGCTATTTTTGCCACAGAGTATTTTTTTTTTTAATTTCCATGGATGTATGACTACTCTGTTTCCCGTTTTCCTCTTTTTTAAAAGGTTGATTTTACTGCAGTTATCCTGTACCTACCTCATTATGCATACGGTGCTCAGGGGGCAGACACGCTGCTTTATAGTTTGCAAGTGGCCAGAACGTAAGAAACCACATTCTATCCTCACGAAGGGGACTATACTCAGATATCATAGGCTTTGTGTTACAGTCATTAATGGATTTGATTTTGGTGGTTTCCTTTTATGGTGGGGGAAGTGAGCGTTCTCTGTTTCAGAAGAATGTACACAGATATTTAGGTCACCAAAAGGCTTATTAAGTTTTCAGAACTATAGTTGCCCATCAAACATTCCCCCTTCCCTTTTGAAACGGAATTTTTCCCTAGTTAAAAAATCCTAACTTTTAGCTGGTCTCACTTACACTGGATTTCTCAGCTTCCCTAGCAGCTAGATGGCAATGTGACACAGCTCTGGCCAACGAGATGTAAATTTAAGTGCTGTGTGGTTCTCTGGGAAAACTGCACCCAGGATGCTGACTCAGCTGGGGAAATTTCCTTTGGTTGCCCTTTGCCCACTGCTTCCAAAAGCCACTTTGGACAATGAAAATGAAATAACTTGAGAATAAAAACCATGCAATGAGGAGAGCAGAGCAGAAAGATGGGAACCTGGACACTACCTACTTACGGATTTCTTTTATGTAAAAGGCAAAAACTCTTCTTTAGTTAAACCGGCATTCTCTTTGGCTTTTCTGTTACATGTAGCAAAACCTGATCTTGAATGATAGACTATAATGCAAAAATACTGTAAATGAAAAATGATCTTAAGGGGTAGGAGAAGCTGTTTGATAGAAGAATTTCTAGCAGTTAATATTGCTGAAAGTTAAAAGTTTCAGGAAAATGTTACCAGCAAACACTGAGGAATACTATGGTATTCTTAGGAGAAGAATCATTAATATCAAAGAGACTTTTATTGAGAGAAGGGATGATAAGCACCCATAAGAGTATCTATCTTTATGAATAAATGAAAGCAATTTATTTTAAAAGCAATGGATGGAGCTTTCTCACTTAAATAGTTACTAATAATTTCATTAAATTATGGCATAGGCTGCTTAATTAAATAACTAAAGGAGAACAAAGGGAAAAGAAGGGAGGTGTGAAAATGACAGTAGGTGTTGAGTTTGTTTCCTTGCTGGTTCTGATAGGCTTCAGTCCTTAAATATCTGTGTTAAAAGAAATATGTTCCCGTTTAAAAAGTATCTTCCTTTATTCCATATATGCTTTAAAATATTTATTGAGCAGAGGAGAAGGAAGGGAGGTAAAAAGATGACTCAGATGATGATGATTCAACAATTTTCTTCCAAGTTCTGGTGGACTTCAGACTTTAAATGTCTGTACAAAAGAAAAATATATGCCCTCATTTTAAAGGTATCTTCCTTTACTCTGAATATTTATACATAGACATATTAAGTATTTGTTTCTTAACCATGCTTAATCACAGATCACAATTTAAAAACATGTTCTCTGATAATATCAATAATTGATTAGGAAGAATTATGAGTAATATTGAAAAAAATCATTTCACCATGTATATGGCTATCAAATTACATAGCTTTTGAAACGTACTAGTATATAAAGATTCTAGAGGCCTTTTCACTTTTCTATAATACAAATTGTTCTATTACTACACATAAAGAGTGCTACTTTGCACAGATATTAATGATTTGAAGTTATATTTGTAACAAAAGTAAATTTCTATTTATTCCATTTTTTAAAATTTTCTCAAACAAACAAATAAAATTACATACGTGGCTAGATCTTTGATTCTCCACCAGGTGCTGATGGGGAAATTTGTTGTAATTTTTTTTGTTCCATCTGCTGTACAACCTAGTGAATGGAAAAAGAATGTCTTAAAAGTAAGTATTATTTGATTTTCTGATATGGATGACCTTTGCCAAAGCACAACGAACTAACTAAAAATTGTTGTCCAAAATGAGATATTCACATTTTAAAATTTAGAGTAGTCAACAATGCAGTTTAAAAAATACTAAAATTTAAAATATAACAGCTACTTGAAATATTACAGTACAAAAACAGAGGCATGTAGCAAAGACCCTAGAATCCTGTTTAATGCCACAAGCCTTTTACAAAATACCACCTGATGATATTCCAGCTTCTGAGCCTCAAGTTGGTCATGCTGACGTTGTAGGTCTTCTTTTTGTTTCTGAAGCTCATCTGCCTTTTTCTTAAGTTTACTTTCTTGTACGGAGATAAGATTTTCATATTCCTTCAGTTCTTCCTCTGTGAAGAACTGTTGCTGGTCCAATGTCTAAAAGACAAAAAAAAACAATGAGAAAAGAATAACCTTAGAAATAAAACAAAAAGCTCTGATTCAGCTTTCAAATTCTATTATTAACAAAGTACAAAAGAATATCTATAGTATTATATCTTTGGGGTAATAAAGAAGGGGAAAAAGAAAATATATACTTATATTTATCTGGGCAAAAAGTATGACAGGAAGGAAAAATCCAGAAACTACTGAGACTGGTTATTGGTCCATGAATCAAGGTAAATTGGAAGTAGTCACACAGGAGATTAGGAATCAGTGAACTAAAATGGACTGGAATGGGCAAATTTAATTCAAATGACCATATCTACCACTGTGGGCAAGATTTCCTTAGGAAAAAATGGAGTACCCTCTTAGTCAACAAAACAGTTTGAAATGCAGTACTTGGGTGCAATCTCAAAAACGACAGAATGATCTCTATTCATTTCCAAGGCAAACCATTCAATATCATAGTAATCCAAGTCTATGCCCCAAGCAGTAATGTTGAAGAACCTGAAGTTGAATGGTTCTATGAAGACCTACAAGACCTTCTAGAACTAACACCCAAAAAAGATGTCCTTCTCATCACAGGAGACAGGAATGCAAAAGTAGGAAGTCAAGAGATACCTGGAGTAATAGGAAAATTTGGCCTTGGAGTACAAAATGAAGCAGGGCAAAGGCTAACAGAGTTTTGCCAAGAGAATGCACTGGTCATAGCAAACACCCTCTTCCAACAACACAAGAGAAGACTCTACACATGGACATCACCAGATGATCAATACTGAAATCAGATTAATTATATTCCTCAAAGCCAAAGATGGAGAAGCTCTGTACAGTCAGCAAAAACAAGACCGGGAGCTGACTGTGGCTCAGACCATGAACTCTTTATTGCAAAATTCAGACTTAAATTGAAGAAAGTAGGGAAAACCACTAGACCATTCAGATATGACCTAAATCAAATCCCTTACAATTATACAGTGGAAGTGACAAAAAGATTCAAGGGATTAGATTGCCTGAAAAACTATGGACAGAGGTTCGAGACATCGTAGGAGGAAGGGATCAAGACCATCTCCAAAAAAAGAAATGTAAAAAGGCAAAATGATTGTCTGAGGAGGCCTTACAAATAGCTGAGAAAAGAAGAGAACCTAAAGGCAAAGGAGAAAAGGAAAGATAGACCCATTTGAATGCAGAGTTCCAAAGAATAGCAAGGAGAGGTAAGAAAGCCTTCCTCAGTGATCAGTGCAAAGAAATAGACAAAAATGATAGAATAGGAAAGATTAGAGCTCTCTTCAAGAAAATTAGAGATACCAAGGGAACACTTCATGCAAAGATGGGCACAATAAAGGACAGAAATGGTATGGACCTAACAGAAGGAGAAGATATTAAGAAGAGGTGGCAACAATACACCGAAGAACTATACAAAAAAGATCTTCATAACTCAGATAAACACAATGGTGTGATCACTCACCTAGAGCCAGGCATTGTGAAATGCGAAGTCAAGTGGGTCTTAAGAAGCATCACTACAAACAAAGCTAGTGGAGGTGATGGAATTCAAATTGAGCTATTTCAAATCCTAAAAGAGGATGCTGTGAAAGTGCTGCACTCAATATGTCAGCAAATTTGGAAAACTCAGCAGTGGCCACAGGACTGGAAAAGGTCAGTTTTCGTTCCAGTCCCAAAGAAAGGCGATGCCAAAGAATGTTCAAACTATCACACAGTTGCACTCATCTCACAGGCTAGCAAAGCAATGCTCAAAATTCTCCAAGTGAGGCTTCAACAGTATGTGAACTGTGAAATTCCAGATTTCAAGCTGGATTTAGAAAAGGCAGAGGAACCAGAGATCAAATTGCCAACATCTGTTGGATTATTGAAAAAGCAAGAGAGTTCCAGAAAAATATCTATTTCTGCTTTATTGACCATGCTTTAGCCTTTGACTGTGTGGATCACAATAAACTGTGGAAAATTCTGAAAGAGACAGAAATACCAGACCAACTTACCTGCCTCCTGAGAAATCTGTATGCAGGTCAAGAAGTTAGAACTGGACATGGAACAATAGATGGGTTCCAAATTGGGAAAGGAGTACATCAAGGCTGTATATTGTCACTATGCTTATTTAACTTATATGCAGAGTAAATCATGTGAAATGCCAGGCTGGATGAAGCACAAGCTGGGATCAAGATTGCCAGGAGAAATAGCAATGACCTCAGATACGCAGATGACACCACCCTTATGGTAGAAAGTGAAGAAGAACTAAAGAGCCTCTTGATGAAAGTGAAAGAGGAGAGTAAAAAGTTGAGTTAAAACTGAACATTCAAAAAACTAAGATCATGGCATCCAGTCCCATCACTTCATGGCAAATACATGGGGAAACAATGGAAACAGTGACAGACTTTATTTTGGGGGGCTCCAAAATCACTGCAGATGGTGACTGCAGCCATGAAATTAAAAGACGCTTGCTCCTTGGAAGAAAAACTATGACCAACCTAGACAGCATATTAAAAAGCAGAGACATTACTTTACCGACAAAGGTCTGTCTAGTCAACGCTATGGTTTTTCCAGTAGTCATGTATGGATGTGAGAGTTGGACTAGAAAGAAGTCTGAGCACTGAAGAATTGATGCTTTTGAACTGTGGTGTTGGAGAAGACTCCTGAGAGTCCCTTGGACTGCGAGGAGAGCCAACCAGTCTAATCCTAAAGAAAATCAGTCCTGAACATTCATTGGAAGGATTGATGCTGAAGTTGAAACTCCAATACTTTGGCCACCTGATGCAAAGAACTGGCTCATTGGAAAAGAACCTGATGCTGGGGAAGACTGAAGGCAGGAGGAGAAGGGGACAACAGAGTACGAGATCATTGGATGGCATCACCGACTCTATGGACATGAGTTTGAGCAAGCTCCTGGAGCTTGTGATGAACAGCGAAGCCTGGCATGCTACAGTCCATGGGGTTGCAAAGAGTCGGACACAACTGAGCAACTGAACTGAACTGAATGAGATTGGTTACCTACAGAATAAATAGAGAACTGGGTGGTAAGGACAAAGAAAATGTGAGAAAGAAAGTCATACTTCTCTGAATAAATATTTTTGCACAGATGTGATTGCTGGTGATATGTCAATGTTTCACATGCTCAATAAACAAACAAAATCCATAAGGACAGAAAACTTCTCCATATTGAATACAAATAGAAACAAATAAACAATACTTTTAAGTAAACAAAATACTTCACAGAAGGGGGAGGGGAAAAAAAAGAACTAATCCAAGAAACTTGTGATCACAGTATTTGGACTATACGTGCTTAGGTTAAAACAATGACAAAAAATGTAAACAAATATTAAAGTCTGGTTTTTCAGAGATATTGATTAGCAATTTTGAAACTCTTTGTAAATCCTAGGATTGAAGAAATAAGTAAATATTATTCCCATGAAAAACCTTACAAATATTTCCTTGGTCCTAGGAATACTACATTGAGAATCTATCTTATAAAATAATCCTGAACACAAAAAAACTTAATATAAAAATGTGTTAATAGCAGCACTATCTTTTTAAGTAACAATAAAAGATTGGAAATAACCTAAATGTCTAACCCTCAGAAAACAGTTAAGTACCTGCAAAGTTATTAAAACAATGCTTACCAATACTTTTGATATGATGTTGAATGATTTTTATTTAAGGATACTGGCAGTGGATTAGACAAGTTACTTTTCATATTACCAAAGGTAAAATAGTAATTTTACATTGGGAAAACCTGGATGACACCACCTTAACCAAATAATCAAAGTTAACCTAGCCAGTTATGGAAATAATCAGCAGCATATGCTTCTTGATATGATGAACTTAGCATCACTTCAGTGATATTCCTACCAAAAGTAGGAATCATAAAGAAACAGCAGACAAATTCAAACTGAGGGTCATTCCACATAATAACTAGTCTGTACTTTTTAGAAATATCAGTTACTTCATGCAAATAGAGGGAGAAAAAGAGGGAGGTAGTGACAGATTTCCTCTTCTTGGGCTCTAAAATCACTGCGGATGGTGAATGCAGCCATGTAATCAGAAGATGTTTGCTTCTTGGCAGGAAAGTTATAACAAACCTAGACAGTGTTTTGAAAAGGAGAGACATTACTCCTCTGACAAAGGTCTGTATAGTCAAGGCTATGGTCTTCCCAGTGGTCACATACAGCTGCGAGAGCTGGACCGTAAAGAAGGTGGAGTGCCAAAGAATTGATGCCTTTGAACTGCGGTGCTGGAGGAGACTCCTAAGAATCCCTTGGACAGCAAGGAGATCAAACTAGTCAATCTTAAGGGAAATCAACCTCGAATACTCATTGGCAGGACTGATGCTGAAGCTGAAACTCCAGTATTTTGGTCATCTGATGGGAACAACTAACTCATTAGAAAATCCCTGATGCTTGGAAAGATTGAGGGTAGAAGGAGAAGAGGGTATTGGAGGATGAGATGGCTGGATGGCATCACCAGTGCAATGGACATGAACTTGGGCAAACTTCGGGAGATGGTGAGAGACACAGAGGCCTGGCGTGCTGCAGTCCATGGGGTCGCAAAGTCGGACACAACTGGGCGACTGAACAACTTTTTAGAAATATCAATGCTATGAGATACACTCAGAAACTTCCAGATTCAATGACACTAGAAAGACAGTACAACTAAATCCAATGCATGATCTTGGATTTTCCTTTGTAAAGGACAATACAGGGAAAATTAACAAAAATCTCAATAAAAGCTAGAGATTAGAGATTGTATTGCGTATGGCATTGATAATCTTACTGTGATTATATAAGATAAATCTTTGCAGAAAAAACACCCTCAAGTGTTTAAGGTTAAAGCAGCATCATGTGCAACTGTCAAAATAAAAGGTGTTCGGGAATTCTTTGTTTATTCTTGCAGCTTTTTTTTTTAATCTGAAATTAAGTCAAAGTGAAAAAGGTATGTGATTATCTATTGATCCAGTTCACCAGAAGCATTCAAGGGAATTCATGTTCAAATAATCTGAGCATTCTTCTTCTTCACCAATGTCCAGAAATAGTTCAAATGTTAGACAAAAACTTAAAACAAAAAAGAAGCTGATTTATTTAACTTCAAACTAAGATGACCAATTGTCCCAATTTGTCCAAGACCATCCAGGTTAAAACACTGACAAGTTACACATCCTGGGAAACTCCTCAATCCAAGGTAAACCAGGACAGTTGGCCACCTTATTTCAAACTAACTAGAGGTAATTTTATTTTATATAGAAAAAGACAATGTTCTCTTTTCAGTCTACTTCGGTCGGTACCTCTCAACCATTCTTTTCTTTTTTTTTTCCATTTATTTTTATTAGTTGGAGGCTAATTACTTTACAATATTGTAGTGGCTTTTGCCATACATTGACATGAATCAGCCATGGATTTACATGTGTTCCCCACCCTGAACCCCCCCTCCCACCTCCCTTCCCATCCCATCCCTCTGGGTCATCCCAGTACACCAGCCCCGAGCACTTGTCTCATGCATCCAACCTGGACTAGCAATCTGTTTCACACTTGATAATATACATGTTTCGATGCTGTTCTCTCAGATCATCCCACCCTCGCCTTCTCCCATAGGGTCCAAAAGCCTGTTCTATACATCTGTGTCTCTTTTTCTGTTTTGAATATAGGGTTATCATTACCATCTTTCTAAATTCTATATATATGCATTAGTATACTGTATTGGTCTTTATCTTTCTGGCTTACTTCACTCTGTATAATGGGCTTCAGTTTCATCCATCTGATTAGAACTGATTCAAATGTATTCTTTTTAATGGCTGAGTAATATTCCATTGTGTATATGTACCACAGCTTTCTTATCCATTCATCTGCTGATGGGCATCTAGGTTGCTTCCATGTCCTGGCTATTATAAACAGTGCTGCGATGAACACTGGGGTACACGTGTCTCTTTCAGATCTGGTTTCCTTGGTGTGTATGCCCAGGAGTGGGATTGCTGGGTCATATGGCAGTTCTATTTCCAGTTTTTTAAGGAATCTCCACACTGTTCTCCATAGTGGCTATACTAGTTTGCATTCCCACCAACAGTGTAAGAGGGTTCCCTTTTCTCCACACCCTCTCCAGCATTTATTGCTTGTAGACTTTTGGATAGCAGCCATTCTGACTGGTGTGTAATGGTACCTCATTGAGTCAACCATTCTTTTCAAGACGTGTCTGCACTCACTTATACACAGTAAACTATGGCATAAATTCAAATACCTTTGGTGGGGAGCAATTTGGCAGCTATGTTTAGAAACTAAAACCTGCTCATAAAACTTGAGAAAAGTTCTATTTCTAGGAGTTAATCTTAGGGAAATCATCACAGATGCCCCAAAATGCATGAACAAATGGATAGTTATCACAATGTTATTTATCACAGTGAAAAAAAACCAAAAGTCTAAATCTGGAAGAATGGCTATAAAAATTATGCTATCACACAACTGCATGCTAAGTGGTCATTGTTTAAATCATGATTTTGAGACGTGGCTTTGGAAATTTTTCATGAAATATCACTAATTTTACAAAACAGAATTTCACAAAGTCATTTATATAGTATAAAGCCATTTAAAACATATATAGATACGAATTTATGCACATATGTAAACTAAAAATGGGACAGACACTATTTATACACTGTATGCTATATATATGCATATACTAAATACACAAAGGATTTCCAAACTTGCATAACACAATGCATAATTTGTGTCTATTTCTGGATGGCACAATTACATGTAACCTTCAATTCACTCTTCAAATGTATCCATATTTTTAATTTTCAAGAATGAGCATTATTTTACACTTAAGTACAATTTTAAAAAGACTTCTAATAACATGCAATGTGATTACTAGTAGAGATCAGCTGACACAGCTTTTCATGAAATCGAGTTCATTATTTTATAGTGACATTTTATGTGAAAAGCCAAGATGGTAAAACTACCCATGCAAACATAATGGCAAATAAAAGTTAAAATGGAATAAACTGATATAAATTTCTTGAACCACACATCCCATTTCAAGTAGGTTCTCTTACCTCCCAGTTATCTGGCTCTAAGAATTCCTTTTTTTCTGTAGCCTTTAGAAATTCCTCTAGTGTCACCAATCGGTCTCTGTTAGTATCAACCTGATTAAAGGAAAATGTATATGTAAAATAAAATTACTCTTTCTCATTATTTAGACACTAGAAATTCTTCTAATAGATGCTGCTACATAAACATACAGCAATTAGCATTAGCCTAACATCCATAGAAACTGAGGGAGAAAAAAAACAGAACACTCAATATCATACTAGCATCAGAAAATAGATAACTTTCTCTTCTATATAATTCAAATTTGAAAATATCTGAAATCCCCAAAGATCACCAAGTTTGAGTCTGCTGATATGACTGGTTAGACTAATATTATTTTCCTTCCTCCCTACACCATTTCTAATTCCTTTCGAAGCTAAGTGCTTGGGCAACAATCTTCCCAGAAAAAGGACATTTTTAGACAAGAATAAAGGAGTTTAAGTTAAATGCTCACAGCATTTTTTTCCTAAAAACAAACAACTAACTAAATCAAAGATGAAGTTGACAACCTTTCCAAATCCTTCTCAGTGGCTCTTATAGACTATGGCAAATTCAGTTATAAAATTGAACTCTATGATGGCCAAAGAAATTCATTTGTTATGTAAGATGCCAGCACTCAACAGAAATCCCAATTTACCATGAATAGCTCAAATATCAGGTGAAAATCACTGAAGCAAAGCAGTGGGCTTGGGGAATTCCCTGGTGGTCTAGCAGTTAGGACTCTACACTTTCACTGCCAAAGGTCTGGGTTCAAGCGTGCTCAGGGAACTACGATCCCACAAGCTAATCACACAAGCTATGCAGCACAGACAAAAACAGAAACCGTGGGCTTAAGTTATCCTGTCTATGATAGCTCTTTCAGAGTTTTTAGCTTAATAACATGAACAAGAAATAAATATTTGTTGTTATAAATCATTAAGGCATTGAGTTTTTAATTTCTTAGCAAAAATTAATTTTTTACTTCTAAAGAATGTTGTATAGCATTCTTTTATATGCAGAGCATCTTAATCTTTTAAAACATTTTAAAGTTGTTACAAAATAATTTTATTTACACTAAGGGAATCTACTGAGTGTTAATAATCCAAAATGCAAAATACAATTATATATCTATTCTGTATATTTGTTTTCCATTTAACAATAAGATTTATTGCAAGAACTTGAATAATCTGCAGAAGTAACAGGTAAACATTTCAAACATACCTCATTCATTACATGTTCCCTCATTCTAAGCCTTTCTTCCTCCATTTCTACCATATCATCCTCTTCATTTTTGGGGTCATATACTTTCTCCAACTAAAAGGAAAATTTTAAAACCAACATAAAAGAAAGGAAGATAATAGAAGAGAAAAAGAGAGAGCAAAGCCACTGAATACTTAATGAACTCATTTACCTCTTTAGTAAATAGGGCTTCTAATTCTTGTTCATCTAGGAAGCCATCACTATTGACATCTAAAGTTTAAAAGTTACAAATGCAAAAACTGATTTTAATGCCTTAGAAAATAGATAATTAAAGTACAACTAATTACAGGTGGTTTACAAAAATATTACTTACATAAAGTATCAACATGCTACAGAAAAAGGTTTCTTTCTTTTTATGAAGCCTCCGATCAGTCCAACTGATAACAATTCACTACTTATTCATAATTCACCATAGTTATTGAGAAAAATACATGTTAACCAATTTTTCCCAAAATATAAAGCAATGTGCTTTAAGACTATATTTTAATATCACAGCCTAAAGTCTATTAGATGCAACCTAGCTAGTCACTTTACAGAGAAACTTGCAGTAAGTCACATAATGATTCAAAAATAAAAGCAAGTATAAAGATAGCTACTGAACTAAAATATTTTATACTGCAGACCAGTAATAAAGACTATTATACTACCCTTGAGAAAAACTCTAAATATTTACTATCAATAGGACTCAACTAGGAAAGTTTAGCAGAAATCAATTAAGACTAAAGCATCTTTTATTTTTCAAATAGATGATATAAATATTAATATTTGAATCAACTCTGTTACCATGTAATTTGAAAAATGTCTTGGGGTCGAAGTCATTAGGATCTAATCCATCAGCCTCTTCCCATACTTCTTTAAGCTGATCTTTGCTTCCCTGTGAATCAATTTTAAAAAAACACATAAACTGTAATCCATATATAGAGACTCAAATGCAAAATTGAAAAACTATGAAAAATTAACTCAAGATTTTAAGAACTAATAACATGATAAAATTCTACTATCTGGCACAAAGAAGTATCTTCATTTAATTATGATTTTATATATATTTTGTTTTAATTAATTAATTTATTTTTAATTGAAGGATAATTGCTTTACAATATTGTGTTGGTTTCTGCCATACATCAACATGAATCAGCCATAGGTAAAGTCACAGTCCTTACTGGATGATTAACTTTAGGATGATTTTCATGCTTTTTCTTCATTTCTGCAAATTTAGATTCTTCTTCTTTTCTCTTTTCTTCACTCAGTGTTTTTAAGTATTCTCTCCTTTCATGTTCCTTCATCATTTCATATTTTTTAAATTCTTCATGCCGAGCCTTATCATAGTGTTCCAGATCACTTGTAGCCTATAAAGCAGTATTTAAATTAAATAAGAAGATGTGCTTGAAAATATAAATAAAAGTTTTCTTCCATATAGCATACTCTCTAACAGAAGGTAGTATACGAGGGCTAAAACATACTCAACTTTTGTTTTAAATTCTACCCTTCTAATTTAGTCATTATTGTCAGAGATGGGCTTCCCAGGCGGTTCAGTGGTAAAGAATCTGTCTGCCAATGTGGGAGATGCAGGTTCACGCTCTGCATGGGGAAGATCCCTTGGAGAAGAAAATGGCAACCCACTCCAGTATTCTTGCCTGGGAAATCCCATGGACAGAGGAGCCTGGAGGGCTACAGTCCATGGGCTCAAAAAGGAGTCAGACATGACTTAGCAACTAAACCAATCAACGCCATCAGAGGTGTAGGCATTCAAAGAAGCTAAAAGTTCAAAGCTAGTTTCAACCTTAGGAAGTTCTGCATAAGCAAGTAATATATAAATTCATTTTAAAAAGAAGAAAAAGGAAGAGACTGTATCAAATCTGTACCATATAGAGAACTAGAATGGTTTCTAACAACTTAACTAAATATAAGAATACCCAGACTAGAACATCTAGTCTACTAACTCCAAACAGTACAACACAGGAGGTCTATGAACTGCTATCTAAAATTCCTGAGGCCAGATGTGTTTCAGAATCTTCAAGATTTTAGAAAAGATATATGGCATATATGCAATATTATGTAACACCCATGAAGAGTATAATCAAATAGATGAGTACTTCTTTATCAAAATCTATGAGTACTCATATTAAGTAAGCTCAGAAAAAAACTATAAACTGCCTTACTAGAATTCAAGCCAGGTTTCCATTTTTATAGTATTTTGGATTTGGGAATTGTTGGCAAGGGATTACAGATCTGTATGTCTACATTATTATCTGTACTATAAGAGTTACACTATCTCCCTTTAAAGATATTCTAGAGAGTATACAAAAGTTAGACTACCACTTCGTGGAATTTGTCAAATTACAAAATCTCAAAGCTACAACAAAAACAATATATTTTGACAATTATTCTCACCGCTTTGATTAGCATATCTAAATCTCTAGATTCAAACTTGTCAGGATTCAGGTGGTTTAGATGATCAAATTGTTTTAGAAGAGCATGGTGGTCTATACCTGTATCTGAAAGAAAATGAGAAAACTGTAAACAATAAGTTACTAGAAGCTAGAATCATTAATTAATATAAATGATACATAAGGATAAAAATTCATATTTTATAAGAAAGCTCAACATTTTAGATTAAAGGTTAATTTTTTTAAAGAATACTGTACACATTATTATTCTAGGCAAAGATAATATCATTGAATCTGGAATGGAATACAATTTAATGTGTGCATTTTAATGTTATTTCAAGAAAGACTAGTTGACTATCAGTGTAACTTACAGTAAAAACTACTTTTTTCTTTTTATTTTTTTATTGAAGGATAATTGCTTTATAGAATTTTGTTGTTTTCTGTCAAACCTCAACATGAATCAGCCATTGGTATACATATATTCCCTCCCTTTTGAACCTCCCTGCCATCTCCCTCCCCATCCCACCCCTCTAGGTGGATACAGAGCCCCTGTTTGAGTTTCCTGAGCCATACAGCAAATTCCCGTTGGCTATCTATTTTACTTATGGTAATGTAAGTTTCCATGTTACTCTTTCCATACATCTCACCCTCTCCTCCCCTCTCCCCATGTCCCAAATATCCATCAACAGGTTCTTGTATATAAATTATGATAGATATATATATAATGGAAATATATGCAGCTGCTAAAAAAAAAAAAGATGGTCTCTGCATATTAATACAGAAAGCTCTCCAAAATATATTATTAAAGGAAAAATACACAGCACAAAATGTATATTGCATATATCTTTTGCATAAAAAGAGAGGAAAAATGAGAACTTTTATTTGTATTTGCTTATATATAAGTAAAGAAACTCAGGAAGGATGGTATTAGGGGGCAGTGGAAACTAATAATGTACAAAACTATCCAGGAACTTTCTTATACTCTCTTGTTTTAAACCATATGAATCTATTGCCTACTTTAAAAATTACACATACACCTCCCCCCAATCCCTGTGGCTCAGCTGGTAAAGAATCCACCCACAATGCAGGAGACCTGGGTTCAATCCCTGGGTTGGGAAGATCCCCTGGAGAAGGGAAAGGCTACCCACTCAAGTATTCTGGCCTGGAGAACTCCATGGCCTGTATAGTCCATGGGGTCACAAAGAGTCGGAAACGACTGAGCAACTTTCACTTTCAAATTAAGAAACATTAAGCTCTTCTTCAAATTATCAGAAATTTTAACTCATAAATTGTGAATCAAGGAGAAAATATTCATAACTTTTCTAAGGATGTAAGACAGTTTACTTTAGATAATTAAATCTAGCCCGTCTTGGAATAAAGAAAACATTGCAAAGATTAAGGAGATGCTGCGGCTGCTGCTGCTCCTAAGTTGCTTCAGTCGTGTCCAACTCTGTGCGACCCCATAGACGGCAGCCCACCAGGCTCCCCCGTCCCTGGGATTCTCCAGGCAAGAACACTGGAGTGGGTTGCCATTTCCTTCTCCAATGCGTGAAAGTGAAAAGTGAAAGTGAAGTCACTCAGTTGTGTCCGACTCCTAGCGACCCCATGGACCGCAGCCTACCAAACTCCTCCGACCATGGGATTTTCCAGGCAAGAGTACTGGAGTGGGTTGCCATTGCCTTCTCCGAGATTAAGGACGATGGAAGTTGTCTAAATGCAAAGAAATCTCAAACCACCTTAGGCCTGGCTTCAAGGACAGAATCGCCTTGTGTGTCTGACTACATGAAGTAGGATGGTATGAGTTAGTTTACCTCTCATTGATGTCCTTGGTTTCAGGATAATGAGTATTTGGTACTTGTTTTCTAAGTCTATTCACCAGCAGAGAGTTTACCCTCTACACTGAAGTGAAGTGAAGAAGTGAAGTGAAGTCGCTCAGTCATGTCCAACTCTTTGCGACCCCATGGACTGTAGCCTACCAGGCTCCTCTGTCCATAGGATTTTCCAGGCAAAAGTACTGGAGTGGGTTGCCATTTCCTTCCCCAGAGCATCCTCCCAACCCAGGCATCGAACCTGGGTCTCCTGCATTGTAGAAAGATGCTTTACCGTCTGAGCCACTAGGGGTCCCCAACCTCCAGGACCTAATGCCTAATGATCTGAGGTAGAATGAATGAATGAATGAAAGTCGCTCAGTTGTGTCTGACTCTGCAACCCCATGGACTATACAGCCCATGGAATTCTCTAGGCCAGAATACTGGAGTGGGTAGCCTTTTCCTTCTCCAGGGATCTAAGGTGGAGGCAATGTAATAATAATAGAAATATAGTATACATTAAATGTAAAGCACTTGATTCATCCTGAAACCATCCCCATCACCATCAGTTCATGGAAAAATTGTCTTCCACGAAACTGGTCCTTGGTACCAAAAAGTTTGGGGACCACTGCTCTACACAATTTCTCCAATATGATCCATTGACCAGAGGTACATGTTTAAAATGCATATTACTTATCCCCAGAAGCAGCATATATAGAGGTGAGATTCAGTAATTTGTATTTTTAAACTAGCTCCCCAGGTGATTTTTATGCAACTGAAGTTTAAAAACTGATATTCTGCCCTTAGTAAATATTCAGATATTTATTGATGACAATGAACCACCCAGATAACCAACCTATACAGGCATATTACAAGGATACAGGAGCCAACTTGAAGGGTATCTCACTTGCCAAATCTGGCCCCTGGGTTTTGATTCATAATTAGAAAGGCCATTCCAAGACAATAAAGGAATTCACTTATGTTGTCAACTTTGCTTTTATGGTTTTATTTTCTACACTGAAATCTTTGATTTATATAAGCACTTATCCTGATATATATGAGATATAAATCTAACTGTACCTTTTTCCAAATGGCTATCCAACTCTATTAAGACCACTTATTTTTTTAAATCTTTATCTAATAATGAGATACCACCTTTAATGCAAACTAAATTCCGTATGTATTTAATTTTATTTCTGGAATTCTTATTTTGTTTCACTGGTCCTCTACTTACATGACAAAATCATAGAGTTCTAATGTCTGGTGTTCAGTGATATGTTTTGATATCTAATATATCAAGTCCTTCTTCTTTGTTCTTCCTAAGAGGCATATTGCTTTTCTTGCTTATTTCCCTTTTCATATGAATTTTAAAATTAACTTGGCCAGTACCAGGGGAAAAATGTACATCTTTTTTATTTGGATCATGTTAAATTTATAAATTAACCTAGGAAGAATTGACATGTTTATAATGCTGAGTTTTGTATCAGAAAAATGCTATGTCTTCCTTGTTTTTTCAAATCTACTTTTGTGTCCTTCAGGAACATTTTCAAGTTTTTATCTGTAAGTCTTTCACATCTCTTAACAGGTTTATTTTGGGTATTTTATTTTTGTTGGTATTGTGAATAGTCTTCTCTTCCATTACATCTCCTAACTGGCTGTTCTTTGCACATGTGAAAAAACACTGATTTCTATATATTGTTTGTGTGCATGCTAAGTTGTTTCAGTCAGATCTGACTCTTTGAGACCCTATGGACCATAGCCCACCAGGCTTCTCTGTTCATGGGATTCTCCAGGCAAGAATACTGGAGTGGATGCATGAGACAAGTGCTTGGGCCTGGTGCACTAGGAAGACCCAGAGGAATCGGGTGGAGAGGGAGGTGGGAGAGGGGGATCGGGATGGGGAATACATGTAAATCCATGGCTGATTCATGTCAATGTATGACCAAAACCACTACAATATTGTAAAGTAATTAGCCTCCAACTAATAAAAATAAATGAAAAAAAAAAAAAAAGAATACTGGAGTGGGTTGCCATTCCCTCCTCCAGGGTATCTTCCCTAAAGATACCCTGGGATTAAATTCATGTCTCTTACATCTCCTGCATTGGCAGGAGGGTTCTTTACCACTAGCACCACCTGGGATGCCCTCTGTATATTGTTTACCTTACTGAATATTCCTGTTGTATATGCTAAGTTTTTCAGACAATTACATTGAGTTTTCCAAGCACCTATTATCTGCAAATAGAGATGATTTTATTGCCTACTTTCCATTTACTTCACCTCCAACTTTTTCATTTGTATAATTGCTTTGATTAATACCTCCAATACAATATTAATTAGTAGTGGTGACATAGCGAGCATCATTGTTTTGTTTCTAATTTTAGTTAAAATACATATTTGTGTTTCTCCAATAAGTATGTGTAGCTGAGCAGGACATATGTGATCATGTTACAGAAATATCTATTGATTACTATTTTATTACTTTTAAAAAATTAATTAGGTGTGTTAATTCCTGTCAAATGCCTTTTCTGAATATATGGAGGTGATCATATGAGCTTTCTTTCAGATATCTTCACATTTCAAAAACTCTGCTTCTTAGCTGTGTAATCTCCTCATAGTCTAAAATTAGAATATGGGAGGATAAATAGGCAGAGCCAGAGGAGTTTTAGAGCAGTGAAACTACTCTGTATGATACTGTAATGGTAGACACATGTCATTATAAATTTACCTGGACCCATAAACCAAGAGTGAAATATAAACTATGGATTTGGGGGTATCATGATATGTCAGTGTAGGTTCATCAGTTGTTGGGAGATGTTGGTATTGGGGTAAACTGTGAACATTTGGGGACAGGTCGTATATGGGAAATATCTGTACCTTCCCCCCAATCTTGCTATGAACCTTATATTGTACCAAAAATAAAAATCTTAATTTAAAAAAAAAAATTGAGGGGAATTCCCTAGTGGTCCAGTGTTTTAGAGTCCACACTTTCAATGCAGGGAGCCCAAGTTCGATCCTTGGTCAGGGAACTAGATCCCGCGTGCCACAGTGAAGTTCAAAGATACCCCCATGCCACAACTAAGACCAGGCACAGCCAAAGAAATGCATAAATAGATAAATATAATTTTTTTAAAAATACAAATTTGAAAGATTTATTCCAATTCATTATTTGTCCTTTGACTCTGCATGTTCTTTTGTCACCAAAAAATTTTTTCTTCCTGTATCTACACATATAATAATGTATAATATTAGATTTCCTAAAAAGTTAATCTTGCATTCCTAAAATAAATCCACTTGCTATGACAGAGTATTCTTTTAACATCCAATTATTTTGGTTTTGGCATCAATACACGATAAGAGTGTGGAAGTTTCCTTCTTCATTTGTGCTCTGGAATACTTTAAATAGCACTGACAATCTGCTCTCTAATGGTTTAGCAGAATTGCCTTTGGCATTGTCTGAACCTGGTGTTTTTGTGGAGCTAGCTCTGTCAATTTTTATATTTCATCTATGAAAATTGTTCTAATTAGTTTCTCTCCCCTACTTTCTTTTGGTCTTCCTTGATGTTATTTTCCCTCTTTAAAGCAATGGCTTAATTCATTACTTTTCAGTCTTCCTTTTTTTTTTTTTTTGCAGGCTTAAAGTTTTTTTTTATTATTAATGACACTAAATATAATGACTATGTTAAAGTAATCAGTAATATTACAAGTTCTGTTTGCAGCAAAACTAAAAGTGAGAAAGTGAATTTCTCCCTGGATTTCAGATTCAGTTCTGCTTCAGTTGTGAACACAACTGCTCATAGAAATGTAACCTGCTGTTCTTCTCATTTTAGAGGCAAGAACTAAGCCATATCTGTGAAAATATACAAAAGGACAACAGGCACATCCATCCTTTATTCTTTGATGTTTCTGTTTAACCGTCTCAGGGTTTCCCATCCTTGAGTGGTGTAGGGGCAGCTGATAAAGCCCCGATGATTTAGAAGCACACAGAATCCTGCTTTATATTATCATCTTGTCTAGCTGCTCCCATGTGATTAAATGACCTTTTTGCCATAGGAGCAGTTATACTGAGGAAGATGAACTTTCCCTTCCATCTGTGTGTGAAATGTTGTTCCTCCACATGCAGACTATCAGCCAAGAGAATGGCATTCTTTCCGGTTGTCAGGATATCATTGGCCTTTTTCCTCTGAAGAAGAGTCAATTCATAGCCTTTCCTTTGCCTCTCTTCTCAGCCCACAAGTTATGGCACACAACCTCCTCCTCCATGGCCTGGCACTCACTGCAGAATTCCTGGGGTGCAGGCTCTTCTTTTCCTTTCTTATCTGAACCTGCTTCTCCCTGGCTGGGAGGAGGGGTACCGAGGCCAGGGACCTCCACGCTCCCCGAGGAAGGATGGAGAGGTTCCAGTCTTCCTTTTTTGATATAATTATTTAAGCGCAATCATTCTGATTTTTGAATGACATTTTGAAAATTAAGAGAAGCCAAATCAACTCTAACATTAAGTTTTGACTAAAGGAACATGGTCTGTAAACTGACCTCAAAACCAAATATTGGAATTTTCAGACCTTTTCTTTAGCACTTACCTTGAAAAGAATCTAATTTAGCTTTAATCAGCATTCTTAACCTTGCCACTTCTTGCCTTTTCAGTTCATCAAGTTTTGTCCTCACATGGTGACTTACTAAATCCAGTTCTTTGCTTAGCCTCCCACTCTGTTAACAAAAATGAAAAATTAATGTTATCTATAATATTACATTTTTAGATAAGATACAATATATCTAAAATAGGGTTATGATAAAGTAGTGATAAATACTTTGAGATAAATTTGATATTAAAAACATTTCTTTCAGAAGAAATTCAGTTTGTAACTCTAAATAAAGACATCTAACAGCCATAATTAAAGCAAAAACAAGAAACTCAAAAAGTAACTTAAATTGTAAAATGGTGCAGCCACTTTGGAAAACAATTTGACAATTTCTCAAAAAGTTAAACACTGAGTTACCATATGATCCTGCAAATCCATTGCTAGATATATACCTAAAGAGTAGAAACATATGTTCACATAAAGTATTAAATATGAATGTTCACAGCAGCATTTTTCACACTAGCCAAAAAAGTAGAAATAACCCAAATGCCCATCAGCTGATGAATTGATAAAATATGGAATATACCAATATATGCTACAATATGCTGAACATTGAAACCACTATGCTAAGTCAAAGAAGCCAAGCACAAAGGGCCAAATTTTGTATAATTCTACTCATATGAAATGCACAGAACAGGCAAAACCACAGAGATAGAAAGTAGATTAATGTTGGCCAGGGGCTGAGGAGAGGAAAGGGAGATAGACTGCTTAATGGTTACAGGGTTTCATTTTAGAGGAAATAAAATTGTTCTAAAATTAGATAGTAGTGATGGTTATATAACTCTGTACATATATGAAAACCACTGCATTGTATACTTTAAAGGGGCAAATTTTATGGTATATTAATTATATTCTGATAAAGCTTTTTTAAGTAACATGGCTTCCTTAAGCTTTAGTCATTCCATATATAAAAAACTTATCAAAATTCATCTTTTTTTAGGTTGTCTCCTTTGATTACTTAGATTATTCGAATAGATACATGCTTCAAATTTTAAGAAACGAAATAGTTGGTGGTTTACTTTCTCTTGTTTATAAATGCATTTGCAATCATAAACTGCAAGTCTAGCTAGCAATCAGGCACACAAACCCTTCAGGCTTGAGTCAAGGGGGCCTGCTGAGGAAGGGAAGGGAAAGAAACTCCACAAGGGACACCAAGAAAGAATGTTCAGAGTGGGGAAAGGAGAGCCAAGAGAATAGTCTGCTACAGAAGCAAAAAGAGCAGTATATTTCAAGGAGAGATGGTCACTATTATTGATAAAACAATAGTTCTCAAGCGGAAGCACCAACGTCACTTGGGAACACCAGATCCGCAGGCCCTAGACTTACTGAATCATAAAGTTGGGAGGTGGGGCCCAGAAATCCGTTTTAACAATTCAAAATTTTGAGAACCACTGAGATAAAATAAAGGAGTCCAGTAAGAAGAGGAATAGAATGTGCTCACTAGATCTGGCAATTAAGAAGTCATGACATCCTTCACAAAAGTACACTCGGGGAAGTGGCACAGGAAATGCCATGATCCTCCCAGTTAGCAATGTTTGGTAAGGGAAGAAATGTAGTGTGAGTCTCCTTTCAAAATGCTTAGCTGAAAAGGAAAGGACAACTTCTAACTTTTTCTCCAGTTTTTCCTGAGAAAAGAGGAACTGCCTAGCTGTTTGAAATGATTCTGTTGGGTTGGGTTTTGTTGTCTAGTTTTACTCATTTCTTTTTCATTAAATAACTGTTTAACTTACTCCATTTTTTTCTCCCCGCCTCCCCAGTCCAACCCCATAAAGAAAAGGAATTGACTGTGAAAGGAAGACAGTTATAAAAGTATTCCCATACCAAATAAGCCAAGCTAGCTGCCTTTTTTCCCCTGGTTATTTCTATATAGTAACTCCCATTATCCACATTTTTGTTGGCCCTCAAATAATGCTCTTAGTCCTAACTGAAGTATTGTAGATAAGAGACACTGAAAGGTCTCTATTAGATATCCTTCATCCCAGGAAATTAGTTCCATAGCTCAAATAAATTTTTCAAGGAAACACAAGATTATTCAGGGGATTGTGGGTATTATCTAAGTGAAATAAATCAGGCAGAGAAAGAAAAATGCTGCCTGACATATGTGGAATCTAAAAAAACAGAACAAACCAACTAAATCAAATGAAAAACAGACCCACACATGCAGAGAACAAATTGGTGGTTGCCAGAGTGGAGGGAGGTTGGGGAAGAAATGAAATGGGTGAAGGGGATCAAGAGGTACAAACTCCCAGATATAAAATAAATAAGCCATGGGGATGTAATACACTACATGGGGTGTGCAGTCAATAATATTGTATTAATTTTGTGAGGTGACAGATGGTTACTAGACCTGTATTTCCCAAAGTATACAAATGTCAAATCACTATGTCCTAAACATTAAACTAATATAATACCATATGTCAAATATATGTCAATTTTTTTTAAAAAAGGAAATTCTCAAATAAAATAAAATAAAGATAATTCAAGGGAATTATTGGCATAAGGCTGCTACCATTCTCCCAGAAAAGTTCACAGCTTCCAAGAGGAAAGCTGTGAACTAAAAGCTACACACAGGCTCTGATAGCAGCCACAACCTTATGCAGTCAGACTTTCAAAAGGGGCCCAGACCAGGGACAGAAACTAAAATAAGAAGGATGCTTGATCCAGAATGTTTCCTTCAAATGAAGTTCTCTAGTTCTGATTCTAGAAACAGCTGAGATAATTTTTTAGGAAAGTTAAAAACAGATAAGAATAATATAAGCAAACCAATAAAACTATCTTGAGAGATATAACTGAAAGTTTAAAATTAAATCATTGAATTTTTTTTTTTTTTTTTTTTTTACTTCTGACTCTAAGATAAACCAAATTAAATGGATTCATTACCCTTCAAGGATGGGCTTCCCTGGTGGCTCAGATGGTAAAGAATCTCCTTCAAGGCAAGAGACCCAAGTTCAAGCCCTGGGTCAGGAAGATCCCCTGGAGAAGGAAATGGCAACCCACTCCAGTATTCTTGCCTGGAGAATCCCATGGACAGAGGAGTCTGGTGGGCTACAGTCCAAGGGGTCACGAAGAGTCGGACACGACTGGGAGACTACACTTTCACTTTCACCCTTCAAGGATGGGCTTTAAAAGAATCTCTCATGTCAGATCTTGTTTTTGCAACCTCTTTTCTTTATTATGAGTACGAAGGAGAGGTCTAGGACTAAGATAATGTCTAATAAATGGGGTTCTTAGGACAGAGGCTAATTAAACCTCCCCTATTAAGATAAGATATGGGCCATTACATCCTCTGTTAATCTGGATCTGATTAAACACCAGAACTAAACTAACTCTAAACCTTTGAATAGCTTCCTGCTGGCCTCCCATCATGTTTCAAGTCTCTTACCATGATGTACAAGACCCTCTATCATCTAGCCCATGATTCCTTCCAACCTCATCTTTAGGCCAATCATGGCCTCCACTTCCCAGGCTAGCTTCCAGAAACATTTGCTACTTCCAGGTTCCTATATATCTCCTGCACCTTGACCTGGGATGCCTCCCAGTCTTTCTCCTTTTCTCAGCCACATCTTTAAGCAATAGACATAATCTCTAGGAAGAAATATGACCCACCTTCCCCCACTGAATTAGGTGTCCAATCTTATATCTCCAAAATACATTATACACTTATCACATATTCATTGTAGTAATCTTTTTCTCGGTATTAGTCTCCCTTGAGGGTTCTTTAAGGGCTGCGAATGAGACTCATCTTTGTAATCCCAATACTTAGCTCAGTGTCTGGCATGCTTAAATATTTGTCAAACAATTATTTAATTACATTTACCTTTATTTCCTCTATGTCTGCTTTCTGGAGCTTTTCTCTGAAATGACTATCTGTTTCCAGCACATCAATCACTTGCTTGAGGTATTCATCATAATAAAGTCCAGTATCCTTCAAATTAAGAAACAAACAATAACTCTTCTGAAAGTTTTTCCTTCCCTGTATCTAAAGATCTCAATCCTAAAAAACAAACAAAAAAACAAATGTCTAGAAAAATGGTACTGAGACAAACCTACTTTGACAGTTTGGGCAAAGTTAAAATACTGTATTTCTCAAATGAAGAACGTTGTATCAGAACCAATGTCATGTTTTACTCCTATGTAAAAGCCAATTTTCTCTATCACTTAGACAAAGTAGACTTAACCAATAATATTAAAATTATTGAGTTTACCCCATTGTTACCTGTCTCCTTCATTGTTATCTGTCTCTTCTCTGAATATAATACAATGTTTTCTTGGCTGGTTATCTCCATCTTGGAAATACATCATTTAATGTATTCTCTTATATACTATCTAATATACTAATTAGATATATATATATAACATAACTACATTAAATAAATTTTGTCTAATATTAAACAACAACATATACTTATTTATTATACATTTTACTACTTTTTGAAAAATAGTTCCTAAATTTCCAATTTTATAAATAACAAATCTTAGCAATATTTTAGCTAAAATTCTTCCCACCAGGTTATCTTTGTCATTTCACTTACTGGTGGTTCTATCTTTGCACTGTCCACAGGCTGAGCAGATTTTACTTTTGTCTTGTCTATGTCTATAGGCACAGCTTCAAGAGTAGTAAGTGAGCACGTAAACAAGAGAAAACAACATTGTGGAAGGATGGTCCTCCACTTCATCTGAAATAAAGGCAAAATCATATTAAGGTTCTGAAAAAACATTTTCAAACTATATATATATATATATATACCACATTTTGGTATATATATATATATATATATATATATACCACATTACCACATTAGTACCACATTAATAATACCACAATTAATAATATAATATATTTGATTTTAGGGAGCTTAATTCTAGGAATTCCAGAATTCTAGGAAAGCGGTTAAGAATAGATTATAACATCAAAAATAATGCTTAAAATAGATCACTAAAGAAAATCAGGAAAGAAATGCTTTTCAGCTAAGATTAAAAAAACAAGTAAACAAAATTTTAAAGTTTAAACTGCTTATATAAGAAAACATTTGGTTAATTTAAAAAGCTTCAAATAAAGGTGGTAATGAGGGACTCAATTTTTTAAAAAATAAATAGCCCAAGTTTAAGAAAGGGAGAAGGGAAGACTATATATATATATATATATATTTTCTCAATTAAAATACTAAAGAGCCAAAATTACTTCTGGATATGATATTTAAATTAGCTTTGATCTAATTTTGAAAGTAATTTGCTCTATGAACATAAATTGATTTAAAAAGACAAATAACTGGCTGAAAATATTCTCTTAACCTTACCAGACATTATTTTATCATAGCCAATGTTATTCATTGTCCAGTTGTTAAATCATGTCTGATTTTTTGTGACCACATGGACTGCAGCGTGCCAGGCTTCCCTGTCCTTCACTATCTCCTGGAGTTTGATCAAACTCATGTCCATTAAGTCAGTGATGCCATCCAACCATCTCATCCTCTGTTGCCCTCTTCTCTTCCCATATATGACAAAGTTCTTTTTGGTCAAGAATTTTTCAAATAAATAGGTCAATAAAATATCAAGCAGGATGTAACAGGGCTGAAGCAAAAGAGTAACAACTAGTGCTGGTCCCAGAATATTATTCAAATCTTGGACATCCCTGGTGTTCCAGTGGTTAAGAATCCATCTTGCAAGGCAGAGGATATCAGTTCAATCCCTGGTCCAGGGAGATCCCACATGCCACTGAGCGACTAAGCCTATGTGCCACAACTACTGAGCCCATGTGCTGCAACTACTGAAGCCTGTATGCCTAGAGCCTGTGCCCTGCAGCAAGACAGCCACAACAGTGAGAAGTCCAAGCACCACAGCTAGAGAGTAAGCCCTGCTCTCCAGCTAGAGAAAGCCTGCTCACAGCAACCAAGGGCCAGTGCAGCCCAAAATAAATAAATAAATTTTTTAAAAAAATATTGTTCAAATCTTGCTTATTAATTTTCTACTTCATAAGGATATTTGTAGCTCCAGAGGATCTACTACCAGAATTAGAATGAATGAAAAGCTCATACTTAATTTATTTGATACACATAGACTGATAATAGGATCCAAGTCAAAAATAATGGTCTGACTGTCAATCTGGAATATGCATTATTTAATTCAGAGAATTCCAAACTTAGCTGGCCATGGACTTTTTTTTAAGTAACACGTCTTTATCCACAGAACCCAGTCTGGAAGAATACACTGCCTCATTTTCACCACAACCCTAGGTAGTATATAGCAGTGACTCATTTTACAGATGAAGAAATTTTAATGGAAATAATTCACTCACACAGCATTGTCTTGAATTAACAAAATCACTAGAATTCACATTTTAGTGCTATTTCTAGTATATCAAAATTTTTAGCATCATTATTGAGATACAATTCACTTGCCATAAAATTCTTCCATCTAAGGTACAGGATTTGTCTATTCTATAAAGATGTTACTCAAAGTCTAGTTCTCAAACTTAAAGGATAAAATCATCTGGGAGCTTGTTGGAAATGCAGATTCTCAGGTTGCACCAAAGACTTCTGGAGTCAGAATCTCTGGGGTGGGACCCTGGAATCTGTTTTAACAAACACTCCAAGTGATCCCTACATATGGATACTCAAGTCCAAGACTCACTCTTCTCTAGGACACTAGTCCTTCAACACGACTGTTGTGAGTAAATGTTACTTATAATGAAATTTTGGGAGATACTGGCTCAATGAAGTTAAATATGTTCCCATCTTCATAAGACTTTTAGAACTTGAGACGGGCTACTCAGTGTTAGGAATCTCTAACAGAAGGATGATTTGTCTTCCCACAGAATCTTTTCCCGGCCATGAATCACCTCCTCTTCTCACAACGATTTTTTATGATAACAAAGGTTTATTTCTCATTTCATGCTTCATGCCCACTATAGGTATATGCTTTGCTTCTGTTCTTTTGAGATATAATTTACATGCTATAAAACTTATGCTTTTCAATCACACAAATCAGTGGTTTTTAGTACATTCACAAGGCTGTGTGATTATCAACATTATCCAATTTTAGAACATTTTCATCACACCAAAAAAGAAACCACATACCTATTAGCAGTCACTCCCCATTTCTCCTATTCTCTCAGTCTGTGGCAACCATAAATCTGCTTTCAGTCTATATAGATTTGCCTACTCTGGACATTTTATATAAACGGAATCGTATAACATATGGTCTTTTTTATATCTGGCTTTTTTCATATAGCCTTATGCTTTCAAGGTACAACCATGTTGTAACATGAATCAGCAATTCATTCTTTTTTTTTTTTACAGCTGAATAGATATTCTACTGTATGGATATTCTACATTTTGTTTATCAGTTCATCAGTTGATGAAAATTTGGGTTATTTATGCTTTCTTTTTTTATTAAAGATTACAATAAATGGTCTCCTTTTTTGTTGTTGCTTTAAATTTTTATTTATTTATTGGTCACACTCAGTCTTTGTTGCTGTGAGCGGGCTTTCTCTAGTTGCAGGGGGCGGGGGCTACTCTTCATTGCAGTGCTCGGGCTTCTCATTATGGTGGCTTCCCTTGCTGCGGACACAGGTTCTAGGCTCCAGGGCTCAGTAGTTGCGGCTCTTAGGCCCTAAAGCATGGGCTTAGTGGTTGTGGCACACAGGTTTAGTTGCTTCACAGCATGTGGAATCTTCCCAGACCAGGAATCGAGCTTGTGTTTCCTGTACTGGCAGGCAGATTCTTGGCTACTGCACCACCAGGGAAGTCCTATTTCTACTTTTTTTGGTTAGTATGAATAATACTACTATGGATATTTATGTTCCAGTTACTGTGTTTAACACAACAACTTGAATACTTTTTGTTGTGTATCTAGGAGGAGAATTGCTAGATCAATTCTGTAACTCCATTTATAATTTCTTGAGGAACTGCCAAACTGTTTTCCATGGCAGCTATATCTTTTCCCATACCACCAGCACTATATAAGGGCCCTAATTTCTGCATCCTCGCTAACACATACTATTTATTGTCTATCTTTTATTATAGCTAACCTACTGGGTGTGAAGCAGTATCTTATTGTGAGTTTGATTTGCGTTTTATTGGCTACTGATGTTGACCATGTTTTCAAGTATTTATTAGCAATACATTTTACCTTTTAAAAAATTTAAAAAGTGTGAGTTAGTTTTTTTTTAATTCTGAATTGAAATTTTTGTTTACCTTTGCCAAGTCCCCTATGCCACTGTAAACAGGCTGACCAAATGACTATTAGACAACACTAGAGTTTTAAGTGTAATCACGACTGAAAAGCCCAAGTTATGACTTAACTGCTCAAGTCAATTTTGATGTCTTCTACATATACTTCTGGGGCTTAATTGAGTCTCAATGGCCCCTAACATAGTACACATATAGTTAGAAAATGAATAATTGCTAAAATGATTTGGGCATGCATGCTAAGTTGCTTCAGTCACGTCCAACTCTTTATGACCCTATGGACTGTAGCCCACGAGGCTCCTCTGTCCATGGGATTCTCCAGGCAAGAATACTGGAGTAGGTTGCCATGTCCTCCTCCAGGGGCTCTTCCCAACCCAGGGACAGAACCTGCAGCTCCTGCACTGCAGCCAAATCCTTTACCACTAAGCCACCAGGGAAGCTAAAAATGATTTGAATAGTCTCTACAATGTGCATGTGGAAAGTCAGCTCAGTGTTATACCTCCATAACTTCATTTTGCAAGCCCCACCAGGAACTGTGACTACTATCACTTGATACAGTCAATCCGGAGTTTAAAAGACCCTTTCACACAGACTCCTTCCTCCACCCTGGGTTCATCTCCAATGTTCCTCAGGCTCTCCTTTTCCTACCATACAACACATGCATTAATAAACAGTTCTGCTTAGCAACTGGAAGCTATGTTGTATGCTGTTAAATATGCCCTTTTTAATAGTGTCCACCTTTACTTCAATACACAATAGAAGCCTGAGAGTAATAAAAATAAACCTTAGTTAAATACAGTCTTGGAAGTGGAATCCCTTCACCAATTTGTCATTTCTACTCTCTCATTCTTCTTTCAAGTATATCATAAAATGAAGAGAGTCACGGAGGAACGTGTTTGTATATATGAAAATGTCTGTGTGCATGTGTCCTGATAGCATCTCAAAGTGACAAAAAGTGTCTGAGAATCTGCTCTAAAATAGTGGATGAGTTTATGGTACATAAACATTTAACTGAGTTCTAGGCTCATTATAAACAACAACAGAAACCATCTATTGAGTGTCTACTACGTACTTCCCTCGTGACTCAGCTGGTAAAGAGTCCTCCTGCAAAGCGGGAGACCTGGGTTTGATCCCTGGGTTGGGAAGATCCCCTGGAGAAGGGAATGGATACCCACTTCAGTATTCTGGCATGGAGAATTCCATGGACTGTATAGTCCATGGGGTCGCAAAGAGCCGGACACGACTGAGCGACTTTCACCCCCCCCCACACACACACACACACTACGTACTAATCAGTATGCTAAATTTTTTTATTACATTAATTTAATTCTTACAATGGCCCTGTGAAATAAACACTATTATTCCCATTTTAAAGTACAGGAATCTGAAACATATCAGTTAAAAATTTTGAACTGGATCACATGGCAGTAAGTGGTAGATCCAGAGTGTGGACCTGGGAGTGACTGAAAGCCTATGTCTGCTTTTAAGCAGTGATTCTCAAAGCATGGTGGTCCCTGAGCCAGCAGCACCAGCACCACTTGGGAATTTGTTAGAAATGATCAGGGCTTATTCCAGATCATCTAAATCAGAGAATCTTTGAGGGAGGTGGGGGGGGTGAGGGATGCAAAGTCTATTTTAACAAGTGGTTAAAATACAGGGGTTCCAAAGTAGCTAACATTTGAAAACATACTGCTTCCCTTAGCTCTGTTATTCATAAACCTCCTCTGCAATGAGAGACAAAGAGAATGCTTATCTGAAAAGTAAATTTGGATCCTCAAGGAAAAGAAAAATGGATGATACTACCATGTGTAAAATAGCTAGTGGGAAGATGCTCTCTAGTACAGGGATTTAGCGCGGTGCTCTGTGATGATCTAGAGGGATGAGACGGGGGAGGTGGGAGGCTCAAGGGGAAGGGAATGCATGCATGATAAGTTACTTCAGTCTCTTTGCAACCCCATGGACTGCAGCCTGCCAGTCTCCTCTGTCCATGGAATTTTCCAGGCAAGAATACTGGAGTGGGTTGCCATTTCCTTCTCCAGGGGATCTTCATGACCCAGGGATCAGACCCCACATCTCTTAAGTCTCCTGCATTGGCAGACATGTTCTTTACCACTAGCGGGAAGTAGAAGGCTCAAAGGGGAGGGGATATATGTATACATATAACTGATCCACTTTGTAGTACAGCAGAAACTAACACAATATTGTAAAGCAGTTAAACTCTAATTTTTTTTAAAAGGTGTTATACCTAAGAAGAGTAAGGCAAATTAAATTTAGGTGTATACACTATCCACTTGCTATAAGACCTCAGTATTATTTATGCTCTTAGATTCTATTAGTAGTTAATTCCACTGAATAAAGTGTAGATCTTTTCTGCTACATTATCAGAAATACTAATAAAATTGCTTGTATTCACAACAATTTTAAGAAATGATTAAGCTATATGATTTATAAATGCCTTTAAACCAAACACTGCTTATTCAATCAGCTGAAAACTGCCTTGGTATATCAAATAGAAAATTTAGGTGGTGGGATACAAAGAACACAAAAATCAACTACCAATAAAATTTCCTGTCTAGATATAGTAAAAAGGAAGTAAAGCCAGGAACGTCTCACACTTTGGATACAGAGTGTGAGACACTGTACACTTTTTAAAGAGTGAATTTTAAGATATGTGAATCATACTTCAACTTTTTTTAAAGTAATGAAAAATAGAGAAAAAAACCTGAGCTTGTAAAAGAAATGTGAACATTAAAAAAGGAACAATTACAATTTGCAAACATAATTTACTATCAAAGTATGGAAGGACTGATGCTGAAGCTGAAACTCCAGTACTTTGGCCACCTCATGCAAAGAGTTGACTCATTGGAAAAGACCCTGATGCTGGGACGGATTGGGGGCAGAAGAGGAAGGAGACAACAAAGGATGAGACGGCTGGATGGCATCACCAACTCAATGGGCATGAGTCTGAGTAAACTCCTGGAGTTGGTGAGGGACAGGGAGGCCTGGAGTGCTGCAATTCATGAGGTCGCAAAGAGTCAGACACGACTGAGCGACTGAACTGAACTGATGTAAGTTTTAAAATTAGCTAAGCTCTATAACTTTTCATAATTATCCAGTTTTTACATTCTTAATCATTTTTGTCTAGATAAAATGACTATTATCATACTAGAAAAGTGAAAATCTTGCACTTTAATTTTGGATTTATCTGTTTTTCCTTATAATTCTGGCCATTTTCCTTTAAATATTTTGAGGCTATGTTTTTAAATGTACACAAACAAGATTTTCTAGGTTTCTGGTAGATTTAATCTTTTTCACATTTGAGTGACCTTTATATCCCAATTTGCCTTAAGGTCTATTTTGATAGTTTTTAAACCAGTTTTTTTTTTTTTTTTATTAGTGTGTAGATACACATACACACCCACACACACATTCTCACACACTTTCTTAAAATTCAGCATACCAGTCTTTCCAACTAGAGTATTTTCTCTGTTTATATTTAATCAAATTACTGACAATGTACTTAATTCCTCAGTTTAACATCTCAGAAATCAGAGTGTTTTTTAGTTAATAGAACATTAAAAAGTGGTTGATTAAGTGGCAATAGCAACATAATCTTTATTGTCAACACACACATGAACTTTATTATAGCTATTCCTACTGCTATTACTTTAGACTGAGTTTTTGCATTTTTGGTCTCTCACAAACTGAATTTAATTGCCATTTAATACATCTTCAAAAGGATTAAATTATGATTTGGCATTAAAATGAAAGGCTATTTGGGGGAGTTCCCTGGTGGCCTGGTTTGACCAGTCAATCCTAAAAGAAATCAATCCTGAATATTCTTTGGAAGCACTGATGCTAAAGCTAAAACTCCAATTCTTTGGTCACTTGATGCAAAGAGTCAACTCATGGGAAAAGACCCTGACGCTGTGAAAGATTGAAGGCAGGAGAAGAAAGGGATGACAGAGGATGAGACGGTTGGATGGCATCACCAATTCAATGGACATGAGTTTGAGCAAAATCTGAGAGATAATGAAGGACAAGGAAGCCTGGTGTGCTGCAGACCATGCCTTCACAAAGAGGACATGACTAAGCAACTGAACAAGAACAACAACAACAACTGGTGGCCTAGTGGTTAGGATTCTGGGCTTTCACTGCCCAGGGTCAATCCCTGTTCAGGAAACAAGATGCCACAAGCCTTCTGGCCAAAAAAAAAAAAAAAGAAAAATTTATTTTGTAAACATAGAAATGAAGTAGCTGATATTAGTAAAGCAAATATTTGATGTCAAAGGAATAATAGTAACTTTACATTTTCTTGTAAAGGAACATCTAAGAGTTTCACCTGACTACAGACAGGAAGATATCTACAAATAGACAAAATTACCTTACATTTTGAGATAGAACAAGATTATTTTTAAGCATTCAAACAACGCAAATGAAGGCAGCAGAAACTATGTCTCCAATAAAAAAAATTATATAGAATATAAGACTGATTTGATGGATTCATGAATCATTAAGGCAAATGTCAATTTGTCAGAGACTTCCAACCACCACTGAACAGAAGCCACATAACTTCCAAGTAATTTTGAGGAAAAAACAAAGATGAATTTAGTCAATAGGAAATGCTGAAAAAACCCTGATGCTCTTTTTAGCCCTCAAAATGATACAGTAATGCTAAAGAGTTAGAGACTGATACTCCAAGAATGAGTTACACAAGAAATAGCATATTACTGAACACTAGCATAGGCATCTATGGCCAAAAGTTCTTGCCATATTAAATTCTAAACTACAAAAGAATTTCCCAAAAATGCTACTGTTACATGTAAAAGAGGGATTATGGCTAAGTTAAAGGAAGGTTAACTAAAGCTGGCTTGAATGTCCAAGAGCCTTTAGTAGCCTTCCAAGTGTGTGAGTTTAGTTCTTGATGCATTCTGAGGTTGCATACCTGAATATTTGAAGAATAGGTTACCTGAAAGGCATCCCAACTGGATGCTATTTCTGATGCTATGTCTAGACAAACTGTAACCCCTCAGTGGTAAATAAACCACTGATGGAGGGACTGGGGAAAGAAGATGAATCTGACAACTTCCCGTCATCATCTTTTGAAAAGCACCAGCATCAAAGCTTGTAAGATGATGATCATCTTCAGGAATGCACTGGAATCAAAGCTTGCAAAATGAAGGTCAGAGGCTTGGAAGAAAATTCCAGGCAAATGGTTTTAAAGAAACTCCCAGAATTAAATCACATCACTCTCCACAGTAGAGAGGAAAATGTCATGTGGGAAAACACAAACATTCACAATTCTGAATCAAGGAAGCATTTCAGAAGACTTAGGTTATGAATGTGAGTCTTAGAAATACCTTAACTGATTTATTTAGCTTCTTTAAATTTCTTAATGTATCTGCAAATGCGATGTAAGAAAAACCTGTATGTTTAAATATATCTTAAAAAGCACTTTCAGTAAACACAGAATGATATTCTAAGTGATAAAGAACTCAGTTTTATGGGCAATATGTATTCTATATGGTATAAAATGGTGTGTCTTAATATCAGTGTGTTAGGGGAAGCACAGTGACTGAAACCACCCACCCTGGCCAGGCACCATAGTAACCATTTGCATGAGCTGTTTTAGGACAGGAGGTCCTAGTAACAAACACAGAACTAATAAGCCACCACCAATCAGAAGAGTTCGGGAAAGGTCAAAAGGAGAAACACGTGTCAGACCACCTCCCAGAATCCTTCCTGCTGGCATCCATCTTGGCTAAGCAATGCACGTGTCACCAAGGACTCTCAGTCAGAATGACTGGCCAAAGAAAACCCGGAAACTAACCCCATCACCATAAAACCCAAGACTGAGAGCCACGTGGCAGAGCACTTCTCCTGGGTTCCCTTACCCTACTGCTCTCCCCTTGGGCTCCCTTTCCAATAAAACCTCTTACTTTGTCAGCTCATGTGTCTCCTCCGGCAATTCATTGCCAAGTGCTAGATAAGAGCCCACTTTTGGGCCCTGGAAGAGATGGAGTCTCCTTCCTGCAACAAATGGAGTCTTCAGTTCAGTTCGGTTCAGTCGCTCAGTCGTGTCTGACTCTCTGCGACCCCATGAATGGAGTCTTAGAGTCAATGAAACACCACCTTTTGGGGGGCTTTCTATGTACCCTGCCTCTTTACTATTTATCTCCTCTCCTTTCTTGCCTGTGTCTAAATTTTGTTTTTGATTGATGAAGAATTTTTTAAATATACTTTTCCCTTCTATTAATTTTGAATCTCTTAGTGTTTATTTTTATAAATAATTAGGACAATTAACTTACTGCAGCCTAAAGCTAATTAAAACATTTACTCCTTAATAAGGCCTCAATAAAAGTTAACTGCTATCATAACAAAAGAAATGTACATTTTTCTAGCTCATTAGGTATAAAAGTAATGTTGTAAAAATCTCTTTAAATGCCAAGATAATGTCAAATGTGTCAGAGACAAGTTTCCAGATTTTCATGAATCCAGTAATATACGAATGGCCATACAAAAGGAGAGATGAGTGATAAAGAGAGGCAATGCAGAAAAAGGGAAACTAATTTATTGATACTTTTCTTCCACTCTCAGATCAGTAAGAATGGTCTTCTCCTGTCTTTTATCAACCTCTTTGTCCATAAGAACAGAGACCTAAAGAGAAAGTCCTGGGCCAAAGGAGGTTGACACACTAAACTGATCCAAACCAGGATAGGCTGAATTATCACTCTCAAGTAGGATAATGTGAAATTCTAAATCAGGCAGTGATCCCAAGACAGCATGGAACGCACTGATCCCAAAGGCATTGGTGCCTTAAGCAAAAGCACAAAATAAACAGAGTTCTTAAGCCTCTCCTAACATTCAGTAGATACAAAATAATTTCCCTCAATTTCCAATTCCTAAAAATAAGCTTCTCTCTCCTGTCCTGTCTCCACCAAAACAAAATTCCCATTCATACACAGAAGCACATTTCTCAACTACTGATTCTTACCAGTAATTATCTGGATTAAGTCTACCTGGGGTGCGTGTGGATGGGTGGGGGTGGGTGTGAGTGGGTAGGGGTGTGTGTGTGTGTGTGTGTGTGTGTGTGTGTATGTGTGTGTTTCCTGTTTTGCTTATAGGGACAAATATCCTCGAAGTGGTTAACAAGAATGGTCGTGGGTAAGAAGGGTGAAGAATACAGAAAACTGAAACTAGTTTGTCTCGCTTTCCTTTCAACAATCTCTCTTCCTTCCTCATCTACTGTTTTCTTCCTCTAACCTTCTTGTTTTACTCCCATTGCTTTTAAATTTAAGACTGAATTGAAGTATGTTTTCTTTACTCTGTTATCTGTTATTTATTAATTTAACAAACACTAAGTACCCACTATATTCCAGATATCATGCTGGATACAAAGGTAAGTGAGATAGACATGGTCTCTATCTTCACAGGGTTTTCAATCCAATGTGGAAGGCAGCCTATTAAGTAAACAATTGCAATTTGAAAAAAGCTGCTTACAGAACAACATATAACATTATTCTTTCTATTAATTGAAAAAAATTTAAGGCATTAAAATTGTATTCAGCAAATAAGATATTCTCAGTCAGATGACTTACAATGCTAAATGCTCCTTATATTCTTTCTAATATCCCTAAATGATGAACTGAATCTTTAAGTTCTTCCCTCATCCAATTTCCATTCCCTAAATTTCAGTTTCCTTTTCTCAAAATTTTATTTCAATTCACTTTCTTTACAGATAAAATGGCAATTGAATCATTTCATGTGACAAGTATAGGGTATATTTACATAGTATTTATCCATAAACTTCTAGAAGGAAATAAAATATTGGTATACCTAAGTAAGTTAGGCAAGGGAGAGTAGTTAAGTAAAAGGAAATTTCAAGACAGTTAACAGTTGAGTGGTTAAAAAAAAAAACCACAACAATATCTTTTAACCAACAAAGGCAACAATGTTCCTTGCATGACAACATTGAACTTAAAAGTATCTTAAGGTGGATAACAATTTTCAACATAAATTTACTTCCTGATGATTTATTATGTGATACTCTTTGGATCACTTATCTCTGTCTTTTTAGTACTTTGCATAAAGCAAGTGGCTCAATAAATGTTAGCTATATAACAAACATATACTATTGAATATTTATGGGTAATTTTTTTTTTAATAACCAGAACAAATACCCAATTAAGACAGAAACCTTCTGCAATGAATCCTGGGATAAACATAAAAAAAGAAAAACAATTTGTTAGATGAAAGTTATTTCCTTCTGGAGATAATGACCAGACTTAAAACTCTGACATGACAAATTACTGAAGCTTCTTTGAGTGCTTATCACAGCACACAGATCTCAGGGATGAAAGAGAAAAAGATTCATATTGTGCAAACACTTCTATTTGCCAGTCAATATCCAAATCTTCCCTTCCTCTGCAATAACAAAAGCCCAATTTTATTCAAGGCAACCATGCATTCAGTTACATTTCCCTGCTTCCCTGGTTCAGGACAATCTTTCGGTTATTATATAACCAAAGGATAATTCCTTTGGTTCAGAATAATCTCCTTAAAGGGAGAGGTTGCATCCTTCTTGGCCTTTGCCTTGCTACCTGGAACTTTGCTTTGATGGATACAGCTCTGGCAGCTATTTTGGACTATGAGGACCAGGGCCACATTTTAGGGATAACAGATGAAAGAACTGGAAAAAGTTTAGGTCCCTGGCAACTTTATGAAGCTACTATCCTAGATTGCCTACTTTAAGAATTACTTTACACGAGGAAATAAATATTTTATGTTTAAGCCACCACTAAGTCTGTTTTCAGTTTTGCTTTCTGAACTGATCGTGCAAGTGTGCTAAGTTGCTTCAGTCGTGTCTGACTCGTTGCAACCCTATGGACTGTAGCCTAGCAGGCTCCTCTGTCCATGGGATTTTCCAGGCAAGAATACTGGAGTGGGTGGCCATGCCCTCCTCCAGGGGATCTTCCCGACCCAGAGATCAAACCCATGTCTCTTACATCTTCTGCCTTGGCAGGAGGGTTCTTTACCACTGAGCCACCTGGGAAGCCCTCTTAACTGATCACTTACCTTCAAACAGGTTAAGAATTTCTATCTCCTTTTTACAGATGAGGCAACTGAGATCCAGAGAGGTAAGGTGACTTGCACAATATCAAATTAGTGAAGAGGTGGGTCTGGCTCCTGTCTCAATGCTTTTTCAGTAAGAACTGACTCTTCACAGGTTCTAAATATTAAAAAATAAATAAAAATAAACATGAACATAAATTTAGGCTTATTAGTGGTAGTGGCACATTATAGTGTATATATTTGTTAAATTCTGTAAAAATAAAAGGTGCCAAAATTTCTATACGGTGGAAGGAGTCTATATCATATCCCAGTGGGGAAGGAAAAGAAATATATTATCTAAATAGAATCAAAGACCAAAATAAGCAAAGATATTTATTTACATGCCAAGATTTTACCATATTGCTCTTCTTTGAAATAGTTAAGAAAAGTTCAAACTAAAAGCTTATTTTGCCTCTTCAGTGAGACTTCAATATACAGTCTAAGTTTCCCCATTCAATCCTTAACTGGATTTTTTCTTAAAATCTTTACCTAGAATCCTTTTTTACTGTTATTACCACTTTTAAAAATTAAGCTTGGCTCACGCCTAAAACACAGAGATCAGTAATAAAGCACAACATCTCAAGTTCTTTTTTGAAACCCACCACCCAACTGTAAAACATAAGGCAGTTATATTGCAAACTCACCAGTGAATATAATCAATTATTTCAAGGCAGTATATAAAGAAAATAAAGAAATAAAATATCTTCAAATTTTAAGAACACATATTTATTTCTTTTCATGGTACTATAGTTAACAAAAAATTATCTAAGCAGGAGAGTGATCATATGCAAGTTATGTTGGAAAGGCACATGACTTTTATTAGCATGGTCAAAAATAAACTGCAGATTGAATCCTAACCACTCCCATTTACTGCCAAGCTACTTGACTCTCTGAGTCTCGATTTGCCTATCCATAAATCAAACTAATACTTCTTCATAAGTTTTTGACTGGATGAAAATAAGAATGAATACAATGGAACTAGCACAGTACATGGCAACAGTAAATGCTTCATAAATAGTAATGCCCTTCCTATCTTGAAAATTTAATATCTATATATTTAAATAATAAAAATCTGTGTTGTAAGCACCCAAAGTCATTGAACTTAAAAAGCAATAAGCCAGTTTGACATACAACCTTAAAATGTCTTTTTTTTTTTTTTGAAAGGCCACATTAGAGCTCTCTCTAGAGCATTGCCACAGCCAAAGTATTGGTGCAGGTCAGTGAAAAAAATACAACCCACAAAAGAAGAATACAATCTCTTCCTCCCTGACATTAAAATAAAGCTTCTGAAAGAGACCCAGGTTTCTTCCTTCAAGTCAGGAAACTTGGGTTGTTTCATCCTACTGTCAGTGTCAGAATTCTGACGGAGAAAAGGAGTGGGGTGGAGAAAAGTAGATGGCTTCTAAATTTCTCCATGGCAGCAGTGAAAAGGGCAAAAGGCAACCCACTGCTCAACTCCATTTTTCCATTTGAAAGTGAGTCAATAGGAAAGTGAGATTTAAAATAAAATATCAGATGTATGACCAGCTGAGCTGTATTCTAACCCTTCCCTATATCAAGATATCAGTATAGATCCTAGTGTCTTTGATGCTCGTATCTGTAGAAAAGGACACCAATCAAGAAAACCAGTACTTTGCCTTTTTCCCAATCTTAACAGATGGCTATAGTATTAATTTTTTTTAAATCAACTCTTTTTAAAAACTGAAGTATAACTAATTTACAATGTTGTGTTACTTTCAGGTACACAACAAAGTGATTCAGGTGTATATATATATTCTTTTCAGATTATTTTACATTATAGGTTATTAAGATATTGAATATAGTTCCCTGTGATATTCAGCAGGTCCCTGCTGCTTATCTGTTTTATAATTGATAATGTGTGTATATTAATCTCAAACTCCTAATTTATCTCTCCCCAGTCCCTACAGCATGCTTGATAATGAGTTTCTGAAAAGCAAGTACTGTTGCTCACATGTATATTCAATAAACATAAAAGCAACAGCAAAATTTTTTAATTTATTAAAATTACAATGTCTTCATTATTTACACATACTGTACTTCAGAGCCTCTTGAAAGTGAAAGAGGAGAGTGAAAAAGTTGGCTTAAAGCTCAACATTCAGAAAACAAAGATCATGACATCCAGTCCCATCACTTCATGGCAAATAGATGGAGAAACAGTGGAAACAGTGACAGACTTTATTTTGGGGAGCTCCAAAATCACTGCAGATGGTGACTGCAGCCATGAAATTAAGATGCTTACTCTATGGAAGAAAAGTTATGACCAACCTAAACAGCATATTAAAAAGCAGAGACATTACTTTGCCAACAAAGGTCTGTCTCGCCAAGGCTATGGTTTTTACAGTAGTCGTGTATGGATGTGAGAGTTGGACTATAAAGAAAGCTGAGCACCGAAGAATTAATGCTTTTCAACTGTGGTGTTGGAGAAGACTCTTGAGAGTCCCTTGGACTGCAAGGAGATGCAACCAGTCCATCCTAAAGGAGATCAGTCCTGAGTGATCATTGGAAGGACTGATGCTGAAGCTGAAACTCCAATACTTTGGCCACCTGATGCGAAGAGCTGACTCATTTGAAAAGACCCTGATGCTGGGAAAGATTGAAGGCGGGAGGAGAAGGGGACGACAGAGGATGAGATGGTTGGATGGCATCACTGACTCAATGGACATGAGTTTGAGTAAACTCCAGGAGTTGGTGATGGACAGGGAGGCCTGGCGTGCTACAGTTCACGGGGTGGCAGAGTCAGACATGACTGAGCGACTGAACTGTACTTCAGATAACTAAAATACAGTATGTCAAAAAGTTCTGCCAAAAAATAAAAGAAATGCAGCTGCTATTTAATTTTTCATTAGGTTGCTTTAGATTTTTAAAATCAGAACATGCTGGAATCAGAAATGATCTTAGAAGTGGTTCAGTTCAGATCCTACTTTTATAAAAGGTTTAAGGCACAGGGAAGTTAACTGACTTGGCCAAGATCACATGGCAGAGCCAGGATTGGAATCTGGCCTTTAGAATTAATTCTAATGAAATATAGTTTTTACCAGATTGTGGAGGTTTTAGAAAATTTAGATTAGTCATTCAAGTTGTCAAGGTTTTTCCTTGAATAAATTATTTGAAATTGTTAGAAACCTGTTTTTTAAAGTCTATAAACTAACTGCATGTATTAAGCATAAGAATAACAATTTCCCCATTTTAGACCTTCAATTATTTTTAAAAAGTTAACCATCTATCATGCAAATACAGTCAACTCAACTACTCACAATACTTAGAGGATTATTTATTTAAGAATTATTTTTGATACATTTTAAAATCTTACACTTGATTCCTCCAGCTACCCAATACTTAAAAGGGTATTTTACACACTTCAGTCACCCAAACGGTCCTTAGAAAGTGGAAAACACTTAGAACGTGCGTATTCTAAATAACACAAAAATTAGTTTGATATATCTAGGAGGTATATAATATGCCCCAAAATAAAATGACACTGGTATTGAGCATGCTACCTATACTCTATATTAGTGCCCATAATCAATAGCCACTGTTTTGAAGAGTACCTTTATCACCTTAATTGTGCAAGTCATTTTAACTGGCATTTACAGAGCACAAATCAACTTAGCAAAAAGCATACTGAAAGGGTATATACAAAATGTGTGGTATAAACAATAAATACCTCGGGAAATCAAATATGTAAACGCAACATGGACTCCACCCTTGCAAAGCAGATAAAACTAGAATAGATGGAGAACAACATGGACAACTACAAGGAGACAAACGAATTTCTCACTCATCTTGGAAAGCTGAAGCAGATCATGGGGAGTTTCAAGACCAAGATGAGAAACAGAAGTTCCTATGTTCACCCTAGTAACAAGAGGGATATTATTTGATATTTCATTTCTAATTCTAAATTTCCATGTTTTTCTTAAACTTGGAACTCTACTAACTGAGGAAGAATTGTTCAAATATCTGTTTGTTCAACATTTGTTGAACTTAGTTTTCAAATTTATAAAACAAGAAATACAACTTGGCTTAAATCTGAATGAATCCAAGGCACTATCTATGAGGAACAAGATACAAGAATCTGGAGACTGTCTCACACAATTCAATCAAATTTATGAGGGAGGATCTTAAGAAACAAGGAATTTAAGCAGGCTGCAAAAAAAAAAAAAAAAAAACCACTATAAGCTACCCGATCCAAATCTATTATACCACTAATCATATTATTTTTCATCCATTCCTTAAAGCAACCATCTCATCAATTCAGTTCTTATAAGGAAAGTCCACAATTTCCTTCAAACAAAATTGACAATCAGATATAATTGCATTTAACCTCTCTTCTCCCTCCTTCTCCCTTTTCTAACCAAAGTAATACATAGTTTGGTGTTCATATTCACCCACGGATTTAATAGCTTTACTAAAAGGCTTAGATGGCACCATTCTTATTCAATTGTGTAAATGGACAGTATCCAGTTTAGCAGTTTAGTAGACACTCTGAGACTTTCAAGAGGTTTCTGTCTCCAAGAAACGAGAATGGTTCAATGGTTCAAGTTCATATTTCCTCTCTTGCTTGACTTTATAAAAATAATTGTCATCCAAAACCACTGCCCAGAACCAACCACAACAATAAGCATATTTAGTCACTCAGTTACCATTTAGCAGGTGCAACAAGACAGTACCGTCTTTCTCAAACTCCATACCACCATCTCACATCTAAAGATTTGTCACTTAGAGAACACAATACCGCAACTGGCACGAACTTTCTCCTCTCCTGCTGTCAGCGGCTGCCGGCTTAACAGAACCGGTAGAAGAGCAGGATTCACCGGCCTAGCTTAGCTCGGTGTCGCGGGATGTGGTGAGCATCAGCCTGGAAGTGGTAGGTGTACTCTCTTCACCAGTGAGCACCTCCCTCGCCCATCGCCCTGCCAAGGCCAGGCTGGAGCCCACCCTGGGACTCGGTCCTGCACTTAGCGCCCCTCGCCTGCTCTTCGCCAAGAGCCTGCCCCTTGATAGACCCCAAAGAAAGCACCGGTGCCCTGCAGAGAGTGGAACGGAGAAAGGGACCCCGCGCCTCCAGCTAGAGCTGGAACCTACTCCCCACGGTGCCCGTCCATAGTGGAGTTCCCACCATCCTCACTGCTGGGGCAGGGCAGGCGAAGAACTGAGCTTTATCTCAGGACCCGCCCCAGCCTCCCGATCCTCACCCACCTCGAGGCCGCCAGTTTTGCGAAGCCGGGTCTCCAAGCGCAAGGCTCCGCCTGCTGAACGCTTGCAGGGAACAGGCTGGCCTCTAAAGCCCCCAGCCGCCGGCTCTGCTCTGTACTTCTACCCACGGCGCGCTCCCGCCTCCTTGCTGCCATGGCGACAGCCCGGGTTCCCGGCAGCCGCTGATTGGTCCCACCGGGAGAGTGGAAGGTGCCGATTGGCTAGGGCGGAGACCAGGCGGTGCCGGAGGGCTAGGAGGCGGGCGGTGTGGAGCTCTAAGGCGTAGGAGCCTCGAGGAGGGTGAGCCAAGAGGGACGTGGCGCTCTGCGGCGCGGACTAGGAAGCCGCGCCCCTTCCTTCTAGGGCTTTCATGGAGAATCCTGTGGAGCAGGATTTGGGTGGGTGAGGTGCTTACCCGGGACTGGGACAAAAAAACAGGTGTCTCCTACCCCTCGGCCGCCGGTGCGCGCTGGCAGCGCCCAGCCTGGTCAGAGACAGAGGGTCAGGCGGTTATCTCCCGCAGGCCTCCTTTGGGTCTAACACCCCGGGCCTCCTCCATGGCGGGAATCTTACCCGTATTTGTAACCTCACCTACCCCGGTTTTGTTATGCCGTGGGCCACTGTGGCTTGATTCCTTTTTGTTTCACCTTCTCTCACACCGGTCTGCGGTATCTTTCTTTTCTCCTCACCCTCCTTCTTATAGAACTGAGACATCTGTTCCACACCCATCATTTTAAAGATGGGGAAACTGATCCTCAAAGATACTCGTGGCTCGAGGATTAGAGAGACTTTTGGAGCCTCGAGGCTGCTTTCGATTGAGTCTGCTAAGTAATGGCATCTTTCTCTGAAGCTGTTTTCTTGCTTGTGAAAATGGTGTTTATCTCAGAGTTGTTAGTGAAGATTAGATAAGATTCCAGAAAATCAGTATAGAACCTGCTGCATATGTTAGTAATGTTAGCTGCTTTTAATCAGGAAATAATACAGGGTAGTAGCTAAATCACCTATTTGGAGCCCAACTGCCCACATGAAACCAATTCCTTGACTCGCCGCAAGTTACTTAAGCGCTCTGTGCCTCACTTTCCTGGTCTATAAAATGAGAATAATAATGGTATCCTCCTCTTTACAGCATAAGTAAATAGGAAAGTGACAGGCGCATAGTAAATACTCGATAAATGCTAGTCAGTCTCATGTGAGTGGCTGAGCCACGACTGTAATTCAGCTCTCTAGATTCCAAGACCAGCCATCTCTACTCTTACACAACTCTCATCTGTACACGTAGAACAATGCCTAGAAGTTCCGCTTTTTTTAAGGTTCAGGAGGAAATGCTTGTCCCTTTTCTTAAAATCTCAAACTATCTCCCTTACTGTCATGAAAGTCCTAGAATGTTGTGACTGCCTCCACTGAAGGTTTAATAGCAGAGGCAAATGTAAGGAAAATAATCATACTCAGTTCTGATGGACAGATTGAAGAATGAAAGCACTACAGTAAGAAAACATGCTCAAGAAGTTATGGTGTAGGAACACTAAATCTCTATCTGAAAAATATAAATACTAATGTGAGGGTATTGGTAATATTAATATGTCATTAGTGACCAATGTTAGTGTTAGATTAAGAGACAAGCCACATCCCATCCCTGTGGAAAATACTAAATTGTAAATACATCAAAAGCAGGAAGTATCTTCCACATTTTTATTACCCATTATCTGCCACAGGGCCAAACACACTGTGCTTGATCTAAGCCCTAACATTTGAATTAAACCCTTTAAGGAGAAGCCCTGAAAGATATGGTAATTATCTACACTATTATCAAGATAAATATTATTTATTGTTATTATCTAGTAACCCAATGGAAAATAAGAAATTGGATTAGTCCAACACCACAATGAAAAAAGAAAGAACCATAACTGGGTGACTGAGATGTCAGCAATATTCTTAGCAATATTCTGGGGTGAAGGAAGAAGAAAACAGGAAGACAGGGCAAACAGAGACGAAACAGCAAGATTCAGGATTAGGAGAGATCACTAAGGAAAATATTTCAGTATGTCATGTGCCTGTAAAGCAGGCAACAGCATCTATACTAGTAAAGGTGCTTTTGTGATAGAGAAAAATAAGAATGTTAATCATGAACCCTGGAACTGTGGGCTGAGGGACTTATAAGGAAATGTTACTTTATTTATTAGTTAAAACTCCAAACTTCAGGCTTTAGCACTAATGGAAAATCTCCTGATGGGGAGGAGGACGGAAGAACACATTACTGCACTGTTCAAAGAAGAAAACAAGGCTTTGGAGTCAAAACTAGGTCCCAACCCTGCCTGAATTAAAAACCCGGTTCTATCTTTATTACCTGAGTGTTCTCTGCCAAGTAACTTAACCTCTGTCCATAGCATAGCTTCCTCATTTATAACATGGAGGCAATAATAGTTCCCACTTCATAAACGTGTGAGGATTAAATGAGTTCATATTTGTAAAGCAAAGGGGTGCTTGGCACATAGTAAGTCCATAGCCCATATATTAATGTTGGATAAAATACTGATATCAGTTTCTCTATCTGTAACCTGGGATCATAATAGTGAACTTACTATAAGGGTTCAAATGATGTATGTAAACTGTTAGAGAAGAGATGCTCGTAGACATTATTTCTCTGCCCCTCCACCCCTACAAGCCTCCAACCTGTTACCTCTGAACTCCTTTATGATTAACCCTGCCACTGCCATCAAGGGGCTATTGCTCAACCTGGTCTAAGCAAGGACAAAATATCATTGCATGATTTTTCTTGACTCAGGTGAAAAGCTCAAGATGAGTTTACTAGAGGCCAGGAGAAAATGAAAGGGAAACAACTCCAGAGAACCAGCTGATGTGAAGCCTATCCCCATACTTTGGGTCCTCCAGGGGAAAAAAAAAAAAAAAAAACCAAAAAGGTGTCAGGGGGATTCTGGCTTTTCAATACTTCTACTTTCCCCTTCTCCCTTTTTCTAGGGTCCCACAGGATATAACCTGGCCAAGTTCTTCATTGTGTTTGGAATGGAAGAGAGGGAGGCAGTAATACTTATAAGAGACAGTAAGTAATCTGAAAGAAGAAAACAACAGTATACTCTACATGGGCACCAAGACTTAGTAGTTTTATATGGTCTAGGTCAGTGGTCAGCAAACTATGGCCCTTGGGCCAAATTACCCAACTGCCTGTAAGGTATAATTTGGGCTGAGGCAGAAAAGAAGGAGAGATGACCTCAATGGAAGTAGGTTACCTTTATTCATGCAAAGAGGGGCAACAGTCGGCCTAACGACCAGGCTGAGAGCAAGAGGGATCAGGGAGGCTTCATATTTAAAGGGAGGTTTGCGGAAGCGATAAGGGAAACGTTAGTCAGGCGGGATGTTTTGGGTATTCTTTAGTTGAGATGGCATTTGTAGTTGGGCAGGGGGTGATAAGTCTCAGATAGATACAGCCTGGAGCATCAAGGCGGGACCTAAAGTTCAGTTTTGTTTTCTCTGAAGTTAGATGATTCAGCAAGGGCCTTTGACACTGTTGTTTTCTTTTCTAGGCCCAAAGACTCCTTCATTCCAGACCCTGAAATCATAAAAAATGGAAAAAAGAGTGCCGTATCTCTCTGGCTGCTACCTGCTTGATAGGGGTGATGGTTTTGGGTCTGGAATGGAGGATCATTCTAGGGCCCAGGGTCTCCTTTTCCTGAGCTTGGGATGAGGCTCTTGAGAAGAAGAACGGTCTTGACCTGGTCTCGAGAGATGGCCCAAATCAGTTCTTGGAGAAACCTTTGAAAGAGATTGAAGAGACAGGATCCAAATAAGAGGAATAGAATGATAAGTACCAATGGTCCCAGGAAAGGGAGCAACCAAGGGAGGATCTGTTGGAACAGGTTTTGGGGAGTGTAAAGGTTTTGTAACTTTTCTGCAGCATTCAATTCTGTCTCTAAGTTCTTTGACTCTGCCCTGGACTATTCCCATTTAATTAACAAAATAGCAGCAGTCCTCTCCTAGGAAAAGGCAGGTCCCTCCCTTTTCTGCAGTGAGAAGGTCCAGGGCTCACCTATTTTGTAGGGCCACAGAAGCTAATGAGTTAATTTGTCTTTGGACTGAAACAAGGGCTCCACTACCTGCTCCATGTCTTCATTAAGTTCTTGGGACAGCTTGTAGTAAAAATGGGCCAAGGTCGAGATGTCCCCAATCCCGGTGCCTAGGGCTGCTGCTGTGCCAGTCCCAATCAGGAGGGGGGATATGACAGCTCGTCCTTTCCTGAGGGAAAGTTCCCCTTGGGGGTAGACTGTTTGTTCTACCTCTTCTTCTTTGAGGAATGTTAGACCTGGGGTCAGGAAGACCAAGATGCAAGGTCCAAGGGAGTCCAGGGGGAGACATGAATATGCATAGGTCCTGCAGAGAATGAAGAGTCCCTGTTTGGTGCAATTATTTGTGCTGTTCCAGAGAACCCAAGTGGAACAGAAGGAGGGAGCGGAGTTTGTAAGACCAGCGTAGTTGGGACTAGAGTAGTTGATACAGGTTTGAAGAGGCTGAGAGTAGGACATTGTCAGAGACTGGCCCAATGAGTTGTGTAGTTTTTTGTTGGGAAGGGGAGGTATACTTGCCCTGTGATAGCCAGGTTGAGGGTAAGGGAATTGCTATGTGTGGTGAGGGAGACAGTGACATGCATATCCAACACTGGGATGTGTATTGTGTGTACTGGAAGAATTGGAAAGAAGAGTTGAGAAGGCAGGTAAGGTGTAGGTTGCCAGAGGGAGGTTTTAGAAGAGGCCATAATTGGGAAAGGAGGTCTAGGCATTTATAAGTTTCAGGGGTCGCCTATAACTAGGAAATTATGTTCTTTATGACTTGTTCTTGTTTCTTTTCCCCAATTTTGATCTAGTACCCTGCCCCCATCTGAGTACCCCCAATGGGTAATGGGATAGAAAAATGTTTCTTCCATTGGGCTTATGGCAGGTGCTCATGAAACTCCCTCTCTTTTGTACTTTACCAGTGAGTAGGGATTTGGACTTCCCCCCCACTGAGGTTCATGGTGCATGATCTTGGAGCCATATTATAACATAAGGAATGAACATAAGAATAAATGTCTGAGCAGGGGCAGGGAGTAGCCAGAAGACTGGGGAGTGCAGCAAGGATAAGGAACGGGGGAGTCATGGGGCTGTTAGTTAGGCAGTGCAGAGGAAGTAGCACCCTAGGAGTAGAACACAGCTAACAATGTAGGCAATACGGACGAAAAGACGAAGGATAGGTGACCAGTCCTGAGGGGAGACAGTTACTAGGCCTATAGCAAGGACTAAGATTAAGAGTGCAGTTGTAGTTAGAAAGATGGGGAGAGGCCAGTCAGGGCAAGGGGCAGAAGGCCCCAAGTTGGTGGTTGCTTGAATCTGAGGAGGAACAGTGTTCATTAGGATGTAGAATGATGTAGAGAATGAGAGTAAAGAAATCAATTTCACCTGGAGTCAGGTTGTAGAAGGTTCGCTGAAGCCACAGTTGAGACACCAATGTGGTCAGGTCTTTGAAGGAGGTTCCTGTCGGGGCGCTGGTCCAGAGGTCTTGTAGTAGTTGGGTCAGGAACAGTTGTAGGTTGAAGAGTTTCCAGGTCATTCAGTGTCTTCTTGGATGGTTGACAGAGGTTGTCGCCAGGTGATTTTTAAGGAGGTTGATCCTATGAGGGAGACCTGATAGGGGTCAGTTAAGGAGGGCAGCGCAGGATCGGAGGTTACCTGTTTTAGGCGAGAGAGGTGTATCCAGGGAGTGACCTTCTCAAGTTTAGCTGCAGTTAGGGTAAGGAATATGCATAGATGATTTTGAATGGTCCCTGCCACTTTGGGGTTAGGTCACCCTGGGGATTATCAGACAGATAGACCATGTCCCCTATTTGTAAAGGGGGCTTGGGGGTCAGGGGCGGGCAATTTGTGGTTAATATATTTCCAGATGGCATTGCGGAGTTCCGCCAGCAGAGGGGGATGTAGGAAGCTTGGTATGGGAGGAGGTTCAGGGGGAAGTCCAGGAGGGAGCATGGGCCTTCCATACGTCACTTGAAAGGGACTCAGCCCTAGGGGCTTTCTGGGCAAAGCGCGTACTCTGAGGAGAACAATTGGCAAAAGTTTAGTCCAATCCAGATGTACCTCAAGGGTTAGTTTGGTAAGAGTTTCTTTGATTATTCTATTCATCCTTTCTACCTTTCCTGAGGACTGGGGACACTATGGAATGTGAAATTTCCAGGGTATCTGTAAGAATACCTGTAAGATTGTAAAAATCTGTAAAAAAAAAAAAAAAAATCTGTAAGATTGGACAAGTTGTTGGGTGACCTTGAACGTAAATTCCGGGCCATTATCAGACTGTAGGGATGAAGGCAGACCAAATCTGGGGATAATTTCTGTGAGGAGGATTTGGGCCACGGTGTGGGCTCTTTTGTTTGTAGTGGGAAATGCTTCTACCCATCCCAAAAAGGTGTCCACAAGGACCAGGAGGTATCTGACTCTTCAAACCAGGGGCATATGAGTAAAGTCTATCTGCCATTCCTGTGCTGAGAAGCTGCCTTGCATTTGATGGGTTGGAAAGGATGTCAGTTTAAGGTTGGAATTGGGATTAGTACATTGACATGTTTGACAGGAGCGGGTAAGGTTATCTAAATATTGTTGGTCAGCAGTGGATATGGGGAAGTGGTTATGGAGGAACTGTTGGAGTGTTTTGGACAAGGAATGAAAGAGTGAGTATAGATAAAAGAGGATTTCTCTGGTGGTGGGAGGGTCGGATGGAGTCAGGGCTAAGATGACAGGGGACTGGAGGGAAGGATGGGACAGGGCTATCTCCTTTGCCTTCTGGTCTGCAGCATTGTTGTAGGCTGATATGAGACTTCCCTTTTGATGTCCCCTACATGGCGGCTTTGTTTGGTAAGAGTGCTGCCTCTAGAAGTTTGTGGATCTGGTCTGAATTAATAATGGGGGATCCCTTTTCGGTTAGGAAACCTCTTTCTCTCCATATTAGGATGTTTGAGTGAAGTATGTTATAGGCATATTTGGAGTCTACGTGGATCTTAACCCTTAGATTTTTAGCCAGAGTCAAAGCTCTGATGAGAGCTATCAGTTCTGCCTGTTGGGAGGTGGTGTGAGGTGGCAGAGGTGAAGCTTCAATTGTCTGGGTCCCGTGATTGTGACGAAGGTCCCCTGGATGATGTCATATCCTGCTGTGAAGGGTGGGGATTTTTGAGAGCTGCCATCAGTGAACCAGTGTGGGGTGTCTGGGTCTAGGATAGGCTGATCTATTAAATGTTGGAAGGGGTTTGGGGTAAGATCTCCTGTTAGGCTGCAGCTATGTAGGAGGGGGTCTGTTGTAGAGGATGTGGGTAATAAGCTGGCGGGGTTAAGGGGAGAGCAGGGGGAGAATGAAAGCTGAGGATCGAGGAGAAAAGCTTGTAGGACCTGTACGCTGGAAGGGGGAAGGGAAAGGAAAGCCCGATGTGATAGTAAGTCTCAGAAGGTGTGTGGAGAACAGACTGTTAAAGGGGCATGCCTAGAGAGTTTATTTGCTTCGGGTACAAAGGCTGCAATAGCAGCCTGTATACAGGGAGGCCACCCCTTGGTCACCATGTCCAGCTGTTTTGATAGATAGGCTATGGGAACCCAGGTGTCTCCAGCCTGCTGACATAGAAGTCCTAGGGCCTGTCCTTGGTTGGAATGAGCAAAGAGAAAGAATGGTCTGGTGTGATCTCGCAGGTAGAGAGTTGGCACTCAGAGGAGGCTCTGGGTGAGCTGGCAAATAGGATTGGCCAGTGAGGAAGGGTTAAAGAGGGGCTCATCCAGATATTCTTTAGTTGCTTCATAGAGCGGCTTTGTAATGAGGGAGAAGTTAGGGATCCAGATACGGAAAAAGCTCAGGAGGCCAAGGATAGACAGGAGTTCCCTTTTTGTTTTTGGAAGTGTACAGTTAATTAAGGCCTGGATTCTCTCTAGGGGAATAGTTCTTTGTTGGTGGGATGTGGAGAGCCCCAGGTAGGTGACTTCTGTCTGGGCTATTTGGGCCTTGGATCGGGACACCCAATAACCCCAGGATCCCAGGGCCCCAAGGAGTTTGGCAGTATGTTGGAGGCAGAGTTTTCGAGTTGGGCTTCGAAGGAGGAGATCATCTACGTATTGGAGATGACTCGGGGCTAGGTCGAGTGTCTGTAGGTCCTTTTGTAAAGCCTGTCCAAAAAAGTGGGGGCTGTCTCTGAACCCCTGGGGGAGAACTGTCTGTGTCAGTTGTTGGGAAATGTGAGTCTCGGGGTCTTCTCGGCAAAAAGGGGTTGGGAGAGGGCATGGAGGGGGATGGTGCAAAACGTGTCTTTGAGATCTAATACCGTGAAGTGGGTTGCAGTCAGAGGTATGGCAGACAGAAGGGTGTAAGGATTAGGGACTACCGGGAATGTTGGCATGATGGCCTCATTGATTTTTCACAGATCCTGGACAAGTCTCCAAGAGTTTGATCCCTTTCTTACTGCCAGAATAGGGGTGTTGTGTGGTGAATGGGTAGGAATTAAGATAAAGGCTTGAAGAAGACGGTCTATGATAGGCTTAAGTCCCTCGTGGGCCTCTGGGATGAGAGAGTACTGTTGTTGGGTGGTTATAGTCGAGCGGTCCTTTAGGGAAATGTGGACTGGGGGATGATGTTTGGCTATAGATGGGTGATCAGTGTCCCAGATTTGGGGGTCTACAGTGGGTAGATCCAAGGGAAGGTCAGGCGTGAGGGATAGGGATGGTCCAGGTGCCATCTGCATACAGAATATAGAGACTGTATCAAGATGGGCTATGGTAATAAAGACCCCCATTTTTGATAACAAATCTCTCCCTAGGAGTGCTATCAGGCATTGAGGCATTATGAGGAATGAGTGTATGAGGGTCGATTTTCCAAATTGACAGAGTAATGGAGGGCTGATTTTTGGCCTTAAGGGAACTCCAGAGACCCCCTTGATTGTGAGTTCTGAGTCTTGAGTTGGGCCAGAGTAGGAAGTTAAGAGAAAGAAAGCAGCTTCAGTGTCTACTATAAAGGAGGTCTTTTTTCTGGCCACTACCCCATCTACCCTAAGTTCCGAGCTTGTGTCTGGTACACGGGTCAGGGGCTGGAACCCGGGCCCTGTCATTGGAACAACTCTCATAGGGTTGTGCTGGGGATTTGGGGAGAAGTGGGGATCTCCCCAGGAGCGCCAGGGCGCCCCTGTGGACATTCCACTCTCCAGGTCTGGGAGGTGGTGACCTCCACAGGGGTGTCAGGGTGTCCCTGGGGACAGCCCATCTTCCAGTGTCCCCATTGACCACAGGTTGGGCATGCTTTTGTGGGGGGCTGCAGGTTTGGGCATGCCTTTGCCCAGTGTCCTGACTGGTTGCATCAGAAGCAGAGTCCAGGGTGGCATCTTAACCCCCATTCTGGGATGACTTGGGCCGGGCTGATCTCTTCCCTTAATTGCTGCCGCCAAAAATGCATACTTAGCTTTTCTCTCACAGTCTTTTTCTCTCTTAGCCGCCTCCTCTCTATTATTGAACACCTTGAAGGCTACTTCTAGAAGGTCTCTTTGGGGGAGGTCTCAGGGCCCTTCTCTAGTTGTCAAAGCTTGCATCTAATGTCAGGGGTGGACTGGCTGATAAATTGAACATGAAGGTAGAGTAACCCAGCAGGGGTGGTAATATCTAGGTTGGTATACTTCTGGACTGCCTCTGTGAGGCGTGCCAAGAATAAGGCTGGATTTTCGTCTGCCCCTTGGGTGATTTCCCTGACTTTATCATAATTGACATGGATATGAGTATTTTTCTGCATTCCTTTTAGAAGGCAGGTAATCATATGATTGAATCTCCTGAAACCTGGGTCACCAGGCTGGTAAGTCTAGTGGGGATCTAACTGAGGCACCACCACATCAGCAACTGGGCTATCCCAGTCCTGGTTATGTAAGTGATTGGCATGGGCTTGCGCCACTTGCCAGATACGGTCTTTTTCATCTGGGGTGAGAGTGGCATTTAGGATACAATATATGTCACTTCATGTGAGGTTATAGTTCTGGGAGAGTCTCAAGAATTTTTTTCTGTATCTGGTAGGATTTTCAGAAAATGATACTAACTTTTTTTCTATGTGGCTCATGTCTGACAATGAAAATGGCACATGAAGGGCGGTCCTAAGATGGCGGAGGAATAGGACAGGGAGACCACTTTCTCCCCTACAAATTCATTGAAAGAACATTTGAACGCTGAGCAAATTCCACAGAACAACTTCTGAATGCTGGCAGAGGACATCAGGCACTCAGAAAGGCAGCCTGTTGTCGTCGAAAGGAGGTAGGACATATTTTGTCTTTTATATTTTAAAAGATAAAAAGAGAGACAAGAAACCCTCTCACCAGTGGGTCTGTGGGGAGTTTTGGAATACCAGAGGGCAACATAACCAGGAGGAAAAATAAATAAATAAATAAAACCTACAGATTACATGCCCAATGGCAACTCCCAGCAGAGAAGTAGCCCAGACGCTTGCATCTGCCACCAGCAATCAGGGGCTGAACAGGGAGGCGTGGGCTGCACTGCTTAGGGTAACTGGGCCTGAATGCCCTGAGGGGAATCTAAGGGAACTAATGTGAGATAGCAACCCAAACTGTGGGATAGCCAGAGAGAGAGAAGAAAAAGAGAGAGAGAGAGAACTATCCCACAAAAAGCCCTAACCTGAGGCACTGCCAGGCCCGCTAACAGAACAGGGGACTAAGTGAATACCAGAGGAGAGCTAGCCGGCTGTGGACCGGCCCAACCCCCACCGGAGGCATGGAGGCAGGTGGGGGGCAGCCAGAGCCAGAAAGGGGCAATCTCGGCCCCAGAGATGGCATCCTCTACCAAACTGTGAGCAGGCTCCCAGTTGCTAACCAACACTTTTTGGGATTCTGGACGGTTGACATCCGCCGGGAGGGTTGCAGCCAGAGACCAGCTCTCCAGAGGAGACAGACACATGGCACACCTGAGACGGGTGCGCCTGCTGCCACCCAGGAAGCCGAGTGGTTGGGACCAGGGAGGTGATAAGACTCACCGCCCACCTGGTGCTTGCCAAGCACCTGGTCGCCTGAGCTGCTCAGACCTGGGAAGGGCACAAAACGCAGGCCCAACTGAGTCTGCACCTTTGTGGAGTAATGGAGAACCTGCACCTGAGCAGCTTAGACCTGCGAAGTGCACGCAACCCAAGGCCCGCCTCAGACAGTTCCCTGGCAGAGCAACCTAGAGCCTGAGAAGTGTAGACTGAGAAAGCACACACGTCAAGAGCAGGGCCAAACCCAGTGTGCCCGAGACACTGCAAGCGCACCCCACACACCAGTGATATTTGTTTGCAGTGTTCCTCCCTCCCCACAGCACGACTGAACAGGTGAGCCTAAATGTGTGACCACCTTTGCCCCCTTGTGTCAGGGCGGAAATTAGACACTGAAGAGACCAGCAAACAGAAGAAGCTAAAATAAACAGAGGGAACTGCTTTGGAAGTGACAGGTGCAACAGGTTAAAACCCTGTACTTAGCACTGACTACATTGGAAGGGGCCTATAGATCTTGAGAAGTATAAGCCAGATCAAGGAACTATCTGAAACTGAACTGAACCCACACTGCCCGCAACAGCTCCAGATAAATTCCTAGATGTATTTTTATTATTATCATTTAAAAATTTTTTTTTATTTTTAAGTTCTTTATTACCCCTTTAATTCATTTTTATAACCTATTATTACCTTGCAAAAAAAAAAAAGACTCTATTTTTAAAGCAAACTTCATATATATATATGTATATATATATATATATAATAATTTTTGTTACTTTGTATGGTTTTTTTAAGATTGTATTTTTGAGAGTCTAACCTCTACTCTAGATTTTTAATCTTTGCTTTCTGGTATTTGTTACCAATTTTTGTACCTTTAAGAATCCAATCTTCAGTACCCATTTTTACTTAGGAGTGTGATTACTGGCTTGATTACTCTCTCCCCCCCTTTGATTCTCCTTTTTCTCCTCCCTCCCCCTTCTCTTCTCTACCCAATGCTGTGAATCTCTTTGTGTGTTCTGGGATGTGGAGGACACTTAGGGAACGGATTATGGGCTAGATCTGTCTCTCTCCTTTTGATTCCCCCTTTTCTGCTCCTGGTCACCTCTATTTCCTTCCTCCCTCTTCTCAATGTAACTGTGGGAACCTCTCTGAGGGGTCCAGACTGTGGAGCGAACATAGGGAATTGATTACTGACCAGCTTGCTCTCTCTCCTTTTGATTCCCCCTCTTCTCCTCCTGGTCACCTCTATCTCCCTCCTCTCTCTTCTCTTCTCCATGTAACTCTGTGAACCTCTCCGGTTCACTCACAGTGTGAGTGTGTCCCTCACTGTAGAGAATCTTTTCATCATTAACCTAGATGTTTTATCATCAGTGCTGTATGGATGGAGAAGTCTTGAGGCTACTGTAAGAATAAGACTGAAAACCAGAGGCAGGAGGTTTAAGTCCAAAACCTGAGAACACCAGAGAACTCCTGACTCCAGGGAACATTAATCAATAAGAGCTCATCCAAAAGCCTCCATACCTGCACTGAAACCAAGCTCCACCCAAGAGCCAACAAGTTCCAGAGCAAGACATACCACGCAAATTCCCCAGCAACACAGGAACATACCCTGAGCTTCAATATACAGGCTGCCCAAACTCACACCAAACCCATAGACATCTCAAAACTCACTACTGGACATTTCATCGCTCTCCAGAGAGAAGAGATCCAGCTCCACCCATCAGAACACCGACACAAGCTTCCCTAACCAGGAAACTGTGACAAGCCACCCGTCCAACCCCACCCACAGTGAGGACCCTCCACAATAAAGGGGAACCACAAACTGCCAGAATACAGAAAGGCCACCACAAACACAGCAATCTAAACGAAATGAAAAAGCAGAGAAATACTCAGCAGGTAAAGGAACATGATAAATGCCCACCAAACCAAACAAAAGAGGAGGAGATGGGGGTCTACCTGAAAAAGAATTTAGAATAATGATAGTAAAAATGATCCAAAATCTTGAAAACAAAATGGAGTTACAGATAAATAGCCTGGAGACAAGAATTGAGAAGATGCAAGAAATGTTTAACAAGGACGTAGAAGAAATAAAAAAGAGTCAGTCAATAATGAATAATGCAATGAATGAGATCAAAAACACTCTGGAGGGAACCAACAGTAGAATAATGGAGGCAGAAGATAGAATAAGTGAGGTAGAAGATAGAATGGTAGAAATAAATGAAGCAGAGAGGAAAAAAGAATTAAAAGAAATGAGGACAAGCTCAGGGACCTCTGGGACAATGTGAAACGCCCCAACATTAGAATCATAGGAGTCCCAGAAGAAGAAGACAAAAAGAAAGGCCATGAGAAAATACTCGAGGAGATAATAGCTGAAAACTTCCCTAAAATGGGGAAGGAAATAGCCACCCAAGTCCAAGAAACCCAGAGAGTCCCAAACAGGATAAACCCAAGGCGAAACACCCCAAGACACATATTAATCAAATTAACAAAGATCAAACACAAAGAACAAATACTAAAAGCAGCAAGGGAGAAACAACAAATAATACACAAAGGGATTCCCATAAGGATAACAGCTGATCTATCAATAGAAACCCTCCAGGCCAGAAGGGAATGGCAGGACATACTGAAAGTAATGAAAGAGAATAACCTACAACCTAGATTACTATACCCAGCAAGGATCTCATTCAGATATGAAGGAGAATTCAAAAGCTTTACAGACAAGCAAAAGCTGAGAGAATTCAGCACCACCAAACCAGCTCTTCAACAAATGCTAAAGGATCTTCTCTAGACAGGAAACACAGAAAGGTTGTATAAACGTGAACCCAAAACAACAAAGTAAATGTCAACGGGACCACACCTATCAATAATTACCTTAAATGTAAATGGGTTGAATGCCCCAACCAAAAGACAAAGATTGGCTGAATGGATACAAAATCAAGACCCCTATATATGCTGTCTACAAGAGACCCACCTCAAAACAAGAGACACATACAGACTAAAAGTGAAGGGCTGGAAAAAGATATTTCACGCAAACGGAGACCAAAAGAAAGCAGGAGTCGCAATACTCATATCAGATAAAATAGACTTTCAAATAAAGGATGTGAAAAGAGACAAAGAAGGACACTACATAATGATCAAAGGATCAATCCAAGAAGAAGATATAACAATTATAAATATATATGCACCCAACATAGGAGCACCGCAATATGTACGGCAAACGCTAACGAGTATGAAAGAGGAAATTAATAGTAACACAATAATAGTGGGAGACTTTAATACCCCACTCACAACTATGGATAGATCAACTAAACAGAAAATTAACAAGGAAACACAAACCTTAAATGACACAATGGACCAGCTAGACCTAATTGATATCTATAGGACATTTCACCCCAAAACAATCAACTTCACCTTTTTCTCAAGTGCACACGGAACCTTCTCCAGGATAGATCACATCCTGGGCCATAAATCTGGTCTTGGAAAATTCAAAAAAATTGAAATCATTCCAGTCATCTTTTCTGACCACAGTGCAGTAAGATTAGATCTCAATTACAGGGGGAAAAAATGTTAAAAATTCAAACATATGGAGGCTAAATAACACGCTTCTGAATAACCAACAAATCATAGAAGAAATCAAGAAAGAAATCAAAATATGTATAGAAATGAATGAAAATGAAAACACAACAACCCAAAACCTATGGGACACTGTAAAAGCAGTGCTAAGGGGAAGGTTCATAGCATTATAGGCTTACATCAAGAAACAAGAAAAAAGCCAAATAAATAACCTAACTCTACACCTAAAGCAATTAGAGAAGGAAGAAATGAAGAACCCCAGAGTTAGCAGAAGGAAAGAAATCTTAAAAATTAGGGCAGAAATAAATGCAAAAGAAACTAAAGAGACCATAGCAAAAATCAACAAAGCTAAAAGCTGGTTTTTTGAAAAAATAAACAAAATTGACAAACCATGAAGTGAAGTAAGCCAGAAAGATAAAGAACATTACAGCATACTAACACATATATATGGAATTTAGAAAGATGGTAATGATAACCCTATATGCAAAACAGAAAAGGAGACACAGAAGTACAGAACAGACTTTTGAACTCTGTGGGAGAAGGTGAGGGTGGGATGTTTTGAAAGAACAGCATGTATACTATCTATGGTGAAACAGATCACCAGCCCAGGTGGGATGCATGAGACAAGTGCTCGGGCCTGGTGCACTGGGAAGACCCAGAGGAATCGGGTGGAGAGGGAGGTGGGAGGGGGGATCAGGATGGGGAATACGTGTAAATCTATGGCTGATTCATATCAATGTATGACAAAACCCACTGGGGAAAAAAAATAAATAAAGGAGAAAAAAAAAAAAGAAATCAAAATGTGCATCGAAATGAATGAAAATGAACACACAACAACCCAAAACCTATGGGACACAGTAAAAGCAGTGCTAAGAGGAAGGTTCATAGCAATACAGGCTTACCTCAAGAAACAAGAAAAAAGTCAAATAAATAACCTAATTCTACACCTAAAGCAACTAGAGAAGGAAGAAATGAAGGACCCCAGGGTTAGTAGAAGGAAAGAAATCTTAAAAATTAGGGCAAAAATAAATGCAAAAGAAACAAAAGAGACCATAGCAAAAATCAACAAAGCTAAAAGCTGGGTCTTCGAGAGGATAAATAAAATAGACAAACCATTAGCCAGACTCCTCAAGAAACAAAGGGAGAAGCATCAAATCAACATAATTAGAAATGAAAATAGAGAAATCACAACAGACAACACAGAAAGACAAAGGATCATGAGAGATTACTATCAGCAACTCTATGCCAATAAAATTGTCACCTTGGAAGAAATGGACAAATTCTTAGAAAAGTATAACTTTCCAAAACTGAACCAGGAAGAAATAGAAGATCTTAACAGACTCATCACAAGCATGGAAATCGAAACTATAATCAGAAATCTTCTAGCAAACAAAAGCCCAGGACCAGACGGCTTCACAGCTGAATTCTACCAAAAATTTAGAGAAGAGCTAACACCTATCCTACTCAAACTCTTCCAGAAAATTGCAGAGGAAGGTAAACTTCCAACCTCATTCTATGAGGCCACCATCACCCTAGTACCAAAACCACACAAAGATGCCACAAAAGAAGAAAACTACAAGCCAATATCACTGATGAACATAGATGCAAAAAACCTTAACAAAATTCTAGCAAACAGAATCCAACAAAATTTTAAAAAGATCATACATCATGACCAAGTGGGCTTTATCCCAGGGATGCAAGGATTCTTCAATATCTGCAAATCAATCAATGTAATACACCCATTAACAAATTGAAAGCTAAAACCCGTACAATTATCTCAATAGATGCAGAGAAAGCCTTTGACAAAATTCAACATCCATTTATGATAAAAAACCCTCCAGAAAGCAGGAATAGAAGGAACATACCTCTACATAATAAAAGCTATATATGACAAACCCACAGCAAACATTATCCTCAATGGTGAAAAATTGAAAGCATTTACCCTAAAGTCAGGAACAAGACAAGGGTGCCCACTCTCACCACTACTATTTTTTCAGCATAGTTTTGGAAGTTTTGGCCACAGCAATCAGAGCAGAAAAAGAAATAAAGGGAATCCAGATTGGAAAAGAAAAAGTAAAACTCTCACTGTTTGCAGATGACATGATCCTCTACATAGAAAACCCTAAAGACTACACCAGAAAATTACTAGAGCTTAATGAATATAGTAAAGTTGCAGGATATAAAATTAACACACAGAAATCCCTTGCATTCCTATACACCAGTGAGAAAACAGAAAGAGAAATTAAGGAAACAATTCCATTCACCATTGCAATGAAAAAAATAAAATACTTAGGAATAAATCTACCTAAAGAAACAAAAGACCTATATACGTTCAGTTCAGTTCAGTCGCTCAGTCGTGTCCGACTATAAAACACTGATGAAAGAAATCAAAGACGACACAAATAGATGGAGAAATATACCATGTTCATGGATCGGAAGAATCAATATAGTGAAAATGAGTATACTATGCAAAGCAATCTATAGATTCAGTGCAATCCCTATCAAGCTACCAATGGTATTTTTCAGAGAATTAAAATAAATAATTTCACAATTTGTATGGAAATACAAAAAACCTCGAAGAGCCAAAGTAATCTTGAGCAAGAAAATGGAACTGGAGGAATCAATGTGCCTGACTTAAGGCTATATTACAAAGCCACAGTCATCAAGACACTATGGTACTGGCACAAAGACAGAAACATAGATCAATGGAACAAAATAGAAAGCCCAGAGATATATCCACGCACCTATGGACACCTTATCTTTGACAAAGGAGGCAAGAATATACAATGGAAAAAAGACAATCTCTTTAACAAGTGGTGCTGGGAAAACTGGTCAACCACTTGTAAAAGAATGAAACTAGAACACTTTCTAACACCATACACAAAAAAAAAACTCAAAATGGATTAAAGATCTAAATGTAAGACCAGAAACTATAAAACTTCTAGAGGAAAACATAGGCAAAACACTGTCTGATGTAAATCATAGCAGGATCCTCTATGACCCACCTCCCAGAGTAATGGAAATAAAAGCAAAAATAAACAAATGGGACCTAATGAAACTTAAAAGCTTTTGCACAACGAAGGAAACTCTAAGCAAGGTGAAAAGACAGCCTTCAGAATGGGAGAAAATAGTAGCAAATGAAGCAACAAAGAATTAATCTCAAAAATATACAAGCAACTCCTGCAGCTCAATTCCAGAAAAATAAGTGATCCAATCAAAAAATGGGCCAAAGATCTAAACAGACATTTCTCCAAAGAAGACATACAGATGGCTAACAAACACATGAAAAGATGCTCAACATCAGTCATTACCAGAAAAATGCAAATCAAAACCACAATGAGGTAACATCTCACACTGGTCAGAATGGCTGCTATCCAGAAGTTTACAAACAATAAATGCTGGAGAGGGTGTGGAGAAAAGGGAACCCCCTTACACTGTTAGTGGGAATGCAAACTAGTACAGCCACTATGGCGAACAGTGTGGAGATTCCTTTAAAAACTGGAAATAGAACTGCCATATGATCCAGCAATTCCACTGCTGGGCATACACTCCTAGGAAACCAGAATGAAAGAGACACATATACCCCAATGTTCATAACAGCACCGTTTATAATAGCCAGGACATGGAAGCAACCTAGATGTCCATTGGCAGACGAATGTATAAGAAAGCTGTGGTACATATACACAATGGAATATTCAGTTCAGTTCAGTCACTCATTTGTGTCCGACTCTTTGCGACCCCATGAATCGCAGCACACCAGGCCTCCCTGTCCATCGCCAACTCCCAGAGTCTACCCAAACCCATGCCCATCGAGTCGGTGATGCCATCCAGCCATCTCATCCTCTGTCGTCACCTTCTCCTCGTGCCCCCAATCCCTCCCAGCATTTGGGTCTTTTCCAATGAGTCAACTCTTCGCATGAGGTGGCCATAATTCCATGGAGTTGTGGAATATTACTCACCCATTAAAAAGAATACATTTGAATCAGTTCTAATGAGGTGGATGAAACTAGAGCCTATTATACAGAGTGAAGTAAGTCAGAAAGAAAAACACCAATACAGTATATTAACACATACACATGGAATTTAGAAAGATGGTAACGATAACCCTGTATGCAAGACAGCAAAAGAGACACAGATGCATAGAACAGTCTTTTAGACTCTGTGGGAGAAGGGAAGGGTGGGATGATTTGACACAATAGCATTGAAACATGTATGTTATTATATGTGAAACAGATTGCCATTCCGGTTTTGATGCATGAGACAGGGTGCTCAGGGCTGGTGCACTGGGATGACCCAGAGGAATGGGATGGGGAGGGAAGTGGGAGGGGTGTTCAGGATGGGGAACACATGTACACACATGGCTGATTCATATCAAAAACCACTACAATATTGTAAACTACTTAGCCTCCTATTAAAATAAATAATTTTTTTTAATTGGAAATAAAAAAAAATAAAATGACACATGGACTTGGGTGGGGCCCTCTTGTCCTGCCACTTCTCTCAGGGGAAACGTGTTGGGTACGTGACTATGTGGGGAGAGGGGGAGGGAATGGGGCAGAGGGAGTTGGGGAGATGGGGTAGCAGGGTCGAGGGGGAGTCAGACAAGGTTTGGGGTCAGTAGGTGAGTTGGATGAGAGGGAAGGAGAGGGTTGGTAGGGTGGTGGGTAGGGAGGGGGCTTGTCCGTGGGGTTGAACTCTGGGGGTGTGAAAGGTTGCAGTTGGCTGTTAATTGAAGAAGAGCCCTTTTGCTTGGGAGGCAAGGTGTATAGAAGGACCTCATGGGTGGAAAGGGCTTTGCATAGGGAGGGCCTGCTCTGAAGGGCCCAAAAGGCTTGAGCATATGGGACCTCCAACAACTTGCCATTCTGTTTAAGGAAGTTGGTGGGATTTTGAAGAATATTAAAGTCAAATGTGCCAAATTCAGGCCAGCGGTCTTGATTGTCTAATTGGTATTGAGGCCAGATCTGTATACAGAGTTGTTTTAAGTGGTTAGCTTTGAGTTCAGTGAGTAAGAGCAATTTGAGATTTTTGAGAACATAGGCCAGAGGGGAATCTTTTGGGACAGATCGGCCAGACCCCATAATTGAAAGGCAAGCAGAGGCTCCTATTGGGAGTTCAAGTCGTCACCCGTAGTCACAATAGGAGTTATGAGAACAGAGCTCTGTGTCGAGGTGGAACATCCTCCACCATTTTACCTACAGAGTGGCCCTAGACCGGGGTTCCCTGCGACACAGAGAGGACTGAGTTCTAGGGCGCCTCTAGAACACGGTCAGGATCTTACCTTAATCTAGGGGGCGGCTTGAGTGGAGTGTTGCATGTAGAGTGGTTGAATGGCAAGAGTTCCCTATTCCGGAGGTTGTCAGAGAGAGAGAGAAAGGGGGTAGAGCCGAGACCTGGGGCTATGCAAAGTACCAATAAAGCCTTAGAAAAAGGCTTGTACTGTTCACAAAGGCACTAGGCATCCCTGAGGGGATCTTGTGAGCCCTGGAAGAAAGGAGCTCTGCAGGTGTTCAGGCTCCCAGACTCCAGGAAAAAGGAAAACAATAGAGGGAGGAAGAGAGAGAGAGAGAGAAAGGAGACAGGTGTCTCGCTCTCTCCCAGATTTCGGGTTTCAGCAGCAAGAATGTAAGGTATAGTTCGGGCCAAGGCAGAAAAGAAGGAGAGACGACCACAACGAAAGTAGGTTACCTTTATTCAGGCAAGGAGGGGCGACAGTCAGCCTAAGGACCAGGTTGAGCGCAAGAGGGATCAGGGAGGCTTCATATTTAAAGGGAGGTTTGTGGAAGCGATAAGGGAAACGTTAGTCAGGTGGGATGTTTGGGGTACTCTTTAGTTGAGATGGCATTTGTAGTTGGGCAGGGGGTGATAAGTCTTCTGGCAGGGGTGATAAATCTTGGCAGATGTAGGGGGTGGAAGGTTTCAGAACAGGGGGTGATAAGTCCCCTGGGCAGGAGGTGATAAGTCTCAGATAGATACAACCGGCCTGGAGCATCAGGGCGGGACCTAAAGTTCGGTTTTGTTTTCTCTGAAGTTAGATGATTCAGCAAGGGCCTTTGACACTGCTTCACTGCCTGTTTTTTGTAAATAGTGTTATTGGAACACAGCCATTCTCAGCAGCCAGCCTCATCTGCCTATGTAGTGTTTCTGATAACTTTTGTACCACGAGAGTAAGGTTCAGTGGTTATAATGGAGAATGTATGGCTCTCAAAGCCAAATATATTTACTACCTGACTCGTTACGGGAGAAAAAAAATTTTTTTTGCTAACCTCTGATCCTGACAATTCACCCAGAATTATCATCAGTATCCTGAGTGCAAAAATTTTCACCTTCATCAAATCCCCTAATCCATTGCTTCTCAAATTTAAATGTACATATAGACTACCTGGGGGTCTTGTTAAAAATGCAGATTCTGATTCAGTAGGTCTACAGTGAGGCCTGAGATGATGCATTTCTCATAAATATCAAGGTGATACCAGTATTGCTAGTCCCTACATCAAAATGATCACCACAATGTCTAGTTAAATGTCCATCACCACACCTAGATAAGATTTTTTTCTTGTGATGAGACTTAAGATTTACTCTCTTAGCAACTTTTAAATATGAAATACAGTATTTTAAACTATATAAACAACTGACTGTTTAGCACAGAGAATTCTATGCAATAGTCTATAATGACCTATATGGAAAAAGAATCTTAAAAAAAAGTAGATATATGTATATGTATAACTGATTCACTTTGCTGTTCACCTGAAACTAGCACATTATAAATCAACTATACTCCAATGAAAAGTAAAATAAAATAATAAAAATAAGCTATAGTCACCATGCTTTATTTGACATCTCCAGGACTTATTTATTTCATAATTGGAAGTTTGTACCTTTTGACTACCTTCACCCATTTCACTTGATCTTGATCCACATTGCCTCTGGCAACCACCAATATGTTCTCTGTATCTGTGAGTTCCTGTTTTCATATTCATTTTCTAGATTCCATATATAATGAGATCATATTGTGTTTGTCTTTTTCTGTCTGGCTTATTTCACTTAGCATAATGCCCTCAGGGTTCACCCATGTTGTCACAAATGGAGGAATTTTCTTCTTTTCTGTGGCTAAATAATATTCTGTTGTTTTATATGTATATTTTATTTATCCATTCATTGACTGATGGACATGTAGATTGTTTCCATGTCTTGGTTATTGTAAATAATGCTGCAGTGAACACAGGGGTGCAGATATCTTTTTCAAATTAGTGTTTTCATTTCCTTTGGATAAATACCCAGAAGTAGAATTGCTGGATTACATGGTAATTTGATGGGGGTTTGTAACGTTGTTCAGGAGGCAGTGAGCAAAACATCCCCAAGAAAAAGAAATGCAAGGAGGCAAAATGGTTGTCTGAGGAGGCCTTGCAAATAGCTGAAAAAAGAAGAGAAATGAAAGGCAAAGGAGACGAAGAACAATATACCCACCTGAATTCAGAGTTCCAAAGAATAGCAAGGAGAGATAAGAAAGCCTTCCTAAGTGAACAGTGCAAAGAAATAGGGGAAAACAATAGAATGGGAAATACTAGAGATCTCTTCAAGAGAATTAGAAATATCAAGGGAACATTTCGTGCAAATATGGGCACAATAAAGGACAGAAATGATATGGACCTAACAGAAACAGAAGATATTAAGAAAAGATGCCAAGAATACCCAGAAGAAATATACAAAAAAAGATCTTCATGACCCAGATAACCACGATGTTGTGATCACTCACTTAGAGCCAGACATCTTGGAGTACGAAGTCAAGTGGGCCTTAAGAAGCATCACTATGATCAAAGAGGGTGGAGGTGGTGGAATTCCAGCTGAGCTGTTTCAAATCCTAAAAAATGATGCTGTAAAGTGCTGCATTCAATATGGAAGCAAATTTGGAAAACTCAGCAGTGGCCACCGGCCTGGGAAAGGTCAGTTTTCATTCCAACCCCAAAGAAAGGCAATGCCAAAGAATGTTCAAACTACCTCACAGTTACACTCATTTCACATGCTAGCAAAGTAATGCTCAAAATTCTCCAAGCCAGGCTTCAACAGTACATGAACTGAGAACTTCCAGATGTTCTAGCTGGTTTTAGAAAAGGCAGAGGAACCAGAGATCAAATTACCAACGTCTGCTGGATCATAGAAAAAGCAAGAGAATTCCAGAAGAACATCTATTTCTGCTTCATTGACTATGCTAAAGCATTTGACTGTGTGGAGCTCAACAAGCTGTGGAAAATTCTTAGAGATGGGAATACCAGACAACCTTACCTGCTTCCTGAGAAACCTGTGTGCAGGTCCAGAAGCAGCAGTTAGAAGCAAACATGGAACAACAGACTGGTTCCAAATTGGGAAAGGAGTACGTTAAGGCTGTATATTGTCACCATGCTTATTTAACTTTTATGCAGAGTAAATCATGAGAAATGCCAGACTATAGGAAGCACAAGTTGGAATCAAGATTTCAGGGAGAGTGCTCGCTTTGGCAGCACATATACTAAAATTGGAACGATACAGAGAAGATTAGCATGGCCCCTGCGCAAGGATGACATGCAAATTCGTGAAGTGTTCCATACTTTTTCTTCTCCTGTACCTCCCCAGGCAGCCTGGGGAAAGTGGTTGGCTCAGGGCTTGACAGAAGGAAGACAAATAAATACTGTATTAATAAGAAAAAAAAAAAAAAGATTGCAGGGAGAAATAGCAATAACCTCAGATATACAGATGACACCACCTTTATGACAGAAAGTGAAGAGAAACTAAAGAGTCTCTTGATGAAAGTGAAAGAGGAGAGTGAAAAGCTGGCTTAAAACTCAACTTTCAAAAAACTAAGATCATGGCATCTGGTCCCATCACTCATAGCAAATAGATGGGGAAGCAATGGAAACAGTGACAGACTTTTCTTGGGTTCCAAAATCGCTGCAATTTGTGACTGCATCTATGAAATTAAAAGATGCTTGCTCCTTGGAAGAAAAGCTATGACAAACCTAGACAGCATATTAAAAAGTAGAAACATCACTTTCCCAACCAAGGTCGATCTAGTCAAAGCTATGGTTTCTTCAGTAGTCATGTACAGATGTGAGAGTTGGACCATAAAGAAGGCTGCATGGCGAAGAATTGATGCTTTTGAACTGTCATGTTGGAGAAGTCCCTTGAGAGTCCCCTGGACTGCAAGGAGATCAAACCAATCAATTCTAAGGAAATCAACCCTGAACATTCATTGGAAGGACTGATGCTGAAGCTGAAGCTCCAATACTTTGGCCACCTGATGTGAAGAGCCAACTCATTGGAAAAGACCCTGATGCTGGGAAAGACTGATGGCAAGAGGAGAAAAGGACAGCAGAGGATGAGATGGTTGGATGGCATCACAGGCCCAATGGACATGAGTTTGAGCAAGCTCCAGGAGATGGTGAAGGACAGGGAAGCCTGGTGTGCTGCTGTCTATGGGGTTGCAAAGAGTTGGATATGACTGAGCTACTGAACAACAAAGTGGTAATTCTCGTTTTAATTTTTTGAGGAACCTCCATACCATTTTCCATAGTGGCTGTAACAATTTACATCCCCACCAATAGTGCACTAAAGTGAAAGTGTTAGTTATTCAGTCATGTCCAACTTTTTGTGAGCCTGTGGTTTGTAGCCCGCCAGGCTCCTCTGTCTATGGGATTCTCCAGGCAAGAATGCTGGAGTAGGTTGCCATTCCCTTCTCTAGGAGATCTTCCTGACTCAGGGATCGAATCCAGGTCTCCTGCACTGCAGGCAGATTCTTAACAATCTGAGCCTACAAAGAAGCCCTAGGTACACTAGGGTTCCCTCTTTTCCATAGCCTTAATACTTCTTTTTCTTTTTTTAACTGAAATATAGTTGATTTACAATGTTGTTAATCCCTGCTTTAGAGCAAAGTGCTGAAATTATAATACATATATAGTCTTTATACATATATATATATGTGTGTATATATATATCCTTTTCTCTATAGTTTATCATAGGATACTAAACCAACACTTATTTCTTATCTTTTTGATAACACCCTTTCTAGTGACTGTGAGATGATCTCATTGTGATTTTGATTTGCATTTCCCTGAAGATTAGTGATGTTGAGCACCTTTTCATGCACCTGTTGGCCATTTGAATATCTTCTTTGGAAAAATGTTTACTCAAGTCCTTTGCCCATTTTTAAATTGGATTATTTGATTCTTTGCTATTGAGTTGTATGAGTTCTTTATATCTTTGGATATGAATCATTTATCAGATTTAGGATTTGCAAACATTTTTTCCCATTCCATAGGTTGCCTTTTTGTTAATGTTTTTCTTTTTTGACCCTGCCACATGGCCTGTGGTATCTTAGTTTCCTGACCAGAGATAGAACCTCTGCCCCTTGCAGTGGAAGCACGGAGTCTTAACCCCTCAACCACCGGGGAAGTCCCTGCAAATGCTTTTTAGTTTGATATAGTCCAACTTATTTATTGTTGCCTTTATTATCTTTGTTTTTTTAAAAAAATCATCAATAAGATTGATGTTCAGGAAGTTACCACCTATGTTGAAGTTCTTCTAGGAGTTTTATTGTTTCAGGTCTTACATTCATGTCTTTAATCCATTTTGAGTTCATTTTTGGGTATGGTGTAAAACAGTGGGCTAGTTTTATTGTTTTGCATGTGGCTGTCCCGTTTTTCTGACCATTTATTAGAGAAACTGTCCTTTCCCCAATGCATATTCTTGTCTCCTTTGTTAAATTTAATTGATTATATATGCTTCTGTTTATTTCTTGGCTCTCTCTTTTCTTCCATTGATCTGTAATGTCTACTTTGTGCTAATATACTGTTTTGATTGCTATAACATTATAATATAATTTGAAATCAGGAAGTGTGATGGCTTCAGCTTTGTTTTTCTTTCTCAAGATTGTTTTGGCTACTCAAAGTCTTTTGTGGTGGTTGTTATTCAGTTGCTAAGTCGTGTCTGACTCTTTGCAACCTACAGCATGCCAGCCTTCCCTGTCCTTCCCTATCTTCCAGGATTTTCTCAAACTCATGTCCAGTGAGTCGGTGATGCCATCCAACTATTTCATCCTCTGTCATCCCCTTCTCCTACCCTCAGTCTTTCCCACCATCGGGGTCTTTTCCAATGAATCGGCTCTTTGCATCAGGTGACCAAAGTATTGGAGCTTCAACTTCAGCATCAGTCCTTCAAATGAATATTCAGGGTTGATCTCCTTTAGGATTGACTGGTTTGATTTCCTTGGCTTCCCTGGTACTCAGATGGTAAAGAATCTGCCTGCAATGCAAAGGCCTGGGTTTGATTCCTGAGTCAGGAAGATTTTCTGGAGAAGGGAATGGCTACCCACTCCCATATTCTGGCCTGGAAAACTCCATGGATAGGAAGAAAACTCCTGGCAGGCTACAGTTCAGGAAGTTGCAGAGTCAGACACAACTGAGCAACTAACACTTTCACTTTCACTTTTGTGGTTACAATGAAATTTTAAGATTGTTTGTTTTGTTTCTGTGAAAAATGACATTAGAATTTCATTAGAAATTGTATTCAATCTGTATATCTTTGGGTAGTATGAACATTTTAATAATATTAATTTTTCTAATTTATGAGCACAAAATATCTTTGCATTTATTTGCATTTGTGTGTACTTCCAATTTCTTTCATCAGTGTCTGATAGTTGTCAGTAAACAGATCTTTAACCTCCTTCATTTAGTTTATGCCTAGGTAATTTGTTCCTTTTGGTACAACTGTGAATGGGATTGTTTTCTTAATTTCTTTTTCCCACCAGTTTTGTTCTCAATTCTCTCTTATTATTTCTCTTGTTATCCAGCTTAATTTCTCTGGTTCATCAACTCCTTTGCCTTTCTTTCCCTCTGTTGCTTTCACCTGACAAAAACTCAGCTCTGGATGAACCCAAATTATGCCTTCTCCTTATCTGTACCAACATAGCTGTGCATAGCAGGAGAAATATCAATAAACCCACATTCCCCTGGAGAAGGAAATGGCAACCCACTCCAGTATTCATACCTGGAGAATCTAATGGTTAGAGGAGCCTGGCAGGCTATGGTCCATAAGGTTGCAAAGAGTCAGACACAACTGAAGCAACTTAGCATGGACATCTCTAAATTCATAGTCACTGACCTTAGACAGACCCTCACCATTGCTCCTCAATCCTCCAGTGTTTCCTGAGCATGCTCTCTCTTCCATACTCTCAAAGTCCATTCCACACTTCCCCTTGCTGCTCAGACCTCCCATTCTTCATTCCCACTCATTTCCCGCCGATCCTTTCAGATTTGTTGAGAACCTCCTTGTCCAGGTTAAAGAACTCCTATTTTAAAGCAGGTTTTTTCAACAGCACTATTTATACTTTGGGCCAAATATGTTTTTGTTATGGAAGATGGTCCTAAGTGTTATAGGATGTTAGCAGGTTTCCTGGTATCTACTCAAGATGCCAGTAATACCCCAGGTGTCAAACAAAAATATCTCCAGGCATTGCCAGGTATCTGTTGAGTAGTAAAATCTCCCCTAATCGCAACCACTGGTTTAAAGCAACAGAAATCGATTCCAGCTAACTTCAAGGAAAAGGGGGACTTCCCTGGTATTCCAGTGGTTAAGAATCTGCCTGCCAATGCAGGGGACATGGGTTCATGGGTTCAATCCCTGGTCCAAGAAGATTCCACATGCCATGAGGCAACTAGGCCCATGTGCCACAAGTACTGAGTCCCATGGGTCTAGAGCCTGTGGTCTGCAAAAGAAGCCCTCACACTGCAGCTAGAGAATAGCCTCCTCTCCCCACGACTAGAGAAAGCCCATGTGCAGCAACAAAGACCCAGCACAGCCAAAAATAAAATTTTAAATTAATTTAATAAAATGGGAATTTATTGGAAAGATAGAAGAGTAATTCATAGACTGAATGGGAAAAGAATCCCAGGGCCAGGAGATTGTAGATTTTCTTTTTAGAGGTGACAATTAGATTGTCTCCTTCTGGTTTTTTTTTTTTTTTTTTTTTGGTGTTCCTAATTAAGTTTAAAATTCTCAGTAAGAAAAATCTAAGTCATGTTAAGTCAGGTATTCGCTCCTGTGGCCTAGGGAATAGAGTCTATAGCCAGAATCAAGCTAGGGAGGGCTGTTCAGCAGAAAAAAGAATAGCTGTCACACACCTTCCATATTCTGTATCTTTATTCACCTAAAATGATGTAAAACCTGATGACAGAGGCTTCAGTGAATTGAAGTTTAATTTTCTATCATAAAAGTAAGTCTGGAGGTAGGTAGTTTTTGGCATTGCTTCAGTTGCTAAACAGTATCATCACAGTCTTTTTCCTTTTCTGAGCTCTGGCTTTTCATCTTCAAGTTTACGGAAAGTTGAAAAATGGCTCTCATACTTCCTGACATCATGAATCATGACCACATCCAAAAGTAGGAAAAACATGAGGATGGAGGAAGCAGCAGAAGGACCTTATATGAGAAGTTCCCTCTACTTTTATCAGCAAAGGAAAATCTTTCACTGAAGCCCCCTCAGCAAAAAAAAACCCTTAAGGTCTATTGACCAGAAATAGGTTATATGGCCATTCTCTTACCTTCAAGATATGATGGGAGAGTCAGTATCTGGCAGAAGGGAGTGTGATAGTCATGACTGACTTAGACCATTGTTAATCCCCCTGATCTGGGCTTGTTGGTGCCAAATTTTGGGTTCTATCAGCAATAGAAGAGGGTCTAAGCTGTTAGTTAGTCAATGGTATGGTGCCTGCTAAATTTCTCAACATTAAATCCACAAACCTACATGATTCTGTTAATTATTTCTTCTTTTTTCCTTTCTGTAACAACAAAAGGCAATCCCTTTACCTGTACTCTGAATCTTGTTCCCTTCCCCCAGTTCTCGAAGACTTCATTTTTTTTTTCCACTTGGTTATCCCCTTTCTTTCCTGTATCATTCATCTTCCCTAGCTATTGAATCATATTCTAGGCATACAAACATGCTCTAGGAATGTTTTCCATCTTTAAAGATTCCTTCCTTATGGGTAGATAAAGAGATGTGATAAAGCAAGCATAGTAAAATGTTAATTATAGAGTTCAGTGAGAATTACTGCAACATTCTTTCAACTTTTCTGTATGTTTAAAACTTTGATAATAAAATATTTGAAATAAAATCCTTCCCTTAACTCTCAGTCACCTTCCAATTTGTTTCTCTGCTTATTATTTATTCAGATTCCTTTAAAAAGTTCTTTTCTCTGCTTGCTTCCCTCTCTTTACTCTCAGCTTATACCAATTTGGCTTCCATCTCCACCACTCCTCTGAGATGGCTCTTATTAAGCTTGCCTTTGAATGGACACTTTTCTGTCCTCGTCTTATTCAACTGTTCAACATCATTCTTTGCTGCTGACCTGTCTGTCCTGAAACAATTTGCGCTCTTGGCATCTGACACCACTTATTCTAGTTTTCTTTCTACCTTTCTACTTACTCCTTTTTTGGTCTCCTTTGCCAACTTCTTCTCCATTGTTGTTGTTTAGTTACTAAGTCACGTCTGACTCTTTTGTGACCACATAGACTGTAGCCCACCAGGCTTCTCCGTGAGATTTCCCAGGCAAGAATTCTGGAGTGAATTGCCATTTCCTTCTTCAGGAGATCTTCCCCACCCAAGGATCAAACCCACGTCTCCTGCATTGGCAGGCAGATTCCTTCCTGCTGAGCCACCAGGGATCTTCTCCATTACCCAACTTCTAAGGGTTGGAATGTCCCAAGGGTTGGTTCCAGGACTACTTCTCTGTCTACAGCCAATTTCCCCACACAGGCACTTTTGGCATTTTCTGTTGGACACTTCTTCATTGAGTAGGATTTTCCATGCATTCCAGGATGTTGTACAGTCCTAGGCCCTTTACCCTAAATGCCAGCAGTGTTCCTATTGTCCTTTTAGTCGGTGTGACAGCCCAAGTTGCCTCCTAACAGTCCCTAGGGAAGTGATATTTCTCAGGGTTAAAAACTGTTCTGTCTCTTAATAGGTGATACAAACCAGTCTGTGACCTTAAATATCATATATATGCTAATTTTCAAATATCTCTGGCCCAAACATCTCTTTTGAACTCTCAGCTGCCTCCAATTATGTGCATGACATTTTCATTTGAGTGGTCTATTTAGAAGCTCAATAAGTATTTGATTAGTGAATGATCTAATTAATTGTCTTAGCCCCTCCCTCCTATTGAAAACTAAATTCTTGATCTTTTCCTACCTGCTGTTCCCTGTGGGGACATGGAGATGTGCTTACTCAAATCCCTCTTCAAGAAAGGACTGGCTGGCTGCCCAGCTGTGAAGCATGTGGTTAGCTGACAGCTTCCAGTTCTTACCTGCTTCAGGGTCTACCTCACCTTTAGAGCCACCATTATATGCCATATAACTGATGGCATGCTCTTCTTGGGGAGATTGCCAGCCAATGAATGAGCAAAGTTGTAGTAAAAGGACCTAAAGCAGTGTTAGACACCAAGCAGTCTAACACAGAACTCTACTAACTAGCAGCCTTTGCTCTGGTATTTGCCATTGTGCTGGCAAAGACTTTATCAGGTTTCATCACTGCTTTTGCAACTTTCCCTGTACCATTCTGCTCCTGCTTCTTTTCCTTTTACAAGGGTTGTTTCCTGAGAAACTTGTGGCACACCTAACTCTGTTTCAGCATCTGCTTCCCAGAGAACCTATTCAGCACTCTGTCTTTTACATTTCAGTAAATGGAATGTACCTAGTTGCTTAAGCCAAACCCTGTGAGTCATTCCTGATTCTTAATGCTCCTTCATACTATATATCTAACTCATCAGCAAGTTCTGTTGACTCTACTCTGACATACATAATCTACTTTTCTCTCTCCTCCCACCACCCCAGTCCAAGTCATCATCATTTCTCACTAGAATACTGCAAATAGCTACAAAAGTCATGTCTGAAACTCACTCTGATTTCCTATATCCCATTCTCCACACAGCAGTTGTGGGGGAGTGGGGGGGTGGGGGTGGGGGATGATCTTTAAAACCTAACCTGGCTTTACTTGAAAACAATAGCTTCTAATCCAAACTCTGTCCAGTATCTGTCAAGACTCTTCATGAGGTCTTCTAGCTTTCTGTTCAACCTTATTTCTCACTAATATCCTTCTCAGTCACTGTACTCTAGCCATGTTTGTTGTTGTTCTGAGAAGCCATTCCTAGGCAAGGCCATTGCCCAAGCTATACCCACTTCACAGACCACTCTTTCCTCTACATTTTACATAGTCAGATCCTTCTTCACTAGTACTCAAGTGCCATTGCTTCAGAAAAGCCCACTCTGACCACTCAACCTGAAGTAATTTTCCTCTCCTCCTTCCCATTATTCTCCCTAATAATATACATGTACATATATATGAAATTCACTATATATAGGTATACATATATTTGGGCTTCCCTGGTGGCTCAGCTAGTAAAGATTCCTCCTGCAAGGTGGGAGACCTGGGTTCGATCCCTGGGTTGGGAAGAGCCCCTGGAGAAGGGAAAGGCTACTTAATCCAGTATTCTCGCCTAGAGAATTTCGTAGACTGTATAGTCCATGGGGTCGCAAAGAGCGACTTTGAGTGAGCAACTCACTCACTCATACATACATATGCACTTTTTTCTTTGTGTTTTTTTTTTAATTTATTTTTGGCTGTGCTGGGTCTTCATTGCTGCTCAACTTTTCTCTAGTTGTGGCAAGCAGGGGCTACCCTCTAGTTGTGGTGTGAGAGCTTCTCATTGTGGTAGCTTCTCTTGTTGCAGAGCATAGGCTCTAAAGTGCATGGGCTTCAGCAGTTGCAGCACATGGGCTCGGTCGTTGTGGCTCCTGGGCTCTAGGTCACAGGCTCAATAGTTGTGGAGCACCATGGGGTTAGTTGCTCAGAGGCATGTGGAATCCTCCTGGATGGGGGATCAAACCCATGTCGCCTGCATTGGCAGGTGAATTCTTTGCCACTGAACCACCAGGGAAGCCCCTCCTTAATTGTTTTTGTCTGTCTCTCTCACGTGGCCAGAAAATCTGTAAGAGTATGGACAATATTTGGTTTATCACCATTTACCCAGAGTTCGATACATATAATAGGCAATTAATACATATTTGTTGAATGAACAAGTAAGTGAATAAAAGGAAAATTACCAAATTATCTTAGATATTCTTAGGATGTTTTTCTCAGTATTTTGACAAAGGGATTTGATTTTTGTTTTTATCTTTTTAAAATATTTTATTTATTTAACTGCACCGAGTCTTACTTGTGGTATTCAGGATCTTTAATTGTGACATGTGGGATCTAGTTCCCTGACCAGGGATCAAACCTGGGACTCCTACATTGGGAGTGTGGAGTCTTCGCCACTGGACCACCGAGAAATCCCTGTTTTTATCTTTTTTCCTTTAGAAAAAGAATGAAAATTGTATCCTCTGCCTGCTGATATTAGTGATCATCACATAGGAGACACATATTAATAAGAGTAAATCGAACAGCAAAAACAGTATGTAGATCCATGTTACAATGACAATAATTTCAAAAGTCCTTTACTTTAAAAATTAAACTATCTTTACTGAGAAAATCTTATAATATCCTAGGAACAATAATTTTACTCCCACTTAGCAATCCTTGGGTTTCCCTGGTGGCTCAGTCAGTAAAGAATCTACCTGCAATGCCAAAGACCTGGGTCCAATCCCTGGGTCAGGAAGATCCGTTGGAGAAGAGAAAAGCTACCCACTCCAGTATTCTTGCCTGGAGAATTCCATGGACAGAGGAGCCTGGCAGGCTACAGTCCATGAGGTCACAAAGAGTCAGACATGACTGAGTGACTAGCACTAGCAATCCTTAAAAAAGGAAAGAACAAACTAGAAACACAAGTAGTATGAAGTATTTGTTCCATAGATTATAAGAATTTAGTGAGAAAAAATTCAGTCATGCTGCAGTAAGGAACATTATCAAGTAGTGTGTGCTATATTCATAATTTTTGTTTCTGTTCAGCAAAAAACTTAAAATGTGCAATGACTGTAGTTATATAAATCTTATTCCCAGTCACTAGATTTTTGTTTTTATTTTATGAAGTTAAAAAAACATAACCTCTTGTTCCCCCTAAGGAATAGACAGAATATTCAGAAAGCAGTCAGTTTAGAGATCTCCTATAAAATTTCACTATAATAGATGTTTATCTGAAATACTTGCAAAACTGAGTTTGTACTTTTACTCACTCTAAAGAGATCTGACTCACAGTGTTTACACATCCTTCTCTAACTTTTATGATTCTTTTAAAAAAATATTTATTTGCACCAGTTCTTAGTTGTGGGACACAGGACCTTCAGTCTTTGATGTGGCATGTGGAATCTTTACTTGTGGCATGCGAACTCTTAGCTGCAGCATGTGGGATCTAGTTCCCTGACCAGGGATTGAACCTGGGCCCCCTGCATTGGGAGCATGGAATCTTAGCCACTGGACCACCAAGGAAGTCCCTCTAACTTTTATGATCCTTTTAATGTAGACATTTTCTAATGACATCATGAGCTTTCCCAAGCAACTCACCCTTTTGTGGTGCCATACAAATATGCTTTCCACATCCCATCCTAGGCTACAGTCCTGAATGAGGTTAATACATTGGACATAATACAAAGAAATTGGCAAATGATTGGAGTAGTATGAAGGCATTAGTTGACATTCCAAAGTGGTAAGGCAATTCATGATGTCATAAAGGGTGTGGCCATGTAAATTCAAAAATGTAGAAGATTGTTAGTATAGTTCATGCTCTCACAAAAGAGAGGTAAAACTTGATGCTTAAAGGGGTGGACAAACTGAAACTACTAAAGGGTGATGCAAAGTAATTATTCACAGGAGGAGAAGGATGAGTCCTTCTTTGGGAAACCAGTAATGTCAGAAGGAGATGGAACAGTCCTTTATTCCTTTAAATATGATATCATAGAAAACTAGAAAAGTTTTAGGACTAAGGTTACCAACTGGTGCCCAGGGGTAGAATTAGACCTATAGACACATTGTATTGGCCTGCTTACAGAGTTGGGGTTTTTCCCAACATTACCAAATCACAAGTTTCCATAATAAAAATTAGGATGTCTGGGTTCTCTTGAAAATATTGGTGTTCTGACAATCCTTAGCCTGCATTCCTACATGGCAGCAACTGGCTGGAGCAAAGTAACAGCTTCTCTCTTTGGACAAGGCAGATAGTCATTACAATCCCCACTTAGCCAGCTTTACTTACATCATCCATCTAGCACTTGTAGGCATTTAAGTGTGTGACACAGGTTTGGGGAATTCCATATAATAAAGAGATGAATCAGTGTTGTAGGAGGGGAATCTATGACATAAGATATATAGACCTTGAAAAATTCATTACGACAAGAGTAGTAGCAGCAGAATGTTTATATCCTGCCATTTTAATCCCAATAGTATTTTTTCTAAACCTGCAACTCTGACCTCAGAGCATTTGCCTCCATCATGCAGTCTATGCATCAATCAAGGAACTAAACTGGATCAATGAAATTTAATTTGTACGATATTTACTTTCCTCCCAAATTTACTAATATTGGCATGATTTTTATTATATGCTTATTGTCAGGTGTCCTTTGTGTCAAACATCTTTGGGTCAAGTTTAGAACAAATTTCATTGTCCTCAAGTGTAATAAACCATTATGTCTCCAGAAGATAACACATTTCAAAGCATCACCAACTGTTTGTCCTTGGGGTATCCTATTCTCCTTACTGCCTGCATGCCGTGGCACAGACTGCTTCTTTTCTTGTAATGTCTTTCTCTCTCACTAAACTCCTAGTCATTTTTCAAAAAAATAGTGGATAAATCACTTCCCCTAACTACACCCTCCTAGCATTAAAAAATAATTCCTCCATTAGGCTCTCAGAGAATTTTTTTTTTGGAGGCAAAGAATATGACTTTACTTGGAAAGCTGGCTGACCAAGAAGATGGCAGACTGATGTCTCAAAATAATCATTTTATCAGAGTCTGGATGCCAGGTTCTTTGATAGGACATATAGGAAGAAGACAACAGAGGACGAGTTGGTTGGATGGCATCACCGACTAGATGGACATAAGTTTGAGCAAGCTCTGGGAGCTGGTGATGGAGAGGGAAGCCTGGTGTGCTGCAGTTCATGGAGTTGAAATGAGTCAGACACGACCAAGCAACTGAACCAAACTGAAAGAAGAGGAAGTGAGGAAATAAAGTAAAAAGGTCATTAATTTTACAAATATCTTCCAGAATTGCAAGCTTTGGCGAAGGGATGTGCTAATCTCTTCTTTCTTGCATAGGCTCTCAAAGAATTTTAAAATTTTTATTTATTTATTTTTGGCTCTGCTGGGTCTTTGTTGCTGCATGGTTTTTGTATAGTTGCAGCAAGCAGTGGCTACTGTCTGGTTGAGGTATTGATGGTTTTGAACTGTGGTGTTGGAGAAGACTCTTGAGAGCCCCTTGGACTGCAAGGAGATCCAACCAGTCCATCCTAAAGGAGATCAGTCCTGGGTGTTCATTGGAAGGACTGATGTGGAAGCTGAAACTCCAATACTTTGGCCACCTCATGTAAAGAGCTGACTCATTTGAAAAGACTCAGATGCTGGGAAAGTTTGAAGGCAGGAGGAGAAGGGGACGACAGAGGATGAGATGGTTGGATGGATGGTATCACCAACTTGATGGACATGAGTTTGAGTAAACTCCGGGAGTTGGTGATGGACAGAGAGGCCTGGAATGCTGCAGTCCATGGGGTCGCAAAGAGTTGGACACAACTGAGTGACTGAAGTGAACTAAACTCCTGCAGTGGCAGGCAGATTCTCTACCATGGAGCCACCAGGGAAGCTCACTCTCGTAGAATTTTGAAGATACCTTTATTAAAGAACTTATACACTTATTTTAGAATTTCAGTAGTTTTTTTTTTTTATGTATTAATCTTTTGGGGTAGAATTAAAGACTGAGTTACTTTAAAGCAGTATTATAGTGTCTCCAGCGCCTAGCAATCTAAAGACATTTAATAAATATGTGTTGAATGAATGGTTATAAGCAGGTATAGAAATCTACTAGGTCAAGTGTTATGGGATGAGGCCATAATGGGACATGTAATAAGAAGTTGCCATAAGGGAATGAAGCAGAATATGACATCATGAGAAAAAATCTGTGAGAATTTATCTGTTGACAATAGTCTGGAAACGTTGACTACAACAGGAAGAGGAGCTGGATCATGCATTTAGCACACTAGGGTGATGCAAGCCTCTCTGGAATCCTGCCATGCCCAGATAAGCATTAACACTTATATAGTGCCTGGAGCCTAGTAAGCCTGCAGTAAATACTTATTGAATAAATTAATGTGTGAATGATCTGGGAATGATCTAGCATATTCTGGACACTGGGTCATCATAAATCAGACTTTCATTCTATTAATAATCTGGGTTAGTCAAGGGTGGTTGGTTTCTTGGTCAAGCTGGACTGGCATATAACTGTGTTTTGAGTCAGGCTGATCTCTTCACTGAGGACATGGTGGTCTATCTATGCAACACAACTCTGGGTACCACATTGTATTAAGATGGTACCAGCTGTGATTCTGACTGGATTGTAAACTAGTTTCTGAACTGATATGCTAGGATTGGTCAGCAGGTCTAATCTTGGGTGTGAGGAGGAGGGAAGGAAGGAGAAGGGAAGAAAAGAAGAAAGGAAGGAAGGCAGAGTGGAGTGCATAAACAAGCAACTGTAAGAAAAGTTGTCGGATGTACACACTGCTATATTTAAAATCGATAACCATATAAAAATAAAAAATAATAATAATAATAATAATAAAATGGATAACCAATAAGGACCTACAGTACAGCACATGGAACTCTGTTCAATGTTTTGTGGCAGCCTGGATGGGAGGGGAGTTTGGGGGAGAATGGATACATGTATATGTATGGCTGAGTCCCTTTGCTGTTCACTGAAACTATCACAACGTTGTTTTTTGTTAATCAGCTATGTGCTGTGCTGTGCTTGGTCAGTCAGTCATGTCTGACTGTGGTCCATGGACTGTAGTTCTCCAGGCTTCTCTGTCCATGGGATTCTCCAGGCAAGAATACTGGAGTGGGTTGCCGTGCCCTCCTCCAGGGCATCTTCCCGACCCAGGGATGGAACCCAGGTCTCCTGCATTGCAGGTGGATACTTTACCATCTGAGCCACCAGGGAAGCCCAGGAATACTAGAGTAGGTAGCCTATCCCTTCTCCGGGGGATCTTCCCAAGCCAGGAATTGAATTGGGGTCTCTTGCATTGCAGGCAGATTCTTTACCAGCTGAGCTACCAGAATAGCCCATTAATCAGCTATGAAAGTGAAAGTGAAAGTTGCTCAGTCCTGTCCGACTCTTTGCAACCCCACCAACTATACAGTCCATGGAATTCTCCAGGCCAGAATACTGCAGGGGGTAGCCTTTCCCTTCTCAAGGGGATCCTCTCAACCCAGGGATCGAACCCAGGTCTCACACATTGCAGGAGGATTCTTTACCAGCTGAGCCACAAGGGAAGCCCATTAATCAGCTACACCCCAATATAAAATAAAAAGTTTGAAAAAAAAAGAAAAACTTGTCATGCCATCAAGTAGTCTTCCAGCTGAACTCTCCATAAGAAAAGAAACAAGTAAAATAAAGAAATTTATTAAATTTTTAAAAAGAAAATAAAAAAGAAAAGCAACAAGTCTCTCACGAAAGGGCCTACCTTATTATCCTCACTATGCGCAATCACTGGCTAGGGAATCATGGACTTGTGAATTGCCAAGCACAGCATCGGAGGCCTACAGTCAATTATGCTCCCTGCAGTCAGAGACCCAAGAGGCACTTTCTCATCACTGCCGTAGTCCACCCATTGTACCATGCAGACCCACTTGTCTACTCAGGTTCAGGTTCACCTCCTCCATGCTGCCCAGGGGTCTCTCTTCTTGAGGGAAACTTCCTTCCTGTGGGAAGTGTGTTGGAAGAACTACAGCATCTATTCCTGCATTTGACCTCAAGGCCTCAATTAGTACTCATCCTCTCCTTCCTCCATTATGGGTTCTAAATTCCCCTCACCCTCAGCTACCACCTCAGCAGGTCTGCATGGCTTTCCAGATCCTGCAACTCAAACTTCTATATCTGAGGGTCCTGAACCCATTGATAATCATACCCTTCTCAGTCCAGGTTTGCTACATGTAACCATTCATAGTTATAATGGAGCAAAAGGATTCCAGGGGGTGTTCAAGGTGATAGAAGAGGCCTGATATACTCAACTTGCCCCAACATGGCTGACTGGTCTCTTGGAGGAATAATGTCATAAAAGCAAGCAGTTCGAGACAGGGTGAACTTCACTAAAGCCCTTGTCCATTTCACAGCTTCTTTTCAAACTCAGGTAGCATAAATCAAAGTGCTGTGGTCACAATGATATATCGTGCTCTCCCCCCACCCCCGGAATTCATGTGTTAAAAACCTAACACCCAAAGATGATATTATTTTCAGAGCTGGAAATGTTGAGAAGTGCCTAGGGTGGAATGAGTGCCTTATGAAAGGGACCCCAGAGGGATCCCTGGCCCCTTCCACCATGTGAGGACATAGGGAGAAGGTGCCTGCTAATGAATCAGGAACAGGGCCCTCACCAGAAAGTGATTTTGTTGGCACTTGATCTTGGACTTTCCAGCCTCTCGAACTGTGAGCAATAAATTTCTGTTGTTTGTAAGCTACCTAGTCTGTGGTATTTTGTTAAAACAGCCTGGGTATACAGGCAAATAAAATTAATTTTTAAGTTTTGTCCTGCGTTATGCCCTTTAATATTCTGGAACTAACTGACATAATAATATTTGGGAGAGTGGTTCTGTCTTGAATCCATGAAATCAAAGCTATTTCATGGTAATACTGTGATGTTATCTACATTATCATTGATGGGGTCATCATTGCTAAATCAATCAATCAATGAAAAGGTCTTTAAACTTCCTTTGGTTCCATTTCCAATGTCCTAAATGTTCAGAAACCTGGAGACCAAAAAACCAGAGGACTTCTGCTTTAGGACAAAAGCTTTTTCTTTTTCCCTCTTGAAAAACAAAAAGACATTCATAGTTTTATGAATGGGTAAATAAGAACTACTTCTTGTATAGGAGCATTTTAGCAGATGAGCAAAGCTCGTGAGCACATATAATACAACTTTCTACAACCACATACATCTCTTTTCAGCTTCTTAGAGTGGCAAAGTGAACATGTTTATTACCATGACCCAAGTTATAACCTCTCTACAGCACATAAAAATAAGCAAGACTATGTATACTTAAATCTATGCTTCAGTTCAGTTCAGTCACTCAGTCGCATCTGACTCCTTGTGACCCCATGAATCGCAGCACACCAGGCCTCCCTGTCCATCACCAACTCCCGGAGTTTACTCAAACTCATGCCCATCGAGTCGGTGATGCCATCCAGCCATCTCACCCTCTGTCGGCCCCTTCTTCTCCTGCCCCCAATCCTTCCCAGCATCAGGGTCTTTTCCAATGAGTCAACTCTTCGCATGAAGTGGCCAAAGTATTGGAGTTTCAGCTTCAGCATCAGTCCTTCCAATGAACACCCAGGACTGATCTCCTTTAAGATGGACTGGTTGGAAATCTATGCTTAGTAATAATCAAAATACCAGTATTCTACTGAGAAGTTATCTAGGTATTCAGTGATTATCTATTAATTTATCTTATATCATTCCAATGTTTTTGTTTGTTTGCTTTTTGTGTGTGTTTTGTTTTGGGTTGCATCTCATGGCTTTCGGGATCTTAGTTCCCTGACTAGGGAACAAACCTGTGCTGTCTGCAGAGGAAGTACTCTGGAGTCCTGACCACTGGAATTCCCAGTCCAGTGTTTTAAGCTAAAAGAACTTAAACATTAAGTTTATTAAAATTAAAAACATTCAGGTTACCCCCAAACATACATACTACAAAGTGTAATTACTATTGAAATAAAAATGTTGTCAGTGTGATGATTCAATTTATTTGATCACAAATTTACATTTCACAGTCTTAAATATCATTTATGCCCTTCAGGCAAAGACCATCAGGAACACTCCTATAGTTGAGCAAGTCTGGTTTATAACTCACTGAAGCAGGAGAGAATATGTACCATAGGGAACTGTGGGGCGACTCAGTACTAGAGTGTAAGAAAGGACTTACGGGACTAGAGATTTATTTGGTCGGGTGATTTTGGAGAAGGTACAGGAAGAGAGGGTTTACTCTAGGTGAAAGTGGGGACAATCTCGGATTATCTCAATACCTCTTATTCCAAGGGAGGGCACACTGATGCAAGCCTAGAGCTATCGCTGGTAAAGCAGCATCAGTTACTCATACTAGCTGGTACAGGGAGATATTTGGTATTTTACTGCTTGGACAATATTCTTGTTTTGTCTGTGTTCAGACATTATTGGAATGGGCTTGTTATTGTACTAATCCATCCTGGTCACAGTGTGGTCTTGTCTGTTGTTGATGTACTGTGAAACAGTTCATGTCCACCAGAAGCACATTAAGACCTAGCTGTGAGTGCCAAGCCAGCCTGCATTGGCAGGCGATCCTTAACCTATAGATTTAAATCTACGATTTCGGCTGCAAGTCAAGAGTGAAAACAGAAACCCCAAAACTTACTAGTTTGGATGTCAAAGAGCTGTTTTCCCTCCTGGTCAAAGGTTGTTCTCCTTCCTAGCTTGCATGGTCTTAAGAAGGACAAATAGATAAACAAATATGACTAACAAAATTTGGGGAATAACTTAGCCATAAGCAATCCAGAGACAAAAATAAATCACAGAATTAGTAGTGGCTACAAGATACTAGAGAAATATGTGTTACCTGACTCGAATTTGACGGCTTGCCACTCAAAAGCCAATTCTGAAGAGACAAGTGTTGGTTAGAAAGGAGAGATTGCTTTATTCATGAGGCCAGCATCCTGGGAAGAAGGCAGACTCGTAGCCAAGAACCAACTCTCAAGATTCTGCTTGACCGTGAAAGTTTGTAAAGAGAGAAAGGGGGAGTTAATCACAGTTAATCATTTAGGGAGGGGGTCAGAGTCTTTTATCGTCCACTGTGTGCAGATTTTTTTCTGGCTGGTTGGTGGTGAGGTAACAGGGCAGTGTCCCAGGAATCTTGTACTCAGATGAAGTGTACTCACTAGGTGGGAGCCTTTGCTCCTGATGAAGAAGCTGAATACATTGTCATATATATTCCTTGAGGAAGAACCAGGATGATGCTTTTTTATTACACTATTGTTTCTTGACTGCTCCTTGTTTGTTTCTTCACTCCCTCCCTTCCCTGATAAGCAACTCTTTGAATCTGCCCTTTGGTACTCAGGGAAGGTCTAAGAGGCTGAAGCCTCTTAAAAACAAAAAATGGGGACACAGAAAGGATTTGTACCTGGGAGAGCGCCATAGTGTCCATCTCAGTTTCACATAGTGTCAGCAAAGTTAATGTTCTTTTTCCACTTCGTGTTCATCTCTAGAAGCCAAAAAATAAGTGGCTGAGTTTAAGATGCCCATGAGGTTCCTTCTCCAGCAATGTAGTACACCTGGCCCTTTGATGGTAATGCACTGGACATCATGGTGGATAACCTCCATAGCCTGTGGTACAGGTTCAAATCCCTGGTTGAGGAAGTAAGATCTTGTGAGCCAAGTAGCATGCCAGTTCAGTTCAGTTCAGTTGCTCACTCATGTCCAACTCTGTGACCCCATGGACTGCAGCACACCAGGCTTCCCTGTCCATCACCAACTCCCAGAGCTTACTCAAACTCATATCCATTGAGGCAGTGATGCCATAAAACCATCTCATCCTCTGTTGTCCCCTTCTCCTCCTGCCTTTAATCTTTCCCAGCATCAGGGTCTTTTCCAATGAGTCAGTTCTTCACATCAGATGGCCAAAGTATTGGAGCTTCAGCTTCAGCATCAGTCCTTCCAATGAATACTCAGGACTGATTTCCTTCAGGATTTACTGGTGTGATTGCCTTGCAATCCAAGGGACTCTCAAGAGTCTTCTCCAAACACCACAGTTCAAAAACATCAGTTCTTTGGCACTCAGCTTTCTTTATAGTCCAACTCTCACATCCATACATGACTACTGGAAAAACCATAGCTTGCCCCATCTCCCCCCAAAAATTTGTATATGATATTACCATATTTATCATATACCATATATGATATGCTATATTTCTTAGCCAGACCCTGAGGAAGGGAACCATATTTTACCGTCTACATTAACATGACTTTGTGCTATTCCTGTCTTCATTATCTTGATTTTATTATTCTTCTGTGATCATTCAGTTCAGTTCAGTTCAGTTCAGTCGCTCAGTCATGTCCGACTCTTTGCGACCCCATGAATCGCAGCATGCCAGGCCTCCCTGTCAATCACCAACTCCTGGAATTTACTCAAACTCATGTCCATCGAGTCGGTGATGCCATCCTGCCATCTCATCCTCTGTCGTCCCCTTCTCCTCCTGCCCCCAATCCCTCCCAGCATCAGGGTCTTTTCCAATGAGTCAACTCTTCGCATGAGGTGGCCAAAGTATTGGAGTTTCAGCTTTAGCATCTGTCCTTCCAATGAACACTCAAGACTTATCTCCTTCAGGATGGACTGGTTGGATCTCCTTGCAGTCCAAGGGACTCTCAAGAGTCTTCTCCAACACCACAGTTCAAAAGCATCAATTTTTTGGCGCTCAGCTTTCTTCACAGTCCAACTCTCACATCCATACATGACCACTGGAAAAACCATAGCCTTGACTAGATGGACCTTTGTTGGCAAAGTAATGTCTCTGCTTTTTAATATGCTACCTAGGTTGGTCATAACTTTCCTTCCAAGGAATAAGTGTCTTTTAATTTCATGGCTGCAGTCACCATCTGCAGTGATTTTGGAGCCCAAAAAAATAAAGTCTGACACTGTTTCCACTGTCTCCCCATCTATTTCCCATGAGGTGATGGGACCAGATGCCATGATCTTAGTTTTCATTACCATCACTTAATTTCCAGGAGTCCACTGTCCAGACGAATGGTTTGATTGTTCATTATAGTAACTTCTTGAAAGAACCATCAATACTTTGATGGAAAACATCAATAGTTTGCCCCTTAACATTCTTTGAATTCCTCCCCTCAAAATTCTCCTCTTGGCTGTTTCTACCATTCTTCAGCTCTTATATCATGATTCTTACCTAATTGTAATTAAGCACTTATTTTGAAAGACTCACCCTAAATCAAACCTCCAATTCTCCATAAAGTCTGTCCTTGCTTTCTCCCTTCAAAATACTGCCAAAGCTTTTTGAGATGGTGTTCTCTTTTTCTATGGTATGCAATAAGCCTCTACTTGTCTTACCACAGATTATGTTAGTGGCATATGGGGAGCCACATGTAAAATGCACATATAAAAGCCATCAGGAATAATGAAAAGACTCATTTAGTAAATGCAAATCTGACTTCCTCCACAGTGGAGCAGGGAAATTGAGTGAACCTCTACCCAACAAAATTAATGAACAAAACAACAAAGATCAACAATCCCACATGCAGCAACTAAGACCTGGTGCAGCCAAATTAATAAATAAATAAAACTTTAAAAATCTATATTAAAAAAAAAAACCTATACACCAGGGCTTCCCTGATGGCCCAGTGGTTAAGACTCCTCCTGCAAATGCAAGAGGCGTGGGTTCAATCCCTTGTCCAGGACGATCCCACATGTTGCGGAAAAAGAAGCTCACACGCCACAGCTAGTGACCCAGCCCCCTAGAGCCCGGGAGCCTCAACTACTGAGTCCACGTACCACGGCTACTGAAGTCCTTGCACCCTAGAGCCTGTGCTCCGCAACAAGAGAAGCCACCACAATGAGAAGCCCATGCACTGCACCTACAGAGTAGCCCCCACTTGCCACAACTAGAGAAAATCCTGAGCAGCAGTGAAGACCCAGCACAGCCAAACAAAGTTTAAAAAAAAAACCTATATACCAAAGCAAACTATTTACAAAAGCCCTGAAGATTTTCTAATAGTTGCCACCTCATTTCTGAGCCTCACCAGCTTCTCTGTTCTGCTTCCTGTGCCGGAAACCTTCCTCTGCAGTAAAGTCTTGCACTTACACTTACCTGCCAAGATTGCTTATGCTTCCTTCCCTTTCCTTAAATGTATCATTTTGCCCAAGATTCTCTCCACTCTTCTTTCAATGCACGTTCTTTAGAGTTTTCAAGGCTGATTTCAAAATTAGTCCTTTACAGGAAGTCATCCTTGATTGACTCATCCCAAAACCCTCCTCTGTATTCCTCTTGGTAACTTCTCACTTTATCAAGTCCAGCCTTTGTACAATTTTTAGCCTTCTTGGCCTCTTGGCAGCATTTGATGCTTTTGGACAGTCCCCTCTTGGCACTCTCTCCTCCATTGGCTTCCTTGATAGGGCATTCTTCTTCCTTCCCTGACCATTCTGTTCCTTAGCATGTCTTCTGTCACCTAAACATAGAGATTCTCCACTGATCTGCTTGAGTTGAGCAGACTTGTTTACCTGCAGTGCCTGGCACCCCACTCAACCTCTCTGACATTATTTGTACTATTTCTAGTGTTCACCACACTCATCTGGCAAAGAAAGAGACAGACTAAGAGCAAACATGGAGTTCCACGTTGTACTGAGATTTGCCTTGAAAAACGCCCCATGGAGCCCTTGTTAGGGCCGCAGCATAGTGTTCATTGGCCAGTGGGGAAAGCACTGCCTTTGTAGGGGAAGAAAAAGTTTCCTAGGGTCCCTGGCTGGGTCTGAAAATAAAACTGAAAAAGGCAGACTAATAGGAGAAAAGCAAACTAACTTATTTGATATTTATGTGTTACAGGAGCCTGCATAAAGAAATGAAGGTTTAAGGAAATAGAGCTGAGTATTTTATGCTAGGTTTGATAGAGCAAGCACCGTCATGGAGGAATGTGATAGATTAAGGAGTATGAGGTAAGTGTAGTAAACTGGGAAAAACTTAGCAAGGCCTGTTTGTTAGGATGCTTCTTGGTATCCCTTTGTCTTCAGGTAAGGATGTTCCTTCCCTCTGAATACAAGGAAGGTAACTCTCACATGAGCATTTTATGACATTTCAGGGGAAAAGGATGAGGGGAGAGTCAGAGTGAGTTTCCTATTTCTGTCATTTCCTCAAAACTCCTTCAGTTTAAAATATTTAGGATGCTATAGTGCCATATTTTGAGGTAGTGTGTCCAGCATCCCATCACCTTCCATGGGTTAGTCTTGCCAGTACTTCTCTAACATAAGAAGTGGGTGTAGCCAAAAGAACAAACGTCCCCTCTTAGCACTTGCTTTATAGTCCTTTCTTAAGGAGAAGGCAAAGCACGGACTTGGGAGAAGACTACCTGGACTCTGCCACTTACTAGCTGTGTGATCTTGGGCAAGTTACTTATCTTTTCTGTGTTCCAGTTTCCTCATTTATAAAATAGGGATAACAGTAGTGATGATATCTCATAGAGTTGTTACAAGGATTAGATGATCTAATATTTATTTGGAAAGTACTTAAAACAATGCCTAGCACATATTAAGTGTTATATAAATATTATATAAATATATGTGAATAATTTTGCTACCTAGTTAATACATTTTCAAGTAATATGTTCAGGTACACTAAGGCTAAGTATAAAGTGAAGTGAAAGTGTTAGTTGCTCAGTCGTGTCCGACTCTCTGTGACCCCATGGATTATAGCTCACCAGGCTCCTCTGTCCATGGGATGCTCCAGGCAAGAATACTAGAGTGGGTTGCCATTCCCTTCTTCAGGGGATCTTCCCAACCCAGGGATTGAACCCGGGTCTCCTGCATTGCAGGCAGATTCTTTACCATCTGAGTCACCAGGGAAGGCCTGGTGCTAAGTATTATGAGAATGTTAAAACTTTCTCAAAGGAAAAGGAGTGGGAGGGACGAGGTAAATCTACAAAAAAAAAAAAAAAAAAAATGGATGAGTATTTTTAAATATTATTTATTTATTTGGCTGGGCTGGATCTTAGTTTCAGCACTCAGTGTCTTTGGATCTCTGTTGCAGAATACAGAATCTTTAGTCGTGGCATACAGGATCTAGTTTTCTCACCAGGGATCAAGCCCAGGCCTCCTGCAATGGGAGCGTGGAGTCTTAGCCTCTGAACCACCAGGGGAGTCCTAATGGGTTTTTTTTTTTTCCACCACCACCCCTTCCTTCCCTATTCCCTGGTTGTGAGTAACTTCTGTTGAGAACATCTGACATCCCTACTTACATATCTGTGCAGAGGACAGACTCTTGTTCGGTTCCATTGCAACATCTTCCATAGCCTGCTCTGTCCTCCTGAAAGTAATCTTCCTTTCAGTTCCTCTCCCTAATGCTGCAGATCTGCTCCTTTGCCCCAGCCCTGCCCCCTGTGCCCCTGAACTAGGGAGAGAATCTCCTAGATGCAGAATGCCTGCCTGGCTAACCACACGGATGCACCGGATATGGCCTCAACTTTCAGGTCACTCACAGACCAAGTCTTCAGTCTTGAAACTAGCCATTTTGGTAGTATATGAGAACTTAACTTGCTTTCATGTGGTTCTCGAGCATAATTTACATCCACACCTCTGACCATAATCAGTCAGTAATGACTTACGTTAAGTTACCCAGAAAAACACCCACTTCCTCAGAGGAAATTATGTTAGACCAACGTCTTCTGTGGTTTTTTCCTGGTGCATTTTTATTTTAATTGCAGAAAAAGAAGTTCACCTCTGAAAAGAATTTTAAGTCACTTGACTTTGTAGAAAATGTCCTGAGCTGGAAGTAAGGCATTTTGAATTATAATCCTTGTTCTCCCTTTTTAGCACCAGGAGTGAGTTGCTTCACCTTTTCAGGTCCCCACTTACTAGAACATTCAGTGGTAAAGAAAACAGCAAATGCTTTTTGATGCTCTCACAAAATCAAGCTTCTTCTGTATCGGTGAAACACTGGGACTGGATACCAGTTAGTCTAAATCTCTCATTTTACAAAGGATAAAATGAGGCTTGATACTTGATAAAGTGGCTTACCAAGGTCAGACATCTAACTAAGATCAAAGTCAAGACTGTGTAATGAAGAACTGTGTTCTATTCTTTGCTAGACCCCAAGCCATTGTATGCCTACTGGTTATTATGGGCAGCAAACAAGAATATGCTTAGCTTAAAGCACAGTTTCCTTCTTTTATCTAGACAGTTTCCTTTGAAGGAAATAAAGTCCTTGCATTCATTGTGGTGTACTTTGAGGGATTACAGCTTTTATCTTATGTTGTTGATTGTAATAATTAAAACTTTGAATAGCTTTAAACATTATTTGTGGGATACAAAAAAATAAAGTTTCTTAAAGATAAAAAATGTTTAATTTTGTAACTCAACAAGATGCTTAGCCTGCATAAAAAAGAGAACGTTAAAGTATCTTTATTTGGATATAAGAATTATAACAGGATTTCCCTTGTGAGAGAAAAAAAACATAGGGACAAGTTTTAAAGACTTGAAGGTTTTTTGATAGTTAACACAGTGGTAATAAATTTTCCTCTGATTTCTTGCACTTTATTCTTGTATAGCAACATTCATCTAAAGATTATACATGAGTTTTAATCTTGTCTATACTTAAGTTTCATATAACCTGCTTTTTAATTTTTTATTGAAGTATAGTTGATTTACAATGTTGTGCTAATTTCTGCTGCACACAAAGTGACTCAGTTAGACACACATATACATTCTTTATTATATTCTATTCCTTTATGGTTTATCTATAACCTGTTTACTTTATTTCTTTTAGATTTCAGATAAGCAAATCAAAAATTTCAAAAACAAGATACTCTCAAAAGCCCTGCATTGCCTGTTTCTTACTTTAACAAACTCACGCCTGGATATGACTTGATTCAAATTTAGCCTTGCCTGTTATAGGAGTGATGCTTCCATCATGCAGCCTGCAAGTTCAGGGTTTGCCAGATAAGCTGCAACCTCCTAACTCCTAAGCAATTACCTACCACCATCTTTTCAGCCCTTTCTCAGGCCCTCTTCCTGTTCACTCAAATAATTTTACTTCAGCTTCCCCTGGTTTGCCTCTGGGCTTCCTGTAGGACCCCTGTTCAACCACCTTTTTCTCTCTCTCAGCTTCAGTCTACCTCAGGCAGGATACGTGGCTAAAACAGCCTGAGCCAGTGCCCCGCCCTGGATTAGAGAGAGGGAGATTTAGACACCCATTATTGCCCAATGTATGAGGCAAGGTATGCCGATAACTCTAATTATGAGGGAACAAGAAGAGGAGGCAAGTCAAAGACTTGCTCCAGGGACATCCCTGGTGGTCCAGTGGCTAAGACTCCATGTTCCCAATGCAGACAGGCTGGGTTCAGTCCCTGATCAGGTAACTAGATCCCGCATGCCACAATTAAGAGCTCGCATGCCACAACTAAAGACTCCACATGCTGCACTGAGGTCTGGTGCAGCCAAATAGATAAATAAATATTTTAAGACAACAACCACAAAGGCTTTCTCCAGTCCCTAGATGTAGAGTACTTGGGCAGCAAGCATCAGGTTCCGGGTTGGAAACTTACAACCCCCAAAAGAAAGAGAAGATGATAAATACTGTTCCTGAATTCTTGTAGAAAGTAGAAGTGTGCTGGAAGTGGGGATGTGTTTTTAGCAGCTTTGTTACTCAGCAGAACCAGCATCACCTGAGAGCCACATAGGCCCCACCCCAGGTCTTCCGAACCCACATCTGCATTTTAATAAGACCTCAAGGTGATTGGTATGCACACTGTCTAAGGTGAGTCTGGCTCCATCAGATCTTTACTATGAAAGGCCTCAGAATGTCCAGGGCTGAGAGACAGACTTGGGCACCTCAACATGTACAAGGGTCGAATAGTAATCTAGTCATCCACAGACAGACTCACTGCCACAGGGCTTACATACTTGAAGGCTGAGTGCCTGCTCATTTCTCCCTATTGGCAAACAACCTAGGCGGCTAGATCCTCATCAAGTTACTGGGAGAACCTGGGATATTTACTCTCCTCTCCTAAATAATTCAGGGTTCCTCCAAATACATTATTTCCAACCTAAGAACATTTCAGTCTCCTTCTTTTGCTTGTGAAAAACAATTGTACTTTGCCTCATTTTCTCAAGCTTGGGGGACATCTCTGAGTAACTCCCAAATAATTTTGATACTTATAAGTCAGTTACACAACCTCATTAAGTCCTTATAACAGCCAACTATTCAATAGGTACTACTATCCCCATTTCACAAATGCAGAAACAGGCTCAGAGATGTTAAGCAACATGTTCAAGGTCACACTTCAGAATCCTTGCTGACTCCAAAGTCAGTGGTTTTAGCACCTGCAACATACACAACCACCTCTTTAGCCTTTATCTTTAGACAAGCTCCAAAGCCGCTTGGCAAGCTGTTATTCACAGACATATGACTTGTTTTCCTGCTCCTTCGTGTGGCTCATATGTCATGTGTCAACCTCTTCATTATGATTACTATCAATTTCATCAATTAACATTAGTTGAAAACTGTTGTGGTACTGGGCACTATAATCTTAATTCCCTGTCTGAAGTCTCTACCTATATACTCTTCCTTTTCAGTAACCACATTGCGAGGCATATTTTCTTTTGAAAGTGTGACAAACCACGCAGGTGCTGAGGCATCTGTTTCAGTGCTGGAAACTGGAGAAAAAAGACATTTACTGAGTTATTCACTGTGTACAAAATCTGAGCAATTGATGTCTGCTTTCATACTTCATGTTTGATGACTTCAAACATCAAGATAAATCCTTTCAACCAGAGGAAAAATAAATCCATAGGAACTTAAACTGTGGTTTATCACTGTTCAATGTTGGACTTGTATGCTTTTATTCTATTCTGATTTCTTTTTTAATTTTTATTTTCATATGCTTTTATTCTATTCTGGTTTCTTTTTTAATTTTTATTGGAGTACAGTTGATTTCCAATGTTGTGTTTTCAGGTATACAGCAAAGTGAATGATACATACACTTACGTGTGTGTGCTCAGTTGTGAAGTTGTAGCCAACTCTCTGTGGCCCCAGGGAGTGGAGCCCACCAGGCTCCTCTGTCCTTTGGATTTTCCAGGCAAGAATACTGGAGTGGGTTGTCATTTCCTATTCCAGGGGATCTTCCCAACCCAGGGATCGAAACTGTGTCTCCTGCAGCTCCTGCATTGGCAGGCACATTCTACATGTATTCAGTCTTTTTTAGATTCTTTTCACATATAGGCGATTATAAGTATTGACTTACATGTGAAATGTATTGGGTAGAGTTGCCTGGGCTGTATTTATTTTTAAATTTTATTTTTTTTCCTAAGATATTTTATTTTATTTTTATTCTCTCTCTCTCTTTTTTTAACTGAAGTATAGTAGCCTCCTAGGTGGCTAAGTGGTAAAGAATCCATCTGCCAAGCAAGAGATGTGGGTTCAATCCCTGGATTGGAAAGATCCCCTGGAGAAGGAAATGGCAACCCACTCTAGTATTCTCACCTGGGAAATCCCATGGACAGAGGAGCCTGGTTGGGGTCCCAGAAGAGTCAGCCACAACTTGGCAACTAATAAACAACAATAGCAATCCAAATATAGGGGAAAAGTTGGGTGGGTGTACAAGTGAAACAAAACTGGCTAATATGTTGATAATTGTTGAAGCTAGCTGATGAGTACCTAGGGATTCATTACACTATTCTCTCTACTTTTGTATATCTGTAATTTTTCAGATAAAAGAATGAAAAAAAATCCTCATAGGCCCCATGAATATTAGAAAATATATGTGAAAGTGCTGTAATTTGGAATAATACCATTTTCAAGCACTTACTGTGTGCCTTAAGCCACAGAACACTTTACGTACATTATTTTATTTCAGTACCAGAACAGTTGCATGAATTAGGTAGTTGTTATTATCTGCATTTTAGAGATGAGGAAAAAGACACAGAATCTAAGCAATTTGCCCACGGTCACACAGCTTATAAGTACCAAAACCAGACTCAAACGTTACTGACCTCCAGAGCCCACCCTCCATTGGCTCTCACCTGATGAGTGTTTCAGTAACGACCAACGAGAGCTGCCATTCTTTGTGTTCCATCTAGATGCCTCCTCGACATTATCTCTGACTTGTTCACTTTTTCCCTTTTCCTCCTTATGCCCACTGCTTAAAATTATCTGTCCTAAACAGTGGAGAAACAAAATAATTTCCTTGAAGTCATTAGTTAACAATCAAGGAGTATTGATCAAGAATAGTATATTTCTCAGAGAGGAAAAGGTCAGTGAGGCTTGAAGAAGAACGCTTTTGGACTTGGAGCTTCAGCATCCCACAGACCCATTTTGAGAAGCTGAGACATCTCTGGACTTTCTCTCCCAGAGAGAGCACAAGTATACATATACACAGGAAATTTGCATTCCATATCAAGAAGCTTGTGAATTCCCTGAAAGCCATCTATTAATCCCTGGCCTAGGTAAGAGAGGGGAGAATATTCCAGGCAGAGGTCACAGTACAGGACCTCACAGGAAGGTGAGGGGAACCATCTGCTGGATGCTTGTAACCATTGCTTAGTGCTTGTAAGGAAACAGGAAATCAGACCAGAGGGGAAAAGAGGACACTGAAGAGCCCACTGTTCTTACACTTGGATCCCACCCCTGGGAATTTATCCTAAGAAAAAATTCATATAATCATTATTTACAACACTAAAATATCTACTAAGGTAGTATCACAATACAATCTAATGCTGCAACTAAGAAAAAAACTGGAAACAACCTAAATTTTGATAATAGAAAGATATTAAAACTTAGTGTGCTTCAAATTGCTAGAATAATGTTTAGCCATTAAACACAGCAATTCTAAGTCCTTTGCATATGTAAGTGTCTAGAAAAATTGGCCAAGATTTTAAAATAGGCAGAAGAGATTACTGGCATCCTTTCTGTGGAATGCTAAGCATTATCTAGTGAATCAGATGAGGATAAATTGATTCTATAGGGATGTGCACTTCCGATTGTCTTTCTTCTAACTAGGCTACTTTACAATTCTTTGGGAAGTTAAATTATAGAAAATCGATAGTAATGCAAAAGATCTTTGTTCACAAAAATGCACATGAATTTTGTTGATAGAAGTATAATTAATTTCCACTCTATAAACAGATGACCCAAAACATTATATTGCCCTGTAAGATATTAATCAGATTTGCATCTCTTAGCACATTTATTTCAGCATTCCTAATTGCCTCTGTTTATCTACTCTTCAAATTCTCCTTTGAATTGGTCTTAATATCTTACTGGTCATGTTAATTAACTAGGTGAAAAATCCTTAGTATCTGTGTTAGTTATTTATTGCTTCATAACAAATAACCCCCAAACTTAGTGGCTATAAGTGGTGTGCACTAATTTGTTTCAGTCTTGTCTGACTCTTTGTGACCCAGTGAACTGTAGCCCATCAGGCTCCTCTGCCTAAGGAATTCTCCAGGAAAGACTACTGGAGTGGGTAGCCATGCCCTCCTCCAGGGGATCTTCCTGACCCAGGGATTGAACCTGTGTCTTATTTCTCCTGCATTGGCAGGTGGATTCTTTACCACTAGCATCACCTGGGAAGCCCAGTGGCTAAAAAGCAGACATTTATTATGTCACAATTTCTATGAAGCACAAGCTGGAATCAAGATTGCTGGAAAAAATATCAATAACCTCAAATACTCAGATTACATCATCTTTATGGCAGAAATCGAAGAACTAAAGAGTCTCTTGATGAAAGTGAAAGAGGAGAGTGAAAAAGTTGGCTTAAAACTCAACATTCAGAAAACTAAGAGCATGGCATCCAGTCCCATCACTTCATGGCAAATAGATGGGGGAAACAATGGAAACATTGAGAGACTTTATATTTTAGGGCTCCAAAATAACTGCAAATGATAACTGCAGCCATGAAATTAAAAGATGCTTGCTCCTTGGAAGAAACGCTATGACTAGATAGCATATTAAAAAACAGAGACATTACTTTGCCAACAAAGGCCCATCTAGTCAAAGCTATGGTTTTTCCAGTAGTCAAATGTAGATGTGAGAGTTGGACTATGAAGAAAGCTGAGCATCAAACCATTGATGCTTTTGAAGTGTGATGTTGGAGAAGACTCTTGAGAGTCCCTTGGACTGCAAAGAAACCAAACCAGTCAACCCTAAAGGAAGTCCTGAATATTCATTGGAAGGACTGATGCTGAAGCTAAAACCCCAATACTTTGGAGTTTGGCCACCTGATGTGAAGAACTGATTCATTGGAAAAGACCTTGATGCTGGGAAATACTGAAGGCAGGAGGAGAAGGGGATGACAGAGGATAAGATAGTTGGATGGCATCACCAACTCAATGGACATGAATTTGAGTCAGCTCTGGGAGTTGGTGATGGACAGGGAAGCCTGGCATGCTGCAGTCCATGGGGTTGCAAAGAGTCAGACATGACTGAGTGAATGAACTGAACTGAACTGAATTTCTGTGAGCTAAGAATCTGCAAGTAACTTAGTTGGGTGTGGGTCAGGGTTTCTCATGAGACTGCAGTCTTCTCAAGGCTTGACTGAGAAAGGATCCGATTCCAAGCTCATTCATTCAGTTTTCGACAGGTCCCAGAAGATGTACTTCTAAACTCACTCACGTGGGCATCTTCACAGTGCTGTCTCATGATATGGCAGCGGGCTACCTCTCGGAACTGAGGAATCCAAGACAGACACACACACAGAGAACACACCGTGAGAAAGCCACAGTCTTTTTATAACCTGATGTGACATTGTCATTTCTGTCATACTCTATTCCTATGAGGCTTCCAGCTAAAATTTATTTCAAGTTGAAGATATTTGATAATGAACAGATACAAGAAGAGGTTTTTTCTCCCTGAACTCCCTTTGTCTGCCTAAAAGCAGAGCCTCCAAATAGAAGCTCAGCTGTCATACATCGTCTTCTAAGGAAGAAGACTAACCAGGGAAGGTTGACCCTATCACCAGAGAGGGCTGACAGCACCAGGATAAGAGATTACCTAAACAGACATTTGATAGATTTTATATTCTTGGACTCCAAAATCACTGCAGGTGGTGACTGCAGCCATGAAATTTAAAAATGCCTGCTTCTTGGAAGGAAAGCTATGACAAACTTAGTTGTGTTGTTGTGTTTTGTTGCTCAGTCATGTCTGACTCTTTGAGATTGCATGGACTGTAGCCTGCCTAGTTCTCCTGTCTGTGGGATTTTTCAAGCAAAACTACCATAATGGGTTGCCATTTCCTTCTCCAGGGGGTCTTCCTCACCCACAAACCTATTAAAAAGCAGAGACATGCACTGTGCTGACAAAAGTCTTTATAGTCAAAGCTACGGGTTTTCCAGTAGTCATGTACAGATGTGAGAGTTGGACCATAAAGAAGGCTAAGCACCGAAGAATTGATGCTTTCAAATTGTGGTGCTAAAGAAGACTCTTGAGAGTCCCTTGGATAGCAAGATCAAACCAGTCAATCCTAAAGGAAATCAACCCTGAATATTCACTGCAAGGACTGTTGCTAAAGCTTGATACTAGGAAAGATTGAAGGCAAAGAAGCGGGTGGCAGAGGAAGAGATGGTTAGATAGCATTACTGATTCAATGGACAAGAAATTGTGCAAGCTCTGGGAGATAGTGGAGAACAGAGGAGCCTACCCTTCTTCAGTCCACGGGGTTACAAGGAGTCAAAGAGTCAGACATGACTTAATACAACTGAACAACAACAAAACAAACATTGTCATGAAATTAGTGTCACTCCCACCCATTCTCCTAAGTGCCATTTATCTTTTCTGAAAGTCGTTTGTTTTCCTGTAAGTGCCCTTTCTCCATATCCCCTTTCCCTATAATTTATTTATTTTTTAATTGGCTATGCTGTGCAGCTTGCAGGATCTTAGCTTCCCAACCAGGAATGGAACCCGAGCCCCTTGCAGTGGAAGCACAGAGTACTAAGCACCGGGCCACCAGGGAATTCCCTGCTTCCCCTATTAAGATGGTATATAAGCTCCAAATTCTAACTGCCTCCTTGAGTCACATTTTCCTGTGTGCCCCTGCAAATATATGTGATTTAGAAGTTGTCTTTTCTCCTGTTAATATGTCTTTTATCAGTTTAATTCATAGCCTCCCAATCACTAAATCTAAGGGAATGGAGGAAAAGTTTTTCCTTCCTGACACTTAGAAGCCAGTCAGTAAGAGCAGTCAAGCTCAAGATGAGGGGACTACACAAGGTCATGACAGGTAGGAGGCAGAAATCATTGAGGTCGTTTTAGAAGCTACATCACAACACGTTTGCACAAAAGTCAGGCTTTTAAGTCTGAAAATAACACTGTAGCACAAAGAAAAGATTCATGATATAAAATCACATAAAAAGAACAGACTATGAAAATGAGTATATACCATTATTTCAAACATGGAAATAATACTATGCCTATGGACAAGTACTGGCAGAGAAACAGAGAAAGAGAAATATCTAAAAATGTAACAACTATGTGAGGGTGGACTTTAAAATCTGGGGTTCTTTTTCATTCTTTCATTAATTTTTTTTTTCTTTAAAATCATTTCAAATATTGTTGTTTTTCAAACACAAAAGCAAAAATCAAAAGAAGGCTTGATCTCATCAGGATACAAAATATGAAGTCCTAAATTGATCAAACAGGAATGCATCAGGATGAAAGCAAGATTTCTTTAAGTGAGAAAAAAAGAAACTCTGTATTTCAGGAAAGCAATCAAAGGGTAGTCACTTGAGATTTGAATGTGAAAAAAAGAAAATGAAAAGCGAATTCACTGTACTATTGGAATCTTTCTTCTTAGCAAACTTTGAGTCAGAACTATAGGCAGATTGGAATAATTGAGAGGAAGGAGGTCCCCTGGGGAGCTGCCTCAGTCTTAGAGAGCCCAGGCTCTGAGCCTCAGCACATCTGTGATCACCTCTGACATATTCTCCCACCAAAGCTGCAGAAGAGATTCAAGCCAGAAGATGGAAAGCTTAATGATTCAAGCTGTGAAAACAGCAAGTCCTTTGAAATCTGCTAATTGATTTGCATACCACTGGGTTCAATGAGTTTAAGATACATAGCCACCATTGCTGCTCCAAAGCCAGTTCTGAATAAAGGAATTTGCTTCAGCTTCTGTTGCATTTTCTCTAAATTAATAAACTGAGGCAAATTTAGAGCCAAGGGGACTAAGTACTCTGAACTCTTTTTGAATAAGTGAGTGGCATGTTTGGTCTGCTCCCTAGCCAACACATCAGTAATGGATAAAGTGCTATTTTATGGTTAACAGCTATTTTTCTGAGAGATGGAGAGAAAAAAGCCCTGAGCTGTAGCATTTGCTGGGATAAGACTCCTAGTATGGGCATATTTGTAAAGTCATTGAATGCAGAACTGGGGAGAGATATGCAGTTATTACACACTGTTGTATAGGACTTTCACCCTGCAGAATCAGTCAATATAAATAGCTTCAAGAATGTAGGTAATGGCAAAATGTAGAAGAATAAAGAAGTGGTGAGTTTTAATTGTTTTGTTCTTGATGTAATTATTTAATTGTAAGTGTGTATAAGTTAATTTTTAATAATAGCATTGTTTAACAGCTGGCTCACAGAATTCCTGAAAGTTGACCAGTTGGCTCTCTTGAGCTTTTATTAACACAGAGCAGTTCTGACATGATATTAAAGGCCAAAAGTTTGCTCTCTGTTAGTTAAGTGATAGTGAAAGGTAAGTGGTTATTGCCAGCAAAAATTATTGGCCTAAAAATCAGGAATTTGCGGAAGACAGTTTTATCACCAGATTTCTTTTCATTTAGAATTAGTTTCCCAGGTACAAATACAAATGTATGTGTTGATCTGAGACTTCAATTTGGAGGAACTTGTGAATGGAGACATGAATGACTTTAGAAAAAGGTAATTTCTGCTAGAATCTAACAACCAAATGGCTCTAAAATACAGCCCATCAAGAGATCTAAATAGGAAGTTCATAGAAAAGAACTAGAAAGGCCCTTCATCATACAATAAAAAGACTCATCTTTCAAGAGAGTAAGAAGACAAGCCACAGACTGGAAGAAAATATTTGGAAGAGACATATCTGATATAGGAATGTTACTCACAACATACAAAGAACTCTTTAAACTCAACAGTGAGAAAACAAACAATCTAATTAAAAATGAGCAAAAGACCTGACAGCTCACCAGAGAAGATACATAGATGGCAAATAAACATATGAAAAGACACTCAAAATCATATGTCATTGTGAAAGTGAATGTCACTCAGTCGTGTCCTACTGTTTTCGACCCCATGGACTATACAGTCCATGGAATTCTCCAGGCCAGAATACTGGAGTGGGTAGCCTTTCCCTTATTCAGGGGATCTTCCCAACCCAGAGATTGAACCCAGGTCTCCCACATTTCAGAGGGATTCTTTACCAGCTGAGCCATAGGGAATTGCAAATTATAGCATCAGTAAGATACTATACTATACACCTGTTAGAACAGCCAAAATCCAAAATACTAATAACACCAAGTTCTGAAAAGGATGTGGAGCAATAGGAACTCTCATTTATTGTGGTGGAAATGCAAAATGTTAAGTCACTTTTTGGAAGACCGTTAGAAAAATTTTTTTTTCTGTTAGAAAATTAAATGTACTCATCATATGATCCAGCAATTGAACTCCCTATCAAAATGAGTTGAAAACTTATGTTTGTATAAAACCCTATATGCAGACATTTCTAGCAATATCATAATTTTATTCATAATTGGCAAAACTTGACAGCAACCAAGATATCTTTCAATAAATACATGAATGAATAAACTGTGGTACATCCAGACAGTGGAATGTTATTCAGCACTAAAAAGAAATGATCTATCAAACCATGAAGAAATAAAGAGCTATCTTAAATGCATAACAGTTTGTGAAAAAAAGCTAATCTGAAAAGGCTACATACAGTGCGGTTCCAACTATGTGACATTCTGAAAAAGGCAAAACTATGGAGAGAATGAAAAGATCAGTGGTTGTCAGAAGTTAGGAGGGTGGAAGGGATGAAATAGCAGAGCACAGAGTATCTTTAGGGCAGTGAAACTACTCTGTAGGATATTATAATGGTAGATACATGGCATCATAAATTTGTCCAAATTCAAAGAATGGAGGAGAGTAAACTAGAATGCAGACTATGGAATTTAGGTGATGATGTGTCACCATGTATCAATTGTAACAAATGTATCACTCTCATGCCAGATGAGGATAGTGGGGGAGGCTATGCCTGTGTGGGGGCAGGTGATGTAGTATAATGGAACTCTGTATCTTGTGCTCAATTTTGCTGTGAACCTAGAAGTGTTCTAAAAAAAAAAATGTCTATTTAAAAAAAGAACTCATCTAGATTCATAATAGACATCACACTAGAACCATTGAAATGCTATCTCCCACCATCTGATTAGAAAAAAAGGGAAAGTTTGATAACACACTGTTGGTGAGTCTGTGGGAAAACAGACACTTGCTTACTCCTCCACTGATCAGACTGTCAATTTCTATAACCCCAGTGGAGGACAGCCTGGCAATAACTCTCAAAATTACAAGTGCGTGCACCCTTTGACACAACAGTTTCATTTCGGGGAACTTACTCTAAGGCTCTGCTCCTCCATGTGTGAAATGACGATGGACAAAGGTATCCATTGCAATGATTTTTGTGGTGGCAGAGATTGAAAACAGATAATGTGTTCATCATTAAATAAAGTTCAAATAAGACTTCCCTAGGAATGCAGAAGCTTTTTAGGTACTAAAACGGAAATATTTCCTAGATGGATTAATAGAAAAGGAAGAGGCAAAACTGAGTGGTTATCTGTTTTAAGTTGAAAAACAAAACACTAGGAGATACACTCACGTTCCTACATATTACCAACATAAAGAATATCTCTGGAAAGATATACAGTTAATAATAGTACTTACCTATCGGGAGAGTGTGGGGATTGAACAGATAAAGGAGGGACAGAAAGAACACTTCTCTGTATTTTTTAAAATCATGTGAATATACTTTATATACAATAAAGTAAATATATAAGCACAAACTCAGAAAAAATATATACATAGCCCATGCCCAAGCCATAAATATATATGCCACTCCTAATGAAGTGGAAAAGAACTCAAATATCAGTTTTTGCTTGAATTTTATAGTTGGAATTTTGGATGTTTTCATAGACATATGCATGTTTACATATGCACACCTGTACACACACACATGCATACATATATATATATAGGTTTAGAAAAGAAAAAAACATCCTTTGACATCCAGGAACTGATCTGGTGCTACCAGCTGCTGGCCCTGGGAGTTATTAGTACTATGAGCTGGGCTAACACTCACAGCTAGGTCTTAATGTGCTCCTGTTGGACATGAACTATTTCACAGAACATCAACACCAGACAAGGCCACTCTATGACCATGATGGATTAACACAGAAACAGGACCTCTTCATAACCAAGTCTGAACACAGACAAAACATGAACACTGTCCCAGCCAGAAAACACCGCACATCCTCCTAGCCTGGCTAATGGATGCTTCTGTTGTTCAGTCGCTCAGGCGTGTCTGACTCTTTGCAACCCCATGAACTGCAGCACTCCAGGCTTCCCTGTCCATCACCATCTCCCAGAGCCTGCTCAAACTCACGTGCATTGAGTCAGTGATGCCATCCAACCATCTCATCCTCTGTTGCCCCCTTTTCCTCCTGCCTGAACCTCTAGGCAGAGTAAGGTATTTCTTTTTCACTGATATAATTTCAAACAACGATGTTTTGGATACTCTACGATTTTAGAAAACAAGGTTTTTCAGTAAGAAAACAGTGGTCACTCCAGAATGGGATCATTATAACACTTTGTAGTTACAGCGTGTCCTTGGGAGAAACTATGGTTCTTGCCAACTTTGCAGCAAGCTTTATCTGTGTCTGTCCTCTCAACCCCCACCTTGCCTGCCAGCTTGATGAGCTGCAGGACAGAATTACTTTCTCAGATTCCATCTGTGCCTCTGACTACGCATTTTCACACAAGTAGCTTGACCTCTCATACTTCAGTTACCTCCACTGTAAACTGAGGATACTGCCTATATAGGGTTGAGAATTAAACAAGATAATGTTTGTCAAGAGTCTAGCATGTTACATGGATACAGTGCCTACTCAAAAAAAAAAAAAATCACTGTCTCCACACAACTTAGTGGCTGAACAACAACCACAGAGGTAGACTTCACAGGTCAGATAAGTTGTTAACTCCTGGTCTAATCCCAGGGAAGGGGGAGCCTGGTGGGGTGCCATCTATGGGATCACACAGAGTCGGACACGACTGAAGTGACTTAGCAGGATATAAAAACAAATCCTGTCTAATGAGAGTCTGTTAGATTTCATCCTGCCATAGGATACCCTGTTTTTTGAGTGCCTGTACTCTTGCCAGTAATGAGGAGAGAAACTTCATTACACAAGGAAAAGTTCAGCCCTTTATCAGAGCCATCAATGAAATCTGAAAGGTGAAGGGTTTACCACTCAGGGAAATGATGGATGTGGGATTCTTTTTTTTCTTTTAATTTTACTGAGATATAATTGATACATAACACTTATTCATTTTCAGTTCAGTTCAGTCGCTCAGTCATGTCCGACTCTTTGTGACCTCATGGACTGCAAAATGCCAGGCCTCCCTGTCCATCACCAACTCCCAAACTCATGTCCATTGAGTCAGTGATGCCATCCAACCATCTCATCCTCTGTCGTCCCCTTCTCCTCCTGCCCTCAATCTTTCCCAGCATCAGAATCTTTTCCAATGAGTCAACTCCTCGCATCAAGTGGCCAAAGTATTGGAGTTTCAGCTTCAACATCAGTCCTTCCAATGAACACTCAGGACTGATCTCCTTCAGGATGGACTGGTTGGATTTCCTTGCAGTCCAAGGGACTCTCAAGAGTCTTCTCCAACACCACAGTTCAAAAGCACCAATAACTCGGCACTCAGCTTTCTTTATAGTCCAACTCTCACATACATGACTACCGGAAAAACCATAGCCTTGACGAGACGGACCTTTGTTGGCAAAGTAATGTCTCAGCTTTTTAATATATTGTCTAGGTTGGTCATAACTTTTCTTCTAAGGAGTAAGTGTCTTTTAATTTCATGGCTGCAATCACCATCTGCAGTAATTTTGAAGCCCAAAAAAACAAAGTCTGCCACTGTTTCCATTGTTTCCCCATCTATTTGCCATGAAGTGATGGGACCAGGTGCCATGATCTTAGTTTCCTGAATGTTGAGCTTTAAGCCAACTTTTCACTCTCCTCTTTCACTTTCATCAAGAGGCTCTTTAGTTCTTCTTCACTGTCTGCCATAAGGGTGGTGTCATCTGCATATCTGAGGTTATTGATGTTTCTCCCGGCAATCTTAATTCCAGCTTGTGCTTCATCCAGCCCAGCATTTCTCATGATGTACTCTACATATATGTTAAATAAGCACGGTGACAATATACAGCCTTGATGTACACCTTTTCCTATTTGGAACCAGTCTGTTGTTCCATGTCCAGTTCTAATGGTTGCTTCCTGAACTGCATACAGTTTTCTCAAGAGGCAGATCAGGTGGTCTGGTATTCCCATCTCCTTCAGAATTTTCCACAGTTTATTGTGATCCACACATTCAAAGGTTTTGGCGTAGTCAATAAGGCAGAAATAGATGTTTTTCTGGGACTCTCTTGCTTTTTTGATGATCCAGCGAATGTTGGCAATTTGATCTCTGGTTCCTCTGCCTTTTCTAAAACCAGCTTGAACATCTGGAAGTTCACAGTTCACGTATTGTTGAAGCCTAGCTTGGAGAATTTTGAGCATTACTTTACTAGTGTGTGAGATGATCATGAACTCCTAATTGCAAAATTCAGACTTAAATTGAAGAAAATAGGGGGAAACACTAGACCATTCAGGTATGACCTAAATCAAATCGCTTACGATTATACAGTGGAAGTGACAAATATATTCAAGGGATTAGATCTGATAGACAGAGTGCCTGATGAACTATGGACGGAGGTTCATGATATTGTACAGAAGACAGGGATTAAGACCATCCCCAAGAAAAAGAAATGCAAAAAATCAAAATGGCTGTCTGAGGAGGCCTTACAAATAGCTGTGAAAAGAGAAGTAAAAAGCAAAGGAGAAAAGGAAAGATATACCCACTTGAATACAGAGTTCCAAAGAATAGCAAGGAGAGACAAAAAAGCCTTCCTAAATGATCAGTGTGAAGAAATAGAGGAAAACAATAGAATGGGAAAGACTAGAGATCTCTTCAAGAAAATGAGAGATGCCAAGGGAACATTTCATGAAAAGATGGGCACAATAAAGGACAGAAATGGTATGGACCTAACAGAAACAGAAGATATTAAGAAGAGGTGGCAAGAATACACAGAAGAACTGTACAAAAAAGCTCTTCACGACCCAGATAATCACAATGGTGTAATCACTCACCTAGAGTCAGACATCCTGGAATGTGAAGTCAAGTAGGTCTTAGGAAGCATCACTACAAGCAAAGCTAGTGGAGGTGATGGAATTCCAGTTGAGCTATTTCAAATCCTGAAAGATGATGCTATGAAAGTGCTGCACTCAATATGCCAGCAAATTTGGAAAACTCAGCGGTGGCCACAGGACTGGAAAAGGTCAGTTTTCATTCCAGTCCCTAAGAAAGGCAATGCCAAAGAAAGCCCAATTCCTATTCATTTTAGGTGTACAGTATAAACATCAGTATTCTGATTAATAACAGTTTAGCATACCTCCAGTTCCAATAGTTACTAGAATTTATACTATATGCTGTTTTAAGTGGGTTTCCCAGGCAGTTCAGTGATAAAGAATCCACCTGCCAATGCAGGAGATGCAGGTCCCTGGAGGAGGAAATGGCAACCCACTGCAGTATTCTTGCCTGAAAAAAATCCCATAAACAGAGGAACCCTGGGGTCCATGGGGTCTCAAAGAGTCAGACAAGACTGAGCACCCATGCATGCTGTTGTAATTGGTAATAATACGTTGTTAAAGAAAGAGAGAGAGGGAGGGAGGAAAGAAGAGAGAAAGAGGAGAAAGGAGGGAGGGAGACTATAAACACAAGCCCAGAAATGGATTTTCTTTGTGATGTGCTAGAAGGCAGAGCACTTCTGAGCTGGAGGTAAACTTGTATCTGATCGTACCTGTAACATTTCTGAACCACTTTATCTTAAGCATCTTCTAAGATTTGATCTTTTTCTTTATTTCCTGAACTGTACATAATTAAATCTGGATATCTTACGACCCAGCAATCCCACTGCTGGGCATACACACTGAGGAAACCAAAATTGAAAGAGACACGTGTACCCCAATGTTAATTGCAGCACTGATTACAACAGCCAGGACATGGAAGCAACACAGGTGTCCATCAGCAGACAAATGGATAAGAAAGCTCTGGTACGTATATACAATAGAATATTACTCAGCTATTAAAAAAATGCATTTGAATCAGTTTAGGTGGATGAAACTGGAGCCTATTATACAGAGTGAAGTAAGTCAGAAAGAAAAACACCAATACAGTATATTAACGCATATATATGGAATTTAGAAAGATGGTAACGATGACCCTATATGTGAGACAGCAAAAGAGACACAGATATAAAGAACAGACTTTTGGACTCGGTGGGAGAAGGCGAGGGTGGGATGATTTGAGAGAAGAGCATTGAAACATGTATATTATCTTATGTGAAATAGATCACCAGTCCAGGTTTGATGCATGAGACAGGGTGCTCAGGGCTGGTGCACTGGGATGACCCTGAGGGATGGGATGGGGAGGGAGGTGGGAGGGGGGTTCAGGATGGGGAACACATGTACACCCATGGCTGATTCATGTCAATGTATGGCAAAAACCACCACAATATTGTAAAGTAATTAGCCTCCAATTAAAATAAATTAATTAATTAAAAATAAATAAATAAATAAATCTGGATAACTGACCATCTAATTCTTTAATACTAGCTACATTCAAATGTAGCCAGTAAAAACTACAAAATACATCAAGACCTTTTAAGTATGAGTGTCAGATACATTTTTGAAGAAAACTCATCAAGCAAAAAAAAACTCTTCAGCCTTAAAAATATTTATATCCTTTGACTTAGTAAAAATCTATCTGAAGGAAAGAATTACAATTATGCAAACACTTTTATGACAAAATATTTACCAAACATTATTTATAACGGTGGAACATTGGTAACAATCTAAAGATACAACAGTAGAAGATTTATTAATTAGGGTACTTCAACTGCATGGGCTATTATGCAGCCATTTTTGAAAGTTATATTTCTGAATAATTTATAAGCCCCTAGAAAAATGCTTATATAAAATTGTTATTTAAAATGCAGAAATTAGGGACTTCTCTGGTGGTCCAGTGACTAAGACTCTGTGCTACCAATGCAGGGGGAGCAACCCTATGAACTGTAGCCTGCTGGCCTCCTCTGTCCATGGGATTTCCCAGGCAAGAATACTGGAGTGGATTGCCATTTTCTTCCCCAAGGGATCTTCCTGACCCAGCGATCGAACCAGTGTCTTAGGCATTGCAAACAGGCTCTTCCCAGATTCTTTACCACTGAGCCACCAGGAGAGCTGAGATTATGTCCCTCATTCTTTCCACATTTTGGTATTTTTGCAACTTTTTTGTGATGAGCACACTATATTTTCCTCTTGCTGTTTCTTCATCTATTTTTTATTATCATTACATAACTCTTAGAGCCCTGAGCAACAGTACCCTCAAGGAATTGTGCTGTGGAGGAGCGAGTCCAATACTAAAGAAATGGAGGCTAGAACTCACCATCCTAAAAACTCAAGTAGGATGCATCCAAAGCTAACTAATATCAGACATTGCTTTTCACATGAGATTTTAATTTGCTTAGAACTTTTTAAAGTTACTGTAATTCCAACTCCCTGAGGAAGTTAGAAGCAAAGTCTAGATAATAAATATGTAGCAGGCTTATAAAACAACACATCTAGATTGGAAGTGTACAAGAACAGGAGGCTCCAGGAGGAGTATCTCCAGGAAAGCATGGAGATCATGAGTTGTGTGATATGTTTGGCTCTATAAAATCCTATAATAAGAAGCTGATGTAGTATATGGCAAGAATTAACAATTGATATACAGAAAACTGAGCAAATAAAAAAAGATAATTATTAAATCTGGAAAAAATATGTATCAGAAAAGAAACATAATTTATGTATAATTCATGCTTCAATAGTCAATTATACTTGGTCATGTTGGATTAACTAAACTTGTCTACATAATTATCTTGGAACGATGGGAGGAGTTGAAGAGAATAGTTGAAGAATGCTAAACCTCTGCCTGCTGCAATTGCAAACTAATGTAATAATAATAATAAGCGAAACAGATAAATCAAGAAATAACAGTCTTATTATATTATTTAGGACTATGGCGTTGAGGACCAGAAGACCAACTAAAATAGATGGGAAAAAAAGTTGGTCTAATGAGCAGGATTGGGGCAGAAAGGGATGGGATAGGAATGAGGACATTAAACCCTTTTAGAATCACATAATTTGACTTTTTAACTTCATACAGCCATTAAAAATGGTTTTATTTTTATTCTTTTAATTAACCACAGAACCACAATGAGATATTACCTCATAATTATTGGGATGGCTACTATAAAATGAACAAAAGCAATTAGAAAATAACAAGTGTAGCTGAAGATGTGCAGAAATAAAAATCCTTGTGCACTGTTCTACACTGTTGGTAGGAATGTAACATGGTGCAGCCACTATGGGAAACAGTATGGCAGGTCCTCAAAAAAATTAGAAATAGAATTACCATATGATCCAGCAATTCTGCTTCTGGATATATAACCCAAAAGAATTTAAACCAAGGTCTCAAAGAGATATTTGTATATGCATGTTCACAGCAGCAGTATTCACAACAGCCAAATGGGGGAAGCAACCCAAGTGTCCATAAATGGGTAAATAAAATGTGCTATATACATACAATTGTATGTTATTCAGCCTTAAAAGGCAAAGAAATTCTGACACATGCTACAACATGGATGAATCCTGTTGACATTATACTAAGAGAAATAAGCCAGTCACAAAAAGATAAACACTTCTGTATCATTACACTTATATGAGGTTCCCAGCGTAATCAAATTCATAGAGACAGAAAGCAGAAAGGTGGTTGACAGGAGCCGAAAGGAAGGGGAATGGTTAGTTGTCATTTAAGGAGGATAGAATTTCAGCTTTGCAAGATGAAAAGAGCTCTACAGATGATTGTACAACAGTGTGAACATACTTAATGCCATGAACTATATACTTCAAAATGGTTAAGATAGTAAATGACATGTTATGTGTATTTTATTGCAATTAAAAAAATTTTGTAATTAACCAAAGTAGTTGGAATTCAGACTGCATAGGATTAAGATATGTGCTCTGCTGTTATACTCTCCTGTGGAGTGTAGTCATCTTTAGCTGAGCTCTGGAATGCAACTGCACATATTAAGACAGCAAGAAATTGTGAACATAACCCAAGAGAATGCAATATATTTTCCTTTTAAGTGATGAATAGGCTTAGAGTCAGTTCAGTTGCTCAATCGTGTCCTACTGTTTGTGACCCCATGGACTGCAGACTCTAGGCTTCTCTGTCCATCACCAGCTCCCGGAGCTTGCTCAAACTCATGTCCATTGAGTTCTGATGCTCTCCAACCTCCTCATCCTCTGTTGTCCCCTTCTCCTCCTGCCTTCAATCTTTCCCAGCATCAGCATCTTTTCCAATGAGTCAGTTCTTCACATCAGGTGGCCAAAATATTGGAGTTTCAGCTTCAACATCAGTCCTTCCAATGAATATTCAGGACTGATTTCCTTTAGGATTGACTGGTTTAGTCTCGTTGCAGTCCAAGGGACTCTCAAGAGTCTTCTCAAACACCACTCTTCAAAAGCATCAATTCTTTGGCTCTCAGCTTTCTTTATGGTCCAGCTCTCACATCCATACATGACTACCCAAAAAACCATAGCTTTGACTAGACAGAACTTTGTCAGCAAAGTAACGTCTCTGTTTTTCAATATGCTGTCTAGGTTTGTAGCTTTTCTTCGAAAGAGCAAGCATCTTTTAATTTCATGGCTGCAGTACCATCTGCAGTTATTTTGGAGCCCAAGAAAATAAAGTATGTCACAATTTCCATTGTTTCCCATCTATTTGCCATGAAGTGATAGGACCGGAGCCATGATCTTAGTTTTTTGGATGTTGAGTTTTAAGGCAGCTTTTTCACTCTCCTCTTTCACTTCCATTAAGAGGCTCTTTAATTCCTCTTCTCTTTCTGCTGGAAGGGTGGTGTCATCTGCATATCTGAAGTTATTGATATTTCTCCCAGCAATCTTAATTCCAGCTTATGCTTCATCCAGCCCAGCATTTTGTATTGTGAACTCTGCATATAAGTTGAATAAGCAGGCTTACAACATCTGACCAAATTTAGAATGTAAAAGGAAGTATTTTTGGTCATCCTAATACCTAGAAACTAGCTTGTCATCAAGCTAACATCAGTGTCAAATTAATTGATGGACACATTCAATATTCATTCAGCAAATGTTATTTGATCACTGACAAGGTGCCAGGCACTGTGCTGGACACTGAAACTATCTTGTAATTCATGAGCCAACTTAAGAAAGAGAGTTTATGTCAGGAAGAGCAAGGTCTGAGTGCCTTTGGGGTACCAAGCACTCTGCCAGCTTTATGCACATTATCTCCACTAAGTTATACTCCATAATGTGTTTTTCATTAGCTATCAAACTATAAGCCAATCACTTTTATGCAATAAGCATTCTGAATGTCTATGATATTTTTTCCAGTCAACATATAATGGATTTGTCTATTATTGAAGAACACATATCTAAGTATGCCCCATCTTTCAAACCACATTTACTTTAATGCCTTTCTGGTTTTCAGGTTGACAGTTTCTGCTTTAACAACTTTTCTTTGCAATCCTACCACAGCTCCTCCTTAATTCCCATAGCTGGATGTTTTCACACTTTTGTGCTTTGTAGTTTTGAATCTCCTTTTCGTATTGCCACTGAGTTGCAGGGATCAGGGGTTGATGTGTTCACTACAAGTGTCTAATCTCACAGAGACAAACTAATTGTTCCATTTTGCCCCAGAACTGAACTGGTTCTCAGGTCATGACTCAGCTTTAAAACTGAGAAAGTACTTGGCAAACTTACTTTCAGCCAAGTTAAGTCCCATGTTCTGGGAACCCCTTAGTCCTGAAGTTGGTCATCCTAACACTTAGCTTTCTCTTCTCGTTGTCTGTCTTGATCATGTGTGTGTGTGTGTGTGTGTGTGTGTGGATATATTTATATAAAGTCAAGGGCTCAGCTGAGCAGGAGAGAACTGAGCTGCCAGATGTTCAGAGTGCTCAATTAAAGCAAGAAGCTATTAATAAAATGAAAATAAGAGTCAAGCTTTTCATCACTTACTGTGATATTATAAGCAAGAGACTAAAACCAAAGTTCTGACTCCCTGTCCTTGAATTTTCCCCAGTGGAACATAACAGGTCAGGTAGACCAGCACAGATATGGGGGGTGAGGGGTAAGGGGGTTTATAGGATGGCTAGGAGTGGGAAAGTACTAGTACTGAGTCAGACAGGAGAAAGTCTCTTCACCGCCTCTCCCTCCCACTTCTCCCACCAATAAGGAAACCTAAGCAAAGGCTCAAGTAAAATCTTAGAGAAAAAGACCTCCAAGTGATGGCTCCTTGTCTAGAAATGCAGATATGTAAAATCATGGACAACTCGTCCTTAACTAAAACTCCCTTCAGTGTCCTGCCTGTGCAAGACTAGTAGGGGGCAGTATTCCCCTCAAGACTTGCCAAGTAAAGCCTTTGTAATTGCCTACAGCTGCGCCTGGGAAAAAAAAAAATGACACACAGGTTTTTGGCCAAGAGCTGGAATATTAATATACCTCTCTTTCTCTCTATGACCCAATAGAAAAATGGACAAAGATTATTATCAAATGGTCCACACACATGAAAAAAAAATGTTAAATAATTCTTAAATACATGGAATGATATTTAATTTCATAAAAGTGATGCAAATTAAACCTGTCCTGAGATGATAACTTTTCACTTAACACACTGTGATGGTAAAGAAATGGGGAAACAGATACTCCTACTGTAGGAGGGCGTATATACTGGTACTGCCTCTACTTAGAGCAATTTCACAACTTCAGTCAAAATTACAGATTCAGGTATCTTTGGCCAGTAAATACATTCTAGGAGTTTATCCTGCATATAGGCCATACCTGTGGAAGACGACATATACACGAGTCTTTCCTTGCCATTTATTGTTTATGATAGCAAAAGGTTGGAAAAAAGCTTAACAGTTAGGGACTGGTAAAACAAAAATATAATACATCCATACACAGAAATACTGCACAGCCATTCAGAAGATACGTTTTTTAATTATTTTAATTTTTGGCTGCACTGGATCTTTGTTGCTGCACGGGCTTTCTCTAGTTATGGTGATCAGGCACTACTTTGTAAGATGTGGAGCATGGGCCATAGGGCGGGTGGACTCAGTAGTTGTGGCCCACGGGCTTAGTTGCCCTGACATTGTGGAATCTTCCCAGATCGGGGATTGAACCCGTGTCCCCTGCATTGGTAGGCAATTAACCACTGGACCACCAGGGAAATCCTATCATTATGCTTTAAAAGCAAATATGAAACTGTATGTACCATATCCATAATTTGTGTGATACTACGGAGGAAATAACATGTATTTTCTGTTTGGATATAGAAAGATACATAAGAAACTAATAGCATTTGTTTCCCGGGAGAGAACTAGGTAACTGGCAACAATAAAGGAAAGAGCCATTTCATCATATACAATTTTACACCTTTTGAATTTTGAATCATTTTGAATGTAAATCAGAATTTAAAGGACCTCCTTGATGGTCCAGTGGCTAAGAATCCACACTCCCAGTGCAGGGGGCCTGGGTATAGCTCCCAGGTTAGGGAGCTATACCCTGCATGCCTCAACTAAAGATACCATATGCCACAACTAAGACCCAGCACAGCCAAGTCAACAAATAAATTTTTGGAGAAGGAAATGGCAAACCACTCTAATATTCTTGCCTGGGAAATCTCATGGACAGAGGAGCCTGGCGGGCTACAGTCCATGGCATCTCAAAGAGTCAGACACAACTTAGCAACTGAACAGCAACAATAACACAGAATCAGGCAGGTTGTGATTTGGGGAAATAGTTCTTGATGGAAATGTGGCATAAAATGGAGGGCGAAGTGACCTAGCAATACAGAATATGCAGTTTTGTAAGAAATTAAAATTTGTGTATAGAATAATAATTGCAAATATTCAAACAATAAAATCCATGGCTAAGGGGAAAAAAAAAAAGAATTTAAACAACAACAACCAGCAAACCAACCACAAAAACACGGGCTCTCGTGTCAGACTGCCTAGTTTAAACCTTTCTCCAGCACTTACCAGTTGTGTGTGACCTTAGGCAAATTACTTAACCTTATTTTTCTTTCCACATCTACAAAATAGGTATAATGATAGCACTTATTTCAGAGAGTTGTTGTGAGAATTAAAGTCGATCACGGGGGTCAAATATTACATCAGTGGCAGAGACTCTGGAGCCAGACTTCAGGGCTCATACGCCAGCTCTACCCCTCCCATGCTGCGTGACCTTGGGCAAGTTATTCAGCCCTGCTTTTTCTCAGTTTCTGCATTTGCAAATGGGGGTGATAGTCAGATTGTGTGAAGATTAAATTAGATAATACTTATAAAGTACTTACAACAGCACTTGGAATATATTAAGTGCTATGTATGTATTTGTTGAGTATTAAATATTTATTTAACACAACTATTAGTTATTATGATTAGCTATTATCCATCATTGTTGGATTAAACCCTTCTTAGGTTACTTTTCAGAATTATCTTACCTACTCTCAACCTTGCTCCTCTCCTAACTATAATTCTACAAATACACTGCATCTGTTATTTGCTCATATTATTCTGATTCTGGAATGCCATTTCCAACCATGACTGACTGAAGAAAGCTAAACTTTCCTTCAAGATCCAGTCCAAAGGCCTTCCACCCTGAAGGTGGCAGCTCTCTCCTATGAACTGCCCGTCACAGATCTGTACTCTGACGTCTCCCACTTGGCTGAATCACCTCCTGCCCCAGATCAGCAGGCAGAGCAGGCAGCAATTCATGCCTGTGGGGATAAATGGGTACATGGAATACTGACATTTTCAAGGGAACTCAAAAAGGTGAAAGTTTTCTGTTGTGGCATGTATCAACTTCATTATTATGCCCGAAAGTCTCTGACCGAGAAAAAATAAAGAGCTGTTCAGGGACATTTAAAGGAAAGTGGAAATAGAATACTTTGGAAACTAGAAGGTATTTTTTAAAGTGACTTTTTGGGGGGGCTTGGGGCAGGTTCTGGTTTGTTTTTTGCTTTTGATCAACGTGGACCTGGCTCCCCCTGCTGGATTTAAAGTCAAATATGAATGGACTTGGAGAGTACTGGTGAAATGTCAGACAAATAACTCTATGATACCACTTATACGTAGAATCTAAAAAATAAACTAGTGAATATAGCAAAAAGTAAATAAAGTCACAGATATAGATAACAAGGGAAGGGGGAGGGGCACAATAGAGGTAGGGGATTAAGAGATACAAACTACTATGTATAAAATAAGTAAATTACAAGGATATATTGTACAGCACAGAGAATATAGCCAATATTTTATAATAACTATAAATGAAGCATATAATCTTTAGAAATTGTGAATCACTATGTTGTATACCTGAAACTTGTATGATATTGTACATCAACTGTACTTCAGTTTAAAAAATCAATTCATTTATGTAAATGAAGGCAAAGGAAACAAAACTTGTAGCATATTTAACGTAGTATCTAGAGCTTTCATCAAGGTTCTTCTTACAGATGACATAGTTGTAGCAATGACATTCCAGCATTCCCATAATGACTGGCTACAAAACAATTACAGTTACCTCCTGTAACTAGGGCAAGAGGTGTGGCTTTGAAATCTAAGCCCAGGACTGCAGGCCAGGAAGCTCTGAGTGTATATCCTGCTTTGACAACAACTGCAAAAAGTGGCCTCTGGCAAATAATTTAGCTTTTTTTTTTTTTAATTGCATTGTTAATTTTTATTTTACTGTCTGAGTGATGGGCATAAGAATGCTAGCATCTGGAGAAGGAAATGGCAACCCACTCCAGTATTCTTGCCTGGAAAAGTCCATGGACAGAGGAGTCTGGCGGGCTGAAGTCCATGGGATTACATGACAGCATGTGTGCACGAGGGTGGAGGGAAATGGGTTGGTAGCAATAAAGTGGGAGAACTAAAAAAAAAAAAAAAAAGAATGCTAGTATCATCTTGTTACCATTGAAGCACTTGAATGATATTAGTTGTCAGTTGAATACAATTCACAGCAACACTCAGGGCCCTGAGGAATGCAAGAGCAGTACAGTGCTCCTCCCCTCAAGGATCTGTGTGTCCTAAGGAAATGCGGAGGCTTTGTTCAGTGCTTCAAAAGGTGTCTGACAGACAGTAAGTCTTCAAGAAACATACATTCACTTCCTTCTTCCACCCTTAAATCTGGCTTCTGCTCAGAGCTAGAATAGAACATTTTTTGAGATGGATTCCTCCCATCTAGATTGTTTAGATTGACTAGATTGTCAGTGCCCTCAGAACAGGGACCTGGTCTTATTCATGCTCCATTCCTGGTACCAGGACAATGGCTGGCACATGAAATGTGCTCAGTACATTTTGTTGAGTGAGTGATTTTCCAAGGAAACTCATTCTATTTTTGGCTTACCCTCATTATTAAAGAAATGAGCTGAAATCTGCCTCCCTGTCACTTGCATTCACTAGTTCTTATCTTCCCTAATCTAAATAGTTCTCAATAAATGTAAGCTCTCTTTCTACCTCCCCTTCTTGCATTTCTGTCATCATTGCCCTCATGAATATCACAGGAGACTACTTAGAGCCCTTGCTAGAATCTAGATACTACTGGCTATACCTCCAGTGTTCCTCTAATCCATTAGCCAAATAATTAAAAACTCACAATGTAATTGAGGAAATTCATTCTGAAACATGAAACAAAGAGGAATCAAAGCCCTTAAATGTGACGAGTGATTGTGGTCACAGAGGGGTAAATTCGGCAGTCCGGAAAATGAAACTGTCCTTAAGTATAAAAGTGTGAGAAGAGATTTTCTGCAGTTTTGGTGCTGAAACGTTTATTCATCTTAAGACCTAGATAAAGCAAACAACACAGTACGTCCTCTCACACGTTCACTCTCTAGTGGAGGAGACAGTTAAATAGCAAGAGAATTAATAAAATGAACTTAAAAGGTGGTGCTATGAAGAAAAAGGCCGGGTGCTGGGAGGGGAAAAAAATGAGGTGAGGTAGGTAGGGGACAAACATCAGCTTTAGAAAGAACAGGGATCAGAAAGCCTCTCTGAGGAGCCGTCAAGAAGGAGTCTGAGGGACTTCCCTGGTGGGTGGTCCAGTGGTTGAGACTTTGCCTTCAATTCAGGGTGTGCAGGTTTGATCCTTGGTCAGGGAGCTGAGAGCCCACATGCCTTCTGACCAAAAAACCAAAACATAAAATGGAAGCAATATTGTAACAAATTCAATAAAGGCTTTAAAAATGGTCCACAGCCAAAAAAAAAAAATGAAGCTTGAGAAAAAGCAAGGGTGGGAGGGATTGAAAGCTTCAATTAGAGGACAGATATTAGAAGCAGTCGAGTATAAGAAAAGAAACAAACATGAAATCCAAGAAAAACTTGTATGTAAGCAAATATCTAGTTCAAAATCTTTTGGTTGTTATTGCAGATATTTGAGCATGCCAATAGTTTATATGCTCCCAAAATGATTAGAAGAAACTTACAGAAATATAACAGGAAATTATACAGAAATTAGATGAAGGTAAAAAGTAAAGACAAACAGGGGAAGAAAAATAAAGTCAGTTGTTAGAACTGACATACAAAAGTGCATATTATGCAGTTCTAAACAGTGGCTAGGTCTGGGCTGTATATTTGATTCTGGGCTTCCAGGAACAAAGCAATAGGGAAACATGAACAATTACGAAATTCAGTGTGCCCATAATAAAAAAAAAAAAAAAAAGATGAAGTAGTTCTTAAGAGAATTATAACTTCCTGGTATTAGTATCTGAGAGAAATGTTCCTTCATCATGAGTCACTCTATGAAATAATGGTCAAAGTCCTTGACAAAGCCCCACAATAAACACAACAGCATGATTCTTAGGGCTATTTCTCAGAACTAGCTTCAGTACATAAAACCAAAGAGCAACTAAGTAAAAGCAAGTCTATTGGAGACCAGAGGCAATCCAGCTACACAGCTTATAGTTGTTGCTGTGAATCAGGGATAACATTTAGAATGTCTAGAGAAATGGATGGATTACTTATCTTTTAAGTTATCCTCAATGAATATTACTTCTTTTACCTGAACTTTTGATGAACAATGTGTAGTAGAGAATTTGAAGTCATTTCTCTGGCAAGAAACTAGAAGAATGGAAAAATGATCTTGCTGCTAATTAGTAATTTTTTGAAAATCAGTGGAGCTCACTAACATTTTTTCAGAGAAGTAAGGGGTCTAACAGTGCGATAGCTTGAAAAAAGGCCATCCTCTTGCCATTTGGAAGTGGGCTTAATATGTTCCTCAAAAAATAGATCTGGACCCACATAATCACATGGACGGAGGAGGAGATGGGAACCCACTCCAGTATTCTTGTCTGGAGAATCCCATGGACAGAGGAGCCTGGTGGCTACAGTCCATAGGGTCGAAAAGAGTCGGACAGAACTGAAGCAACTTAGCATGCATGCAATCACATGGACAGATAATGCCTCAGGCTCCAAAGTTCTTCCACCCACATGTGGTCAAGATCATCTTAGCCTCTGCTAGTCAAGAGAAAACCTTATTAAATTAGTTAAGAAATTTTACTTTCCAGATAGCTGCATAGTTTATGTGCTGATAAATTTTTTGGCAATAAATCAATTAAATGTTGGAAGATAGCTACCAAAAACAATATTCAATTGTAAGAAGAGCTGATCTCAAGCCATGCTTTCTGACAGTAATTATATAGAAAAAATCAGAACCTACTTAGTGGTAAAAATACAGTATCTTCACCTTAAAGACAAATATTTATCCTTCTCTTCTTTAAAAAAAAAAAAAAGTCATGCACTAAACTCATTTAAAAATAGTTTTAGAGGAGGGAGGAGCTTCTCTGGAGGTTCAGTGGTGAAGATTATGTTCAGGGGGTACAGGTTCCATCCCTGATACAGGAACTAAGATCCTGCATGCCATTCAACATGACAAAAAAAAAAAAGTGGTTTTAGTTCTTAATGAGCACATTTTGAAAGAAAAAAGCGAAGCTTTCTGCTTGAACCAATAGTTATCTGATCTGTTGACTTGACAGAGACTGGCTAGCTTGTTGCTGTAGCCCACCAGGCTCCAGCCAAGACTACTGGACTGGAGTTGATTGCCATGCCCTCCTCCAGGGGATCCTCTGGACCCAGGATGGAACCCGCGCCCCTTACCTCTCCTGCAATGGCAGGCAAGTTCTTCACCACTAGCACCACCTGGGAAGCCCTTAGTTCAGCTAAATCTCCCAGCATCCCTTGAAGTTATTTTAGGCAAGAGAATTCTGGCCAGCTGAACTGGATGTATTTCACCTTCAGGATGATGCAAGAAACCTCAGAGTGACTTTGGATGCAGTGTATCAAAGATGACAGACCTTTCCATCAGTCTGAGTCACTTAACACCCAAGCCCTTATTGAACTTACATGAGAAAGAAATAACTTTATATTGTGTCAAGCCACCGAGATTTCAAAGTTGACTGTTAACAGAAGCTAGTGTATAGTCAATACGGCATTTAAATCAAGTCATGAATATGCTGTTACCTCTCTGTACCTCAGTTTCCTTGACTGTAAAATGGAGCTATTAATAGCATTTACCTATTAAATTTGATCTAACAATTGAATATGTTAATGCATGTTAATGTTTTGAACAGTGTCTAGCACATAGTAAACATTCAATTCATGTTAACTATTATGGTTATTATTATTACAAATTTTCCTGGTACTATTAAAATGCAAGTTCCATATAACTCAGATTTTCTTTGACCATTCAGATTGTTGTAACAGATGATGTCACATTTATGTTACTGTCTGCACTGTGCTGATCTATGCCCCCATCACTGCAGGGTTTCAGTACGTTTCTTGGTCACCTTGGGTTGTCCTATACATGCTCTGAAATCATTCTCCTCTGATCTCCATTTTGTTCTCTGCTAACCACTGTTGAAGTTACTGGCAAGGAGGGGTGACAGAATGAGGAAAGCTTGCTGTCATCATGTGGTGATCCTGTGGAAGGCACTGCCTCTCATTTGTCCCAAAGCTGTAAACCCTCAAAATGCCAAAACAGACTCCCATTCATTTGTATCTTTTTAAAAATTTTATTAAATTTTCTTTAATTTGTAAACTCTGTGAAATAACATATTGCATTTCAGGAAATGTCAGAAGCACACTTAAGGAGTTGTTCGCAAATATCACAGAACAAGTTTTAATTTATTTAATTTTCCATTGTCAATCAATGTCAATCATTCAGCCTACACCACTGAATCCATGAATTCCATCAGTTGCCAGGGCCTCTTTTTAACTCACTTCTTGTCCATACAGTAGGTCATCACAGTATACCCAGAAATTGCTCTTAGGTTTGGCTCACAGGAATTTTTAACCTGAGGCCCACAGACCTCCCTACCCAGCTGAAATAATCCCCAGGATATCCATGGACAGAAATCAGGAGGCCTGTGATCTTAGATGAGGAAAAAAAAAAATCACATTTTAACTTTTACTAATCTCTAATAAAAATTTAGCAATTCCTTTCGTCACTAATGTAGGCAACGTTATAGTATAATTAGCAGTATCTGTGACTTTATCACCAATAGCTATACCGATAGATATTTCTATGTCACATTATAGCAGTTAAAAGTATTTCAAAAAAAAACAAAAACAAACAAACCAAAAAAACAAAAAAACAAAAACAAAAACAAAAAAACAAACAAAAAAAAGTATTTCAAAAAATCACTTATGCTCACACTACTAAGAAATTACAGTAGTCACTAGAGCTGCCACTGTCCTCCCATTTGTCTTACTTCATACGTCAATAAGGATGTATATTATTATAGCAAGGGCTGGTTAATATTCTAAGAGCTATATTTTAATTTAATTGCCTTCCAGATGTTTGTACATAAAAACATTATTCTGGGAAAGGAGTCTATAGACTTCACATGACTGCCAAAAGGGTCTACAGTACAAAAAAGAATTTTAACTCCACACTGCCATGTTTTGGTTTTTTTTTTTTTTTGTATTGAGGTAGCCAATTAACAATGTTACAATGTTTCAAGTGAACAGCAAAGGGACTCAGCCATACATAAACATATATCCATTCTCCCCCAAACTCTCCTCCCATCCAGGTTGCCACATAACATTGAAGGGAGTTCCCTGTGCTATACAGAAGGACCTTGTTGGTTATCCATTTTAAATATAGCTCGATGTGTACATGTTGATTCCAAACTCCCTAACTATCCCTTCCCCAATCTTCACCCCCTGGCAACTATAAATTGGTTCTCTAAGTCTGTGAGTCTGTTTCTGTTTTGTAAATAGGTTCATTTGTATTATTTCTTTTTAGATTCCGCATATAAGCAATCATCTATAATATTTCACCTCTCTCTGACTTAGTATGACAATCTCTAGATCCATCCATGTTGTCCCATGTCTTTTTACTTACTCACTCTCCTCTCGTCTCAAAGAGGACTGTGCTGATAACAGACACTCAGACACATTGAAATGTCATGCCCTAGGACAGCATGGTAGGTGACTGAGTTTGGGCACTTGAGCCAACTTGTTCTGCTCCAGCATTTATTAACTGTGTGACCCAGGGTGAGTTACTTAACCTCTCTGTGCCTTATGTCTATAAAATGGGAATTATAATTGTTCCCTCCTCATAGGGTTATTGTGAAGAATAAATGAGTTGATCCATTAAATCTCTTAGAGTCTACCACATAGTAAGCTCTCAGAAAATGTTAGCTGCTCTTTCAAGTGCCTGACACAGCTGTTTCTTTATGATACTTCTAGGGAAAGGAGAAGAGGAGAGAAAAGAGTAGATTAGCCATTCCTCTTGTGAGTCATAGCCTACACATAAAATAACTTGTATGATGGACAAAATTGATATCTTTTTTAAAGCACACGAAGGAAACTGTTGATAGTTCTTCCTTGAAAAGTTTCCAATTTAATTTTATATTCTATACAGTTACTCCCAACTGAATCCTTTTTTTCCCCAACTGAATCTTTTTTAATGCTTTAGATGCAGTACAAATGCTCCCCGCCTTTGATTTACAAAGCAGGGCTTATATTTAGATAATAATAAGGTTGGTACAAAAGTAATTGTGGTTTTGCATTGTTGAACGTTGCTGTTTGATATTGGAATACATTCTTAAACAAATGTGGCTACGTTATGCATCATTTTAATGTACATTTCTTGCTTTATTTATTTTTTTTGCTAATGACATTGCTTGCTGTGTATTTTATATTTATTTTAGACTATGGGAATGATGTTAGACAAAAAGCAAATTCAAGTGATTTTCTTATTTGAGTTCAAAATGGGTTGTAAAGCAGCAGTGACAACTCATAACATCAACAATCCATTTGGCCCAGGAACTGCTAATGAATGTACAGTGCAGTGGTGGTTCAAGAAGTTTTGCAAAGGAGACGAGAGGCTTGAAGATGAGAATAGTGGACAGCTATTTGAAGTTGACAACAAGCAACTGAGATCATCATCTAAGCTGACCCTCTTACAACTACATGAGAAATTGCTGAAGAACTCAAGGTCAAGCATTCTAAGGTCGTTTGGTATTTGAAGCAAATTGGTAAGCTCAGTAAGTGGGTGCCTCATGAGCTGACCAAAAAAAAAAAAAAGTGTTTTGAAGTGTTGTCTTCTCTTATTCTACACAACAACAATGAACCATTTCTCAATTGGATTGTGATGTGTGATGAAAACTGGACTTTATTTGGCAAATTCTGATAACCAGCTCAGTGGCTGGGCCAAGACTTTCCAAAGCCAAACTTGCACCAAAAAAATGTTATGGTCACTTTATGGTGGTCTGATCCATCCCAGCTTTCTGAATCCTGGTGAAACCATTATATCTGAGATGTATGTTCAATAGATCGATGCGATGCACTGAAAAGTGCAACGCCTACAGCTAGCATCGGTCAACAGAAAAGGTACAATTCTTCACCATGACAACACCTGACCACAGGACAGCCAAGGCTTCAAAAGTTGAACAAATTGGGCTATGAAGTTTTGTCTCATCCACCATATTCACCTGACCTCTCACCAACTGACTACCACTTCTTCAAGCATCTCGGCAACTTTTTGCAGGGAAAAATGCTTCCACAATCAGCAGGAGGCAGAAAATGCTTTCCAAGAGTTCCTTCAATTCCTGAGACATGGATTTTTCCACTACAGGAATAAAACAACTTATTTCTCATTGGGAAACATGTGTTGATTGAAATGGTTCCAATTTTGGCTAATAAAGATCTGTTTGAGCCTCAATATAATGATTTAAAATTCATGGTTGAACCCGCAATTACATTTGCACCAACCTAACGTTAGTCTTTCAAATTTCATGCTCATTTCTAAGCCCTTTAAGAGGTGAATCTTGGCTATGTCATTTTAACTGAAGGAGAGAAGATACTAAAAATAAATGGAAGTAGATTCATTCATTCATTCATCTAACAATCATTGCATTCCTGCTCTCTGCCAGGCACCGCTCTAAATGCGAAGGAATTAGTGATACAAGGTCCCCACTGTCATATTGAGCTTATGTTCTAGTGTGGACAGTGAAAAGTATCAGGAGGTGATCAGCGCTTCACAGAGCATTAAAATAAAGTGATGTCATATGTATAAGAACCAGGTGGTCATTTTAGTCTGTGTAGTCAGGGATATTTTCCTCAATGAGGTGTTAAGCAGAGCTCTGAAGAATAAAACAGAGTTAGCCAGCAAGGAGACAGCATTCCAGGCAAAGGGAATAGTGCAAATTCACTGGAGCAGGACTGAGGTTACCTGTGTTTATTTCTTTAGGAATGTAAAGAAGGCTGATGTTGCTTCCCAGGTGGTGCTAGGGGTAAAGAACCCACCTGCCAATGCAGGAGACACAGGTTCAATCCCTGGATCGGCAGGATTCCCTGGAGGAGGAAATGGTAACCCACTTCAGTATTCTTGCCTGGAGAAATCCCATGGAGAAAGGAGTTAGTCTTCTGTAGCCTGAACTGACAGGCTACAGTTCATGGGGTCGCAAAGAGTTGGACACGACTGAACACACAAGCATGTTGCTGGGACAATAAGTGTGCAAGGGGTGGAGCCATTCAGGAGAGGTAAACAGGGATCAGATAGTGTGAGGTTTTGCAAGTAAAGGCAAAGTTTATTTTCAGTGCAATGGGAAGCTACTACAGAGTTTTAGTCAGAGGCAAGGTGATCTGATGTGCCATTTTAAATCACCCTGAGATAGGGAAGGAGGGTTGAAAAATAAATAAAATAGACTCCCAGTTACTCATGGGGAATGGATTTAGTGGGGCAAAACTAGATATGGGAAGGCTGGTTAGATGGTGGTTTAGACCAGGATTACAGCAGAGAGAAGACAAAGAGGGCCAGCTTATCCATTAGAGTGTGTTGTGGAGGTAATGCCAGGAGTATTTACTGATTGGGATGGGAAGAAACGAGAGGAATCAAGGATAACTCCTGAGCTTTCAGCCTATATAACTGTATTGATAGTGCCAAACAGAGGTGGATAAATCCTGGGAGGATTGAGAGGATGAGAAAGTGGGAACAAATGTGATGTAATGAGTTGCAATCTTTCATTTTGTGCTCATCTTAATTCTGAGTTGCCTATCAAATATCCAAACAGAGATGTCAAATATACAGTTAACACAAGTTTAAAGTTCGGGGGAGAAGGCAGGGGCTGGAAATGTAAGTTTAAGAATCATTTGCCTAGGAATGGTACTTAAAACCAAAAGAGTTGAAGTGTCTTGGGGCACTCCTAACTTTGATAAAGGGGAAGGAGCTGATAAAAGACTAAGAAATAGCAGAAAGACAGGAGGAAAACAAGAGGAATCTGGCATCATGGAAGCTTTAAGAACAAAGTGCTTCCAGGAGGGAGTGATAACTAATATCAGGAAATGCTGAGCGGTTCCAACTTTGGCCAGATGTAGGTCGATGGTGACTTGTTAGATGTTTCAGTATTTGGAGGGGATGAAAGTCCAGTGGGATGAGAAAGTAAAGTCAGCAAATATAGACAGTTTTTTTGAGGCACTGAAATCAGGCAGAAGCTGGAGTTGGTGTATGATCAAGTGAGAGGGGAAAGTTATGTGTACAAGGGAATTACATGAGGAGGGCTGGGTAGAGAAGTTGTGAGAAGGGAAAACATAGATCTAAACTTTATTTTCTGCCCTCAGGGAGTTTATGATCTTATCTGGGAGAAGTTGAGGATAGCATTGATCAAAAGGTCAAAGGATAGCTTTGGATTAAATACAACAGTATCCATTAACGCTAAGCATGATGTCTAACAGTAAGAACTCAATAGATGAGAGGTAACTATAATTACAAAACAATCTGAAAACACTCTAAGATAGGAGGTAATTAAGGATTAAACTGGGTAGGTAATAAAATGTTAGGATTCCAGAAAATGGAGAGATTACTGTCAGCCACAATGATGGAATTTCCCAATGAAAAATCAGAAACTACCACATGATAGTGGCTTTAAAAAATATCTGTTACTATGTGTATGTGAACAAAGTTGCAAAGCTCTACAGATTTAGAACATTTTCAGCCACCTACTTAATTGCCTTTATTGGAACTATTTAAATTTCATGTATCCCCAAATACCCTGAGCCTTTCTGAGGCCTCTGCACCTGTGCTCATGCTTTCTCCTCTGCCTGAAACCCCATTCCCCACCTTTACCCTCCTCAGGGCTACTTCCCCCCCCCCCCCCAGCCTCCCTTGCCCCGCCCTCCCCTCCAGCAGGGCTGGAAGGTCCTGTGTTAGGACCTTGTGCACAATTTTACCATAGCTTGTACCACAGTCTATTGACATTTTGTTTTTGTGTACCTGTTGTGTCTTTTTCTGTTGCTTTTGGGTTTACCTGACAGCAAGCTTTCCAAGGACAGTGTTAAGATTGTATTCACCCTCGTTTCCCTTATACCCAGTCCAACTTCTGGCTGGTCTCAATCAATGTCTATTGAACCCAACTGAATCTACTACTAGGACTAGGGTGGAATATCCTGGACACAAGTCCCTGAAGGACTGATAAGTAACTTAAACACCCCACATAATGCTATAACAGGTTTATAGCATGAGAACCACTCAGGACCCCATCATTCATCACTCCCCCCGAGTCTGCACAACTCCACATTCTTGAGCTGTTTTATATCACTTCCCAGTAAACTTTTTCAAAAATTCTATTCTTTTATTATTCGACTTCTAATCAAAATGTATTAACATCCAGTGCAGTCTAACTATATTTCATGTTGCTAAAGTTGCAAAGTTGCTAAGCTCTCTTATATTTTTTTCTCCCCTAATTTGAAAGGAATACATGCTCATAGTAACAAAGCCAATCTGTATGAAAGGAATATACAGTAAAAAGGAAGGCTCCATCTTGTTTGCTGATCGATAGCCTGCCAGGTCCCCTTTGTAGAGGCAGCCACTACTACAAATTTCTTGTGTATCCTTCCAGAGGTATGCTACACTATTACAACACACTCCATGTTTTAAAGCATAAGTGCTAGCATTGCCCAGATTATTTGCAACCTAGCATTTTCCTTTAACAGAATGTATTGGAGATTATTCTACACTGGAGATTTTTCCTTACAGTACATATTTTCAATTGCTGCATAGTATCCTAGCTCCCATTTTATGACATATCAAATCTATTTGATCCATTCCCTATTGGAGGAAATTTAGGTGGGTCTCACTCTTTTCCTACTATGTGATTATTATAGATTAACTTGTGTTACCCCCAAAATTCATATGTTGAAGTTCTAACCCTAGTATCTCAGTATGTGACCTTATTTGGAGATAGAGTCATTATAATCTAGTTAGAATGAGGTCATTAGGGTGGGTCCTAATCCAATATGACTGATGTCCTTATAAGAAGAGGAAATTTGGATGAAGACACTTAGGAAGGAAGAGATCTAAAGCCACAGGAAGAAGACAGTCATCTACAAGCCAAGGAGAGACCTAGAACATATCCTTCCCTCACAGCTAACAGATGGAACCAACCCTGCCAGCACCTTGATCTCAGACTTCTGGCCTCAAGGACTGTGAGACAATAAATTTATTGTTTAAACCACTCAGTTTGTAGTACTTTGTTGCGGCAGCCCTGGCAAACTAATTACAATGATGCTTTGATGAATACCTTTGTGCATGTATTTATAGAAGCAAATTTATCATCTTTCAATCATGGCATTTTACCTCCTGGTCAATTTCTTCAACTGAATCAGTGATATCCCTTAAGTCCACCTCACCTGCTCATGGAATGGCCAACAGCAGACCCTTAAACATGTGAAGTTCTTTCATACTCCTGTGTCTTTGCGCATATCGTTTGCCTAGAAGGCCCTTCCTCCTGAGATGTTCTTGAAAAACTCCAATACAGTCACTTCAAGTGCTGCCTCCTCTGTGAAACCTTTAATCAGCCTCTGGGATGGCACCCTATGATTTCCACCTCCTAGTATTCAAGCCTTTGTGTATTCCCCATCTTTGTGTACTGCCCTTCTCTTTATTGTGGACTGGACTTACTGCCTCACTTCTAATGAATAGAGTATGGCAGAAATGATGGGGCATCAATTAGATTACAAAAAGACCTTGGCTTCTGTCCAGAGGCACTTGCTCTCACACACGCTTGTCCTCTCTTCCTCTTTCTTGGTCACCAACACTGAGGGGAGCCTGATGTCATACTGTGAGGAGGCAACTTTGTGGAAAGGTTCTTGTTTCAAGTGATCAAGTCCCTTTAACCACCACATGAGTGAAAATGGAAGTGGATCTCTCCTCTCATTCAAGCCTTTAGATGAAACTGGACACAGATAGCTTGACTACAACCTCATGAGAAAAGCCTTGGGGCAAAAGTCCCACCTAAGTCATACCTGGATTCCAACCAAAGAAATTATGAGATAGCAAATCTTTGTTGCTATGAACTGCTAAGCTTTGGGATAATTTGATATGCAGCAATAAATAACTAGTATACCTTCCATCCTCCTGTCTTCTCCCCAGTAATGCTCTTAGCACACTACACACTCTTGGCACACTACAACATATTTGTTTTGAAATCTTTTCCCCCTAGTTGACTAACTCCAAGGACAGGAATCCTGGCTCATTTAGCTTTATATTTACTGTGTCTTGCACAAAGTCCAAGCTACCATCATCACTTCCCTAGACTGTTGCAATAACCTCCAAACTGAGCTGCCCAAATCCCCTCTAGCCTCTGTCTAATTCATTCACTACCCAGCATTAAGAACCTTTTTAAAATGCAACTTGGGTTATCTGAGAGCTTAAAATCCTTCTCCTGATTCTTAGGATAAGGACCTAAATTTGTAATACAGCCCCCCAGGCCTGGCAGGGTCTGCCTGCCTCCCCACCACATCCAAAGCCACTTCCGCATTGTTCCCAGCACACCAGCAACACTGCTCTTTCAGTTCCTCCGTTGAACCATTTGCCTTCCTCCTTTGCTATCTTTGCTCACACTGTTCCCTCTGTCTGGGATGCTTTTCCCCCCTCCTCCTCAATTTCTACGCATTCTTTTTTTTTTTTTTAATTTTTATTTTATTTTATTTTTTTATTACTCATTCTTTAAATCTGAGCTCAATGTCATTTCCTCAGGAAATACATTTCTGCCTTCCCTTCTAAATCAGAGAACCCTGTAGTTTTCCTCCATGCCACTTATCACAGTTGAAATTAAATGACTTTAATTAGGTGTTTAATATTTGTCTCCCCTGTTGAACTCTGAGTTCTATGAGGGCAGGGACACCTTATCTTGTTCACTACTCTATCTCCAGCACAGACCATGGTGTCTGACCTATTGAAAATAAGGGCTCGCTAATTTTTTCCTTCTGTTTTTTGCTGAATGAAACACAGGACAAACACTTCCTATTCTTTCCACAAACTTGAAATCTTTTCATCATCTACACATTTAATCTTCTGAGTGTCATCCCTCTACGCAAAGAAATAGTGGAAAACAATAGAATGGAAAAGACTAGAGATCTCTAGATACCAAGGGAATATTTCATGCAAAGGTGGGCACAATAAAGGACAGAAATGACAAGGACCAATTAGAAGCAGAAGAGATTAAGAAAAGGTGGTAAGAATACACAGAAGAACTATACAAAAAAGGTCTTAATGACCCAGATTACCATGATGGTGTGGTCTCTCACCTAAAGCCAGACATCCTGGAGTGTGAAGTCAACTGAGCCTTAGGAAGTATTACTATGAACAAAGCTAACGGAGGTGATGAAATTCCAGCTGAGCTATTTCAAATCCTAAAAGATGATGTTGTGAAAGTGCTGCACCCAATATGTCAGCAAATTTGGAAAACTCAGCAGCAGCCACAGGACTGGAAAAGGTCAGTTGCCATTCCAGTCCCAAAGAAAGGCAATGCCAAAGACTGTTCAAACTACTGTACAGTTCAGTTCAGTCACTCAGTCGTGTCTGACTCTTTGAGACCCCAAGGACTGCAGCACGCCAGGCTTTCTTGTCCATCATCAACTCCCAAAGCCTGCTCAAACTCATGTCCATCGAGTCAGTGATGCCATCCAACCATCTCATCCTCTGTCATTGCCTTCTCTTCCTGCCTTCAATCTTTCCCACCATAAGGGACTTTTGCAATGAGTCAGTTCTTCACATCAGGTCACCAAAGTATTGGAGTTCAACTTCAGCGTCAGTCCTTCCAATGAATATTCAGGACTGATTTCCTTTAGGATTGACTGGTTGGATCTCCTTGCAGTCCAAGGGACTCTCAAGAGTCTTCTCCAACACCACCGTTCAAAAGCCTCAATTCTTCGGTGCTCAGCATTCTTTATTGTCCAAATCTCACATCCATACATGACTACTGGAAAAACCATAGCCTTGATGAAATGGACCTTTGTTGGCAAAGTAATGTCTCTGCTTTTTAATATGCTGTCTGGGTTGGTCATAGCTTTTCTTTCAAGGAGCAAGCGTCTTTTAATTTCTTGGCTGCAAGTCACCATCTGCAGTTATTTTGAAGCCCAAGATAATAAAGTCTCTCACTGTTTCCATTGTTTCCCCATCTATTTGCCATGAAGTGATGGGACCAGATGCCATGATCTTAGTTTTCTGAATGTTCAGTTTTAAGCCAACTTTTTCACTCACCTCTTTCACTTTCATCAAGGGGCTCTTTAGTTCTTCTTCACTTTCTGCCAAAAGGGTGGTGTCATTTGTATATCTGAGGTTATTGATATTTCTCCTGGCAATCTTGATTCCAGCTTGTGCTTCCTCCAGCCCAGCGTTTCTCTTGATGTACTCTGCATATAACTTAAATAAGCAGGATGACAATATACAGCCTTGATGTACTCCTTTCCTGATTTGGAACAAGTCCATTGTTCCATGGTCAGTTCTATGATCCACACAGTCAAAGGCTTTGGAGTAGTCAATAAAGCAGTAGTAGATGTTTTTCTGGAACTTTCTTGCTTTTTTGATAATCCAACAGATGTTGGCAATTTGATCTCTGGTTCCTCTGCCTTTTCTAAATCCAGCTTGAACATCTGGAAATTCATGGTTCACATACTGTTGAAGCCTCACTTGGAGAATTGTTCCATGTCCGGTTCTAACTGTTGCTTCTTAACCTGCACTACTGTCCAGTTGCACTCATTTCACATGCTAGCAAGGTATTGCTCAAAATCCTTCAAGCTAGGCTTCAACAGTTTGTGAACCGAGAACTTCCAGATGCTCAAGCTGGATTTAGAAAAGGCAGAGGAATCATATTAAATTGTCAACATCTATTGGATCATAGAAAAAGCAAGGGAATTCCAGAAAAACATCTACTTCTGCTTCACTGACTATGCTAAAGCCTTTGACTTTGTGGATCACAACAAACTGTGGAAAATTCTTAAAGAGATGGGAATACCAGGCCACCTTACCTGCCTTCTGAAAAACCTGCATGCAGGTCAAGAAGCAACAGTTAGAACTGGACATTGAACAACAGACTTGTTCAAAATTGGGAAAGGCTTATTTAACTCCTATGCAGAGTACATCATATGAAATGCCCGGCTGGATGAAGCACAAGCTGGAATCAAGATTTCTAGGAGAAATATCAACACCCTAAGATATGTAGATGATTTCACTCTAATGGCAGAAAGGGAAGAGGAACTAAAGAGCCTCTTGATGAGGGTGAAAGAGGAGAGTGAAAAGGCGGCTTAAAATTCAACATTCAAAAAACTAAGATCATGGCATCTGGTTCCATCACCTCATGGGAAATAGATGGGGAGACAGTGGAAACAGTGTCAGACTTTATTTTTTTGGGCTCCAAAATCACTGCAGATGGTGACTGCAGCCATGAAATTAAAAGACACTTATTCCTTGGAAGGAAAGTTATGACCAACCTAGATAAGCATATTAAAAAGCAGAGATGTTGCTTTGCCTTCAAAGGTCTGTCTGGTCAAGGCTATGGTTTTTCCAGTGGTCATGTATGGATGTGAGAGTTGGACTGTGAAGAAAGCTGAGAGCAGAAGAATTGACGCTTTTAAACTGTAGTGTTGGAGAAGACTCTTGAGAGTCCCGTGGACTGTAAGGAGATCCAACCAGTCCATCCTAAAGATCAGTCCTGGGTGTTCATTGGAAGGACTGATGCTGAAGCTGAAACTCCAATACTTTGGCCACCTCATGCGAAGAGTTGACTCGTTGGGAAAAGACCCTGATGCTGGGAGGGATTGAGGGCAGGAGGAGAAGGGGATGACAGAGGATGAGATGGCTGGATGGCATCACCGACTCAATGGACACGAGTTTGAGTAAACTCTGGGAGTTTGAGATGGACAGGGAGGCCTAGCGTGCTGCGATTGATTCATGGGGTCGCAAAGAGTCGGACACGACTGAGCGACTGAACTCAACTGAACTGATTGATCAGAGCCTATGAAGGAAGTATTGGCTATTAAAGAGCCATAATAAAACAGTAGTAAAATAATGAAGTCTGAATTGCAACAAGGAGCTCACTCAAGCAAGGGCCCTCTGCTGCTGGGACCCAGAGAAAATATTTCTCTTAAAAAAATATATATGAAAGATACAGAAAAGTCAGATAATCCTCCTTCAAAACACCGTGTTCCCGTTTCTTCTTTTAGAAGGCACACTCAGTTCTGGAGCAGAAGCTAGGAAACCAGCCTGAGACAATTGGTTTTCCCCTCCCCTTTTAATCTCTTGAGAAAGAGCTGCCAATTCTAGAAATTCCTCCTTTGATCAGAAGATAAAGCAGAACAATGCAGTAGCACTAAGCAGATTCCTAAGGGACATTCTTCAGGGGTGTGTAAAGCCTGCCTGGAAGTATGTATACAAAGAGGAGAAGGGGAGTTGGTGGAAATGGAGGGGTGGGTAGACTAGAGATGATAGTCACAGCCAGAAGGAATAATCAATACAGTTGCTTCTAGACTCCATAGAGGAGCAACTCCAGCCAGTCTTATTTCCTGGGAGGCATAGGCATGTATATTACAATGATTAAAGGGCTTCATCTAATTAACATCCTCCCTCAAAAAAAAAAAAAAAAAAAAAAAGGAAGAAAGAAAAAGTCAGATTTATTTTTCACCGTTTGTTGGAGGTGACTTTTTTGTTCTTGTTTTTACTGAGAATTGCAAACTAGCCTATCACATTAGATTGTGAATCTCTGGAAGGAGGTCTGTTTAAAATATAAAAATACGATTGATTAGAGCTAGGACTAAGTTTGAATCATGCCGCCAGCTTCACCGTCTGTAAAACGGGGGTAATTTTCCTATCTGTTTAACATGGTCACGTAATTTTTTTTTGATGTAACACTTGAAGACTAAATATTTTATGAGCATAAGCTCATTCAATTCTCATGAGGAAGGTATTATTATGGAGATTGTATGTAAAGATATTTTGTGATGTAGAAAAGAGCCGTCTGGTTCTGAGATATCATTGGGCCACCTTCTCACCTGGCTGTTGTGAGGATTAAATGTGATGCGAAAGCACTCCACGTGATGGGCGGACTACTAATTACACACTTGGCAGCACCTGATCCACTGTGAGGAAGCGGTAGACGCTGGCTGGAGAGAACGATTTTATATCTTCCCTGTTCCTTTCAATCCTCCAATCACAAACTAATCTCCGCAGGCCTGGGGCCAAAACCACGGATCTGGGAGCTGCAGTCTGGATGGAGGCGAGCGCAGAGTCCCAGAAGAGGGCACGGGAACAGTAAAGTAGTTCGGTGGCTGGGGGGCGCTTTGGACGCCGGGCTTGAGAGGTGGCCGACTGGGGTCCCCGGAGTCCCTCTCTGGTCTGGGGCTGCACAGAGAGACGGCCAGAGCCTGCTGGGCACTATACCCCCGGAGCCGGACTCGTCCGCAGCTACTCGAGTTAGAGCCTCACGCGACCCACCTAAGCCCCACCCACTACCTCAGGTAGGCCCTCCGCACCAGCCAATCCGGAAGAAGCCTGGGTGCGGAAGGCGGTGCTTTCCCGGCCGGAAGTGACGTCTATGCTTGGCTGGCCGCAGAGTCCGCCGAAGCTCTCGGCAGCGGCTGAAGCGACTCAGTGGAAAATGGCTCGGATTGTTGAGGCTGTGGCGCCTTGGGTTGTGGTGGAGGCAGAGGCTCAGGCAGCGTGAGGTGAGGAACAGTAGGTGCGGCGGGGGCCAGAACCGGGGACCCTGCTCTCCAAAGGCGCTGAAGGGCCCCTGGGGTCTTGGATGGGAGAGTCTCTTGCCGCGGCCCCAAGTCCCCCGGTTGTCCGCTTCTGACCCTCCATCCCGTACTCTTGGCGCTGCCCCAGTCCCACTCACCTCTCCCTGGGCCTTACTTCCATCCCGGCCGTTGCCAGCTTCCCCTCCGAAGGTGCTCGCATCCCACCATGACCCTCTTGTCGGGGGTGGTGGGTGGGGGGCTCCTGGGAGTTAGTATTGTCCGAAAGGGCGAGGGGAAGCCACCCCCTTGTTCTCGGGACCCGGCTGGAGCCGCGGTGGCGGGTCCTATTCTCTGGTCGAATTGTTGAATTCTGCCGAGTGCGGGTGTTGCACTTCTCAGTTGTGAATCGTCCCCCGCCCCCTCCCCGCTTCTTTTCTCCTCCTTGTCCCATCTCCGGCTTTGGGGGCTGCAGATCCGTTTTCTTCTCCACACCTTCCTCCCCGGTTGCTTTTTTTTTTTTTTTTTGCCGCGAATCCACTTGCTTCTGGAAGACAGTATTATTTCTGTGTGTATTTAGCGCATCATCTTTCTGGGGAGGGCGGTCAGATTAAAAATATTTGCCTAAGTCTTCCTAAGTGACGGAGGAACAATAATTGAAGGATAAAAGCGCATGCTTATTTTCCTCGCTAGATGGTTTGGCTTTAAAAACGAGATTCTGCAGCTTTGGAGTTTTTTTTTTGGGGGGGGAGGGCGGGTGGAGCAGGCATTGAGGAGGGAAATGAGGAAGGAGAAAAATAAGTGAGGAGTAAAGTCTGGAGATAAGGAACGTGGAAGAGATAGCCTGTGCTACTTCTTTCCCTCTGTTAGTCTGATGGAAGTTCAGGTTGTAAGTATATTTTTATTTTGAACAGTGGGTGTTGAATTGAGTGTAAAGTAGGAGACCTTTGTCTTTGAACAAGCTTATTTATTAAAGCAGTACCCTAAAATCTTTCCAGGTGGGTGTCAGGCAGAAAGATGCTGTTGGGAAAATTGTGTAACATTGGAGCAGCAAAGCCACAGATTAGAAGAGATTCAGAAAAAAGAAAGCTATTCTTAGAAGAGTGGTGGAGACTTATTGTGAAAAGAAGGAACGCCGTAGGGAGGTCCAGGAACACTGATTCCAGGCTAGACTTTGTACCTTTGCCTCCTTGGTTGGCTTGTGGTTAAGTTTCCACATAAGACGCCTCTCAGCAACTCTGCTGGGGCTGGGGCTGATGCTCTTCTTATTCAGAGGAGCAAATTAGACCGAAGGTTGAGGTTGAGGTCTGTACTGTTGAAGATAACTGCTTGTTTAATATTATGATAGTTTTTAAGTACTGAAAAGCATTTTGACTGGATTATTTAAATCAAACCTATTTCAAGAGTGATTTTACATAGATACAAAGCACATAAAGAGCTGCTTCAAGTAATTTTGCCTAAATTAATAGATTCCAAATAAGTTTTTTCTTAGGAAAGTCTCTGATGTGATTGTTTTGTATGCATGTCGCTTGCAGTTTTTCTTGGCAAGCAATATATGTACATTGTTTTCATCCATAGGTTTTACAGTTTTTTCTGTTTCATCGGATATACAAGTTGGCATGCTTGCATTTAGGAATTCTAGAAACTATAACTTGATGTAATAGTTAGTTGTATATTAAGCATATGAATCATTGTTTCTTCCTTCTGTTGTAAATGATTCTAAAATTTTCAATTAATTGAAGATTGCTACATCAGTTCCCATGTCCAGGAATCGTTCTTTAATCTAGCCCAGTGTTTTTGCACTTAGTAAGCACATTGAGTAAATGAACTTATACCTAACCAAGAATGTTGAATTTCCCAAGAGTTCAGAGTTCTTATCAGAGCATCTGACCAAATTTTTCAGAGCAACAGGGCGAAGCAATTTTTTTTATGCTGTGTAACTTGTGTTTCTTTGCTAGTATTAATTACCTATTTTATTGTATTTGCCATATTCCAAAAATAATTTTAAGGCATGTAAATCATAAAGGTGAATGTTTCAGTACAGTTCATTTACTTGATTTGTTAGTTGTACCTGACTAAGGCTAAAAGTCCATCTTATGGAAGATCTTGCTGTATCCAGAAGGCCTGCAGGGTGCCTGGTACAGTGGTGGTTCTAGGAATAGAAAAACGATGAGATAGTGCTTGTCCTCAGTAAGTTCTCTAGTCCATCTGGGGAGACAAACACAAACTAGAACAGTATGATTATAATGGCATGTAAGGATGGTGGATCAAAATACTAAGAATGATGCGATTGTGATCACCTGACCTGAGAGATGGAGAGAGAATGAGTGCCTCTGATGAGGATGGAGGTGCTCAAATTGAGTCTTTTTTTTTTTTTTTTTCAAATTGAGTCTTAAAGGATGAATTCTTTTTATTAATGAGGGAAAGTTAGACGTTATCAGCTTCCAGACCCTGCTGAGATACTACCAAGCTGTTTAATACCTCTGGTATCTTGTTTCTTTCATGTTAGAGTTGGACTACATCTAAATCACTGCTGTTTAGTAGAAATATTAAATGAGAGCCACATATGTAAGATATTTTACATTTTCTTGGTAAATCTTTGAAATCTGGTGTTCATTTTACACTTAGAACACATCTTACTTTGGACTAACTACTTGTCAAGCTCTGGTAGCTGTTGTGTTTATTGCTTAATTGGTAAGTCGTGCCCCCGACTCTTTTGCGGTCCTGTGGACTGTAGCCCGCCAGACTCCTCTGTCCATGGGATTTCCCAGGCAAGGATACTGGAGTGGGTTGCCATTTCCTTCCCCAGGGGCTCGTCCCTACTCAGGGATTGAACCCGCGTCTCCTGCATTGGCAGGTGGATTCTTTACCATTGAGCCATCTGGGAAGCCCTGTTTGTGTTTAGCATATACCATACTGGACAACCAGTTCAAAAGTATGAAAATTCTGCTTTTCTGTCTTGGATTCTTGCTTGAAAAGGAAAAACAACTCCTATGAGAATTGTATAAATGTAGTCATTTATAATTTCTACTCATTTTGATAGTATTCATACATGCCTTTAGATTGGAATTATACTTGAAAATGATTTGCTCTAGGATATCTTTCAGGTTGTTCATAGAGTTTTTGTTGGGACTAGAAGGAACTGTTTTCCCTGGATCTGGTGCAGTCACATTTTGAAATATCTTTATTTTGTGCTTTTATGTATACTTTGTATCTCTCTTGGTCTCTGCAGTCTGTTCTTTATAACAAGTGATGGATTCAGAACACAATGAGAGAATGTACATGGACATTTTAGGCAGTTAAAATGGAGATTTGTACAATTTTAAACAGCTTTTTGGATTTCTTAAAAACATTTAAAAATTTTTTTATTTATTTATTTTTGGCTGTACTGGGTCTTTGTTGCTGTGCAGGCTTTTCTCTATTTGCAGCAAGTGGGAGCTACTCTCTAGTTTCCGTGCAAGGGCTCCTCATTGCGGTGGCCTCTTGTTGCTAAGCATGGGCTCTTAGGGTATGTAGGCTTCAGTAGTTGCAGCACATGGGCTCAGTAGTTGCATCCCTGGGGTCTAGAGCACAGCCTCAGTAGTGGCACACGGGCATAGTTGCTCTGCAGCATGTGGAGTCTTCCTGGACAAGGGATTGAACCTGTGTCTCCTGAATTGGCAGGCAGATTCTTTACCACTAAGCAGCCACCAGGGAAGCCCAGGATTTCTTAAATTTTTAAATTCAGCTATTTGGGTACAAAAGTGAATGGGGTCTTAAACCACTCTTGATTTTAATAGATTTGAAGGCAATTACCTAGCAGAGTATTTATCTTTTCACCTTGAGAATGAATTCTGCTGCTGCTGCTGCTAAGTCGCTTCAGTCATGTCCGACTCTGTGCAGCCCCATAGACGGCAGCCCACTAGACTCTGCTGCCCCTGGGATTCTCCAGGCAAGAACACTGGAGTGGGTTGCCATTTCCTTCTCCAGTGCATGAAAGTGAAAAGTGAAAGTGAAGTTGCTCAGTCATGTCCCGACTCTTCTCGACCCCATGGACTGCAGCCTACCAGGCTCCTCCGTCCATGGGATTTTCCAGGCAAGAGTACTGGAGTGGGTTGCCATTGCCTTCTCCATGAGGATGAATTAATATACTGTAAAATTGACAACCCTATTGTTAAACACATAGCTTTCATTAGTCTTATAATACAAAAGTTACATTATTGATGAATAAATGATGTACAACGCTGATTAATTTGTTGTGCATTGAGTTTGGTTTAAAAAAAAAAGGCTTATTTTAGTCATGATAACTATGACTAACAATGATAAAGTAAATAACGTCCTTACCTTTGTGTTGATTGATGATTATAGAGCCTGTAATTCTCCCCCTCCACCAGCCTTATTCTCTGTGAAGTAAATAGGGCAGGTATTTTTTTCATTTTCTTGAAGAGGAAAATGAGACCCAGTGAAACTGTGACTTGTTTTGGATAATACGTTAGAGATACCGCTTGAACATAGCAGTCTTACAATGCTAAGCCTAGAGTTCTTTTCATTGCATCTCTTCTATGGTGCTCGAATGTTTAGATACATAGCCCTTAACAGATTTTGGAGTGTATTGATGGGTACTTCCTGCCTTGAAGGAACTTATATTCCTTTAAGAGAAGACCAGCTACAATACATATAGCAGAAAGTAGTTTAGTTATTAAAAAATTATTAGTGGGAAAGAAAAATGTAAGGGATGGTATTGTTGTTTAGTCGATAAGTCATACCCAACTCTTTTGCGACCCTGTGGACTGCAGTCTGCCAGGCTCCCTTGTCCATGGGATTTCCCAGGCAAGAATGCTGGAGTGGGTTACCACTGTGGTTTAGTTACATGTAAAATTGGGCTTCCCTCGTAGCTCAGTTGGTTAAGAGTCTGACTGCAGTGCAGGAGAACTTGCTTTGATCCCTGGGTTGGGAAGACCCCCTGGAGAAGGAAATGGCAACCCACTTGCCATGAACAGAGGAGCCTGGCGGGCTCGTCTGTGGGGTCGCAGGGGTCGGACGTGACTGAGCAACTAAACACAGGCGCACACACTTAAAACAGGTGAGAGTTATCTGGGCAAGGCTTTTTATTTTGAGCAAAGAATTTCGATTTTAAACTATTATTGTAGGAAGAAAGTGATGAAGTGTCAAGGACAGAGCTATTTCAGTGTTCAGGGAACAACTTGGGGAAAACTTAGATAAGAGAAGACATTTAGCTTTAAGGAAGGATTTGCATGGCTCATTTAAAAAGATAAAAGCAACACAGGTGAAGTCGGAGATGAGAATACATAGACATCTGCAATAAATATTTAGAGGCCAGTGGTCAGAATTTTTATATTATTTGGATGATTCAGGAAATCTTAGCACGTGCTCTAAACTTGTGGCTTGAGTAGTGTGGAAGACATGGCTAAGAGTACGGAAAAACAGGTTGTTGACTAATGAGCAGCAGAGAAATTTGAGTTCCTATTGTGAAATCAGTAGGGACTTGATAAAAATTTTACTATGAGAAAAGAATAGGCAGTGTTCATGAAGAATTGGTTTGAAAATTTGCAGTATGGGAAATTCTAGTTGAAACAGGTAATTTTTAAAAGTATTTTCCTATAAAAAACTGAAATTGACAATTTACTTTCAGAAAATGCTAAGAGAAACAGGAAGATGTTAAATATTGTTAAAGTTGTATTGTGGAGTGAGAGGAAAAAGCAGACAGTCCTTCTAGATAAAAGGGTGGGGAAAATGAGAAGAGACAATAGAAGGAAGTCAAAGATAAGGGTTACTTACCTTCTGTGAGGTGGGAAAAGAACTTGGATGTTGATGGGAGAGATACATCCCATTGGGCTTCCCTCGTAACTCAATTGGTATAGAATCTGACTGCAATGCAGAAGACCTGGGTTCGATCCCAGGGTTGGGAAGATTCCCTGGAGAAGGAAATGGCAACCCACTCTGGTATTCTTGCCTGGAGAATCCCATGGACAGAGGAGCCTGGCAGGCTACCATCTATGGGATTGCAAGAGTCAGACACGACTGAGCGACTAAGCACAAAGCATGAATACCTGTCTAATTAGGGAATTGGGGAATACTTTTTCAAATGTTTTATTTGCAGTTTTGGAAATTATGCAAAGCAGGTATACCCCCCACCCCAGCCCCCATAAACTCTGAAGGAGTTACCTGTAATCAAAACCATAGTGCTGTGAGTAGCCTTAACCAGATTGATTTTATTAAATCACTTTATATGTGTTCATAATGTAATTTATAACTGTTCTGACTTTTCTTTTTTGTTTAGTGTGTACGTGAATTGAGCAAAGCGCTCTTTGTCTTGAGAATGTAGCCTGGTTTCATCTGACTAGATTGCATGATGATATTTATCAGACTAGAATTCTGCCTATATTAAAATACATGACATAAGATTGTAGCTGTTCAGATTTTTTTTTAAAGACAGTTATTAATGTATAATTTACTTATAGTAAAATGCATCTGTTTTGGGTGTACAATGCTATAAATTATAAGAAATAGTGACAGTATGTAACTGCCACTACCACAATTAAAATATGAAATAATTGCATCACTTTAGAAAGTGTCCTTACGCCCTTTGTAAATTGGTCCCTCCCACTCACCCTTCAGTCTCTGGCAGCAACTGATTTTTCTTTTTCACTTCTATAGTTTTGCATTCCAAGAATGGCATATAAAGTTGGCATCATACTATACCTATAGCCTTCTGAATCTGGCTTCTTTCACTTAGCATGTTTTGAGATTCAATATACCCTTTCAACAAAAAGCCAAATTTTTGTAACAGTTTTAGACTACAGAAAAATTGTTAAGATAGTACAGAGAATCCCAACAAACTCTGGACCTGGTTTCCCCTATTACTTTTTATGTATGTACACTATATTTGCTAACTGTCAAGAACAAGATTCTAGAGTGTTTTTTGTCTGGAAGATGTGTGAAGGTTTCTGTTAAGATAACTATCTAATAATTTTTTATTGTAAATTATATATACCAGAATTTGTCATTTAACCTTTTTTTTTGCTCCCCCCACCCAAGCGGCCTCATTTAACCATTTTTAAGTGTATATTTCAGTGACATTATATTTACAATGTTAATGCAACCATCACCACTATCTATTTCCAAAGTTTATCATCACCCCAAACAGATACTGTACCATTAAGTGATAACTACCCAGTCCCCTTCTTCCTAGCTCCTGGTAATTGCTAATCTACTTTTCTGTCGCTTTGACTTTACTTAATTGCCAGGATATGGAGGCAAGCTCAACTGTCCATCAGCAGATGAATGGATAAAGATACTCTGTGTGTGTGTGTGTGTGTGTATACACACCATGCAATACTACTTGGCCATAAAGAAGGAAATCTTGCCATTTGTAACAACATGGATAGACTTGGCAGATATTAAGTGAAATAAATCAGACAGAGAAAGACACACATATATCACTTAAATGTAGAATCTAAAAATACAACAAACTATTGACTACAACAAAAAAAGAAACAGACTCACAGATACAGAGAACAAATAAGTGGTGAAGGGCAACATGAGGGTAGAGGATTGAGTGGTACAAACTATTATGTATAAAATAAGCTATAAGGATGTATTGCACAATAGAGGGAGTATAGCCAATATTCTATAATAACTATAAATAGAGTATAACCTTTAAAAATTGTGGGGACTTCTCTGGTGGTCCAGTGGTTTGGACTCTGTATTGTCGCTGCTGAGGGCTCGGGTTCAGGCCCTGGTCAGGGAACTAAGATCCCACAGACCACACGGATTTTTGGGCCAAAAAAATTAGGAAAAAAGCAAATTATGAATCACTATATTGTATACCTGTAACTTATGTAATATCACACATCAACTATACTTCAATTAAAAAAAAAAGTGGTGAAATGTGGCTGCAACATTTTATATTCCTGTTTGCAAAGTATGAGGGTTTCAGTTTCTCTGTATCCTCATCAATGCTGCTTTTCCTTTATTTATTTATTTATATTGAACTATAGTTGATTTACAATCTTGTTTTGACTTCAGGTGTTTGTGGTTATCTTCCCTGGTGGCTTAGCAGTAAAGAATCTGCCTGCCAACACAGGAGATGTGAATTTCATCCCTGGTTGGGGAACATCCCCTGGAGAAGGAAATGGCTACCCACTCCAGTATTCTTACCTGGAAAAAAATCTCCTAAACAGAGAATCCTGGTGGGCTGCAGTCCATGGGGTTGCAAAGAGTCAAACATGACTTAGCGACTAAATAACAGTGTACAGTTATACACACACACATACACATATATATATTCTTCAGGTTCTCTTCCCTTATAGGCTATTAAAAAATATTGAGTATAGTTCTCTGTGCTATATAAGTAGGTCTTGGTTGATTATCTACCCTTTTTAAAAATTATAGTCATTCTAGTAGGTGTGAAATGGTATCTCATTGTGGTTTTGCTTTGCATTTCCTTGATAAGTAGTGATGTTGAGCATCTTTTCATGTGCTTATTGGCAATAAGTAGCCTTTTTTTTTTTTTGGCCATGCCTCATAGACATTTGGGAGCTTAGTTCCTCAACCAGGGATCAAGCCTGTGCCCTGTGTAGTGGGAGGGTGGAATCTTAACCACTGGACCACCAGGGAAGTTCCTAAGCTACCTTTCAGGTAGCTGAATTAAGCTACCTTTGTTCTACTAATTGAACAGATGTAATGTATTTTTTAAATGCCTGTTATGTATATTATATATGTATATAATATTATTATATGTATATTATTTTGATCCTGACAACACTATATCTGTGCTTTACATATGAGAAAACTAAGAAAAAGGCAGATTAAGTAAATTATTTAGGAATACACAGTTAATAAGAAGGAGGTGTGATATTTGAGCTTGGGTCTACTAAAAAAAAATGCTACTTCATTTTTTCTTCTTCATTATCACTTTTGTTTTATAAAACTAGTAATTTTCATGCATTTGATGTCATGTGAAAACAAGTTTTTGTTAGCCATAGAAATTGACAGTTTGGGAGAAAAATTTCAGAAGTATTCATGTCATTTTCATTATTATTATTCCTTATTTGGGGGTTCTCAGTTGTATTTTTTCCTACCTTAAACCATGTTGGAAATGGAAGCATATACTATAACAACACAAAAAGCTTACTGTTATTTGCCATGTTGGAATTGGGGTAATGTCAGAGTATATTTAATGATTCATGTTAAATGAATGAACAATAAAGTAGTCCAAAGTTCACTAATTATCTTCACAAAGCAGTACTACTGTTGGGATTCTGGGTTAGATTGAAAACTGCTTTGGCAGTAAAATGTCTTTGTACAGGTCCTCTTGCTGTAACAGTATTTCCCTCTCTGTCCCCCTCCCAAACACATACAGTTATACACATATGCAGATACAGAAAGTTGTTCTGGGTGAATGCTCTGATTGTGAGTCTCTTATGTGTAGAATGCTGCTAAGGGGTGAAGGTGATAGAATGACTGCTAGTGCTTATTAGACTGCAATGTAGCTGCTGCTTTTTGTCAAAATGGAAGAATTAAGCCATTTATTAGTTGCTTATAATCTTTGGGCAAAGCATAATTGTAAGTTTGGTATAGAGGTTAAAGAATACAAGATCCAAGCTAAGGCCATACATCTTTAAACTTGTGGAGAACCTTGGGAAAGACTCTTAGCTTTTCCCATGACTTCACTGTTTTCTTATGTCCAGGTTATGGCTCCAGTTTAATCTTTTCCCTCATTCCACTATTAAAAATATTATCCCCCATCTAAATCATTCTCTATCATGCTACTTTTTGCCTCCACTTTATTTACTGTCTGAACTTATTTTCATTTGTTTAAACGAAGCCACTTATTTCCAGTGCCGTCATTCTAATTCAGGTTATTGCTAATTCTTTCCTATACCGGTTCAGTTGTTTGTCAATTGATTTCCTGGTTTCTGTTTTTGTTTTTCTTACGTCTGTTTTTTGCAGAGCAAACAGAGATCTTTGAACAGTGCAAATCAGATCACATGAATGTCTCTGCATAAAACACACCTTCAGCTTCTTATTATACCTAATAATTGAGTATACTGGTTTTCCCCTCCTTGGAGGTATATTAAGTTTAACTATAAAAGTTCATATTGGTAGATGGAAATTTTAGGTTTTTTTTTTTTTTTTTTCCCAACCCCCGCCCCTCTGCCCCTTCTTTTTTCTTTTATTTTATTTTATTTTTTTTTTTAGAGAAGATTCTTAGGTGGAGAGGAATTGAGCTTGATGGTTTAACTTATTCTTAATTTTATAAAAAAAAATTCACTAAAAATCTACAGAGTAAAATTAAGTTAGGTTGAAATGAAGAAGTTTGATTGTGGCATACCCTAAACCTAGAAATATAACTGTACACATTTAACATATCTAAATTTGGAGAAAAATGATTAAATTGTACAAGAGAAATAATTATAGAAACCTCCCTGGTTTCTTTAGGAACAGGCTCTGTAGATAACTATATTGATTTGACAATGTTAGTAAAAACTGAAGCCATTTCTTTCAAGTAGTTTAATCTATATTACTTTGCAACCCCATTAGGTTAATTCTCTGGTATATTTTTATCCTGGTTGGGCTTCACTTAAATTTGTTTGACTGATGACCTGCTTCACTTACAGAAAGTTCTTGGTCATTTTCTCTTCAAATTTGTTCTTTTCAGTCTTTCCTCGCCTGGGACTGCAATTACATATGAAGTGAAAGTTGCTCAGTTGTGTCCAACTCTTTGCGACCCCATGGACTGTAGTCTGCCAGGCTCACCTGTCCATAGAATTCTCCAGGCAAGAATACTGGAGAAGAGAACTAGGTAGCTATTCCCTTCTCCAAGGACTCTTCCCAACCCAAGGATCGAACCCAGGTTTCCTGCATTGCAGGGGGATTCTTTACCGTTTGAGCTACCAAGGAAACCCAAGAATACTGGAGTGAATAGCCGTTCCCTTCTCTAGGGGATCTTCCCAACCCAGGGATTGAACCCAGGTCTCCTGCATTACAGGTGGATTCTTTACTAGCTGAGGTACCAGGGAAGCCCCCAATTACATGTATGTTATTTATTTATTCATTTTTTCACTTTTCACTTTCTTTTTTTTTTTTCCATTTATTTTTATTCATTGGAGGCTAACATGTATGTTAGACCATTTGAAATTGTTCGGTAGAATTCAGGCATGCTATTACCTCTCCTCCTCTTTTTTTCTCTTTTAGTTGGAATATTTTCTATTGATTTGTCTTTGAGTTTACCAGTCTTCTTTGTTGTTAAGTCTGTCTAATTAATCCTTCATTTCTGATACATTTTTCTTTCCTAATATATTTTTTGGGTTCTTCCTTTTTTTAAAAAAAAATAATTTGTATTACTCTGCTGAAATTCTCCCCTGCTTCATGTGTATCATCTACCTTTTCTGGTAAATTTAGCATTTTCGTCCAGATTACTTTAAAAGTTCCCATTTGACAATTTCGACATTTGGGCCTATCTGTGTCTGCTTATTTTGACTGCCTCTTCCATGGGCCACATTTTCTTGTTTGTCTTGTAATCTTTGATTATATGCCAGACAGCTTATCTAAATTTGGATCCTGACATTTATTTGTTACTTACTTAATATTTACCTCCAAAATACTCTTTATTCTGTCAGGCCACTAAATTGATAGTCTGATTTATAAGTCAGAGGGGTCTGTGCTTTGTTGCAGCTTTTAATTTGATTCGGTTCACCACTGCATTGAAATAGTTTGGGGCAGAATCATAACTTTCTCTTTAGTAGAATTTGAGATCTGAGTATTGGCTTGATTCCAGAGATTGGTTTTGAAGCCTTGCTGCCAGCTTTTAGGTTGCTGGAAGTCTCTTTGTTGTCTAGTCTTGCTTTCTGTGTTTCATTGGATCTCTGTTTCCATTATCCCAGCCTCTGAAGGGCAGCTGTCTTAGAGTATGTAAAAGTCTGGGATGCCTTGGAGGGCTTTTTCTTAGCTCTCTGCCATGTCCAGAGCTATTGGTAGCTGGAAACTTGGAGAGCTCTGATGGGTTTCTCCCTGCTCACCTCCCCAGTCCTTTTTGGCAGGTGGCTGCCTTGTACTTCAGGGAGGCCCACACACCTCACCAGGGGAATCTCTTTCAGCTTTTCTGTCCTGCTTCCAGCTTTCAGTGTGCTACCTATGCATTTTAGTACTTAGTATTTTCCCCATGGGAAAGAGTTGATGAGTGGGTATAGACTTGTTCCATGTCTGGGGTTTCTTGTAATTCTTTATCTAGTACTTTAGACCACTCTGCCTTGCCTCTACCAATCCTCTGAATTCTAACCTGTCATGCTAGCCTCCATGTGATTGTTAGAAGTCTGGCTTATTTCACTTTATCCTGTCTACAGTGCATTCCTTCTCTCCCTGCTGTGTTAGGGTTGAGAGTAGTGATGGGCCTGATTTGAAGGGTTTATCAGTTTCTGGAATTTAATTCATTTGGTTTTTTAATGTTCTCTGCTCTCTGATGTCTTAAAACAATTTTTTTTAAAGCATTTTTGGCTTGTTTTTTATTGTTGGGGTGAGAGTGACAGTCTCTTGCCACTTTGTGTATTCTAGTAAGAGGAAATTTATATTACATATTTATCACATTCATATTAAAATAGTAAAGCTTGAAATATCTAAAACTCTACCAAGGTTTAGATGAAAGTGTTAGTCGCTCATCACATCTGACTCTTTGTGACCCCATGAACTGTAGCCCACCAGGCTCCTCTGTCCGTGGGATTCTCCAGGCAAGAATGCTGGGTTGGGTTGCCACAGGCCGGTTCTTTACCATCTGAGTTTACTTTCTATCATTGGCTCTTCCCAGTCCTCCATTTTTAGGTATTCACTTAGTAATTCCTTACCTCTGTCACCTGTCTCCTAAGGTAACTCTTCCTTTCCAAGTCAGACCCACGCATCTATGCTTCTGATTCTCTTATTCATCTATACCCAGTATCTGAGCTAGTATTAATATTTATCTTCTATCTCTTGTGCCTTTCAGTCTTTGTGCCCTGAATCCTCTTCAACCTACCACGTGTTGAAATTGCTTCCCATTTTCAACAGCCATTCCTGATACCTCCTCCTATCTACCTAGTTCCCTTTCAAAGAATATGCCCTTTTTATGTGTAATTCCTTACTTTATCAGTTTTCATACCTGTCTAAATCACTAATGAGAATCTGAGAGTGGGAAATGAGGAGTGACTGCTAATGGGTAAGAGTTACACTGGGGGGTGATGAGAATGTTCTGAAGTCTGATAGTGGTGATGGTCACACAACCCTGAATATATCAAAAATAACAGTATGCTTTAAGTGGATGAATTTTATAAGTTAATTACATATCAATAAAGTTGTTAAGATAATCCCAAATGAGGTCTTCTAGAGTTTTTTCAGTTTTCATCCTGTATCGATCTCTGTAGCTTCTCCATTTTAGGACATCCTGTTCCCTTATTTTTCTGTTACCAGTCGTTACACCTATCTGTTATTTTCCTTTGACCTTTTGTTTTCTGTTTAAGTATTTGTGGCCCTCATGATTTCTCTTCTTCTCTCTTCACCCTGTACATTATCTCCGTGCAGTCTCAATTACTTTCATGACTTCAGGCCTTTAGTTTTACATAGGTAACAACTAAAGGTCATCTCTAAATTGCTCTGTTGAGCCCAAGGCCAGTATTTTAAGTCAGCAAGCAGACATGAACTGTATATCCCACATGTACTTAAAATAATAATGTGTTTCAGTCTGTCTAAAAAGCATGTGGCTCCGAAGAACAGTTCTGAAAATATGTACACATGATTTTCTTCCCTCAGAGAAAGAAATTCATGGTTTGTTACTTGGCACATTTGAGATGATTTCTAAGTACTTTAAATGAAAACAAATGCAACAAGAGTGGATTAAAAATCGTTCTCTTAGGTTAAAATGTTTGTTTTGAGTATATTTTTGTGTACTCTTGAGTATGTTACAGAATACAGAAGACACTCCCCAGTGAAGAACTGCTTCCTGCTTGTTCCAAGACTGTTCTAGGTGCTTAGGGATACAAATATGAATCCAGCAGTTAAATTCCAGCTTCATGAAATTTGTAGTCTAGTGGGGAAACATGGATAATAATATAAGTAAAATATGCAGTATATTGGATGGTGCTATGTGCTAAGAAGAAAATTAGTAAACTGCATAGGCAGTTGAGTTAGAGAACATTGTGGTTATAACTAGGTTATCAGGGAAGACTTTAATCATATGTTACTTTCTCAGTGGAAGACTTGAAAGGAGGTGAAGAGGGAGCCATTCAGCTCCCCAGGGGAAAAACAGTCCAGTCAAAGGAAACAAAGGAGCAAAAGCTCTGAGTGAGAAGCACATGTATTTGAGGAACAAGGAGACAAAGTGTGACAGTAGCAGAGAGGTGAGTTTTAGGAGAGACGAAAGGGTGACTAGATTTTAGAGTGCCTAGTGGACTTTTACAAAGGTTTTATCTTTTCTCTTAGTGAGATAGGAACAACTGCAAGTTCTCAGCATAGGGGTGAGATGACCTTTTTCAGTATCATTCTGGGTGCCGTGTTGAGAATAGTGTGAAGGGGTAGGATAGAAGGGTGATGGAGACAGATTGGGAGGCTATTTCACTAACGCAGGCAAGAGATGATGGTTGGTCTAGGATGGTAGCAAGAATACAATGAAGAAATGCCTAAATTCAGAAATACTTGAAAGTAGAGCCTCTAAGCTTTTATACACATATCCATAACTATTTCATAGAGCCACTACCAAACTTTACTGCCTTCCTGACATGCTATAATTGAATTAAGATTTTGTAGTTTAATTCAAATAAGCAAAATAAATATACTGGACTTGCATACAATTGTGAGGGTATACAGTCATCCCTCTCACTGATAGGAATATCTTACTATGTGTTTTTAAATGCAGTTAATATTTTTTAAGTGCATTGATCATGTTATGTGTGCAGTGCCTATGAAGTGATTCACAGATGGTGAAAATTTGAGAAACCATATTTTATAGTTTGTTGTTTTCTTTTATGTCTTAACACTTCCCCCATATCCCTTAATGACTTAGGGCAGTGTCCTTAATTTAGCCTAATAGACTGGCAAATGAAAAAGGATAATATAGCTGTTACTTGTATTTTTCTTTTTAATGGTGTCACTAAAAAGGTGAACTTCTTGTGTTCATAATTTGCCGTGTGGGGGTAAGGAAAAAAACTCACATGCAATTCATAATGCAGATGTTCTTTATTTTTCACATGCCACGTGTAATATAGAAAAGAAAGTTCAGTATTTTAAATATGTGGGAGGTGGATTCTTTTTTATTGTGAAATAACAGAAAAAAGTTCACAAATTGTATATGATTATTTAAGAAATAGTAATTGTAAAACAAACTCTTGTGTAACCAGTTGTGACTTTATAGACTAAAATACTGCTGGTATTCTGGAAGTCCCCTGTGTTCTTCTCCCTTATAAATCTGTCCCTCCTTCCATGAGTAACCTCTATTCTAACTTTTGATAATCATTTCCTTTTCTTTGAGGTTACACTGTACATAAGCATTCTTAAACACTAGACAGTGTAGTTTTTCGTGTTTTTGAACTTTATATGAATGAAATTTTTGTATTTTTGTCTCTCCCTTTGTTCCTCTGGTGGCTCAGATGGTAAACAATCAGGCCTGCAGTGCAGGAGACCTGGGTTCAATCCCTGGGTTGGGAAGATCCCCTGGAGAAGGGAATGGCAACGCACTCCAGTCTTCTTGCCTGGGATATCCCATGAACAGAGGAGCCTGGTAGGCTACAGTACATGGGATTGCAAAGAGTTAAGAGATGACTGAGTGACTAACACTTTCACTTTGTTTAGCATTATTTTTCTAAGTTTTATCTTTTCTTTTTTTTTAAGAGTTTGTTCTGAGGTCAGCTATACTGTCACTCTCAGAGAAGTCCTTCCCTCACACTTCTTACAGACTCTTGTGATATTGGCTACACTTGCCTTGGGTTTAATTCTATTACTCCTTGAAGATAGGGACTGTATTTCTCAGGTGCCTTTTCATAGTATATCCATTGCACCTTGTACAATTCCAAGCAATGGTGGTGGTGAAGTAGCTAAGTCCTGTCTCACTCTTGCAATCCCATGAATTGTAGCCCACCAGGCTCTTCTCTTAATGGGATTTCCCAGGCTAGAGTACTGGAGTGGATTGCCATTTCCTTTTCAAGGGAATCTTCCCTAGCTAGGGATCGAACCCAGATCTCCTACATTGCAGGTAACCTCCTGCTTTACAGGCAGATTCTTTACCAACTGATTCTGAGCCACCACAGAAGCCCTGATCCATTTTTTAATAGTTCTAATTCATTCTTTGGCACTGATGTACAGAATTCCATTGAATGAATTACAATATAAAGAAAAGTAAATATTTGGTCTTTGTCCCTAGTTCCTGTCATGCAACTCCTAAAACTCTTGGAATCTCCAGACCAATTTCTTTTGTATACTAATAAGATGACTATTGTATGGGATCCCTGGATAATTTTTGAATGAGGGCTAGTTGCCAGGAAGACCAAGGTGTGACTGCTGGGTTGGAACTTCCAGCTCTACCCCCTGACCTCTGGGGAAGGGACTCTTCACAGCTGGAAACTGAACTAATCAATGATAAGTGATTTTATCAACAATGCCTATGTAATAAAATCTCTGTAAAAGCTCTATGCAGTCAGCAAAAACAAGACCAGGAACTGACTATGGCTCAGACCATGTACTCCTTATTGCAAAATTCAGACTTAAATTGAAGAAAGTAGGGGGAAACCACTAGATCATTCAGATCTGACCTAATTAAATCCCTTAAAATTATACAGTGGAAGTGACAAATAGATTCAAGGGATTAGATCTGATAGACAGAGTGCCTGAAGAACAATGGACGGAAATTCATGACGTTGTACAGGAGGCAGTGATCAAGACCATCCCCAAGAAAAAGAAATGCACAAAGGCAAAATGGTTGACTAAAGAGGCCTTACAAATAGCTGGGAAAACAAGAGAAGCTCAAGGAAAAGGAGAAAAGGAAAGATATACCCATCTGAATGCAGAGTTCCAAAGAATAGCAAGGAGAGATAAGAAAGCCTTCCTAAATGATCAGTGCGAAGAAATAGAGGAAAACAATAGAATGGGAAAGACAGAGATCTCTTCAAGAAAATTAGAGATACCAAGGGAACACATCATGCAAAGATGGGCACAATAAAAGGACAGAAATGGTATGGACCTAACAGAAGCAGAAGATATTAAGAAGAGGTGGCAAGAATACACAGAACTATACAAAAAAGATCTTTATGACCCAGATAACCATGATGGTGTGATCACTCACCTAGAACCAGACACCTGGAGTGCAAAGTCAAGTGGGCCTTAGGAGGCATCACTATGAATAAAGCTAGTGGAGGTGATGGAAATCCATCTGAGCTATTTCAAATCCTAAAAGATGATGCTGTGAAAGTGCTGCACTCAGCATGCCAGCAACTTTGGAAAATTTTGCAGTGCCCACAGGACTGGAAAAGGTCAGTTTTCATTCCAATCCCAAAGAAAAGCAATGCCAAAAAATGTTCAAACTACCACACAATTGCACACATCTCATATACTAGCAAAGTAATGCTCAAAATTCTCCAAGCGAGGCTTCAACAGTATATGAACCCTGAACTTCCAGATGTTCAAGCTGGATTTAGGAAAGGCAGAGGAACCAGAGATGAAATTGCCAACATCCTTTGGATCATCGCAAAAGCAAGAGAGTTCCAGAGAAACATCTTCTTCTGTTTTATTGACTGTGTCAAAGCCTTTGACTGTGTGGATCACAACAAACTGTGGAAAATTCTGAAAGAGATGGGAATACCAGACCACCTTACCTGCCTCCTGAGAAATCTGTATGCAAGTCAAGAAGCAACAGTTAGAACCAGACATGGAGCAGCAGACAGGTTCCAAATTGGGAAAGGAGTATATTAAGGCTGTATATTGTCACCCTGATTATTTAACTAGTATGCAGAGTTCATCATGCAAAATGCTGGGCTGGATGAAGCACAAACCGAAATTAAGATGGCTGGGAGAAATATCAATAACCTCAGATATGCAGATGACACCACCCTTATGACAGAATGTGAAGAGGAACTAAACAGCCTATTGATGAAAGTGAAAATAGGAGAGTGAAAAAGCTGACTTAAAACTGAACATTCAGAAAACTAAGATGGCATCCAGTCCCATCACTTCATGGCAAATAGATGAGGAAATGATGGAAACAGTGAGAGACTGTTTTCTTGGGTTCCAAAATCACTGCAGATGGTGACTGCAGCCATGAAATTAAAAGATGCTTGCTCCTTTGAGGAAAAGCTATGACCAACCGAGACAGCATATTAAAAAGCAGAAACATTACTTTGCCGACAAAGGGCCATCTAGTCAAGGCTATGGTTTTTCCAGTAGTCATGTATGGATGTGAGAGTTGGACTGTAAAGAAACCTGAGCACTGAAGAATTGGTGCTTTTGAACGGTGGTGTTGGAGAAGACTCCTGAGAGTCCCTTGGACCCTTGGACTGCAAGGAGATCCAACCAGTCAATCCTAAAGGAAATCAGTCCTGAATATTCATTGGAAGGACTGATGCTGATGCTGAAGCTGAAGCTCCAATACTTTGGCCACCTGATGCAAAGAACTGACTCATTGGAAAAGACCCTGATGCTGGGAAAGATTGAAGGCAGGAGGAGAAGGGGATGACAGAGGATGAGATGTTGGATGGCATCACTGGCTCGATGGACATGAGTTTGAGCAAGCTCTGGAAGTTGGTGATGGACAGGGAAGCCTGGTGTGCTGTAGTCCGTGGGGTTGCAAAGAGTCAGACACGACTGAGTAACTTGCACTGAACTAAGAAGTTGTTAAAATGATGGGGTTCAGGGAGCTTCCAGGTTAGTGAGCACATTGAGGTGCTGGGGGAATGGTACCTCCAGAGAAGCCATGGAACCTTCAAGCACTTCCCTACCCCCAACGTTGTCCTATACATTTCTTCCATTGGCTGTTCCTGAATAGTTTACTCCGTAATAAACTGGTAATGATAATAAGTAAGCGGTTTTCCTGTGTTCTGTGAACCTTACTAGCAGTTTATCAAACCTGAGGTGGGATCCTGGGAACCCCTGATTTGAACCCAGGTTGAACAGTAATGTGGGTAACCTCGGAATCCAGTACTTGAAACTGGCTCCTGCAGTGAGAGCAATCATTGTGGAACTACTGTGCCTGTAAACCTGTGGATTCTGACATTAACTCTGGGTAGGTGGTGTCTGAATTGAATTGTAGAACAGCCGTTTGGTGTATGGAGAGTTCTCCAACTCTTCAGAGTGGGAAAAAAACCCCACATATTTGGTGTTTGGAGTGATGTGAGTAGAAACAGACCATGAACGTATTCTCTTTCATCCATGTTTGGATTGGTGAAAATTAGGGTGGTTTTTTCCTGTTTGGGGCTATTATGGGCCATGTTATTTTAAAGTTCTTATGCATATATTTTGTGCACATATGTATGAGTTACTCTAAAATATATACACTGGAATGTAATTACTGGGCCTTAGAGTAAGGGTATCTTTAACTTTTCTATATGATCCATGTTTGTTAAACAACTGTACCAATTTACATTCGTCCTAGTAAAGTGTCTGTGTTCCCGGTTGTTTCACATTCTTGTTAGTATTATAAGACTTAAACTCTTCCCCCAGGGTTATGTATGTGTCATGGTATCTTACTGAGGTTTTAATATGCATTTCCGTGTTTACTTCTAAGATTTAACCTTTTCTTCATGTATTTATTGGTTATTGGGTTTCTTTTTCATTAAGTTTTTGTCTTTGTTTTTCTTTTAGATCATCTGTTTTTCTTTTTAATTTGTAGGAGTTATTTAATCCAGGATTTGAATCCTTGGTTGCTCAGTCACTCATTTAATCCAGGATTTGAATCCTTGGTTGCTCAGTCACTCAGTCGTTGTCCTACTGTTTGCCACCCCATGGACTATATAGCCTGCCAGGCTTCTCTGTCCCTGGAATTTTCCAGGCAAGAATACTGGAGTGGGTTGCCATTTCCTATTCCATTGAATCCTTTGGTTGCATGTTAAAAATATTTTCCTTTCTGTGGCTTGTTTTTATCATTCTCTCTCTCTCTTTTTTGAAATACAGTTGATTTATAATGTTGTGTTAGTTTCAGGTGTACAGATCTCCTTGGTGTCTTGATGGGTGAAAGTCCTGGATTTGACTATAGTCTAATTTATTACTTTTTTCCTTGTGGTTTGTTCTCATATCTTACTTAAGAAAATTTCCCTTTCTCTGATTTTAAAAACTTTATAGTTTTTCCTTTCAAAGTTTGGTATTTGGCTTCCCTTGAGTTGATTTTTTGCTTAAGGAGTTCAGGAGGAGTCCATTTCATTTTTCCTGCATTTGTTCTAGCACCATTTATTGAAAAGACAGTTCTTTCTTGTGCTATGAAATGCCTCTTTTTTTTTTTTTTTTAAATCAGACATCTGTGTATATGTGTCTGTTTCTGGGCTGTTAACATGATATTTAGATTTATCTCTTCCTGCATAAATACCATACTATCTTTAGTAAAATGAGCTTTGTAGTAAGTCTTTAATGGATAGCGCAAGTCCTTTCACTTTGTTCTTTTTCAAGAAAGTCTTGGCTGTTTTGACCCTTTTGGTTACTGTATCAATTTCAGAATCATCTTGTCGAATTTTATATTAACAGACTGCATTTTGATTGGGACTACATTGAACCTGTAAATCTGTTTCAGGAGAAGTGGTATCTTTATAAAATTGTCTTCAAATCTGTAAACGTGGGAAAATATCCACTACATTGAAATAGTCAATATTTGTCAGTAAACTTTTATAATTTTCCCTACAGCTTGTGAATTACATATATTAATGGGTTTCATGTGTGTGAACTTATTAGTATAAATATTGCTTTTTTGAAAATTGCCTTTTCTAACCATTCCTTGTGGGTATATGGAAATATAATTAATTTCAATATCATTTCCAGCAACTTTGCTAAGCTCTGAATTCTATTAGTTATCTGCATATTCTTTGGATTTTTTGCTTTATCAGAAAATGGTATTTTGTTTCTTCCTCTTTGATCCTGTCATGTTTCTTTTTCTTGCCTTTCTGTGCTGTCTCAGTTCAGTTCAGTTGTTCATTAAGTTTTCACCTTTCTACTTTTCTAGCATCATTTAAAACTATAATTTTTCCTTTACCTGCTGTTACATGTATCTAACAAGCTTTGGTATGATGAATTTTTTCCCCTCTCTCTGTGTTTGTTATCAGTTTGGTATAAAATTAGGTTTAGTATAAAATTGTTATTACCTCAACATGAGTAAAGTTAAGTGCCTTTACTTTTTTATGACCAGCCTATTCAAACTTTTTGTACATTTTCCTATAAGGTTGTTTTTCTTTATGGGCTTTATGTTATGAAAGTAGTTCTTTCTGTGTGATGTAAGTAGCAAATATTTTTCCCCAGTTTGTTCTTTCATTGACATTCTTAATGGTTACGTTATTTTTATGTAACTTTTCAGCACCTAGAACAGTGCCTGGTGCATAACATATACCTAGTGAATAACATATACCTAGTGAATATTTATTGAAAAGATGAATAAATTCAGTGGTGCTTAAATGACAAAAGTTATCTTTTAAGATATGTATTTGAATATTCTCTCATGACTTCTAGGTTTTTGAATCATATTACTAACAGCAGCCTCTTATGTTGATGTTATGTAGGAATTCAGTGTTTCTTCAGTTTTATGATTCTACGTTTTAAGTGTTTTTTTAAGATTTATTTATTTTTATTTTTTTGGCTGTTGTGGGTCTTTGTTGCAGCAGGTGGACTTTCTCTAGTTGTGGCAAGCGGAGGCTGCTCTCCTTGCTGTGTGTGCACTTCCCGTTGCAGCGCCTTCTCTTGCTGCAGCGCCTAGGCGATAGGCACTCCAACTGCTGAGGCGTGTGGGCTCAGTAGTTGTGGCACACAGGCTTTCTTGCTCCTGGTATGTGGGATCTTCCCAGATCAGGGATCAAACCAGGGTCCCTTGTGTTGCAAGGTTGATTCTTAACCACTGGACCACCAGGGAAGCCCCCTTTGATTTTTCTTTTTAAACAGTTAAATATTTAATCTTTTTGTAATTTATCCTCTGTGATCAGTTGTGAACATGTTTCTCTATGAAATGTTAAGTTTTCTAATTGTAAAAGGCTAATTGGAAATTATATACTTTAAAAATAGAAAAGTTGCAAAGGATGATAAGGTAGTCCTTAGGAAAACATCCCATTTATATTTTTCATATTGATTATATATTGGAATAATAATATTCTGGATATAATGGATTAAACAGTTTATTAAAATTAATTTCACCTTTCTTTTAGTTAATGTAGCGATAAAAATTTTAAATTCCATATGTGACTTGCACTCTATTTCTGTTGAACTGTGGTACTCCAGCCAACCTTATCCAACCCCTGAACATTGTGTTGCGTTTTTCTTTTTGTCTTTGACAGATTTGTATAGTGCCTAGTACCAAAGTACTTGATTTTTTATTATGAGATTTTTTTCCCCCTCCATGAATCAATTAGATAGTGACTATAGTTCCCTGTGCTATGCAGTAAATCATTGTTGCTTGTTGCATGTCATAAATTTTTTATTTAGGCAAAAATTTGCAAGTTTTCTGAGGTATATATTATACATACTGTTTGTATATATATAAAAGCTTTACTACACTTGATAAAGGCTTGAAAAAGAACGTAAAAAAAGGAGATGGAAGAATTGGAAAACATAAACTAAATGAAATGGGAGCACTGAACATGAAACAGAAAAAGTGAAACTAACTAGATAAAAGTAAAAGATCATCATATAGCCCAGTTCTTTTTAAACATGACTGTTCATTGAAAGATATCTGGAGCTTTGGAGAAGAAAAAAGTGCTATCTGGGCATTTGTATTTTTCAAAAAATTCCAAGGTAATTCTGATATATCTGGTGGATTTTAAAAAGTGATTACAGTTTTTTTCTATTAAATGGTAGTTTTGGTAACAGAATTCTGTTATTTTTCTGTTGACCAATCATTATACAATGGTATTAAATGAGTAATAGTTGCATACTCACAATAGTAGAAGATGTTTATTAGTTTTCACAATCAATAGCCAGACAAAAAATAAAAAGGTAATTACAATTGCAAGCCATAATGGGGGCTTGATTAACCTAACAATATAAAATAATTACATACAATTTGGGGCAGGGGTCAAGCAGAGTGATGTGCTAAGTGGAGGTGCATACATGCACATATTTTCATCCACCCAGCCAGTCTGTGTCCTTTGGTTGGTGCATTTAATCCATTTATTTTTTTTTTAATTTTTATTATTATTTTTTTTAATCCATTTATTTAAGGTAATTATTGATATATATGCTCTTGTTACCATTTTTTCAACTGTTCGGGGTTTATTTTCTGTAGGTCTTTTCCTTGTCTTGTGTTTCCTACCTTGAGAAGTTCCTTTAGCATTTGTTGTAAAGCTGGTCTGGTAGTGCTGAATTCTCTAAACTTTTGCTTGTCTGGAAGGCTTTTAATCAAATCTGAATGAGAGTCTTAACTGGGTAGAGTATTCTTGATTGTAGGTTCTTCCTTTTCATTACTTTAAGTACATCATGCCATTCCCTTCTGGCTTGCAGAGTTTCTGTTGAGAAATCCGCTGAACCTTATGGGAGTTCCCTTTTATGTTATTTGTCGTTTTTCCCTTGTTGCTTTTAATGTTTTATCTTTGTCTTTATTTTTTGTCAGTTTGATTACTGTGTGTCTTGATGTGTTCCTCCTTGGGTTTACCCTGCCTGGGACTCTCTGTGCTTCCTGGATTTGGTTGAATTTCCTTTCTCATGTTAGGAAAATTTTCAGCTATTATCTCTTCAGATATTTTTTCAGGTCCTTTTTCTCTCTCTTCTCCTTCTGGAGCCCTTACAATGCAAATGTTGGTGTGTTTAATGTTGTCCCAGAGGTATCTTAGGCTGTCTTCATTTTTTTAAACTCTTTTTTTTCTGTATTCTGTTCTGTGGCAGTGATTTCCACCATTCTGTCCTCCAGGTCATTTATATGTTCTTCTCCCTCAGTTATTCTGCTATTGATTCCTTCTAGTGTATCTCGTGCATCTCTGTTTGTTTGTTCTTTAGTTCTTGTAAGCCTTAGGTAAACATTTCTTGTGTCTTCTCCATTGTTTTCCCTAGACCCTGGGTCATCTTCACTGTCATTATTCTGAATTCTTTTTCTGAAAGTTTGCCGTCTCCACTTCATTTAGTTGTTTTTCTGGGGTTTTATCTTGTCCCTTCATCTGGGACATAACTTTTTGCTTTTTCATCCTGATTAACTTTCTGTAATGTTGTTTTTGTTCTAGCTGTGAGATTGTGGTTCCTGCTTCTGTCTGCCCTCGATAGAGGAGGCTAAGAGGCTGTGTAAGCTTCCTGATGGGAGAGAATGGCAGTGGGAAAAACTGGGTCTTGATCTGGTGTACAAGGCCTTGCTCAGTAAAGCTTTAATCAAATTATCTGCTGATGGGTGGGGTTGCGCTCCCTCCCTATAAGTTGTTTGGCCTGAGGTGACCCAACCCTGAGGTCTACTGGCCTATATGGTAGGGTTAATGGGGACCTCTAAGAGGGCTTCCCTGGTGACTCAGACAAGAAAGAATTCATCTGCAACGCGGGAGACCTGGATTCGATCCCTGAGTTGGGAAAATCCCCTGGAGGATGGCATGACAACCTACTCCAGTGTTTTTGCCTAGAGAATCCCCATGGACAGAGAAGTCTGGCGGGTTATAGTCCATGAAGTTGGAGAGTCGGACATGACTGAGCAATAATCGCAATGCACAAGACGGTTTAGGCGGGGGGCCTTTCAGGACTCCTGCCGTCAGTGTCCCCATCCCTGTGGTGAGCCCCTGCCGACCCATGTCTCCACAGGAGACCCTCCAATACTGGCAGGTAGTTTTGGTTCAGTCTCCTGTGAGGTCACTGCTCTTTTCCTCTGGGTCTTGGTGCATGTAAGAGTTTGTTTGGGCTCTCCGAGACTGGAGGCTTTGTTTCCCCTGGTCCTGTGGAAGTCCTATAATCAAATCTTGCTGACCTTCAAGGTCAGATTCCCTGGGGATTCCCGAGTTAGGAAGCCTGATTTGGGGTCAGAACCTTCACAACAGTGGGAGAACTTATTGGTATTACTGTTCTTCAGCTTGTGGGTCACCTACCAGCGGGTATGGGATATGAAACAGTGGCTTCTTCTTTGTCTTTGGACATGGGTTTTCTTTTTTTGGTGGGTTCTAGTGTCCTGTCGATGGTTGTTCAACAGCTGGTTGTGATTTTGGTGCTCTCACAGGAGGAGATGAGCACACGTTCTACTCTGGCATCTTGAACCAAAAGTAGGAGAGTATTCTTTTCTAATGCAGTTTGTTTTTAAGCACAGATGGAGTCCCTTTCTCCTATGTTTACTTTTCTGTTGCTGTCTCTTTCCCTCCTAGTTTTCAAGATAATTTTTCTCCCACCACTTGTTTATTCTGAACTCAGCCATGTGGTTTTTCCATTTCAGTTGAATTATTAATAAATTAGTTCTTTTAGTCTGTTTTATTTATTTGTTTCAGAGTTTAGTTTTTCTGATAAAAGATATGGTGTCTTAGGTTCTCTAATCATTGATGCATTATGCACTCATTCAGCAACTGTAGCTTAAGTTTGAGAGTAGAGGGTAAATAAGATAGGAATTCAATGAAATGATAAATTTTCTGGTTATCTGCTGATAATAAGTTAGCTGATAAATTGATGCATCAGTTCAGTTCAGTACTTAGTCGTGTTTGATTCTTTGCAACCCCATGGACTGTAGCATGCCAGGCTTCCCTCTCCATCACCAATTCCTGGAGCTTGCTCAAATTCATGTCCATTGAACCTGTGATGTATGTATGATGTATGATGTGATGTATGTTACAGCTAAAAAGCAGTACTAACTACTTCATGATACAATTAAAAGAAACAAAATTTACTAATGCAGACAGAAATATCCCTAGGATTGAGAAAGAAAATTGATATTTTTAAAGGATAAGATATGTCTGGACACTTACTGATTCCATATAACTGTTAACATAAAAACACTGTCTGAATGTGAGTCCTAATTTCACCACTTGCCTAGCTGCTATGAGCTTGGGCACATTATATTAATATAACATTTGTATACTAGGGATAGTAGTAACAGCTACTTAATAGAATTTGTGAAGGTTAAGTTAGTTAATATATTATTTAAAGTAGTGCTTGACATATAGTATCTATATATCTCCAAACACAGGTCTATGTATTTGTTGTTGTTTAGTCACTAAGTTATGTCCAACTCTTTTGTGATCCCATGAACTGTATCCCTCCAGTCTTTTCTCTCCATGGAATTTCCCAGGCTAGAATACTGAAGTGGGTCGCAATTTCCTTCTCCAAAAGATCTTCCCAGCCCAGGAATCGAACCTGCGTCTTCTGCAGCAGCAGGTGGATTCTTTACCACTGAGCCATTAGGGTAATCTAGGTCTCTGGGGAGATGGAGCTGTATAGATATTTTCTAGAATTTTAAAAAAACATTTAACTGCAGTCTTCATAATTTTATTTTTAATAGTGACATAAATTCAATCCATGGAGGTACCATAACTCATTTGTCTTTGATATTCATTTTCAGTTTCAAGGAGAATATTTGTATTGTTGAATTCAAATCATTGTTTTTCCATTTTCATAGGTATTTTGAATTTTAAGATCAGAAGGCATTTAGATGGATAGCAGGACTGACTTGTTTTATTTTTGTCTGAGATTTAAATTTAAATTGTAAATGAGTGTCAGTAGAAGCCAACAGCTTTTAAATTAATTCCTTTGGGTCTGCAGTGGTTTCCAAAAGTTTAACTGAATAGTTTAATTGCACTCTTTTAAAGAATTTTAAAGTAGCTACAGCCTTGAGATCTGCACTGAATTACTTTATGTTGGGAAATTTTTGGCAGATGGTATACAGTCATCATTCAAAAACAAGTTACATTGTCTTTCCCAGCTTGAATTAGTGGAACATTAGCATTGAACTTTTCATTTTGAATGAACATGTTGGAAATTATTTCCTGCTAAATGTTTGTCATCAAGTGAAGTTTTATTTTAAAAAATTAATGGAGCATATCAGTGCAGCAGCCTTAGAAAAATAGCTGAGGCACAGGGTTACTCTTGGACAACCTTTTAAGTTCCTTATTATCATTTGAGTGTACATGCTTAATAATCTTCTGGGAAACTAAAATATGGTACTTTTTAAGACCAAAAACTTTAAAGTATGATATTTAGCTGCTAACAGACAGCTGTTAATGACTACTTAGCGTTGTATTTACTTTCTGGGTTGGAACTAGGGATAGAGCAAGCAGATGAATTGATGATATGAGAAAACACCACGTTCATTGTTAAAATATATTTTAAAGTATTAATTTTTACCTTTATCAGTAAATGAAAGATGACATTAATTTGAAATACTTGGAATAAGTGTGCAATCCATAGAATTAACTGTATCTCAAATGTACTTAAAAAAAATCCAGATTCCCTCTTTGAGAACAAGTCCTATCATTAGCAAATAGGGTAGCCAGAAGAATACTTAAGTAACAAATCAGCATTATGTTTGTGGAAGATGTATTGAAGTTCAGTATCTTTATCTTTCAAAATGTTGTTTTGTTCTAATCCACCTAGCTTTGTGAAAAATAGGCAGTGGGTTGTGTTGGATAACAGGTAGTTAAATTTGACTCGTTTCTCTCATCATATATCCATATTTTTGTGCCATCTGAAATCCCTTCTCTAAGACTTTTTAATAGCTTTCATTCCTTCCGGTTAAAACACATGTTCATTACATTAAGTTCCGTATTTATTAAGCAAAGTGCTTTTAAATATAGTGGGGAGGGAAAATAAGCAAACTAGGCCTCCTCCCAAGCTTACTCTAGTCTGTTTGGGTAGACATACAGGTTACAGATTCTGTGTTAAGATACTTTTGGTTATCATGGCAAAAAGCAATTTTAAACCGGCTTAAGCAAGGAGTGGGATTTATGGGCTCATATAGATGAAAGATTGGCCTTGGCATGGGTTGCATCCAGATATTTCATGTAACATGTAGAATTTATCTCATTTATCTTAGCTCTACTTTCTTCTGACTTGGATTCATTCTCAGGCAGTATCTCCTCAAGTGGTGGCAAAGATGGCCAAAACAGTGCCAGGCTTACATCCTGTCAGCTTAGCAACCTCAATGATAAGCTTCCTTTCCAAATAGTTCCAGAAATTCTGGCATTAAGTCTGGTTTGGCCATACTTGAATCTGCTGGAGTCGGGGTACCTTGGGGGGTGGGGTGGTTAGTGAGGATGGTCTGGCTTAGTTCAAAGTAGATAAAACAAAAGAAAGACAAGTAGTTTACAAAAAGGAACTTATAAATTCTGCTATCAGAAGGAAGGATGCTGAGCAGGCAAAAGCAGCATACAAAAGTAAAGATAAAAATTTTTAGTTGAGCTATAATAAGAAGATAAATTCTGATAGAAGGTGCTTAAGTAAAGCTTCAGACAGGAGACTATATTTTGAATTGGGCTCTGAAGGGCAAGTAGAATTTTTCTAAGGCAGAGTGAGTAAGAAAGGACTTTCTAGGTCACTCATTTGAGAAGTTTGGCAGTGAAAGGAGAAAAAACGAAAACTACTAGAGTCTAAAGGGAATGTTCAGATATTTTCTCCCTCAGTATGGAGAAAATCTGAACATTTTTATGGTAGAGGAGCAGAAGCAAGTAAAGGAGAAATTAACAATGCAAAGGAGTCAGTCGTTGGCACAGAAGGGAAATTCAGTAGGATCAAGGATAGAAGTGGAGGGGGCCTCCTTAGAAAGGAAAAGGGATTGTTTATTCTCTGAGGACATGTAAGGGATAGTAGTAGTGGTGACTACAGAGGTTAAAATAGAAATTTGTTATTAAATATGTATGGCTTCAGTTTTGTTTTCTAAAAGTAAGAAAAGGTTTACCAGTTATCTATTGCTATGTAACAGACCATTCCAAAATGATTTTGTGCATAAGCAATTTGACTTGAACTCAGGCTGGGTAGTTTCTTCTGCTGGCCCGGGGTCACTCACGTGGCTAGGGTCATCCCAGCTGTGGATGGATGGTCTGTGATGGTGGCTGCACTCCCACACTTGTTGGTTGATGCTGGCTGTTGCCTGGACCTCTCTTTGTGCCTTCTCATCCTCATGAGCACTCACATGGCAGTGGCTACACTCAGGGAGAGCTGAAGCAGTCAGTCTAGATGATAGACTCAGATATGAAAGACTTATGACGGACTTAGAACTGCCACAGTGTCACTTCTTTCACATTCTGTTGGTCAAAGCAAGTCACAAGGCCAACTTAGATCAAGTAGAGAAATAGACCCCACCTCTTTATGGGAGGAGTAACAAAGTTGCATTGCAAAACAGATGTGTATACTGGAATGGGAGAAATTTCTGCCTATCCCTCCCCCAACATTTTATTGTGAAAATTTTCAGTCATGAAACTAAGTTGAAAGAATTTCAAAGTGAATATCCACGTATCTACCACCTAGGTTCTACTATACCTGCTTTATTATATATTTATCCATCTATCATTCTTTTATCAATTTATCTTATTTTTGATGCATTTCAAAATAAATTGTAGATATTAGTTCTTTTCTCTAAGTATCTGCTGCATGTATTTAGCAAGTCAATGTTCAGTATTTTTCTTTTGATAAAAAACATTTACATACAATGAAGTGTACAGACGTTAAGTGTACATCACACCTAGTTTTGTAGCCTGCCAGAGAAGGGGAAAATTTGGGATAGCTTTTCAGTGAAATGACTCAAGTTCAACTGTAGTTGTATAGAAGAATTGCAAAAGGTATCTTTCTTGAATACCTTTCTTCATATCCTTATTGCTAATAATTTATTCATTTAACATACCTCAACACTTAGGATTTGCATTTGTGTTACATTCTTTGAATTCACTTTGGACGGCTCTCTACCTCCTTTCACTAAACATTTATAAGGATATAAACAGGCGCTCTCTTGCTTTATAGGTATTCAAACTACGTGTATCTCAAGTCAGGTTAGATTAACAGTGCGTACCTTCTCAGTCATGTCTGACTCTTTGCAACCCCTGGGACTGAGCCCGCCAGGTTCCTCTGTCCCTGGAATTTTCCAGGCAAGAATACTGGAATGAGTTGCCATTTCCTACTCCAGGGGATCTTCTCAACCCAAGGATTGAACCTGCGTCTCCTGCATTGGCAGGTGGATTCTTTACCACCGAGCTACCTTGAATACAACTGAGTGACTAAGCATTCATGCATGCAAGGAAAAGTTTTAATAAACTATTTTCTAGTTTATGAATAGCAGTTTGAGAAGGAGAAATTTTAGTATTGTAACTATTGATTTAACTTCAGATAATCAGAATAGAAGTGTGAACAGAACTATGTGGCAAATTCAGCCATAATTTAACCTTTGAGTGGAGTATTAGAGCTTCTTACAACCTTAACACTTGCCTTATTATTCTAATCTATGTTACCGTGTACATTTTTAAAATTTCTAGAATATTGTAAGTCCTTAGTTTTTCATATGATGATTTGATAAAATAATAGTTACTTGCTTTTATTTACTAGATATTGAATACTTTTATTGCTAATTGACTTTTGAGCCTTTTTACAAATAGCAAAAGATTGAAATCATTTTGACTTGCTATTTGCATTCCAGCAAACCCTGTCTGAACTCTTGAAAATATGTGACTAGTACTTAAGCCATTTCATGCCAAGTATCCTGCCAGAAATGCAACTGGTTAATGACACTCAGTGTGACAACTGAAGTGGAAGCTTGAGTTCATTTACTGTGTTAGCTTTCCTGATGGTCATGGAATGGGGTAAAGTCATGTATGTCTAAACATCTCTCTTAACAGTGTATGAGATGTTTTAAAAGTGTTCCTTAACCCAGATTTTCTCCATTTCATTTCATTTCATGGTATAAATGGCATGAAGTCCTAAATCACATGTGAAGGTGAAAGTCGCTCAGTCGTGTCCGACTCTTTGCAGCCCCATGTTCTATATAATCCATGGAATTCTCCAGGCTAGAATACTGGAGTGGGTAGCCGTTTCTTTCTCCAAGCGATCTTCCCAACCCAGGGATCGAACCCAGGTCTCCTGCCTTGCAGGAGGATTCTTTATCAGCTGAGCCACCAGGGAAGCCCTAAGTCATATGTGGTAGGTTACGAACTAAACAGATTTGTGGTTTTAAAAATCTAATTGAGTGTTCCATTTATTTTTATGTACAGGTCTTGCTATTTTGGAAACTACAAGAGAAAACTAGATTGGGGAGGTTTGGCTTTGTAAGTGGACATGGCTCAGATATCCAGCAACAATGGATTTAAGAAATGCTCATCTTCCCCTCCGGAATCAACAAGAACAAAAGATGTGGACAAAGAAGAAGCATTACAGATGGAAGCAGAGGCTTTAGCAAAACTGCAAAAGGACAGACAGGTGACTGATAATCAGAGAGGCTTTGAGTTGTCTAGCAGCAGTGGACAAAAAGCACAGGTTTATAATAAACAGGATTATGATCTCATGGTGTTTCCTGAATCAGATACCCAAAAAAGAGCAGTAGATATTGATGTAGAAAAGCTTACCCAAGCTGAACTTGAGAAACTATTGCTGGATGACAGTTTTGAGACTAGGAAAACACCTGTATTGCCAGTTACTCCAGTTGTGAACCCTTCATTATCAGCCCAACTCTATCTTAGACCTGCTATTCAGAGAGGACAGTGGCCACCTGGATTATCTGGACCTTCCAGTTATACTTTACCTTCTATTTATCAGTCAACTTACAGTACTAAACAGACTGCATTCCAAAATGGCTTCAACCCAAGAATGCCTACTTTTGCATCCACAGAACCTATATATTTAAGACTTCCAGGACAGTCTCCATATTTTTCATATCCTTTGACACCTGCCATACCCTTTCATCCACAAGGAAGCTTACCTATCTATCGCCCAGTTGTCAGTCCTGACATGGCAAAGCTGTTTGACAAAATAGCTAGCACATCAGAATTTTTAAAAAATGGAAAAGCAAGGACTGATTTGGAGATAACAAATTCAAAAGCTACAATCAGCAATCTGCAGGTATCTCCAAAGTCTGAAGATATCAGTAAATTTGATTGGTTAGACTTGGACCCTCTAAGTAAGCCTAAGGTGGACAATGTAGAGGTAGAGGACCATGAAGAAGACAAAAATGTACCAGATTTGCTAGCAGACGATCCTTGGGATGCTGTTCTACTTGAGGAGAGATCACCAGCAAGTAGTTACCTTGACAGAAAGGTGAATGGAAAATCTCTTTCTGGAGCAACAGTGACAAGAAGCCAGTCTTTAAATATTCGAACAACTCAGCCTACAAAAGTCCAGAGCCAAATATCTCAGGTATAGCCTTTTCTTATGAACTTCTCAAACTTAGTATAACACAGAATTCATGTTTGTGTACATAACTTACTAGGTAAAGGAAATATTTTTTTATTTTGAGTTTTGTTTTCTTTATTCTTAAGTACACTGTGCATCTTAAATTGTATGGTAAAGAATTAAATGTGTTTAGGCCAATTGAAAAATTAATTGCTATTAATATCTTTTTCTAGGGTTGTGAGTTTTAAAAACCTAAGGATCTGGCTGTCACTTATAGGCGTTTAGGATAATTTTTATATGTCTCTCCCTCTCCATTCATTATATGTGGTCCTACTTTCTTTGCCTTATCACCTTTATTTTTCAGAGTAGATGAGGAATTTTGGTTTTTAACTCCATTATAGAAATTGTAATGTATATTGTTTTATTGTTTTTAACCATGAAGGAATAGAAGAACAGGAGGAAGGGAGGTGAAAAAGGAAGAAAGGAAGGGAGGCCTCAGAGAGATGGGAGAAAAGCCATTTAAAGGACTCTCTTTAAACACTTATATTGATGCAAGTAAAGAATAGGACTGTAATCTATATAGTATATTTGCTGAGTTCATATAGTCTTACTGTCTGGAAGAATTAGATAATGGTGCATGGAGCAGAATGTCTTCTCTTAGAAGAGGGGGCAGTAAGGTTTAGACTTTTCCTTTCCATATATAGTATACCACTGAAGATTTTTATTTTGCTCTTATATCATCTGTGGATTCTAGGAATGTTTAAGCTTCATTCTCACATTAATGTGAATCATATCATTCAGTTAATTAGATCAGCATTTAACTACTCTTTAGGCAGTGAGTATCAACTAGTATTTAGGGAAGGAGAAGCACATTTTGCATGATTTGGATGGGTGTATGTTGAATTGTTGATTTTTAAAAGCCATTTTAGATGTCTAGGGAGAAAACAGCAGATATTAAGAAGATTTAAGAAAACAGGATGAGGATGTCTTTGGATAACATCAGAATCGAGAAAAATCTTAACCAGTGCAGTGTTTTCCAAATACATTTTGACTGCAGCTCACACTGAGAAATACATGTTTTTAAGTTCTCTTCAGCTTTTCAATACTGTTTGCACATTTAGTAACATAATTTCTTAACACCTTTCAATTTAAAAGTCATGGGTTAATTTAACATTTTAAATTGGAGTCATAAGTATAATATCAGATTATTTTCTCTTAATATTCTGTGTTGTCTTGTCTTGGTTTTTGTTTTTACAGAGCATCTGTTATTTCCTAAAATGTCTGTAAGGAGAAGGGGAGACTAAGCCAAATCAAAAAATGTGGGGAAGGGAGCTTATACCTAGAAGTGGAATTGCTGGCTAATTTATGTTTAGCTTTTTAAGGACCAGTGATCTGTTTTCCACAGTGGCTGCATCATCCCCTTTCCCACCCCCACAGTATAATGAGAGTTCTAGTTTCTTTACATCCTTGTCAACACTTGTTATTTTCCATTTTTTGGGTTATAACTTTCCTAATGGATGGGAAGTGGGAAGTGGTATCTTATTGTAGTTCTGATTTGGGTTTGCCTGATGACTAGTGATGTTGAGTATCTTTTCATATGCTTATTTGTAATTTCTTCATCTTTTTTGAAGAAATGTATGTTTAAATCATTTGTCCATTTTAAGAATCGGGTTGTTCATAGCAGCTTTATTCAGAAGAGCCAGAAAGTGAGACAACCCAAATGTCCATCAGCTGATGAATGGGCAAGCAAAAATGTGTCCATACAGTGGAATATTATTCACCCATACAAAGAGAACAGCATAGATGAACCTTGAAAACATTGTAAATGAAAGAAGCCAGACACAAAAAAAACATGTAGATTCCAGATATGATATGTCCAGAAAACACAAATCCATAGAGGAAGAAAGCAAGTTAGTATTTGCTGAGGGATTGAGGGAAAGAGGAAATGAGGAATGATTGCCTAATGGGTACAGGGATTTGGGGGGCAAGTGATGAAAATGTTCTGAAATTAGAACATTTCCATGTTCTTGCCGTAACAGTGATGGTTCACACTTCATTATGAATGTATTGAGAGCCAACAAAGTGTACATTTTTAATTGGCTAATATGGAAGATTTTATGTTCTATGAATTTTTACCTCAGGTTTTTTTTTTTTTTTTAAAAGAAAGACACTGGTCCCCCGATCCTCCTGTTGTGCTTAGGCCAAGTTCCTGCTTGATTCATATTTGGGTCAGTGTTCCAGTAGAGAGATCCCTCTCCCAACTGTGGATCTCGTTTTTATGGACTTAACCATGATAGCATGTGTTTGACACCATGTAGTCTGGATTAGGAATATCAGGAAAGGGTAGCTGCCTAGAACCTGGAGATCTCATGACCTGTGGAAAGTTGCAGTCTCTGCTGTCAGGGATAGAGTCGCTTCTGGTCCTCTGTGGAGCTGAGTTTAGACTCAGGCCTCCCATTGGTGGAAGACAGAGCCCCTGATAGTCCAGGAAACCCAGAGTGAGCATCCAGGTCACTTTCAAATAATCTTCCTGCTTCTTGCATCACACTTCATATGTATGTGTTTGCACCTCTACAGTATATGCATTGTAGTCACAATATCCTGATTATCCTGAATTTAATAAAATATTTGTAAATGACTTTGGTTTACTTCTTTTTTACAATCACTGAGACAGTAGAGACTTTCGTAGAATCCTGTGAGATCAAAGCGACCCATGCCTATTTCACTCTTGAGGAAACTGAAATGTAAAGAAGTTAAGTAATTATTAATTTTTTCATGTAATAACAGTATTGTAATTAGTTAAATGAACTCATTTTAGAGATGTGTAAGATGATAACCATAGTCATCTAGTCTAACCAACTTCATTTCATGGATCCAGAAACTTAGATCCAGAGAATGACTTATCTCCAATTAATGTCAGTATTTTCTTTTTCAGTTTCTTTGTACTCAAAACCGGTAGCATAGATTGACAATGCTTTTGCTGCAAAGCACAGCTTCCTTTCGCTGTTGCCCTCTATGGTTTAGACTGGTCATTTCTGGTTCAACTGACGTTTTCTCCACCCTTTGTTTGGTGGGGGTAGGGCTGTGATACTCATTTATGTTCCTTTCATTCTCTCTCTGCATACATCTTTTCCTACTCATTTTTAATATTTGTCACAGTATCATCTTGATATTTCCCAATTTGGGGTGCTTTCAGAAATCATCTTGCAGGACTGATGAGGACAGGTAGTTTTCTAAAGATAGGATTCCCCCAGCAAGACCTGTGAATTCAGATCACATGGGAGTGCAGAGAATTACTAGTTACTCAGACTCTAGGAATTAACTAGGTTTCTGGGCAAGTTTTAGCAGAAATGTATTCTTAGATTTTCTTTAAAGTATAGGGGAAAGGATCAGGGAGTAAGCAGATTGGTTGCGAGAGGCATGAGTCAAAGCCAAGTAAGCAAAAATACCATGACTTGATCAGCTGATCAATCAGAGATGGGAGCTAGATTATTACAGTGTACGGCAGAACTTTACTGAATGACACAGTGTCTGAATTGAGGTGGCTTAGGCTTCTTAAAGGAGTCTAACTGTGGCGTGGTGAGGTGTTATATAGTTGTTGATCATTCTGTTATATTCTACTCTGTTAATACTTAACGTTTGACCACCACATTCTAAGAGGGACCAGTGAGAGTGTGTCTTGAAAAGAAAAAGTTATAGTGTTCAGGATCTAGAAGCTGTGCTATTTAAGGAACTGTTGAAAAGATTGGGCATATTTTGTCTGAAGAAGAGGATATTAATTAGAGATAATTCACACTCTGAATTTGAGTTTCTTCATCTATGATATAAACCTGGTTGGACAGATGATTTCTGAGATCCTTTCAGGAATAATATTTCAAGTTTAGAAAGTTGCCATGTAAAAGGAAGTTGAAACTTTTTTCTTTTAAAGTTTTACATTTTGGACATATGTTCTCAAAACAGTTCAGGAAATAGACTACCTGAAAATCATGGTATTGTAAAAAAGATAAAGTAGTTATGTACTAAATTTTCCAATTTATTGTGTTGCATTGTACAAATTAAATAGCTCTTTGTGCTAGATTTTAATAGATAAGTGGTAGCAGGTGCTGAAAGTTAAAATACCTTTTATAGAAAGCTTAAAATTATGCAAATCCTATTTGTTTATATTTTTTTCTGTGAATTGAGAAATTCAGTTTAGTTTAGTTTTAAAATTCATTGTTCCAAAAAGTGAAACAAGGACCAATGGGGAAGAAAACTCAAGGAGGCAGGTTATATAGTTAAATATCAATAACAAAATTTATAAATAGCTATTTGGTAATGGTTGCTCTCAGGGGGTCAGTGTATAATTATTGGAGGTCTTCAATCAGAGGTTTAGTGTGAATTTGTTACAAATGCTATAAAAGGGATTTTTTTAACTCTTAAGATTTCATCATTTGTTTGTGTACATGAAGATTAAGTTTGGTTTAATTTAGGCCAAAAGGATAAACAGAATACTAATAGTAAGCTGACTTTGGAAGTCTGTGGCACAAACATTGGCATGGAACTTTTAATTTTCACACACCATTCATTTCTATTCAATAAAAATAAACTTTTCCCTGAGATTCATGTTTTTTTACTGTGAAATAAGATTGCAGTGCCTATTCTTTATAATTACTTTATGTACGTAAGTATTCATTTCCTGTAAGAATTTTATGCTTTGTGGTAAAAACTCTGAACGGTGTTTTTCTTCTCACTCAGCAGTCTTACTTCCTATTTCCTTCTAGTATCTTTTGTTCATAATAATCTAAATACTTTAGTTCAAATTTTTGTTTCCCAAAGGAAAAGACATAGTACTTAAAACTGTCTTCTGGCAATTTAAATTGAAATCACATTTTTAGTTAACAGCTGTAAATTTAACTACTTGTAGATTTCAAAGATTTTAGTAATGAATCAAATTATTTTCATAGAAATGGTTTTGCAAAGTTCTGTGGCTATTGATTCTAAAAACTGATTATATTAACATTATAAACATTTATATCCTAATTAGCACAATGTCTAACAGTAATTGAAGACAAAGTAAAGTTGAATAAAATGTGGTTTTCCATTGTCTAGTTGTATGTAATACAGTATTTGAATAGATTACTGAAGTCTATAAACTTTTAAAAGAATTCAATTAAGGAAATAACCGACTTTGTTCTGAATAGCAACTGATACGTTTATATTTAATGCTTAAAATACATTTATTGAAAACTTGGTGTTCCATCTAATTTCTGGGGTAAGATGGCATGAATCTGGAACTTGTTTAGATGTAAAGCTTTCGCTTATTCTTATAACTACTTTATAAAGTATGCACTGGTAAGTTTTCGTGAATTATACCTTTTCCATTACCTTTTAAGAAAACTGAATTATAGTTGATCTATAACACTGTTAAGTCCAGGTACACAGTATAGCATAGTGATTTGGTATTTCTATACATTACAAAATGATCACCATGATAAGCCTAGTTACCGTCTGTCACTAAATAAAGTTATTACAATATTATCGACAGTATTCCTAATGCTGTACATTCATCGCCATGACTCATTTAGTAACTAGAAGCTTGTACCTCTTAATTTCCTTCACCTGTTTCACTCCCTCAACCCCTGTCTATTCTTTATATATATGAATCTGTCTCTGTTTTATTGTATTCATTTGTTCATATGTTTTTATATTTCACATATAAGTGAAATTATATGGTATTTTTCTGACTTGTTTCACTTAGTATAATACCTTTTAGATCCACCCATATTGTCCCAAATGGCAAGATATATTTTATGATTGAGTAACAGTTCATTGCATGTGTATCCTGTGTCGTCTTTATCCATTCATCTGTTAGTGGACATTTAAGTTGCTTCCATATCTTGGCTGTTGTAAATAATGCTGAAATGAACATAGGGGTGTATATATCTTATCAAATTACTGTTTTAGGTTTTCTTCAGAAAAATACTCCAAAGTGGAATTGCTGAGTCATACAGTAATTCTATTTTTAATTTTTTGAGGAACCTCTCTGGTGGCTCAGACTGTAAAGAGTCTGCCTGCAGCGCGGGAGACCCAGGTTTGATCCCTGTTTTGGGACGATCCCCTGGAGAAGGAAACAGCAACCCACTCTAGTATTCTTGCCTGGAAAGTCCCATGGATGGAGGAGTCTGGCAGGCTCCGTCCAGTCCATGGAGTTGCAAAGAGTTGGACATGACTGAGTGACTTTACTTTCCATATTGTTTTCCATAGTGACTACCAATTTACATTCCTACCAATAGTTCAATAGAGTGCCCTTTTCTCCACATCATCACCAACACTTGTTATTTGTTATTTTTTGACAATAGCCATTCTTACAGGTATGAGATGATACCTCATTGTGGCTTTGATTTGCATTTCCCAGTGATTAGTGACGCTGAGCATCTTTTCATGTGTCTATTGGCCACTGTATATCGTCTTTCAGAAAATGCTCATTTTAAAAATCAAGTTGTTTGTTTTTTGATAGAGTTGTATGAGTTCTTTGTATATTTTGAGTATTAGCCCCTTATTGGATATATCATTTACAAATATCTTCTCCCATTCAGTAGACCACCTGTTTGTTTTGTTGATGTTTCCTTTGCTATACAAAAAATTTTAGTTTTATGTAGTCCCATTTATTTATTTTTGTTTTTGTTTTCCTTGCCTAAGGAGACATATTAAAAAAAAAATTGCTAAGATTAATGTCAAAGAGCATACTGCCTGTTTTCTTCCTGGAATTTTATGGTTTCAGGTCTTACATTTAAGTCTTTAATTCATTTTGAATTTGTTTTTCTATATGGTTTGAGAAAGCCCAGTTTGATCCTTTTTTTCCTGTAGCTGTTCCAGTTTTCTCAGCACAGTTTATTGAAGAGTCTATCTTTTCCCTATTGTATGTTCTTGCCTCCTTTGTCATAGATTAATTCACTGTGTGAGTGTGGGTTTATTTCTGGGCTGTCTTTTCTGGTCCATTAATTGGTGTGTCCGTCTTTGTGCTAGTACCATACTGTTTTGATTACTGTAGCTTTGTTGGGTCGTTTGAAAGCAGGGAGCATGATACCTCCAGCTTTGTTCTTTTTTCTCAAAATTGTTCTGATTATTGCAGGGTTTTTTTGTTTTTTTTTTGCTTGATACCAGCTGAAGCAGCCTCTTTATTACTTTTATGTACAGTACAGAAAACTCAATAGTGTACACTCAGCCCAGCTTGGTGGCCAGTTCTTTGGCCTTAGCCTTTTCCAGCTTGGCGATGCGAGCCACTGACTTCGGCCCCAGGACATTGCCTCCCCAGTGACGACGGATCTCATCGTATCTGTCGTTGTAATTGGTTCTGATGGCTTCCACCAGCTTAGCCAGAGCACTCTTGTCCTCCGAGGTGACTTGTGTGAAGGCCACGGTGGTGCATGTCTTCCTGTGGACCAGGCGCCCCAGCCGGGCCTTGCCCTTGATGATGCAGTAGGGAACCCCCATCTTGCGGCACAGGGCAGGCAGGAAGACCACGAGCTCGATGGGATCCACATCGTGAGCGATCACCACCAGCTGAGCCTTCTTGTTCTCCACCAGGGTGGTGACAGTGTTGACCCCTGCTCTAAGGACAGGTGGCCTCTTGGTGGGGACGTCGCCTTTGCCAGCGGCTTTCTTCTCAGCGCGGGCCAGCAGCCTCTGCTTCTTCTCCTGCTTTGTCTCTGGTCTGTACTTGTGGGCCAGCTTAAGCAGTTGAGTAGCTGTTTGTCGGTCCAAGGCCTGGGTGAATTGGTTAATTGCAGGAGGCACCTTCAGCCGCTTATAGAGAATAGCCCTTTGCCGCTGCAGCCGGATGTAGCGGGGCCATTTGACAAAGCGGGTGAGGTCCCTCTTGGGTTGGATGTCCTGTCCAATGCCAAAATTCTTGGGCCTCTTCTCGAACAGGGGGTTGACCACCTTCTTGGCCTCCTGCTTCTTCACCACGGCCGGGGCCGGGGCTACCTTCTTCCCCTTGGCCTTCTTTCCCTTCGGCATCTTGAAGGGCTGGCGTAGAGCTATTGCAGGGTTTTTTGTGTTTCCATACACATTTTAGAATTGTTTGTTTTAGTTCTGTGAAGAATGCCATTGTTTGTGGGTTGGTTTTTTTTTTTTTTTTTTTTTTTGCTGCATGGCATATGGGATCTTAGTTCCCCAACCAGGGATTGAACCCATGCTCCCTGCAGTGGTAGTGTGGAGTCTTAACCACAGGAGAAGTCTGACCATTGGTATTTTGGTAAGGATTGTGTTGAATCTATAGATTGCTTTGGGTAATATTGTCATTTTAATGATATTAATTCTTTAGTCCGTGAGCACAGTATATCTTTCCATTTGTGTTGTCTTCACTTTCTTTCATCAGTGTCTTATAGTTTTCCAAATACAGGTCTTATACCTGTATCAGTTAAATTTGTTCCTAGGTATTTTGTTATTTTGATGCAGTTGTAAATGGAATTGTTTTCTTAATTTCTCATTGTGTTAGTTTTTGTGTATAGAAATACAACAGACTTCTATATATTAATTTTATATCCTGCAAAATTCATTTGTATCCTACTTAAATCATTTATTAGTTCCAATAGTATTTTGGTGACATCTTTAAGAATTTTTCATATCATGTCATCTGCAAACAGTGACAGTTTTACTTCTTCCTTTCCAAATTGGATTCCTTTTCTTTTTCTTGTCTGATTGCTGTGGCTAGGACTTCCAGTTACTTGGTTTTTTTTCTTTTTCTTTTTTTTATATAGTGAGGTCAAGGTTATTCTTAGTATCACTTGTTCACCTCAGATTTATTTGCCTCTTCCTCCTGGTTTGGAGGGAAGAGATAGAGATTCCTTCTCTTTTCCCAAATGTAATGCTTATACCTCTTTTCTTGTTATTGTCTCCCCAAAGTATTTTTCTACCATTATTCTTTAAAGAGGAATTTGTACTTACTGTTTTTCCAGTTCCTTACCATCCTCTCTTGTTCCTATCATATTGCAGAAAGCTGTTTCTAGGAGTATGAATACTAATTTTCAATATAGTGACCATACTTACTGTCCAGCCTTGTTGCCTCATTTGCAACTCTGTACCATATTCTTTTCTTGAAACTTCTTCCATTGCCCTGGTTAAATCTACTTACTAGTTTTCTTCCTATAATCTTTGACTTCCTTTACTTGTCTAGCTTCAAAACATTGGTATTCCCCCAAGGTTTTGTTCTTGGCTGTCTTTAATATATCTTATTTGTTCTCTTTTAGTCAGTACTTTATTCTTGAGGCTCTGAGATAGATACAGAGTTTGAAAGCTACTAGTCCAGACCACTTGGCAGCCTTTATAATCACAAGAGCTAATTTCTTATAATAAATTTCTCTTTCTCCATTCTTATATGCATGAAGAGATGTCCCATCTTGAGGCCTAGTAAGTGCAATCGCTTATGTATCCCTCAGCCTCCTAAAGAAACTCTCCTATTGGTGGAACTTGTACCCAAAATCCTTTGGTTTACCTTGGTGATTCTGATGGTTGTTGACAGCAATTAGTAGAGAGAAACTTCCTTGTAGAAAATTGCAGAAATTGAATGATCCTCAATTCAATATCTTTAACTCTGGAATAGAAATTTGTTAATAGAATATTTCTAGATGATGACCAAACATCTATATGGATTTCCAAACCCAAAATATTTACTAGATAACTCAGTATCTTCCCCCACAAACCTTCCTTTGTTTCATACATTGGGTAATGACAATAGCAATTTTTCTTACTATCGTTTGCCTCGTTCATTCATAGAAAAACATTTGAGGACAAAATATGTGGGTTGCAAATAATGACCATTCTTAGATCTCATCCTTAAAGAACTTGGGTTAGAAGGGGAGACAAGATGTGTGTATATAAGTGGAGTATGAAAGCCTTGAATGCTGCATAAAAGTTTGTGCAAGATCATTGAAGAAAAGAGATGATTTGATGCTTAAGTTGTTTGGAGTTTGAGGAAGGGATTGGGAGCAAGAGTTGAGGGAGTAGGTGTGAAATTGAAAAAAAAAAATTTTGATTCCAGAAAGAGTGGAGAAAAACAAGAAAATGATGACGTTAATGTACAGATGAAATCATTGGGATCCCAGCTGTTTTTTACTTTGTGGACAGAAAATTGAGTTAACTTTCCAGATTCTATTACTACCTTAATGTATGACTAGATAATTGATTATTATAATCTGTTTTTGCCACTGTCAATTGAAACTCGTAACGTGCTTGAAGGAAGGAACTAATACATGAAAGGCACTGTAAAAAATATTTTTTGATTAAAAAAAAAGCATCTAGGAATGCCATTAAGGAAATTCAAAATCTGTTAATAGGTGGAACATAAAAAACAGAGATAAGATAGTTATAGGTCAACAAAAATACAGGGTTTTTTTTCTTTTTAACAGCATTGCTTGTACAAAGGTCTCAATGCTGTCTTTCTCTCATTTTTAAAAAAAAATATTTATTTATTTATTTGGCTGTGCTGGGTCTTACATGCGGCACTCGGGATCTCTAGTTGCAGCATATGGGATCTAGCTCCCCGACCAGGCTCCCTGCATTGGGAACATAGAGTCTTAGCCACTGGGAAGTCCCTCTCTCATGTTTTAGAGGTTTTTTTTTTTTTTTTTAGGAGACTTTGTTGTGAGGTGATTAAGCTAGTTTGTGAGGTGATTAAGCTAGGTAGTGATTAATCTAGGTTGCCTAGGTTGAAATACTAACATTTTTTTAGTCCTGTGACCTTGTTGCCTCTTTAACTTCTCTGTGCCTCATTTTTTAACATGTAAAGTGGGGATAATAGTCATGTTACACATCGACTAGAACTTTGTGAAAAATAAATAATACATACATACGTACACAAATGACTAAATTTCTCACAGCAGAACCTGGCATGTGAGAAATGCTCAGTAATTGCTAGATTTTTGTGTGTGTGGCATCTCACTGTAATTTAGGTATTATAATAATCATAAGACTTATTTTATAGAATACATTAATTATGAAAATTACTATTTTAGGAAATAATTGAAGGAACTACAATCCATTCAATTATAATTTTTCAGTGTTTTATGATCACTGGCAAATTCACTGATTATATGAAAGTGACTTTTAACTTGTTTTTAGTGGGAACAAAACATTTAACAAATTAAACCAATAGTTGAGTGCCTTCTGAATTGGATATAAAGTTTTACAAAAATATGAAATTCAAATTAAGTTTGATTCTTGTATTCAAGGAACTTTCATATTAGGACAAATATAAAACAGGATGTAATAATATGGTATTTGGTTCAGACTAAGTACTTAGAAATGTTAGGAAGGAAGAAATGCTCCATACTAAATTTTCATAAAAGACAGTGTAGATGAAGTGGCATTCCATTGGGCCTTAAAAATTAATGGATCTTAGACTTGTGCTGTGAGGGAAAGTTAGGAGGAAGCTTTGAAGACAAACAGCAAGGATTCAGAGGCAAGATAGTTCAGTTTGTACTTTATAGGAACAGGATATGATTCAGGTTCACTTGGACATAATATTCATTTGGGAAGTTCTGGGAAATAAAACTGGATTAGATTGTGGCAGACTTGGAATGGCAAACCAGAGGCTTTGTTTAGAAATGCATTTTTCTAACCTGCAGAAAATATTTATATATTTGTTCTCTAATCTTGCTTGTTATTGTCATCTCTTACATCTAAGAAGGATAATATTTTGAATGCTAGAAAGGAAATTAAGTCTCTGTATAACAAAAAAAGACAATTTTCTTTAAAACAACAAACATTTATTTATTTTTGGCTGTGCTGGGTCTTCGGTGCAGTGTGGGCTTTCCTCTAATTGTAGGGAGTGGGGGCTACCCTCTAGATGCAGTGCACAGACTTCTCATTGCAGTGGCTTCTCTTGTGGAGCATGGGCTCTAGGGCGCGCGGACTTCAGTAATTGCGGCTCCTGGGCTCTTGAGCACAGGCTCAATAGTTGTGGTGCGTGGGCTTAGTTGCTCTCAGGCATGTGGGATCTTCCTGGACCAGGGATCAAGGCGGATTCTTTACCACTGAGCCACCAGGGAAGCCCGACATTTTCTAATTCTAATAAAACTTCTGTGTTTAAACCATATTGTTCCTCGGTAATAGAGTATTAGAAGTCTAGAAATATAAAAATCTATTCTTAGAATAGTACGGTCTATTTGCTATAGTACTTTCTTTTGTAACACAAATTAACTTCTGTAACTGGTACCTATGGAATTGATGTCAGTATAATGGGAAAGTAGCATTTGTTTTAAAATCATCTTTCCCAGCATATTAATACTTCAAAGCAGTCAAGAACAAACTCTCCTAGTTAAAGGGAAAGCCTTAGTAATTCAAGAAAATACTAGAAAAACACTGAAAGTTCCACAGAAGTAAAAATGGTGGCTTCAAGAACAGTTCCAATTCCACAGGGTCAAGCATTCTGGTGAAGCAGTGAGTGTAGACAGAGAAGCTATAAAGACATTCGTTTTTTGCATGAAGAAGTCTGTATCCTGGATTGTATTTTTAACTTCATTGAAATTCTGCTCTTCAGAATGCATATAACAAATTAGGAAGCAGGAGCTCCAGGATTTAAAGAGGCTTCAAAGAATAGAAGATCATAATTCTAGGTGCAAATTTAAGTAGAGATTTAATTGTTCTAGTATTTTTGTAAGGACTTCTCATTGTTTTAGTTAGGACTTTGATTACACTGATTTTGAGTAGTCTGCCTTTATTTTTATCCATGAACTCTGTTATTTGTAGTAGCAACTTTTCTAGAACTCCAGGCTGGTCACTTCACCATGTATATATCATTTTACAGCAGAAAAGGCTCTGCCATGTTTTAAAAGCAGTAAATTAATAACGGAATTGTTGCCCTGAATTTTCTTACCCAACAAAGCCTTATGTGCTATGGTTATTGAAATCCACCACAACTCTTGAAATTTATACATGGTGTTCTCCTTCACTCAATTTCAAATTGAGAACATTCCCATTCTAATTTTAAGGGAAATTTACATTTGAAATTTGTGCTAAATCAAGTATTTTTATGTAGTGAGTCAAAACACCTCTAAATGGACTCTGCTGTTTGACTATGCTTGGGTAGTGAATTTTTGTCCTTAAATGTTTTTGATCAGAAATTTGATTACAGAAATTTTGGTCAGACATAAACTTAACTTTTGAAAGATTGTCAGGATGTTTGTACAAGTTTATTAACATAGAAAATGCCCACTCACTCCTAAAACTCATTCTTTATTAGAGGAGTCCCGGTTTCAAATGGGCTTGTTCTCTTCCTTTTCATAAGACAGAGTGTAGTCCTTTAATTTCATTTAGCTGTTAACTTTCTGAAGTATTCATTTCTGAAAGACTTTGATGGAAGTGTATTTAGCATTACATTCTTACTGACCAATACTAAATACAGCCTATTTCTACTTTTGAATAAGTAAAACCAATGAACTTTAAAAATAAGGCTTAGTTGGCATTGCTTTTATAGGGATAGAAATCCATACTTTAAAATCCTGTTATTGATATGATTTATTTAACCTCCATATTTTTGTACATATTTTCATAAAAATGTGTTTGTGCTATATTGCTATTTAGCATTTTGGGAATCTTTTATTTTAAAATAAAACCTTTTTTTTTTTTTCATTACAGAAAGACCCAAATGGGACCAGTAGTTTGCCACCTGAAAGTTCTCTTCTGCAAGAAATTGAAGTACAGAATGAGGAAGTAGCAGCTTTTTGTCAATCCATTACAAAGTAAGACATTTTTCTTTATAAATTAAAGGTTATTCTTATTAAATAATTTTTTAAAATTTAACTTTAAAACCAGCTTAGTGCTAATGATTATAAAATTTTTAAATATTTTCTCTCTGTCGCTAAAACATCAAGACAGTTAATTGGTACGTTAACACAAACTACACTTGAACCTTAAGTTTCTGAGTATTTAGGAGGAAAAATTAAGGTCAGTCAGTAGACTTCTGATACTGTATTACTGAGGGAAAATATGCCTTAAATATAGAAGTTTTTTTAGAATTAGAAAATACCTTTTTTTGTTGTTGTTACAAGGAGATTTAACTTTGCTGTAAATTTTCTAGCATTCAAAATACTGTCCTATTTAGATGTAAAAGATGCTATAACAAGCAAGATTAGAGAAGCAAACATATTTTCTGAAGGTTAGAAAATTGCCTTTCTGAAGTTTAACCTGAAATGTGTCCAGTGTTCTTAGTGTATGAAGAAACTGAGGCTTGAAGTTACCTACTGAAGTTCACGTTACTCAGCTAGTCCGTAACAGCCAGGTCTCCATCACCTCTGGTTCAGTGTGTTTTCTTTCCATTATATCACTATATTAGTCAGCACTTCTGTCATGAGGGCAAGAAACCCATCTTAAACTAGCATAAATCAAGAACGGTTATGTATTGATTCACAAGCCCATATAGTAGAAAGTGGGAGGATGGGGCAGCGCTCAGTGACAGCAAGATCCAGGAATTCACACACTGTAGTTGATGCCTCCTCTCTTTGGACTTTTCTTCCTCCCTTTTCTCCCCCTGCCCTTTCACCATGCTTGTTTACTTCTATTACAGATGGGGTTTTGAAGCCACTGATAGCTTAGACTTGATATTCTAATGGTCTTGCTGGCAGAAAGGAAAGAATCCTTTCAGCCAGCACCAGATAGAAAAATCCCACGGAAGGAAAGAGTGGACAGCAAACATTGTAGCCAACAGGGTTGGGATCTGTTATCAAAAGAAGGAAAAGTAGATCACTACTGGGAGATTTATTCTTTAAAAAAAAATTTTTTTTGTATTGGAGTATAGCCAGTTAACAATGTTGTGATAGTTTCAAATGAACAGCAAAGGGACTCTGCCATATATATACATTCTCCCCCAAACTCCCCTTCCATCCAGGTTGCCACATAACATTGAGCAGAGTTCCATTGAGCAGTAGGTCCTTGTTGGTTATCCATTTAAAATATAGCACTGTGTACATGTCCATCCCACAGTCTGTCCCTTCCTCTCAACCTTCCCTTCTGGCAACTATAAGCTTGTTCTCAGTCTATAAGTCTGTTTCTGTTTTGTACGTAAGTTCATTTGTATTGTTTCTTTTTAGATTCCACATATAAGGGATGTCATATATTTTTCCTTTAACTTACTTCACTCAGTATGATGCTCTCTAGGTCCATCCATGTTGCTGCAGATGGCATTATTTCATTCTTATTAATGGCTGAGTAATATTCCATTATATATGTGTACCATATCGTCTTTAGCCATTCCTCTGATGGACATTTAGGTTGCTTCTGAGTGATTTATTTTGAATCCAGTATTTTCCCAGTGTGGTTTAAGCAAAGCAGAGTTTGGAGTTCCTAGATAATTTTTGAGTGTATTCATCATTTTTGTTATAAGGAACTTATTAAACTAGACTTTCTAGACTTATTGGTAATGTTTGATTACAGTTCTATCTTTCCTATGTATCACTTCCTAACCAGCATTCTTTTTTCTTCAGAATACTTTAAGGGAGAAAGAAGAATATCAGTAGAGTCACTGTTTCTTTCCTGTGCAAAGGTTACTCTTACTGGATTTTTTTTTTTTTTTTTAATTTTTATTTATTTTTTAGCCACACTGGGTCTTCTCACTCTTCCTCTGGGCTTTCTCTAGTTGCAGGAAGCAGGGGCTACTCTCTAGGTGAGGGACGTGGGCTTCTCACTGCGGTGGCTCCTCTGGTTGTGGAGCACAGTCCCTTGAGTGCATGAGCTTAGCTGCCCCTCAGCATATGGGATCTTCCCCGGCTGGGGATAGAACCCATGTCCCCTGCATTGGCAGGTGGATTCTCAACCAGTGGACTTCCAGGGAAGCCCTTAACTGGATTTTTAAAACTCACATTTTTCAGTAGACATTTAAAATAGACATTCAGGTGACTTAGAATTCAAATTGCATGTATCAGAAATTACCTATGCCTTTATGCCACATATACATACCATTATGTGTGTGTGGTTAAGAATTTGGAAATAATCTTTTAATGGTTTGAAATTAATCTGAAATGTTCATCCAGTTCCTTTAATTTTCTCTCCACACAAGCCCTATTAGACTGTGTTGAGTGGCTATTGCATTTAAGTTTTGCATGTTGAGAAATTAGGCTTTTTGTGATCTACCTGTTTTTTCTGCATTTGAATCTTATTGTTATTTACATAAACTCTGCCACTAAGCTAAGATGATCTTTTTTATTTACATGCATATGCACACACACAAACACAAATGGCTTATGAATATTAAAACCTCAGATGAATTAGAGAGAATATTATTTCTGTTAGTTAGAGTGGGATTGTAACAAATATTTCACAGAAGTAAGAGGCAGAGGTGTTTTGAAGCCATGTTCTAGAAAATTCTCTGTTCCCCTCTTGACCTTGGAGATTGGAGTCCAATATCACTTGAAGAAATTAATGGCACTTTCTATTTTTTCCAATATGCAGATTTTAAAAACAAGTATTTATCCTCTTAGTTAACTCCTTATTTTTTTTAAATCTCCTAAAATGATTATTTTAATTCAGCTGTGTTATTAGTGTAAGATTGTCATTATAGTATTTGTTTATAGTTAAGCCTACTGTAATAGAATTTAGTGCCAGTTCTAGGCCATGTTTTTTTGCTCCTGTGAAGTTAGGGAGTTGGATTAGGGATCTCAAGGGTAGCTTTCAGTTTAAAGTTCTGTAAAATACTTTGATTCAGGACATTGCATTTTTAAAATTTTTATTTCTTGTTTTCTTGACTTTCACACTCATCATAATTGACAGAGCTTGCTGTATCTACTAGTTACTTAGGTCTCCAGAGAAAGTACTGAGAGGAATATTAGATACCAATGGAAATTTTTGCTGCTTCATTTCTGGTCTAGGACCAGATGAGTACTATACTTTACACTTGTTGTTCTGAGTAGCCTTTAGTTTTCCTTTCTTCATTTATGTTCTTATCTGATATTTATAATCTAAAAAGTGTCTTGAACCCAAGGAATCAAGGACTTCACCTCTGCATTTAGTTTATATATTCTAGGTAATGCTGACTCAACTTTCTTATAAAGTAGTATCAATTCAATTAAAAACCCTCCCTTTTATATTTACCTTTTAAAACCTTCATTTTTATGTCTTCTGTCTTTCTGATTTGGCTCTGTCTATATGTAACCTTAACTGGATAGCACATAGTATGAAATAAACCATAAAGGATTTTGGTATTTGCAGAGAGATAATTAATTTCCTGAGCTATAGAGCCACATTAAGCAAACAGAGCCGTTGCTTTGGTGATGATAGGGAAATGGACCCTGAATATTCGTTGGAAGGACTGATATTAAAGCTCCAATATGTTGACCTCCTGATACAAACAGCTGCTTCATTGGAAAAGATCCTGATGCTGGGTAAGATGAGGGCAGGAGGAGAAGAGGGCAGCAGAGGATGAGATGGTTGGATGGCATCACTGACTCAGTGGACATGAGTTTGAGTAAACTCTAGGAGATCGTGAAGAACAGGAAAGCCTGGTGTGCTGCAGTTCATGGGGTTGCAAAAAGTTGGACACAATTTAGTACTGAACAAGGGAAATGGATGGTTTAAAGAAAATGAAAATCAGTATAAAAAAATGCTCTTTGTAGATAATTACTTAAGAACATCAAACTACAATGTGTGGTTTAGAGTGTTCATAAAATACTTTATCTAGTCTATTATATATAAAGTGAAAATTTACTCAGCAATTATCAGTTTACTAATTGATAATTAGTAATCTTCTTTGTATATTTAAAAGTTCAGTTACAAACAGAACAAAAGAAACCACAACTTGAAGCAGTCTGTTACCATCTTAGTTTTTTCTCAGTTCTTTTTTTTAAGATTTATTTGTTTATTTGTGGGTCCTCAGTGCTGCACTTAGGCTTTCTCTAGTTTCAGGTGGAGGCTGCTCTTCGTTGCGGTGCGTGCCTCGACTTCTCACTGCAGTGGCTTCTCTTGTGGAGCACAGGCTCTAGGGTGTGCAGGCCTCAGGCCTCAGTAGTTGGAGCACATGGGCTCTAGAGCCCAGGCTCAATAGTTGTGGCACGTGAGCTTAGTTGCTCTAGGCATGTGGGGTCTTCCCAGATCGGGGATTAAACCCATGTCTTCTGCATTGCCCGGTGGATTCTTTACCTCTGGGCTACCAGGAAAGCCCTAAGTGCAACTTTTATCACTATAATTTTTGTTCAGTAAATTCTTGTTTTCTGAGTTATCAGGAATTTCTGATTTTTCTTTTATCAGCCTTAATGGTTTCTGAAAATTGAAGGCTTCCTTGGATGTAAAGTTTTTTTTTTTTTTTTTTTACCATAGTTAGCTATGGATTTGCTGTGAGTATCTTATTTCATATTGTAGGAAATGAGAATACCAAAAATGTGAGAAAAAATAAAAATCTTAGGCTGGATTATATGAAGGTTTTGTCGTGTTGGAAGGGCACGCACGTGTTGCTTGACAACAAGCACATATTTGAAGATAATGTGTCCACATCTAAAGGTGCATTTCCAATATCAATTTAAGTTTATTACTTTATGTTACCTTTTTTTTCAATTATATTTCTTTTTAATATTGGATTCTTTGTGGCACTTAAGATCACAGTGCAGAAACCAGATTTATTCGTTTCACTCATTGATTCATTCAAGGTTTTTATAGCACTGACCATGTACTAAACACTATTCTGAATGTCCTTAAAAACTAAATTTACATAATTCTCACAACAAACCCATGAAGTTAGTATTATCCCCAGTTTATAGAAGAGGAAACTGAAGCAACAAGGTGATTTGTAAGTAAGCTAGTAAGTAGTAAAATCAGGACTTCAAGTTGAGTAGACTGACTCTATAAGCTGTGCATGAATATTTACACTTGTTGCCTCTTCAGAACCTTTCTTATTGTCAACTCAGACTATTTTATTCTGTTCCAGTCACTTGATTATTTTAATCTCTGCTTGGAAGTGAATAGATAAAACTTAGGCATTCATTCCATTTACAGCCCTATGAAAAGAAGATGTGAGGATTGGAACTTGTCCTCTAACTTCCAGAAGAAAGTCAATTAAAGGAAGTCCACAAGTTTAAAGAGGCATCAAATCCTTCTTTGTCTTCAGATAATAGAAGGGCTATCTGGATATGAGCTGTACCCCTGGCTCATATATTTAAACTGTTTTGCTACTGTGAATACCAAGAATACATCACAGACAATTTTTTGCTATTCCCTAAGTTTTATTTCTATTCACTTTGATGGAATAAAGCCCTCATAGCACAGTAGAAACTCATTGCCTATCTTTTTCTATCATGCTAAACAACCAAAATCAATATGTAAGAGAAAGGACATCAGAAGAAAAGATTTTTAAAAGACAGCAAATTTTCTATCCTTCTGGCAATTACAGTTTAGGTCTATCACTTATATCATGGTTCATTAAAAACGTATCATTTTGTGAAATTACACTGCTTAACAAAAAATCAGAAGCAGAGAAACTCATTTAATGTTTTGTATCCAGTGTGTGCTTGGTTAATGTTGATACCATTATCACAGCTATCCTGGAATTACTTAATCTCTTTTCTTGGATTCCTTTCATTTAAAAGGCAGACAGGAGTCCATTCATTGCGTTTCTCCTGAGCTGCTCTAGAATTGGACAAAAACACAGAACTGAATGGCTGTAAGCATGCAAAGCCTTATTCAGGGCTCTCAAATGCAGCTTTCAAAAGAGAATTTAATTTCTTCTTTTTTTGTGACTAGATTGAAGACCAACTTTCCATATACCAATCACTGCACAAATCGGGGCTATTTGTTAAGTCCAGTCACAGTGCAAAGAAACATATGTGGAGAAAATGCTAGCGTGAAGGTCTCCATTGAAATTGAAGGATTTCAGCTACCAGTTACCTTTACATGTGATGGTAGGTTTATAGTTCCCTAACCATCTTGTTTTGCTCTGATTAGTAAGAAAATGTTTAATATGTTAATGTTATTCTTTTAATAAAGTGACTCTTTTATCATTAGGTATTTTTTTTTAATGTATGTGTGTGTGTTGTGTGTGTGTGTGGTAAAATACTTAATATGCATTAGTTATCCTTTTCCAGAAATTGGCATTCATATGGATAGTTTTTTGGTATGGATTAGTGAGAAAGTTTACCTTTATAACGACATATTTCTTTGAAAAGTATTGAGTATCTTGGTTAATCCGTGGCTCTTGGCCAAAACCTGAAAGCATTAGCTAGAAAGGCTAATTATGTTCTTATTCCTTATAGTCTTAAGACTTATTCTTTTTAAACATCCCTTAAATTTTGGCTTAGGGAATCATTAAAGTATTCAGTAAGAATTAGTACTAAAATTGAAGGAAATAATGGTCCATAACTTCTTGATTGAAATAAGCATTGATAAGCCTTGAGAGCAAGTGTTTTAATTTGTATCAAAGTTTTACTTGATATATCAAAATTTGATTCATTTAAAAAATATATCAAATGCTTATTGTTTGGCTCTATAAATGTGCACATTTATAATGTACATCTCTGTTAAGAAATGTAACCATATTATGGTAGAAGTGCTTTGTTTGTTTAAATGATAACTGTTATGATACATATAAATGTGTTCAGAAATGTAGCTATTGTATTAGATAGAGGTTTTATGGCCTTTTCTGTCAAGCTGTTGATTTTCATGAATTTTGAATATAGTCATTGTCTTCTAAAATAAGAGCTCTAAGTATAAAATAAAAATAGGTTACTTTGTTTGTAATGCTTTGTAATCTTGGTATCCAGCTATTGCCAAGTATGGTAATTAAATAATACGTCCTACTTGCTATATTTTTATTCTTTATTGGAAAATTTACCAGGCAAATGTCAGCTGTTTAAAATGGTGATTCTTTTTCCTTGTAATTTGGTTTAAATAATTGCTTGCTAGATACTTCTAAATGTTATCCTCTTTGGAGGAGTCTGTAAAACAGAGGTGGTTTCTTAGTTTAGATCTGCCCAGTCTTAATACAGTAACCACCAGCCACATGTGGGATTACTTGAAATATGGCTAATATAGATTGAGATGTTCTATAAGTGTAAAATACACACTGGATTTCAAAGACTTAGATTGAAAAGAGAATGTAAGATATCCTATTAGTAAATTTTAAATAGCAGTTGCTATATATTGAAATGATATTTTAAATATATTAATTTAAATAAAACATATTATTAAAATTAGCTTCCTCTGTTTCTTTTTACTTTCTTCAATGTGACACTAGAAAATTTTAAATAATATATGTGACCTGCATTATATTTCTCTTATATAATGCTGTTTTAGACTGTGAGAAATAGTCTGAATAGGTATATACTTAAAGTTAAATGAGTAAGATGAAAATAATGACTAACTCTTTTACAGTGAGTTCTACTGTAGAAATCATTATCATGCAAGCCCTTTGTTGGGTACATGATGACTTGAATCAAGTAGATGTTGGCAGCTATGTTCTGAAAGTTTGTGGTCAAGAGGAAGTGCTACAGAAGTAAGTGTTTTCATTTAATTACTGAGCAACATTTTTGGAAATTTCATTTTAGTGGGTTAGATTAAAAAAATTTCAAGTTAAATTTATAGTCTAAAGCCACATTGGGTTCCAGTGAATTGATTTATTGGGTCAATTAACTTATATTGAGATATGCATTATCTGACATGATGTTGCCCTTAAGAAGCTGATAGTCTTAGATGGGAAGAATGGTAGGTAATTGGTTGACAGATATATTTAATTTTTTTTCTTTCTGCAGAGAGGCAATAGTTACTTCATTATGAACTCCATTTTCCTTTTGTGGCATGTAGTGTTTCTTTAGCCGCAATGTTTCGCTGTGATTTCCTTTTAGCTGCCTGAAAATATCGTTATTTGAATCTTTTTTTGAACCTACCAGAAATTCTCTGTCCCTGTTTTTTTCCCTTCTTTGTCTTCATCTTCTTTCTTCTTTGCTTTAACTCTTCTCATGTAGAATTATTCCTCTATTTAAATGCTCATATTTAGTTTAAAAATCTTTATTTGTCATCCTCTTCAATTTCTGATGCATAAACAATTTATATTTACTCTCCGTCTATTATTTCTAATTTGAGGAGAATAATGTTGATGAATAACTAATATATTTTAACAGTAATCATTGTCTTGGAAGTCATGAACATATTCAAAACTGTCGAAAATGGGACACAGAGATTAAACTACAACTTTTGACCTTCAGCGCAATGTGTCAGAATCTGGCCCGAACAGTAAGTGTGTACCCTATACTGAATTGCATTTGGTTGAATCTGAATAACTTTGTTAATCAGCCAGTTTGCAATTTGTACCTTCTTTAAGAGGTTTGGGTTTGACTGTGAGTGAGGAACTCTCTGTCCCCTGTGGAAGTCTTTATAGCAGATGGGGGAAACTTTCAATCATGGAGGTTTAGATAGCATAATACTCAGAGCTGGAGGCATGTGTAAAAATCAAACTGGAAGAATTTGACTTGTAATAGTTTTACACAACTTACACAATGAAAACATCAGCATCAGTCAAGGAGAACTGAGGAAGAAAGATTTTGAATGCTAAATATGGTTTGGAGGAGAAAAAGATACATACATTTGCACCAAACTGAGGAAAATACATTATTTTTCACCACATGAAAACTAATTCTCTGTTCTAAAAGTATAGTACTTTATTTTGAGGTTAAAGCAAAATAGAATATAAGAATTTAGGCCATTTTATTTCTTGATGAATTTTAATATGTAAAGAGAGATAATCTTTCTTCATTTGGTAGAATTTGGGGAAGAAAAATATCTGTCATTTCTGCTTTCTCTTTTCTTTATTTTCCTCGGTTTTGCTCCTATTTAGGTAGAGTTTATTTCATTTGGTTGAAAACTGTTTCACAAAATTCAGTGCATTTTATCATATCATTAGTAACTACTCTTTTCAGTTTCCTAAGGAGCAATGTTCTTGAGTTTGCATAGTAAGGGTTATGATTGAAAAGACCAGAACCTCACTTACTGAGGGTGAGGTGGAAGGAAATTTGATTATCATTAGAAGATATAATGCAGAAATTCAGATGATCTCTTCTCATCTGGTTCCCACCTCACCTTCATTTGGCTGTCAGCCATCTTTAAAAGTGTTTTTAGCTCTCCATTCTCTCTCTATAGAACAGAAGTGGTTTTCCTTTGAAAAATATTTACATATCAGAAACTAAACTTCAAAGTATGTATGTTTTTTCCATTTAAAAAACAGGTTTTTTAGAAGACGGTCACTTTTCTGAGTCAATTATAAATATTTAAAGCCTCAGTTCTGAAAAATCACTTTCTTTTCAAGAGTTTATCATATGCTTAACCCTGTTTAACTTGGCAATAGAAAGACTAATGGATTTCATTATTTGATAAATGTTTGTCTGTATATGTTTATTTAGGCGGAAGATGATGAAACACCTGTGGATTTAAACAAACACCTGCATCAAATAGAAAAACCTTATAAAGAAGTCATGACGAGGTGTGGCATTTAAAACATTAATTTCAGATTTTCACACTTTACTTTTGGATGTGAATGCATTTATTTTGGTAAATAAAACAATCATTCTTGTATATAGTATCTTTCAGCCACAGTAACTGTTCTTCATTTTAGACATCCTGTTGAAGAACTTTTAGATTTGTATCACAATCAAGTGGAGCTGGCTCTTCAAATTGAAGTAAGTTCTAATTCATGTTTTGGCATGATAGTTTAAAGATTCTTTTCTCTGTATTCTCTTAAATATTAGTGTTGAAATTGGATTAAATATTTTAGAAGGACTATTTAAACTATATTCTTGATGTTGCTATTTGAGAACTTATTTTCTGATCCAACATATTAATAGAAGTTTAGTGCTTGGGTTACTTCAGCTTTATTACTGAGAGGAACCTTCAGTTCAATTCAAAAAGCATTTATTGAATGCTTGCTAGATGCTGGGATTATGAAAATGAATGACCTGAGGAACTACCAGGAACTATCAGGAATGACCTACCAGGAACTAAACAGAGACTTAAATAGAATTTCAATATAGTAAATGTAGAATAGGAGTATGCATTGAGGTTTTTTGAGAGATCAAACAAGGGCACTTCTCCAGTCATCTTGAGAGTTCAAGGAAGAGGCCTCGAAGAAGGGATGTTGCCAAGACTTAAATGGTATGAATTAGCTAGAAGATAGTTGGAAAGGGTGTGTGAACAAAAGTGTGTAGGTATGATACATATGGGGAGCATAAGCACTTACCTGATATGGAGTGTGACGTGAAGATTGAAAGATGACATTGGAGATAGGCCAAGATAAATTACCACCTATAATCCATATTATGTTTTACTTTATCTTCCAGATCAGGGGGCCATGTACAGTCCACTTCCAATTCTTGTAAATAAAAATTTGGCGGGGGCACAGCCACATCCATTTGTTTATATGTTTTCTATGACTGCATTTGTGCTTTAATACTAAAGTTGAGTAGTTGGGACAGAGACCATATGCCCTGCAAAGCCTAAACAAGTTACTGTTTTCATTTTATAGGAAATGTTTGCTGGCCCCTTCTGTAATCATTTAAGGTGTTTTAAGCTGAGGGTAGGAAGTGGAGTGGGGTAGAGTGGTTGACTTGTTTAATCTTGAACTTTGAAGTCCCTCTGCCTAAACGAAGTTAAATTTAGGGTTGCCAGGATTGGTCTCAGGGAGACTACTTAGGCAAGACTTTTTATAGTGGTCTAGGTAAAAGACAGGCTTTCCTGGTGGCTCAGTGGTAAAGAGTCCACCTGCCAATTCAGGAGATGTAGATTCAGTCCGTGGGTCAGGAAGATCCTCTGGAGAAGGACATGGCAACCCACTCCAGTATTCTTGCTTGAGACATCCTATGGACAGAGGAGCCTGGTGGGCTATAGTCCATGGGGTCACAAAGGAGTTGGACACGACTTAGCGACTAAACAACAACAGCAGATAATATATAATGAGTATGATGACAGTAAAGAGAAGGGACTGATTAATGATATTTAGGAGATACAATTGGCTAGATTTTGATAGATAATGAGGTATAAGTGAAGAAGAAATAGTGTAGGATGACTTCCAGATTTCTAACTACTAGTATATATTTTTGATCAGTATATAATTACATCAATTTATTTAATAGATATTTACTGAATTTTCTCTCAAGTCACTGTTGTAGGTGTTGAGCATAAAACAGTGGACAAAAGAAACTGTAATCCTTGCCCTTTAGAGAATTTGCATTCTAGTTAGAGGAAACAGAAGTTTAATAATAAACTGGCAAGGTATATATCAGGTGGTAAGTGCTATTAGAGAAAAATAAAGGGGGAGGATAATGTTGCAGTTTTCAAATAAGATAATAAGAGAAGGGCTCAGTGAGAAAATGAATTTGAGTAAATTACTGGAGAAGAGAGGAAGAAGCTACTTGGTTATCTGGTGAAGGGGTATGCCTGGTATATAGAAGGTCTCCCAGGCTAGACTAGAATGAGGAGAGGGGCAAGAGTAGAAACAAATCAATGAGGAGAGAGAATGATGGCTTAGACCAGAGTGAAAGTAAAAGTGATGAAAAGTTAATGCTAGGAAGATTTACCAATAGATTGGATGTGGAACATGAGAGAGGGAGAGATGCATAACTTCAGTATTTTCTACCTGAGCAGGTTGGAAGTTTGGAGTTGCCTTTAGTGAGAGGTAGAAAACAGAGAGCAGGTTTATGGGGAACATCTGAACTCGGTTTGGACACTGTGTTTGAGATGACTGTTATTCATCCAAATAGTGATATTGAGTAGATAGATGGATATGGATCTGGAATTTAATGTAGGCGATCCAGGCTGCTGATAATAAACTGGGGAATCATCAGACTATAAATATTTTGCAGTCCTAAAACTGGATGAGATCACCAAGAAAACCATTGCAGTTAGAGCAAAAAAAGTTTAATGACAGAGCCATCGGTGTATCTTCCATCTTAGAAGAAAACAGTTCACTTCAGTTGCTCAGTTGTGTCCGACTCTTTGCGACCCCATGAATCGCAGCACGCCAGGCTTCCCTGTCCATCACCAACCCCCGGAGTCTATCCAAACTCATGTCCATGGAGTTGGTGATGCCATCCAGCCATCTCATCCTCTGTCATTCCCTTCTCCTCCTGCCCCCAAACCTTCCCAGCGTTAGAGTCTTTTCCAGTGAGTCAACTCTTCGCATGATGTGGCCAAAGTATTAAGAGTTTCAGCTTCAATATCAGTCCTTCCAATGAACACCTAGGACTGATCTCCTTTAGGATGGACTGGTTGGATCTCCTTGCAGTCCAAGGGACTCTCAAGAGTCTTCTCCAACACCACAGTTCAAAAGCATCAATTCTTCAGCGCTCAGCTTTCTTCACAGTCCAACTCTCACATCCATGCTTGACCACTGGAAAAACCATAGCCTTGACTAGATGGACCTTTGTTGGCAAAGTAATGTCTCTGCTTTTAAATATGCTGTCTAGGTTGGTCATAACTTTCCTTCCAAGGAGTAAGCATCTTTTCATTTCATGGCTGCAATCACCATCTGCAGTGATTTTGGAGCCCCAAAAAATAAAGTCTGACACTGTTTACACTGTTTCCCCTTCTATTCCCCATGAAACGATGGGACCAGATGCCATGATCTTAGTTTTCTGAATGTTGAGCTTTAAGTCAACTTTTTCACTCTCCTCCTTCACTTTCATCAAGAGGCTGTTTAGTTCCTCTTCACTTTCTGCCATAAGGGTGGTCTGCATATCTGAGGTTATTGATATTTCTCCTGGCAGTCTTGATTCCAGCTTGTGCTTCTTGCAGCCCAGCGTTTCTCATGATGTACTCTGAATGTAAGTTAAATAAGCAGGGTGACAATATACAGCCTTGACGTACTCCTTTTCCTGTTTGGAACCAGTCTGTTGTTCCATGTTCAGTTGTAACTGTTGCTTCCTGACCTGCATACAGGTTTCTCAAGAGACAGGTCAGATGGTCTGGTATTCTCATCTCTTTAAGAATTTTCCAGTTTATTGTGATCCACACAGTCAAAGGCTTTGGCATAGTTAATAAAGCAGAAATAGATGGTTTTCTGGAACTGTCTTGCTTTTTTGATGATCCAGCAGATGTTTGATCAATTTGACCTCTGGTTCCTCTGCCTTTTCTAAAACCAGCTTGAACATCTGGAAGTTCACAGTTCATGTATTGCTGAAGCCTGGCTTGGAGAATTTTGAGCATTACAAATAGCGTGTGAGATGAGTGCAATTGTGTGGTAGTTTGAGCATTCTTTGGCATTGCCTTTCTTTGGGATTGGAATGTAAACTGACCTTTTCCAGTCCTGTGGCCACTGCTGAGTTTTCCAAATTTGCTGGCATATTGAGTGCAGCACTTTCACAGCATCATCTTTCAGGATTTGAAATAGCTCAACTGGAATTCCATCACCTCCACTAGCTTTGTTTGTAGTGATGCTTTCTAAGGCCCGCTTGACTTCACATTCCAGGATGTCTGGCTCTAGGTGAGTGATCACACCATCGTGATTATCTGGGTCATGAAGATCTTTTTTTGTACAATTCTTCTGTGTATTCTTGCTACCTCTTCTTTTTTTTTTTTTTTTTTGTTTTTTTTTTTCGTCATCCTTGTGCAGGGGCCATGCTAATCTTCTCTGCATCGTTCCAACCTTAGTATATGTGCTGCCGAAGTGAGCACTTGCTACCTCTTCTTAATATCTTCTGCTTCTGTTAGGTCCATACCATTTCTGTCCTTTATCGAGCCCATCTTTGCATGAAATGTTCCCTTGGTATCTCTAATTTTCTTGACGAGATCTCTAGTCTTTCCCACTCTGTTGTTTTCTTCTATTTCTTTGCACTGATCGCTGAGGAAGGCTTTTTTATCTCTCCTTGCTGTTCTTTGGAACTCTGCATTCAGATGGGAATATCTTTCCTTTTCTCCTTTGCTTTTTGCTTCTCTTCTTTTCACAGCTATTTGTAAGGCCTCCTCAGACAGCCATTTTGCTCTTTTGCATTTCTTTTCCATGGGGATGATCTTAATCCCTGTCTCCTGTACAGTGTCACTAACCTCTGTCCATAGTTCATCGGGCACTCTATCAGATCTAGTCCCTTGAATCTATTCTTACTTCCACTGTTTAATCATAAGGGATTTGATTTAGGTCATACCTGAATGGTCTAGTGATTTTCCCTACTTTCTTCAATTTAAGTCTGAGGAAAACAAGAAGAAAATAGAAGAAAACCAGAAGTCCAAATTCCTCTGTAGCAGCCACCCAACTTAGTAAACCTCTTGAAAGTTAATCTGTTTTTTCTCCTTACACTTCCTCTCTTCTCATTTTCTTGTGTACCCACTCCAGTCAAGCTTTCATTCTCAACAGTTCTCTGAAACTGCACTTAAGATCATCAAGGACTTCAAAGGTCACGGTTCCAGTAATAAGTTCTTAGTCTCTTTTTCTCTACTTTGCTATAGTATTAGAGTTGATTGTTTCTTCCTTCTTGAAATACTCATATGGCTTCTGGGATATCACATTCTTGGTTCTCCTACTTCCAGTGTCTGCTCTGTTTTCACTCATACTTGTGGCTTTGGAGCTCCGTGTGATCTCCTTATCTTCCTGACCTCTAAACATTAGAATGTCTGGGGTGCTCAGTTCTAGGACCTCTTTTCTTCTCTCTGTATTCCCACTGTAGGTGATCTTTTTTCATCTCGTCTCTAAATACCCTAGGGGCTTCCCTAGTGGCTCAGAATACACCTAGAATGCAGGAGACCTGGGTTTGATCCCTGGGTTGAGAAGATCTCTTGGAGGAAGGACTGACTACCCTCTCCAGTATTCTTGACTGGAGAATCCCATGGACAGAGGAGCCTGGCAGGCTTACAGTCCATGGGGTCAGAAAGAGTCAGACATGACTGAGCAACTAACACTTAAATACCCTACCTATGTTGATCATCACTTCAGATTCATATGTCTGATACTTAACTTTTTATATAAATGTCTAACATCTCAAATTTAAGATGTATAAAACTGTGTTTTTATGCTATCCTTCATATCTATTTGTCAGTCTTCCCCTTCTTAATAAAATGGCAACTCTGTCCTTCCATTTGCTCAGGCCAAAACTTTGGAGTCATTTTTGATTTCTCAAGAAAAGGATATTTCATATCTCACATGCAGTTCCATTTCTGTCAACTTTACCTCAGAAATACATTCAGAATGTGACAACTCTCCACTACCAGAGCTATAGTCCTAGTCAACTACAAGAGTTAACAGCAGTTGCCTACTGGTCGTCCAGCTTCTACCTGTCCTTCTATAGCCTATCTTCAACAGGCAATCAAAATTATATTTTAAAAACAAATCACTAAATGCAGTGTGGTATCCTGGATTGTTTCATGGAAGAGGAAAAATACATTTGGAAACACTGGTAAAATCTGAATAAAGTCTGCAATTTAGGTAATAATAATGTAGTAAGTGTTAATGTCTTAGTTTTGACAAATTTAACATAGTTATATAAGAAGTTACTTAACCAGTTTCCTTTAATGTTGAATGAGAACTCTACTATTCTTATAAATCTAAAATTGTTCCAAAATAAAAAAACTATTTTTAAAAATGAATATAAGCACAGAAAGCAAATGAAAATGAGAGAAAATCAAAGCCAAAAAATGGTTGTTTGAAAAGATTAATCAACTTTATAAACCCTTAAGAATATTAAATCATGCCACTATTCTGCTTAATATCCTGTGTGCCATCTCAGTGAAATTTGAGTCCTTAATTATGACTTCAAAGCCCTACAGATTCTGACCTCTCTGATGGCTTCCTACCGCTTTCTTTAAGTGTGTGTATGTGTGTGTGTGTGTTTCTTTTTTAAACTGGGGTGGGGTTGCCATTTCCTCCTCCAGGGAATCTTCGCAATCCGGAGATCAAACCTGTGTCACCTGGAATACCCTAAATAGTGTTTTTTTTAAAAATATATTTTATTTATTTGGCTGCACCAGATCTTAGTTGCAGCATATTGCATGTTTTTTAGTTGAGGCAGGCAGGATCTAGTTCCCTCGCAGGAAATGACCCTGCGACCCTGCATCCCTGCGTTGGAGTGTGATGTCTTAGCTGCTGGATCACCAGAAAAGTCCCTTTTCTTCCTTTGTTCTAGTTGACATGCAGGTATGCTTCCCAACTGGGACCCTTGTACTTGTTCCTTCTTTTAATGCTCTTTCTCCAAATGCTTGGGTCACTTACTCTTTCGGTTCCTTAGGGTCTGTGCTCTAATGTCTAATCAGAGAGCTCTTCACTGACCCTCCAATTGGAAATAGCAACTCTCTATCATATCTATTCCCCATATTTTGTATAGTTTTATTGAGGTACAATTTATGGATCATAAAATTTATCCATTTAATGTGTACAATTCAATGATTATTTTAGCAAATGAATAGAGTTGTATAATTGTTATTATAATGGAGTTTTAGAACATAAGTTTCCATGTACTACTTTCCACTCATTCTCCCATTCCCATCCTCAGCCCCAGACAACTACTAATCTGGTTCCTATCTCAATAGATTTGCCTTTAATGGAAATTTCCTGTAAATGGAATCATACCCTGTGTAATCCTTTATATCTGATTTCCTTTATGTATCATAGTGTCTTTTTAAAATTGGAGGATAATTGCTTTATAATGTGTTAGTTTCTGCTGTATCACAGTGTGAATCAGCTGAAAGCATACATATATCCTCTTCCTCACGCGCCTCCTTCCCCCTCCATCCTGCCCACCTAGGTCATCACGGAGCACCAAGCCAACTTCCTGCTTTATACAGCAGCTTCCCACTAGCTAACTGTTTTATACATGCCATACTGTCTCAAGCTTTGTTTGCGTCGTGTGTACCCATTGTTTTGTTTTATTTCTGAATCCTTCTGTTGTTGGGCTATACCATGTTTTATTTATCTAGTCACCCAGTAACTGACATTTTTAACTGTTTGTACTTTTTGCTTTTATTTTTTAAAACTGTTTATTTAATTTTTGGTTGCTTTGCTTGGGCTTTCTCTAGTTGTGGTGAGTGGGGGCTACTCTCTAGTTCGGGTGTTTGGGCTTCTCATTGCAGCGGCTTCTCTTGTTTTGGGGTACAGGATCTAGGCACAGGGGCTTCAGTAGCTGTGGCATACTGGCTTAGTTGCTCTGCGACATATGGAATCTTCCCGGACCAGGAAGATGAACTTGTGTACCCTGCATTGGCAGGCAGATTCTTATCCACTGTACTACCCGGGAAGTTCCTATTTGCAGTTTTTGATTATTGTGAATAATGCTGCTATAAAAATTCATGTGTAAGTCTGTGTAGATGTATGTCTTAATTTTTCTTTAGGCAGGTTTATGGGAGAGATCAGGAAGTTGCAAAAGTTTTGATTCTTCCTGGTCTTAGTTTTCTAGGGATAAGACGTTAATTTATTTCACTAAAATGAAGCTAGATGTTTTGAGGTAAGGAATAATGGTTTAGCTTCATACTCTAAGGAAAATAGGAAATAGAGTTGACCAAGGGCTTGTAAAAGGAATGTTAAGTGGCATGCAGATGCCTGCTGAAATCTGAGATGATTGGATCCTTAGGATTGTGAGCTATTCTGTAGATGTACATGCTGCCTGGTAGAAGTAGAGAAGTCTCTGAGCTCAGAGAATAGATTTAGTCAGAATGAGAGTGTGTGGGCTGGAAGCAAAGGAGACTGTGATCAGAATATGATATTGTTGTTAAGATTCTGATAGGGCACACAGTTTGGGGGTTGAAAATGTTTTGAATTTGCCACATGGACAGTTAACTGAGGCTTCTTTTAGGGTATAGGATAGAAAGTCAGATAAATGCCCAGAGCAAAAATAAGGCAGATAGTAGAGGAAATAACCACATGCCAGTAGCAAGGCAGATCAGTCAGTCAGGGGCCAAGACAGGCAACAGAAACTATGGTAGATTTCTGAACAGGGAAACTTAAAGAATTGTTAATTAGTAAAAGATAGTTAATTACTATAAGGGATAAAAGAGGGCTAAAACAGGAGTTGCGTATTAATGCCAAATCTGGCCAGTAACCCAGTTTTATAAATAAAGTTTTATTGGAACACAGCCATGCTCATTAATTTATATATTAGAAAGTGAAAGTGAAGTCGCTCAGTTGTGTCCGACTCCTTGCGACACCATGGACTGTAGCCTACCAGGCTCCTCAGTCCATGGGATTTTCCAGGCAAGAATACTGGAGTGAGTTGCCATTTCCTTCTCAAGGAGATCTTCCCGACCCAGGGATTGAACCCAGGTCTCCCATATTGTAGGCAGATGCTTTACCGTCTGAACCACCAGGGCCTCAATTTATATATTAGCTATGTCTATTTACATGCAGAATTGAATTGTGACAGACTATTTGGCCTACAAAACCTAAAACATTTGCTCTCAGATCTTAAAACAGTGCCAGCCTTGCTCTAAGAGGTCCAGAAGTAACAGGTGCTAGGTGCAAAGAAGCAGTCATCAAGTACAGGTTGAGGAACAGTGGATAGTTGAAGGAACTTTGAGGATTTATGATAGAGCCTCTTCCCCAACCCCAGGCTGAAATTCAGCCTCTTTGAAGTGGGTATGGCTGTGTTGCCTATGGCGAAGAAACTTGTTAGTGCTGTCAGATGGGAAGAGCGTGGCCTGAGGGTGCAGCTGGAGCTGATCTTTGAGGACCACTGGGCTTCCATGCTGAATTTTAAAACAGAGGACTGGAACCCTGATGAATATATCTTCCTGCTGCTCTTGCCTTTGACTGTCCTTTCACTGCTCTCTAGTCACAGCACCTAACATTGTGCTTGCTGGCAAGGAGGATTGTTTATAAGGTCTAGTTCTAGAATTACAAAGTAGAGCAAAGGGTGGATTTGGAATTGGCGCACAATAAATTGATATCTGCCACATAAAAATGATGGAGAATAGTATAGGAGAATGACATGAGCCTCAGAGGTTTTTGCGTGAAAGTGGAAGAATAAAAGAAAGCAGAAACACGAGTAAGCAAAAATGGAAGCCTTCAGGATCTGAGGACTGCAAGGTAATTAGGTGTTTGAGAAAATGAGGTGGCTTCTTTTAAGCATGCACACAAAGAGAGCCTTTGGTGTAGCCAAACCTCAGAGGTGGAAAATTTTAAATTTTTAAGGGATTGTACAGTACTGAGTTTCAGTCCTTTCTAGCAGTACTTGGCATTTAAGTTTGGCATAAATATTTTATGAATTAATTCATTATATAAAAATGTTTCTTAATGAGATGTACTTTAAAACAATGATGGGGTAGTGGAGAAGGATTTTTAAATCATCCTCATCAGGTAAATTATTTTATAATGTATTTGTACATGTATAATAGTACATTTGATTCACGGTAAAATGGACTGTGGTTGAATAGTAAGGAAGGATTGTGCTCACAAGTGTTTTCATCAGATAAAACTTAGAAAGTGAATGTTGTATAGATATAAATGTTGCTGCAAAGTTGACTCACTTTTAGTAACTGTTGCCCAGTGTTATTAATTTGTGACCAATCTCATTGGTCACAAATTAATTGGTCTCTGTGTGTGGGTTTTTTTTTTTTTTGGTCCCTGGTTTTTGATACCAAAATTTTTCTGGAGAGCGAGAAGTGTTTTTAGTGTGTTTTTAGTGGGGAAATTATTCCCAAATGAAACTTAAAAAGATGACTCAAGTTTTTTAATGATTTCAGAATTTGTTAGTAATTTATTGCTTTCACTTCTGATTCTAATAAGAAATTAAAAGGGATTTGCATGTGAATAATTGTATCAGGCAAAGTGAAAATTAACCGGGCCTGCTTTTTCCTACTTCAAAGTAAAGTATGTAATTGGCACTTGCCTGACAGTTTAGTGGTTAAGAGTGCTTCCACTGCAGGGGTGTGGGCTCTCTGGCTGGGGGCAGGGGGTGGGAACAAAGTAAATTAGGTAATTGAAAAGCTATCTTGTTTCTTTTCTTCTTCATCATAAAAGCGTAAAGGATATCTATTCTTAGGCACATCTAAAATGTTTGCTTTTTCCCTCATCCCTGAAATTGATCCTTAAAATTCCACATACTTAGGTTTATTTTACTTTTTATTTTTAAAGAATCAGCACAGAGCAGTAGATCAAGTAATTAAAGCTGTAAGAAAAATCTGTGGTGCTTTAGATGGTGTGGAGACTCTTGCCATTACAGAATCGGTAAAGAAGCTGAAGAGAGCAGTAAATCTTCCAAGGAGTAGAAGTGCTGAAGTGAGTATTTTTTAGTAGTTAGCACTTTATCACATGCAAATATGTACATAAGTGAGCATCTGTCATTTAAACTGGGAGATTTTTGCTTCTGCTAGAAAAAATGTTACCATTTTAACTCTAGCTTTTACTTTTGAGCTGATTTGGTCACTTATTTGGTAAGGTGAGGGTATTTCCAAGAGGAGATGGACTGCCTTGAAGAACTTTGTGAGAGTTGACATTGAATAAATGGATATCCAGCTGAACTTTTTGTGTATAGAGGGGAAACCTTGGCAAAAATGAGTTGGTCAAAGATTTTAAGGTAATACTGCCCTTGAAGGAGCTGGATATTAATAGCTAACATTTCTCCCTCTGGATGAAAATGTCCATGGTTGTCAATGGGGAAGTAAACCTTCTGCTTTGGAGTAAACCTCCTTCCTACTAGAAAGACCCAGAAGTCTCAGTAATAGTGACTTAAATTGCCTCAGAAGCAACCAGATTAGGAGCCCTCACTTGATATCATACTGTTGCATTTAGTAAAAGTCCTCCCTGTGGTGTTTTCCACGGGGATTTAATTAACTGTTCAGAGGGATGTTCATAGCTCTGATTGGAAGGATGAAAGAAGGATCACAAGACATGATAAATTTAAAGAAAGGAAAAGTTATGTTGATGGTATGTTCTTCAACAAATGTCTGGGAAATAGCTCAATCCATTTATTGTCTCAAAGACCCTATCCATATTGTATACAGAAATTTGAGTCGCTTATGTTTTGTTAGTTTGTTCTTATTATGTGCTTGTTTTTTAGAAATTAAAAAACATCTGAAGTCATTTGGAGGCGATAAAATGCCATGGTCCTAATGCTGTCTGAGGCTTCTATTCATTATATTCATTTGCTGGGTAAAGGAGCAGAGAGTAGGAGACAAACTCAGTTCAAATAATTATAAGAGCTTTTTTGAGACACTTAATGGTAACAAGTAAATTTCTAGTTTCTTTAAGGTTATAGTTATGCTAATTGTAGAGCAAGTAATGGAAAATAAAATACTGTATTAATATATTTACCACATTTGAGTTTCAAATATTAATTACCAAGAAATGGTTTGATGAGGCAGATTTTGCTGTTTATTTTGCAGTACTTTTCAATTATTGCATGATTTTCTTGATATTGAAAATGTCTTTTTATTTGGGACATTCACTTTCTTTTTGCATTCTTTTTTATTGTTTTATTAATTCTTCAGACACTTGGGAAGTTTCTCCTGTGAAGGATTTCTTTGATATGGAGTTTAATAAGTGTATTGAAATTAAAAGTAAACATTTTATATTCCATCATGGGTGATTTTCTGACTAATTTTTATGTGTGTAAGCAGGTGACTTCACTGTCTGGAAGAGGAGACACTAACAGGAGTTCAAGTAGGGGTATGTATTTAAGTTCCTTAAATTTTAGGAGTAATTGTTGCTTTTACAGAGAATTATATTAATAATTTCTTTAAATCTAGGCTCACTGAATCCTGAAAATCCTGTTCAAGTAAGCATGGACCAGTTAACTGCAGCAATTTATGATCTTCTCAGACTCCATGCAAATTCTGGTAGAGGTTCTGTAGATTGTGCCCAAAGTAAAAGGAACATTAAGGAAGCATGGACTACAACAGAACAGCTCCAATTTACAATTTTTGCTGCACATGGTATTTCAAGTAACTGGGTATCAAAGTAAGTAGCTATTTAGAAGAAGATATGTACAACTTTACCTGAAGGCTAATATAATCTTGTAAAACGTCAGCATCCGCTGTTACCTTGGTCTTTAAATGGGTACTTGATCCACCAATTACCTTTGTGTTTTTCCTAAGAATTACAGAGATGTTTGATGCTGTTAGTAAATATTAATATCACTCCCACTACATGCAGAAAAAGCAGGAAAATATGTTTAAACTAGCAAGGGCAAATGTTAATAAATTAGTTAATTTATGACTGCTATTTCTGGCTTGCCTTTAGAACCAGGGTAGTGGGACTAGACTTTTTTAGCACATTTATTTTTCCTCTTTAGTAGTTTTTACAGTTTACTCTTGTTAGACTTTGACGTCTACAAGGGCATATTTCTTTTGTTGAATTTTTAATATGGGTTTTTCTTTTTTGATTTTTTTTTTTTGTCAATACCAAAAAGTTTGCCACCTTCAGCTTATCTGGAAATGACTAGTATAAACTGAAAAGTCCAAATTGAATATATTTAATGAAATAGTTTTTATAATAGTAAAGCCAAGTTGTTGCTGTTGTTCAGTTGCTAAGTCATGTCTGACTCTCTTTGACCGCATGGACTGCAGCATGTTAGGCTTCCTTATCCTTCAGTATCTCCTGGAGTTTTCTCAGATTCATGTCCATTGAGTCAATGACACTATCTAACCATCTCATCCTCTGCTCCCCTCTCCTCCTTTTGCCTTCAATCTTTCCCAGCATCAGGCCTTTTTTTTCCAGTGAGTGAGCTCTTTGCATCAGGTGGCCAAAGTATTGGAGCTTCCACTTCAACATCAGTCCTTCCAATGAATGTTCAAGGTTAATTTCCTTTAGGATTGACTGGTTTGATCTCCTTGCTGTCCAGGGGACCCTCAAGAGTCTTCTCCAGCAACACAATTCAAAGGCATCAATTCTTCAGCACTCAGCCTTTATGGTCCAATTCTCACATCCGTACATGGCTACTGCTGCTACTACTACCAGCCTAGTTATGAGATATCAAATGTAAATTCTGCTTTAGAGCATAAACTGAACATTAGATTCTATATAATATAATGACTTGAAAGTGGTATATTAATTCATTCAATAAATATTTACTGAACACCAGCTGTGGGCAGTGTTCTTAGTACTACGGACTCAGCAGTTAAAAAGGTAGCAAAAAATCTTTGCCCTCTTGGAACTTGCATTTTGATGGGTACTATTGCTGTCTTAAGATATTTCATTCTTTTAAATAGTTACAGGGATAATATTATCCACATTCTTCATACAAAAACATGTATACACACAAATTTAGGGACACTAATGAGAACAAATACTCAGCAGAAGACAATCCAGTGATAATTAAAATGGATTTTTTTCCCTCCTGTGCGGTACAGCTTTTGGGATCTCAGTTCCCAGACCAGGGATTGAACCCGGGCAGTTGTATTGAAAGCCCAGATTTGAAACTACTAGGCCACCAGGGAACTCCCAATACAATGCTGATTTTAAAAGAGGTTGAAAAAAGCAATCAAATAGCTATGTGAACCAGTGAGATTAGATTTTAAATATATTTTGAATGATAAACAGATTGTATGAACAAAATGGACAAACAAAATGTTTAATGGGTAAGCCTAGCAGTAAGTTAGAATACTAGTAGAATACAGTTTTATTGAACCCGAAACTCCCTACAAGATTGCCTGACTGTATATTACCCAGCTCTGTAATTGTGGCAGTTAGGGACTAAATCATTGCTTTCCCATGAAAGATTACAGTAGCATCTGTCCCCATGGACGCTGCTGCTAAGTTGCATCAGTCGTGTCTGACTCTGTGCGACCCCATAGATGGCAGCCCACCAGGCTCCTCTGTCCTTGGGATTCTCCAAGCAAGAATACTGGAGTGGGTTGCCATTTCCTTCTCCCCATGGATGGAACCCTCCATAGATCAGGAAGATCAGCTCAGTGCAGCTCAGGCCCATGCACCATTAAATATGGTAAACTGACTTTACTTCAGTGGCTCACCAAAGGAAAATGGCACCTAGGGAACATAAATGTTTATGCTGTTACTTCCTAGAATGAATATACCTAGAAATGAAGAATTATTCAGTGTCATTTAACTAAAATTTAATGCTGGTAACTAACTGTATGCCAAATTGAGATAAATTCTCCAGTTGGTATCAATATAGCTCCTTTAGACTTGACAACTAGGAATGTATATTCTCTTCTGTATTCCCTCTGCTCTGCCTCTATTTTTGTAGGATTTGCAATAGTTAAATTTTAGATGTTTTTCCAAAAATTCACTGATATAGTAACCAAATTATTTCAGGTAATAGTCACTTAGGGAAGAATGGCTAATGATATATATATATGTGTGTGTGTGTATATATATATATTTGGCTAGTTAACTCATTTGTGTTATCAAATAAAAATTAAATTAAACTCTTTTATTTTCTCAGTTATGAAAAATACTACTTGGTATGTTCCCTGACTTACAACGGAAAGGATCTTTTTAAACCTATTCAATCAAAGAAGGTTGGCACTTATAAGAATTTCTTCTATCTTATTAAATGGGATGAACTGTAAGTGAGACTTTTGGCTTTTTATTCTTTCAGTATGTCCTGTTCTTTACCTTTTTCCATGTATGCTTCCAGTTTTCATTTTTAATTACAATTTCCGTTAAAATTAATTAACTTCTTACTGATACCTTCGAGATTCTTCTAGGTACAATTTTATAGCATGGACTGAAGGTCTCATTTAAAATATGAAATACTCTTGAATCTTCATATTGTTAAATTACAGAACCATGCCATCAATTCTTCCTAGCCTTTGTCAAGTTAAAGTCATGTGTAATTCTGGTGTTTTATAATATTGCTTTAGTTTAGTATTTATTCTGTAACAATGTATTTAGGAAGCCTAGTTCTTGGTTAACAGATTTTAAAAATTATCTTCAATCCATGTACAAGATGATATTTTGAACTGTTAATATTTTTAAAATATTATCTTTAAGGGACTGCTTTCATTATTTAGGCAGATAGGCAATTGCGAAACTTTATTCTGCATTTATTAAATAGTTTCCTATTTTTCTTTTTTTTTTAATTACAAAAGTAGCACATGTTTGTGAAAACAGTCAAATAATATAAAAATGCATATAGGGTGAAAAATATCATTTTATTTTCAGCACTTAACCATCTCATGACTCCTCAGAGTGACCACTCTTGACCTCATGTGTCCTTTCAGATCTTATTAAAAAAAAAGCTCCGGTAACCTTATATGTCTGTCTGTGCATGTATGTGCACACAAACATCTAGAGTCAGAAACATTCATTTTGAACATTCATCTAGCTTTTCCTAAAAGAAATAAAGATGATGATTATCTTGCCTAAAAATTGACATTGCAAGCCTTAAATAAAAGGATTAACAAATTTTTGAAGAGAGAAATGTTATATGTTTTAAATTTTAATGAAATTTATTTAAGATTTTTTAGTATTTGTTAGCCAAGCTTGCTACCTACTTACATAAAGTTTACTCAGATTTAAAGATTATTTGAAGAGTCAAATAAAATACCTAAAATTGTCAGTTTCGTTAAAGGGTTAAACTTCATATTCAATCTAATTTGTTTTTTCTATTAATACATTTCCCCCCCATAGAATCATTTTTCCCATCCAGATATCACAATTGCCGTTAGAATCACTTCTTCATCTTACTCTTTTTGGAATTTTAAATCAGAGCAGTGGAAGTTCCCCTGATTCTAATAAGCAGAGAAAAGGGCCAGAAGCTTTGGGCAAAGTTTCTTTGCCTCTTTTTGACTTTAAACGGTAAGTGTTACTGAGTTTTAATGGTGAGTGACTGTGAACACCCCTGCAGTATCAGTATTGGCTGGAGAATGGAATGGGGAAAACTGACATTCGTGATGAGAATAATGAGTTGTCACATTTTCCCCAATATGATTAAAAGAAGTCATTTCAGAGATACAGAGAAAACCAAAGTTGTTCTGATGTCATTTGAACATATCTATATGGGTTTTCAAAGATTGTTCGCTGCTCACTGTTCCAGAAGAAAAGCAGCAGCCAATTCATTCTTTATTTTTTTTCAATTCATTCTTTAATTGCCATTTATGAAAAGCATTATGTTATTGACATAATATTCATGGTCTTAGGCGTTCCTTTGATTAAAACAACAAAACTCCATTTTCCATCTTCTCATCCTTTGCCCATCCTCCTCCTGTTTGAGTGTACAGCTGCATATTATTCCCTTCTCTTTACCTGACTGATTTCCCCTTACTGTTATGGGCCCTGGGCCTTTAATCTTCAGAAGTCCCACATGTATGCAAAACTTGCTGATCCTTATGGTAAAAGAAATTCCTTTTGAGCTTTGTGTCTACTAATAGCCTTTGGGATAGTATAATCTACCTGGCTTTTCAGCTGACTGTTTTGATTTATGTTTTAAGTAATAATATGTTCCTTGAGACCATGAAGCATCTTCTTAAATGAAAAGAAAAATCATTGACTAAGTTTGGGATGCTTGATATAGAACATGATAACATTTTGGAGAGTAACAATGGACATTATCATATTGGAGTATCTAAGTTCTGCAATCAAGTTACTGTGTTTAATAATAATATTACTGTAATAACAAAAACATAGCATTTACTCTATGCAAGCTATTAGTCTGAATGCTGTATACATAGCCTTATATACCTCAGAACAACCCTATGAAGGTAGGTATTATTATCCCTTTTTACAGAGGGGGAAATCAAAGTGGTTTGCCCTTGGACTCTTAGTTAATAAGTGGTAGAATTGAGTTTGAATCTAGGGAATCTGGCCTCAGGGTCTGCATTCTCAACATTAACCTATATTGCCATTCTCAGATTTATTTGATACCATGATACATTTTTTTATTTAAAATGCACCTTTGAAACCATTTTGGGAAATGATTTAATAATTGATCTATTTAACTTACAAGAGCTGCTGGAAGATCCTCTGGAGGAGGGATAGGCTACCCACTCCAGTTTTCTTCTGATTCCCTTGTGGCTCAGTTGGTAAAGAGTCTGCCTGTAGTGCGGGAGGGAGACCTGGGTTCGATCCCTGGGTTGGGAATACCCTCTGGAGAAGGGAAAGGCTACCCACTCCAGTATTCTGGCCTGGAGAATTCCATGGACTGTATAGTCCATGGGGTCACAAAGAGTCAGACATGACTGAGTGACTTTCACTTTAACCCACAATAAAATGATTAAAAAATAAAAAATAAGAATGAAAAAATTCTGCTAATCTAGTTCTGCTTCTCTTTTCCTCTTAAGTGACATAGTTTGATTTTTCAGTAATCATTTTTAAAATCATGTGGTGTTTGAAACACTGACTTCATAAATTTTGTTTTTGAAATATTCTTTTCCCATATACTTAAATATAGCATTTTTTCATATATATTTTTTTCTTTTGTCTCTCCCCCTATATTTGAGAAGGCCATATAAGATTTTTTAGTTATATACCTTTTGTTGGGCTCCAATTTTATTTGACACCTGACATAATTCTGAACTGACAAACACTAGAGAAGAGCAGTTAAAGAGATTGCTATTAATGATACATGTTTAGAATTCCTTGCTAAATATAGTCCGTAACTACTCTAAAACATAATATTGGCCACATAAAGGAGGGGGATTGTGTTCTCAATTGTCTTTGATAAACTAGTGTCAGGTGATAGTTTTTAAATGTAACTGTGTCTGTCAATTTTTATAAGTGAGTCAGTTTTGAAAAACTTCGTGCTCTTGAAAGCAACAAGAATCTGCTTCATTCAAGGAGTACTGTCACTTTTTGCCATTTTATTTGCTTATTAATAAGTGTTTTTATTGAATTAACCACCTTCTTTCAAGATTCAAAAGAGTAAAGGGAAGGGCAGTTGACTTTTGTTAGACAATTAAATAGTTTGCATGTATCCAGTGCTCAGCTGTTTAAAAGAATGAACTGATGCCGTTAAGCTTGAGAGTTTGCCAAGCAGTGTAGTTAATCTAGATAATGTTAGGATTTAACATTCAAAAAATGCTCAGAAATTAAGAGGGAAGATGACTTTATATATAAATATTTATATATAAATACATAGAAACTGTGTTATGATTTAGTTGTGCTAGTGTGCTGTAGTATAATGATCAGAAATCCTGGTCTTGAAATTCTTTTAAAATTAATTATGTTTAAGCTACAACCTGCATACAGCCCGATGAAGTTATTATCATAAGAGCCAAATGATTTACAGGCATTTCAACCTCAGCAACAAATGAGTTCTTATTCATTTTTAAATAAATGGAATCAAGCGTTTAACCTGCTGTTCCTTTATAGTTGAATCTCAGGATTACCAAATAATTGATGTGAGAAAGTTCTTTGTAGAAAAATTTCAGCTAATAGATGCAGAAAGAATGACAGAATATCAGAATTTTGCAACTTCTGTTGTTATTCAGTCGCTCAGTTGTGTTCAACTCTCTGCGACCCTATGGACTACAGCATGCCAGGCTTCCCTGTCCTTCACCGTCTCCTGGAGCTTGCTCAAACTCATGTCCATTGAGTTGGTGACGCCATCTAACCATCTCATACTCTGTCGTCTCCTTCTCCTCCTGCCTTCAGTCTTTGTCAGCATCAGGGTCTTTTCTAATGAGTTGGCTCTTTGCATCAGGTGGTCCAGAAGTATTAGAGCTTCAGCTTCAGAATTGGTCCTTCCAGTTAATATTCAGGGTTGATTTCCTTGCAGTCCAAGGGACTCTCAAGAGTCTTCTCCAGCACCACAGTTTGAAGGCATCAATTCTTCGGTGCCAGCCTTTATGGCCCAGCTCTCACATCCATACATGACTACTGGAAAAACCATAGCTTTGACTAGATGGACTTTTGCCGGCAAAGTAGTATCTCTGCTTTTTAGTACACTGTTTAGGTTTGTTATAGGTTTTCTTCCAAGGAGCAAGTGTCTTTTAGTTTCATGGCTGCAGTCACCATCTGCAGTGATTCTGGAGCCCAAGAAAATAGTCTGTCACTGTTTGCATTGTTTCCCCATCTTCTTGCCATGAAGTGATGGGAGTGAATGCCATGATCTTAGTTTTTGAATGTTGAGTTTTAAGCCAGCTTTTTCACTCTCCTCTTTCACCTTCATCAAGAGGCTCTTCAGTTCCTCTTCGCCATAAGGGTGGTATCATCTGCATATCTGAGGTTGCAATCCCTACTGAAATAATAGATTTAGGCCAGGAAATCTCAGTCTTGGCACTGTTGACATTTTGAGCCAGGTGATTCTTTGCTGTGGAAGACTGTCCTGTACATTGTAGGATGTTTGGCAGCACCTTTGGCTTCTGCCCACTAAATGCTAGTGGTACTCTCTAGTTGCCAACCAGAAAGTCTGCAGACATTGCCAGATATCCAGTGGAGTCAAAGGCATTCTTGGTTGACATTGATTTAAGTAATGATTTATTAATGCCTGTTTAGAAACCGTTGTGATTAACTTTTCTGGAACTTATGATAAATGGTTTAGACTGATAGCACTTGAACAAATTAATTATCTTAACATTACAGAAGGAGAGATACACCAAACAATGCGTGCTTTATTTGATGCATCAGGAACTAGTAGTATACAATTCCAGCTGTAAAACATGACGTATTCTTGAAGAAGTGAAGTGAAGTCACTCAGTCATGTCCGACTCTTTGCGACACCGTGGACTGTAGCCCACCAGGCTCCTCTGTCCATGGGATTCTCCAGGCAAGAAGACTGGAGTGGGTTGCCATTTCCTTCTCCAGGGGGTTTTCCCGACCCAGGGATCGAACCCAGGTCTCCCGCGTTGAAGGCAGACGCTTTAACCTCTGAGCCACCAGGGAAGCCCAAGACGTATTCTTGCCACATCACTAACCTTGTATCAGCTCAGTCCTTTAGATCTAAATATTACAGAAAACATAGGAGATAAAGGGACATGCTAAAATGATACCAGAGGAATGCAGTCAGTAAAATCCAGGATACAGAGAAGTTTTCACAACAAAAGACTTGGATTATTCAACAAGTAACAGGAGATAAAAAAGAATAATGTATAGGTTAAAACAAGAGTTGGTAAACTTTCTGTAAAGAGAACTAGACAGAAGTAGTTGAGACTTTGTAGGTCATGTAGTCTCTGTCGCAACGACAAAAGCAGTGATAGGCACCATGTAAATGAATGAATGTGGCTTTGTTTTATTGAAAGTTTTCTTACAAAAGCAGGTGACAGTCCAGTTTGACCTTTGACTTAAAAGATGCTTAAAAATACATATCACCCAACACACATATTAGACCTTCTTGCATCCTAATTCAAACCAGCTATTAAAAAAAATTTTAGAGCCAGAGAAATCTGAATGCTGATTGTATAGCCAGTACCTTTGTTAAATGTATTATTAGTAATTTGGCTGTAGGGGGTCTTCGTTGCCGTGCACAGGGTTTCTCTAGCTGTGGTGAGCAGGAGCTGCTCTTGGGGTGCGCAGGCTTCTCATAGCAGTGGCTTCTGTTGCAAAGCACAGGCTCCAGATGCCCCACAGCATATATAATCTTCCCAGAATAGGGATCGAACCCCTGTCCTCCCTGCATGGGCAGGCGGGTTCTTAACCATTAGACCACTAGGGAAGTCCCTAGCTGATAACTTACAAATAGTTATTTTTAATTATTTTGTTGTAATTATGTTTAAATAACAGTATTTATCATTTAGAGACTCATAAAAGTATATACAAATAAAATGATATGATCAGAATTTGCCGTCAGATAATCTAGCTGAGGGTGAGGGCGGCTCTAGAATAGATAGAATATAACGTGTGAAGATCTTTTTTTTGGCCACCCCACATAGTTTGCAGGGTCTTGGTTCCCACACCAGGGCTCGAACCTGTGTCCCCTGCAGGGGAAGCACAGTCTACCAGCTGCCAGGGAATTCCTGTGCCAAAAATTGAAAAACCGTTAACCTGCTAGAGAAAACATAAACTGGAGTCTAGTTTTGGAAAGGATATTTATTATTTGAATAAAATGAACAAAGTTTGATGAAGTGTATAGTTTCCTACCTTTATATATCATGTTATTTTTCAGAAATTTCATCTGTGGAAAGATATATCAGTGTTTTTATTGGTAAATGTTTCTAATTTCAGTAGATTATAAATTGGTAGTTTAGGGCAAGGGTCAGCGTGCTCCAGCTCACTGCCTGTTTTTTGTTTTGTTAGAACACAGCACACAGTTTTAAAATGTATTATTCATGACTTCTTTTGGCCCTGTAATAGCAGAGTTGAGTCTGGCAGATTGTATATAGCCCAGAAGACCCCAAATATTTGCTGTCTGGCCCTTTATAGAAAAAGGTTGCTGACTCCTGGTCACAAACAGGTTAAACTTCTCATCTCAAACAATCAGTACTTTGACACAAAGTAGATACTGGTTTCTTTGACATGTGTTTTTATTCTTACGGTAGAATTCAAGGAGCAGTTATGAAGTCCAAACCACCACCTTGAGATATGTTTCTCTGTAGATGATGTTCAAACACTGTCTTATTTATAGAAGTTGTTTTGGGGACAGGTGACTCTGAGACTTTACCCATCTTTTCTTCTGTCCTGAGCCCCATTTCATCTTCCCTTCTTTTGTTCTAACTTCCATACTTCAGTACATTTACCTAAAGTGAAAATACACTATAGAGAGTGACTCCTTCTAATATGTTCTTTCTATATATAGGATGCTTAATAAATATTTGATTATTAACATTTCAAATTCATTATCATGTGTTGTGAGTTTTTAATTAATTTTTAAAATGAAAACCACAGTATTCTTCTGTTTACATTCATGAAGGTTTTTAACATGTGGAACTAAGCTTCTGTATCTTTGGACTTCATCACATACAAATCTTATTCCTGGAACAGTCCCCAAAAAAGGATATGTGATGGAAAGAATAGTGTTACAGGTAATGATACTTCCTGACACAAGGAGAGGTTTAAGTTTGAATTTCTTTATAAAGAATATATGTATACCATGGTCTCAGTTCTTACTAAAGAAGCCTAATTGATCTTGTTTAGATCTTAGGATCTGTATTTAAATGTTAATAAGCCATTTCCTATTTCTGAGAAATAGTGAAAGATGCACTTATACCAATCCCACGAATATATGTGCTATTGAGAAGTACTAATAACGGTAATCACTCTTAATAAAAGGACAGAAGCATTAATTTAATATTTGATATTTTCACCCTTAAGGCTAAGACAAATCAAAAATAAGTAAATGTAGCAAACATGTGGACTTTTCAGCTGTAATTTGATCAATTTCTATTAATTTTTAAGGTTGATTTTCCTTCTCCTACATTTGATATCATTTATACCGCTCCTCAAGTGGACAGAAGCGTTATACAACAACACAACTTAGAAACATTGGAGAATGATGTGAAAGGGAGACTTCTTGATATTCTTCACAGAGACTCATCACTTGGGTATGCTCCTTTAATTCTCTTGCCTGATTATCTCTTACAATGTAAAGTTCAAGTTAATGGTTTATTAAGTGTTCTGATTTAGTTCATGATTTAGCAATGTTCCTGATATGGAAAGTTTTCTCTTTCTGTTTTTAGTTGTATAAAAAGACTGTATAACTGCATAAAATTTAGAAATTTCTGTAAGTCAAACTTTCTGCATAATCAAATGCAAATAACAGACTGGGGACTATAATCTATTTCCTTAATATATGAAGAACTTTTTTATGTAAGTAGAAAAACTGACAACACAGTGATAGACAAAGAATATGAATAGGTTTTTCTTTGGAAAAGAAATACAACCCTTTTAAACGTCTGAAAAAAATGTTCAGCCTCTCAGTAATCAAAGAGTCTTAAATTAATACAAGATACCATTTCACACATCAGACTGTTGAAAATTAAAATGTCTCATTATATGAAGTATTGATAGAATACAGAAAAATAGGAATTACACTGTGGGCAGAACTCTAAAAGCTTTGGGAGAGCAATTTGGCAAAGTCTATTAAGGTCACAGTGTCCATAATCTGTGACCTAACAATTCCACTTCCAGTAATAGCATTATTTTAAAGAAAACCCTTTTATATTTGCTTGTGGAGACAAGAATATTCCTTGCAGTATTTATTTGGGTTGTTGTAAAATGGATATACATGTTCATTAATGGGTTAAATTATGGTACATTTATCTAACATCACTATGTAACTATTAAGAATGAAGTTATGGCTATTATTAATATATAAGATATTAAATGAAGAAAGCAAGTACGATAGTATGTATAGTGTGTTCAGGTCACTTCAGTCACTCAGTTGTGTCCAACTCTTTGCGACCCCATGGACTGCAGCATGCCAGGCCTCCTTGTCCATCACCAACTCCTGGAGTTTACCCAAGCTCATGTCCATTGAGTCAATGATACCATCCAACCACCTCATTCTCTGTCATCCCCTTCTCCTCCTGCCTTCAATCTTTCCCAGCATCAGGGTCTTTTTCAGTGAGTCAGTTCTTTGTATCAGGTGGCCAAAGTATTGGAGTTTCAGCTTCAACATCAGTCCTTCCAATGAACACTCAGGACTGATCTTTAGGATGGACTGGTTGGATCTCCTTGCAGTCCAAGGGACTCTCAAGAGTCTTCTCCAACACCACAGTTCAAAAGCATCAATTCTTCGGCACTTAGCTTTCTTTGTAGTCCAACTCTCACATCCATACACGACTGTTGGAAAAACCATAGCTTTGACTAGACTGACCTTTGCTGGAAAAGTAATGTCTCTGCTTTTTAATATGCTCTCTAGGTTGGTCATAACTTTCCTTCTAAGGAGTAAGTGTCTTTTAATTTCATGTTACCATTAACATAAAGGAAAGAAAGAGAATTTGATATATACACCTTTGTATATACTTCTATAAAAATAGACTAACTCTGGAAGAATATACTAGGTGAGGCAGTTGCCAGTAGGAGAGGAATTGGAAGGAGAGAAACCTAATTGTGTGCCTTTTTGCAGTATTTGATTTTTTTCTTCATATTCCACATGAATACATTTCGATTCAGTTCATGGATTATAAACACAAAGGTAGATAGATGGGTAGAGAAATAGTGAAATATTTCATTCACATAAGCATTTGTCATTAAGAGTGAATTCGAATCTCCAGAACAAGTTTTTATTTTTAATATTCCTCAAATGAGCTCTATGCTGCTGCTGCTGCTAAGTCACTTCAGTCGTGTCCGACTCTGTGCGACCCCATAGACGGCAGCCCACCAGGCTCCCCCGTCCCTGGGATTCTCCAGACTCTATATTCATCGTCTAAAATTTTGTAGTAGTATTTGATTTTGACATGACTTTTGATTTTACTTGTATAAAATGATGAAATCCTTGCTGTCTCTTAGAGTAGGTTCTCCTTATTTAACTCTAATTTCTAGTGCCTGGCATCTGATTAGAGCTCAATAAATTTTATTATCCGAATTATCCTTCAGTTTCTTAACTAAGACTCTTCTCTCAAAGCAGAATGATTTCTTTCTGTGCCCCAAATTAGTGGTGTTTGATGTACATTGTGTTTTTCTATCCCAAATTAGTATTAATGATTCTACCAAGAAGTGGCTATCCTAAAAGGAATGAATTTCTCCTTTGTATTTTTTTTTTTTAATTTTTTTATTAGTTGGAGGCTAATTACTTCACAACATTTCAGTGGGTTTTGTCATACATTGATATGAATCAGCCATAGATTTACACTTATTCCCCATCCCGATCCCCCCTCCCACCTCCCTCTCCACCCGATTCCTCTGGGTCTTCCCAGTGTACCAGGCCCGAGCACTTGTCTCATGCATCCCACCTGGGCTGGTGATCTGTTTCACCATAGATAGTATACATGCTGTTCTTTTGAAACATCCCACCCTCACCTTTTCCCACAGAGTTCAAAAGTCTGTTTCCTTTGTATTTTTAATCATTGAGATTATAACTGTCATTATGGTATCACTGAGAAGTAATTTAATTGTATTATGTATTTAGACTCTCTAAAGAAGATAAAACCTTTTTGTGGGAGAAACGTTATTATTGCCTCAAACACCCGAATTGTCTTCCTAAAGTACTTGCAAGTGCCCCAAACTGGAAATGGGTTAATCTTGCCAAAACTTATTCATTGCTTCAGCAGTGGCCTCCATTGCATCCACTGACTGCCTTGGAGCTTCTTGATTTGAAGTAAGTTAACTGTGATTGAATTTATTTGTTCTGTTTTATTGTTGTCAATTTTTCTGGGAAGATATTATTTAGAGGGTTAGTTCCCTTTGTTTTAATGTGAAAGCAGTGTAACATAAGTGTGTAAATGCATATTTCTATAAACACATCTTTTGTGTTGAGGTTATTAAAAAGGGATGTCATATCACTGAAAACTAATCTAGAGAGGTTATAAATTTTGAATAATTTGTTTTATTTTTATGATATAGGTCAGAATTTATTTTCATGATCTTAAAGATTTCTAAATAGTCGCAAAATTGGATGTGTGTATAGGACAATATGATTTTTTCCTAAGAAAAAAGATGAAATACATTGCTTTTCAATAGCTATCTAAGCATTCTTTGTCAGGAATAAATTGAGATTGTGTCTTCAGAAAAAACAGGTTCTTTAGAAATCACTCTCAAATCTTAATTTTGTGGTTTGCTTCTAGATTTGCTGATCAGGAAGTGAGGTCCCTAGCTGTGACCTGGATTGAGGCTATTAGTGATGATGAGCTAACAGATCTTCTTCCACAGTTTGTGCAGGTGAGTTTTTTACTAGGTTATCTACCCTTCTTATGCTCAATCCAGTTTTTATGAGTAGGGAAGGATCTTGTTAAGGGATCTCCTTTCCGTTTTGATTAAAAGTATTGAATACTTTCGTTCAGTGGGAATGTTAAAGTGCATTGCGTTTGAATTTAGTGTGAAATTTTTTCTACTATTGTCAGCTGCCTTGCTTGAATACTATATATATATGTACCTAGAATTTTAATTATCAGAATAAACCAGACTTGAGGTTTTCTTTCTTTTTTTTTTAAATTGGCCACTTAAACATAGCTAATGAATGTTATTCCCAAGTCTGTGTACTTTTCTGCTTGACTCCATTAATTTCACCTAAATTAATTAATCTGTTTCATTTTTATCAGTATCATCTTTTCTCAACAAGAGTAACCCTTGATTTATATAGTTTATATTTTGATAATTTTATCCTAACAATGTAGTATGGGTTTGACAACTACTGATTCTTATTTTTCTTTGCATGTAGGCTTTGAAATATGAAATTTACTTGAATAATTCATTAGTGCACTTTCTTCTGTCCAGAGCATTGGGAAATATACAGATAGCACACCATTTATATTGGTACGGTTTAAATTTTCTTAAGTACTTTATTTCTGTTCCTATTATTTGTACAAATGACACTCAAAGTTTAAGCAGTATGCTCAGACTATTTGCTATTGATACCAGATGTTTTATTGAAGTGACTGTTGTAAAGAAGCTGAGTTTTTATATCTTTAGAAATAAAACCAGAAGTAACAAACCCCTCTATTGCAGAATTACTCGGCATGTTAGAGCTCTGTAATATTGAGTTTTTCTTGCTTGTATAGCTTAAAATTAATTCCTAGATACCACAAATTAAACTTTTTAAATTGAGTTTTGAGAGACATTAATCTAGTTCTTAGAAGTGACTGACATAAATGTTTTGCTGTATTAGGCTCCTCAAGGATGCTCTGCATGATGCACAGTTTGGTGCCCGATATGAACATGTTTTAGGTGCTCTCCTCTCAGTAGGAGGAAAAGGACTCAGAGAAGAACTTTTGAAGCAGACAAAGCTTGTACAGCTTTTAGGAGGAGTAGCAGAAAAAGTAAGACAGGCTAGTGGATCAGCCAGACAGGTATGTACCCACAGAGGGAACATAAATGTTTTGATGTTAAAGAATCTTTGCAGTGCTGACAAGTTAAGCTTTTATTCTTTTTCAGTAGACATCTGATAGAACTCACCTATGCTGTCTTAAGCAGACTGAATTCAAAGGTTGCTTAAAATCTATTGGAAAAGATTTTATATCCTAACTCATTTCCCTTTCATTTCCATACTTATTAATTTCTTTCCAATCAAAATTGTTCTCTTGAGTTTCTTTCTCATTGTTGTGCTTTTTAACTTTTTTGTGATTATAAAAGTAATGAAAGTATGAATTGATGCTACTGTTTAAGAAGTTCAAATGAATAAGCTTATAAGCTTACAGAGTAAAAAATTAGGACGTTCCCAGTTTCGGTTTTTCCCTGTGGGTATCTTCTTCATATTTTATGTCCTGCTTGGTCACTTTATATGGCTTTTCACATACATACACTTAAGTATATATACAAATTTTTGGAGTTAAAAAATTATAATTATAGAAACATATATACATATATATATATTTTTTAAGCTAAAATTCACTATTTTAACCAAAGTGTACAGTTCATTGACTGTTAGTACATTTACAGTGTATTGCAGTTACCACCACTATCTATTCCAGAATATTTTCATCACAACAGAAAGCAAGCCTATGTATACCCACTAACTCCTCACTCCTTATTCCCCTGTCCTCCCAGGTCCTGCTAAGAACTGATATGCTTTCTATCTCTATGGATTTACCTGTTCTGGACATTTCATATAAATGTAATCATGCAACATGTGGCCTTTTGTGTCTAATTTCTTGGTCTAATGTTTTAAAGATTTATTTATATTCTAGCATGTGTATTTAATAGTGTTCCATTGTGTAAATAATAGCACATTTTCTTTATCCATTCATCTATTGATGGACATCAAGCTTGTTTCTATTATGTGACTATTACTGAATGGTGCTACTGTGAATATTTGTGTGTAAGTTTTTTGTTTGAACATCTGTTTTCACTTTGCCTAGGAGTAGAATTACTGAATCGTATAGTAATTCTATGTTTTTTGAGGAACCACTGAACTGTTTCCTAAAGTAGCTTCACCATTTTATAATTCTGGTATAATACTAGTAAGGTATGAGGATTCAGTCGTAAAGAATCCGCCTGCTAATGTAGGCGATTCAGGAGACATATGGGTTCAGTCCCCGGGTCAGGAAAATCCCCGGAGAGGGGAATGGCTGCCTACCTCAGTATTCTCCCCTGGAAAACCCCGTGGACAGAAGAGCCTTGCAGGCTACAGTCCATGGATTCCCAAAGAGTCGAACATGACTTAGTGACTGAATGACAAAAAAAAAACAAACAAATGAGGGTTTCATTTTCTCCATATCCTCACCAAAATATAGTTTTTTTAAACTATAGTCATCCTAGTGGGTGTGAAGTGGCATCTCATGGTGGTTTTGATTTGCATTTCCCTAATGTCTAATGGTTTGGAGCTTATTTTCATGTGTGTGTTGGCCATTTGTATATCTTCTTTGGAGAAATTTCTAAGTCCTTTTTAATTGGTTTGTCTTTTTGTTGTTGAATTGTTAGAGTTCTTTGTGTATTCTGGACACTATCAGATATACTGTTTGTAAATATTTTCTCCCATTTTGTGTATTTTTATTTCTTTCATAATGTTCTTTGATGCACAGAAGATTTTACTTTTATGAAGTCTAACTTTTTTTTTCTTTTGTTGCTTGTTCTTTTACTATCCTATCTAAGAATTCATTGTCAAATCCAGGGTCACAATGATGTACACTTATGTTTTCTAGGAGTTTTATAAGTTCACTTTTAAAAAGTCTTTGATCCATTTTGAGGCTATTTTTGTTGTTTGTTTGCTTTGTTCTATGGGCCGAGAATCCAACTTAATTCTTTTACATGTGGTTATCCAGATGTTGCTGCACCATTTGCTAAAGGAACTGTTCTTTCCTATTGAATAAACTCCGCGCCCTAGTTGAGAATCAGTTGACCATAGTTGTATGGGTTTATTTCTGGACTCTCAGTTCTGTTCCATTGATCTCTATGTCTGTCCTCACACTATACTTTTTTCATTGCATAGCTTTGTAGCAGGTTTTGAAATCAGAAAGTGTGAGTCCTCCAACTTTTTCTTTTTCAAGGTGGTTTGGCTGTTTGGAAGTCCCTTATAATACTATACGAATTTTAGTATCAGCCTTCCCATCTCTGCAAAAAGAGCAGTTGGAGTTTTGATGAAGATTGTGTTGAATTTGTAGATCAATATTTGGGAAATATCACAATCTTAGTAATAAGTCTTCTAGTTCATGAACATGGGATATCTTTGATCTTTCATTTCTTTTAGCAATGATTTTTTTAATTTGTAAATTGCTGCTTTTTTTTTTTTACTTGGAGAATTCATGTCAGTACATTTAACTATACTTTTTGTTTCTTAATGAGAACATAGTATTACAAGGTATGGTAGCATAAATTATGAACCATTACATCTGTGCAGGTTGTTTATACATTTTTTTTTTCCTGAACAGTTTTATGATGAACTTGAATGTGTGTTTGCCCCTTTGCTAGTATTCCTTTATAGGATAATCATACAGATGAAATAATTCAGTCAAGAGCTATATACATTTTAGTTATAATAGTTTATATTACATTGTAATATCAAAAACAAAACCAATGAAGACCCCACTCCCCACCACTAGATTATGAAAGTATCTATTTCTGACCCTGTTGCCAGCACTGGATGTTATCTTAAATTTTTCATCTGTTAGATAAAAATTGGTGTTTCATTATTATTTAATTTCTATTTGTTTATTTGACTGTTAGTATTAACAAATATGTTAAATATGAGCATATGTACTTCCCCCTTATGGTTATAGTCTTTGCTGTAAATTTTATTTTTATAATAAAATTAACTTTATTTAGCAACAGCTGTTTTTGACCACATGACAATTGGTCATTTAAAAAATTTGGGTCAAAAGAAAAAAAAAATCGGGTCCACATCATGTTTTTGTTATCTGAAAAATAGGTGTTCATTTTCATTCTGTACTTAAAATATCAATTTCTTTTCCTAGGTTGTCCTCCAAAGGAGTATGGAACGAGTACAGTCCTTTTTTCTAAGAAGTAAATGCCGTCTTCCTCTCAATCCAAGTCTTGTAGCAAAAGAATTAAATATTAAGGTGACATAAAATACTTTAGTTCATATTAAATTTTCAAATATTGTGTAATAAAAAGGCAGGTGGGGCAGGTATGCTTAAGGCAAATGCAGATAAAGTACATAAGTTGGTTATAAGTACTTCTGGTTGTGTTTGTGTAAGATCTGTTTTTATCTCAGTATATGCTTATCTAATTACCATTCCTGAACAAAAAAGCAGAGTGCAATTATTTATTGAATTGAAATAAATTATTTTTTGCTATGGTATAATAGTTGCATATGTTATAATTCCAACGGTAAAACTCCCCAGTCACAGGTAGGCAGTTTTTTAACCTTCCTTGTGAATGGACACGTGTACTCTTCAGAGGTTTATAACACTTTTTAGAGTCATTAAAAAGTAGTCATAATCATCAAAATTGAGTAATTATATTTTTAATTGGGCTAATAATAATACAAATAGTGAATTTTTCTCTCACATGATTTCAGCAAAAGCAACCAGTTAATTCATCCATTAGAGTCTGTTATTTTGAAAGGAGTCTCAGATTTAATTTTTTAATAAGTTGACATATGGCTCCTCTTCATTGGACTGTAACAGTGGGTGACTGGGTTGTATGTCACTGAAGGTGGGGGTAGCGGGGATTACCTTTTCCCTTGGGATTTTGTTCGTTGTTTTCTTTAAATTACTCTCACAGTCTTAAATTAGTTTTTTAACCAGTTTAATTTTAAATTTGATGTCTGCTAATGAATTTGTTGTTTAGTGTCACCCTTTGATTCCATGGCTAATTATTAATTTTACTAGTGCCGTGAACCGAAGTAGAGATCTTACTCCAAATCACACTGATTTAGAGAAAAGATAAGCATATGCAAAATTTTGTGCTTTAAGTTTTTGTTTCAGTGTTATCATTTTAATCATTTTAATGCTCAACATATTGTATTTGTAGTCATGTTCCTTCTTCAGTTCTAATGCTGTGCCCTTGAAAGTCACAATGGTGAATGCTGATCCAATGGGGGAAGAAATTAATGTCATGTTTAAGGTGAGCAGAATAAGGTGACTTTGTTTGTTTGTAATTTAAAAATTCTTATCTCAAATTCCTTTTTCAGAATTGCAAAAGCAATTTTATTTAGTGTTTAATGGAATTGAATAACTGTGAAAAATTATTACTGCTGTAAACTGTTTCCAAATGGATTTGGAAACAAGTGCAACTCTGGGCTAGAGCTGCTGCATATGGCCATCTTATGCTAGTTAAGTACATCACAGCTCCAGGTAGTGCCTTTCACCCAGACTATGATGTAAATGGTACACCTTAGAGATGTGCAGAGTAAAATTGCAAAACTGTGAACTGGCACTGTTTTTGAAAACCTCTAACTTACCTGTGGGAATCTGTTAGCAATCAGAACTTCCATGTGCATGGTAAAGAGGCAGTAGTAAAGAATCTTCCTGCCAGTGCAGGAGACTTAAGAGTCATGGTTCAATCCCTGGGTCAGGATGATCCTCTAGAGAAGGAAATGGCGACCCACTCAGTATTCTTGCCTGGAAAATTCAATGGACAGCGGAATCTGGCAGGCTACAGTCCATTGGATCACAAGGAGTCGGACATGACTGAGCATGCACACACATGCATTAACAATCAAAGTTTTCTTTGTTGCAATCGCAGTATTATTTTTAGGAAAGAATGTAGAGATTTAGTTAATTCAATGAGTTTGATTAGTCAGCCACCTTTGATATATATAGCAAGTTCCCATATACTCAGATCTGGTTTTAGACTCCATTTTATTTTACTGATGCCTTTGCCTTTTCCTAAAACAGTCTCATCTTTTTGAATACAGTAATTTTGTATGTTATAATTTTTTTAAGGCAAATCACCTCTTTTTTTTTTCCATAATTTTCTTGGCTCATCTCAAAAATGTATTTATCATTATGTGTTTTAAACTTATTTTATCCAATTTAAGAAGAAAATGAAAACTTGATATAGTTCCAGTTGGAATTCATTTTTGGAGAGCTAACTTTTTTTTAAAGTAAACTGATCATTGTAGATTCATAGTTCACTTTAAGAAATTACACAGAAATCCTGCGTACCCTCTACACAATGATATTATCTTGTACAATATTGCAGTTAGGATGTTGACATCATTACAGTCAAGATATGAATTATCTTGATCATCAAAAAGATCCCCCATATTGCCCCTTTAAAAAATTGAATATAATACTCATACTGTAAAACCCAGTCTTTTAAAGTGTACAGATCAGGAAATTGAGACGTAAAGAAGTTAAGTAACTTTCTCTGGACTGCTGCAGAAGAATAAAAAGGTGGTCCAGTTCATTTTATTCTTTACTCTTTTCTCCCCACTCCTCCCCCCTTTTTTATATGTAATCTATTAAAGCTTTTGGAAATGTACAAGTTTCATTTTGTTTCCTTGATTTCAAGGTCGGTGAAGATCTAAGGCAAGATATGTTAGCTTTACAAATGATAAAGATTATGGACAAGATCTGGCTTAAAGAAGGACTAGATCTGAGGATGGTAATTTTCAAATGTCTCTCAACTGGCAGAGATCGAGGTAAATCTGTTAGATATAGTCTTTTTTTTTTTTTCCCTTGGATAATGCTCAGAGTGTACATGCTCTAATGGTCCTGATGCTGGTCCGTGATCTCAACCATATCACTTTGCTTTCTCAGGTTAGAATGTACAGACTTTATCTTCTCAAAAGGAAATCAGGTCAGAGACTTCCCTCATGGCCCAGTGGTTAAGACTCTGCCTTTCTTCTACAGGGGGCACAGGTTCGATTCCTGGTCAGAATAGTTCCTCAACAAAGGGGCAATCAAGTCAAATTAAGAATTCTTGGGGGCGGGGACGTAAAAAAAAAAAAAAAGAATTCTTGCTGATATTCTATAATAACTCAGTTAGTAGCTCAATTGCTTGCAAGACAGTACGTCTTATAAAATGGAAGTCACTTTATCAAGAGAGATTCCTCAACAAGAGCCTGTCATTTGCTTGGATTAGTTTTTCTGTCACCATACTTATTTCATATAGTTGAACTCTTCTCATGGAATTCTGTGTAATTTTGTAGGCAATCAACTTCCTTCTTTTTACGTTGTTTCTAACTGATGGTTGAGTGCTTACGTTGTGCCTTGCCTTGTGCTAAAGCTTTTCATTTGTGTTATCTTTCTGTGTCCTTACTTTTCAAATGAAGAAACCACATTCACATGGTTAAAAACTATGTAGTTTTCAACAAGCACCTTAGCCTATAATGATCAGTGTATAGTAATCCTCCCTTCTCCAGGTTCAGCAGTTGTCTTTAATACTTACCAAACATTGAGTCTTCTCTGCTGGATTCATTTTAAGTTCCCTTAGAGGATAATTGTACTTTGCATCATTATGAACTTTTATCCACTGTTTTGTACATAGTCGTTTGTATGTGTGTATATTTGATAAAGAAATTAGCAATTTGTATGTATATTAAAAATTTGATTAATCATACTGATAAAATCGGGATGCAGGTATTCATTGAAAAAGGATGTCACTGTGAACTATAAATCAGATGATGTAGTTAAGCAACAGAAAAGATTCAAATGAATTCACTCTGCCATGTGTGACTAGACTACTGGCATTACAACCTGGCCCTGAATGCTTTCTTTTGAATGCCTTCTTTTGGAATGGCCTGGAGGCCTTGGCCTTCTTGGTTATTTCTAGTCCTTTCTTCAAAGCAGGTCTCTGTTTCTGTATCTTTTATTCTGTATACACATACAGTAAAATATCCACATAGCACGTAATAGAATAAATTAGAATCTAAATCACACACACCTCCTTGGCAGCTTGGTCCCAAAATATAACCATTCACATAGCTTTCTGAGGCTACTTTTTTTTTTTTCTTTTTTTCAAAGTTTTTTTTGCCATATCGCACAGCATGCAGGAATCTTGGTTCCCTGACTAGGGATTGAATTTGTGACCCCAGCAGTGAAACTCAGAGTCCTAACTGGATCACCAGGGATCTTTCTGAGACTATTTTGTGTATATTCCAACATGCATAATAGTCTTTCCTTTAAACACAAAAGATACAGTTCTCTATGTGGATTTTGTGTTTAAAAACATATTTTTGAGATTTTTCTACATAAGTACAGCATTTACATTTCAGTAAGGAAGAGAAAACATGTACCTGAGACTCAGACACACCACAAAGACAATCTTAATCTGCTCTTCCCTTTGAAAGGGCTTCCTGTACTCTGAAACACTCTTATATTTGCCCAGATACATGCTATAGAGAAGGTTCTTTTGTGCTGAAATGGGACAGCATGTATTTTATAAGTAGCTTTATTAGTGGGATCAGTTTTACCTAGTTTGTAATTAAAATTGTTACTCTTTGTGGGCATAGCACATGGATATACTGATATAAAGTCTCAAATAGTCAGATTCAGTTTTATATCTTGGGTACTTCTGAAAATAAAATTGATTTTTATATTGATAATTTTGATTGTTCACACTTTATAGTATGGGCTGCCAGAGTTGATTTTTTAAAAATGATTATTCTTAACTGGTATCTTATGTCAAACATCGAAAGCTGTACATTTGCAGGGACACATTTTGACATTTCTTAATGTTTTGTTGCTAAAGGCATGGTGGAGCTAGTTCCTGCTTCGGATACCCTCAGGAAAATCCAAGTGGAATATGGTGTGACTGGATCCTTTAAAGATAAACCGCTTGCTGAGTGGCTGAGGAAGTATAATCCTTCTGAAGAGGAATATGAAAAGGTAATTAACTAGTCTCCATATTCTCAAGTGCTTTCATTTTCCAGCTCTGGTGACTAGTCATTCAGTTTTAAGTTGTGAAAACAGCATTTTTCTCCAAGTAAAGAAAAGAGTAAAAAACAGAATGCTTTTAATGGCAAGGATCTGAGTGAAACCAATGCTAAATTACAAAAAAAGAAAAAAAATTCCAAACATATATTTAGAGGCCAGCAAAACCAGAGGTATTTTTATAATCCAGACTGTTGTATTTCATGAAAATATGATAATAGAAGACTGTGGAAGTAGAAGATTCAAGCTCTCTGAGCTTGAATTCAGGTCCCAAGTCACTCACCAGCTATAAGAATTGGTTAACTTAACATCTTGTGCTTCAGTGATCTTTGCTATAAAATAGTATAGTATATATTATGACTGTAAAAAATAATGTATAAGATAATTGTGAGAATTAAGTGAATTAATATATGTAAGGCACTATATAGAATAAATTCTATAATTGATACTCTTCCTATAGGAGGCATCAAGTTTTTGTTTAGTATATTTTTGAATTATATAATAGGAAAGGGAAATCTCTTAGCATATAAGGCTTCTAATGATCCTAAATTGATCTGAAAACACTCAAGAATACTTGCAATGGTGATACAGATCTCAGTTTTAATGAGATCCTAGTTTATGTCAAATCATTAATATATTGCAATTGCAGATAGATATGTACAAATGCTACCTGTTGACCCTATGAATTGTCCTCTGTGGTCTTTACACTATTTAAGAGCTCGCTCTTATAGTTTGGGACAAGAAGCCAGTGTTTGTTTATAGTAATACTGGCTCTGTGATTCTGGATAAGCTGACACAAAATAATTGTCCAGTTGTTGTTCAGTCACTAAGTCATGTCCAATTCTTTGCGACTCTGTGGACTGCAGCATGCGAGACTCGCCTGCCATATTTTAAGTGGATTTTATGCACTTGGCTCTTTTATGTGCTTTGCTTAGTAAGAGGGAATATAACACAGTGGAATCTCATTTCCTGGGTTTAAATCTTGGCTCTGCCACTTAATGATGTAATCCTGGGCAGATAATCTCTGTTTTCTTCAGGTTCCCTCATGTGTAAAATGGCAATATTAGTAGTATTTACATCACTGTTTTGTTGTAAAATTTTAAATGAATTTAACATGTACATATACACACATATACACAGTTTATATGCATGTTTGTGTGTATACATACATATTGAATTCTTATAATATTGAAATCTTATAACAAAAGAATGACATAAATACTATTTACATTAATGTAAATAGTATGTGTGTGTATGTAGAGAGAGACTAGTGTAATGCCTGGTTTGTGATAAGTGCTGTGTAAACACATGCTCTTACATCATCATCACTAATAATTTCTAGAAAGTTATAGAATAAAATTAATCCCATGAGCATGTAGAGCCATATGACTTTCATTCAGAAATGTGGTGTCTTGAGAACAAACTAAATGCATGTGCTTTTAACTCAACATTAGTAAAACTAAGATCATGATATCTGGTCCCATCGCTTCGTGGCAAATAGAAGGGAAAAAAGTGGAAGCTGTGACAGATTTATTTTCTTGGGCTTCAAAATCACTAGGATGGTGACTGCAGCCAGGAAATTAAAAGATGCTTGCTCCTTGGAAAGAAAGCTATGACAAACCTTAGCAGCATATTAAAAAGCTTTTTAATCCTTTTAATCACATCACTTTCCACACCAATGTTCATATACTCAAAGTTATGGTTTTTCCAGTAACCATGTATAGATTTGAGAGTTGAACTATAAAGATGTTTGAGTGCCAAAGAATTGATGCTTTCAAATTGTGGAGCTAGAGAAGATTCTTGAGAGTCCCTTGGACTGCACAGAGATCAAACCAGTTAATCCTAAAGGAAATCAATCCTGAATATTCATTGGAAGGACTGATGCTGAAGCTGAAGGCTCCAGTACTTTGGCCACCTGATATGAAGAGCCAACTCACTGGAAAGGTCCCTGATGCTCAGAAAGACTGGAGGCAAAAGGAGAAGGGGGTGGCAGAGGATGAGATGGTTAGATTAGTATCACTGATTCAATGGATATGAATTTTAGCAAACTCTGGGAGATAGTGGAGGACAAAGGAGCAGGATGTGCTGCATTCTATGGGGTCGCAAAGTGACTGGGCAACAACATATGCTTTACATTAAAATATGCATTGTATACAGTTGTATCCTTCTATTTGATATTATATTATTAATTTAATCCCCAGGACATGTAGGGCTACAATGAAAGTTCTTCCAGCTTTGAGAAACTTGATGATGACACATAGTCACTAAATGGACGACAAAGTGCATTCATTATATTATTGGATGTTTAAAGATATAAGCTTACTTTCTTTACACATACCATTCCTACAAGCCAAAAAATGGAAAAAAATATTCCTTTATTTAGATTAATCTTTGTCCCAATGTTAAGTAGCTGTGGTAAGGAGCAGAGCCTGTGAAGAGCAGGGTTCCACAAACATGATGCTTAAAAGATGTTCAAAGGCTAATTATATCCTAAGTAGAGACGGGCAGAATCTCTACCTGCTGTGAGACAAAAACTAGAGAGAAGGGCAATAACTCTTAGAAGGGTGTTTACTTTCGAAAAACCGGTATCTGTTACCATAACACAGTTTACAAACTATTGAGAAAGTAGAATAGAATTGTGTTTTCAATGAGTGATAAATTAATCTTTGTAATCCTGCCTCCTTTAAAAATAATCTTCTAAAAAGATAATTTTATTTTTCCTTCCTAAGATAATTTTATCTTTCCTAAGATAATTTATCTTTATTATAGGCTTCTGAGAATTTTATCTATTCTTGTGCTGGATGCTGTGTAGCCACCTATGTTTTAGGCATCTGCGATCGACACAATGACAATATAATGCTTCGAAGCACAGGACACATGTTTCATATTGACTTTGGAAAGTTTTTGGGCCACGCCCAGATGTTTGGTAGCTTCAAAAGGTACTACTATTGTTATTATTGCTAAAGAAAATAGAGGCACTTCCTATTTCACAAATTAATGTCCTCAACTATTATCATATAAAATAAGCTACAAGGATATATTGTACAACACAGGAAATATAGCCAATATTTTGGCTAAATGGAGAATATAATGGAGAATAATCTTTAAAAACTGTGAATCACTTTATACATGTAACATATAATATTTTATATCAACTAAACTTCAGTTTAAAAAAAATCAACTTCAAAAAAACACAATATCCTAAACTTTGCTTTTTTTCTTGCTGTTCTTTGCCTTGTTGCTCCCTTCTAGCATAACCAGGGATGAAAAAGGCTTTAAAAGATGAGTTTATCATGTAGTAGAGAAGAATGTGTATGTGTGTGTAACCTTTGTTGAAATGAATTAAGGTGTATTTTGTCTTATCTGGTTAGGGTACCTATTAGAAGTGTTTCCCCAATTGTATAATGGCAACAAGTAGAAAAGTTTTCTCTATATTCATTTGTATATGCTGTTTGATCTCTGTGTGTAGACTGATAATCACCTTGGAAAATATCGTATATAAATTCTACCCAAATAATGAGATTATATGATGGCTTTCCTTGAAATGTGAATTTTTAAGAATTATGTAAATTTAGAACTTCCTGGTATTAAGTTACCCAGTTAGAAATTGCTGTTGCTCAGATAGCTTTAGTTCAGTAACCATGTAATAGCAATAGCACTCATTTGCATATCTTCTGTAAATAATACTTTGTATATACTTTTTTTTTTTTTGTACTTTTAAAATAGGGATCGGGCTCCTTTTGTGCTGACCTCTGACATGGCATATGTCATTAATGGGGGTGAAAAGCCGACAATTCGTTTCCAGTTGTTTGTGGACCTCTGCTGTCAAGCCTACAACTTGATAAGAAAGCAGACAAACCTCTTTCTTAACCTCCTTTCACTGGTAACTCTGTTCTTTACAAGCATTTAATTAGTTTTATATTAATTCTTCCATGTTTCAGTATCTAAAGATAGATATTTTGTGATTTTTGGAATAAAATTTATTCTGGTTTTAAATGTCAGGTATATTATTACTGAAATATTTTAAAATGTTGCCGTGTGAAATATGCCAGACACCATTTATAGGTAATGCAATAAAAAAAAGACCCTCAAGTGGATACCCTGGGGATGAGCGGTAATAGTATCTGAAAGGGACCCTGTGAGTGTCATATGGGATGCTGGTGAATATTTTTTGTCTTTATATGTTCAGATTTTGGATATTCATTAAGCTGTGCTCATAAGATTCCTGTGCTTTTTTGGATGTATATTGAGAACAAGCCAAAGAAACCCCTATGATTATTGTGACTGAAATTGATATAGAAACGGAAGACTACACAAAAGGTCTGGATTTCACAGTTTTTATTCCATAAACTGTGACTTCCAACAATTGACCTCCTTTGCCAATATTTTTCTTATTTCTGAGAGATTTGGGTCCCTAAAATACTAACAAACTCCTCAAAACTCTGAGTCGTTTATTTGCTTTTTTTCTGATTATTTGTCCAGCTTTTAGGGAGGGGTGAGGAATAGACTTGTAAAAAATTTGAGTCACAAGCTCTTTTTCGTTTCTATAGATGATTCCTTCAGGGTTACCAGAACTTACAAGTATTCAGGATTTGAAATATGTTAGAGATGCACTTCAGCCCCAAACGACAGATGCAGAAGCTACAATTTTCTTTACTAGGTAAGGTATATTTAAGTATATTAGAGAAGACACACCCTGTTTAGCTTTGATTTGCTTTCCTTAGTTCAAACAAATGATATATATCAAAATTCTGACCTAACAAGAAAAAATTGTGATTCACAGTATTAGCAAGTAGTAGGTTTATCAAAAGCTTATTTCAAAGGTTTATTTACTGAATAAATGTGAAGGATTGGCAATAACACTTGAAAAAATACATTTGTTTTGGAAATTGCCTGGCGGTCCTGTGGTTAGGACTCAGTGCTTTCATTGTGGTGACTCGGGTTCAATCCCTGTTCAAGGAACTAAGATTTTGCAAGACATGCAGTGTGCGCCCACCCCACCCCCCCATTATTTGTCTCCAAATATGACCTTATATTAAGAATATATATGATTTTAATTCTAAACATTCCATTTATGAACAGGTTTTACAAAACCTATTTTCTACAGTGCCAGATACAAGGGTTTTTCCTAAAATGATATCTATAGTACTGTATTTTTTAGGATTCTGCCATAACAATTTTCATGGATACCAGAAGTGCTTAAAACAGTGAACTCTGGGACAATGCTGTTAAATTGTTATCACATGATGTAGTGCTTGAAACACATACTCCAATGACTGGCATTTGAACTTGTGATTATTACTTTTAAAGAAAATCTTCCTGGCAAATGTGTTCTACAGGTCTGGTGACCAGGTTGGTCACAGACTGGTGATTCCACCTCATTAAATGCCACAGAAGGAGCACATAGGCTTATGTTCTTGTCTTTCCTTTTTCTCTTGCCTTCTTCCTCTCAGTGGAGAACAAGTAGAATACACTGGACTGGACTTGCCTAGTCTCATGAGTCTGGGCTGAGTTGAATTGAAGGAAGCTGACTTTTGTATAGCCTTCCAGACTAATGCTGATAATTTAGGTATTGATGAGTTTTGTTTTGTTTTTTTGAGACTTGTTGGCTCCCCTGGGCCAAACTGTAAATAAAGCATAAGTGTTAGTCCGTTGGCCTGCCATACCGACATACAGGCGACTTAAAGGAAATTAATCTTCTCATCGTTCTGGAGGCTGCGAAGTCCAAGATCAAGGTGCTAGCTAATTTGCTTCCTGGTGAGGATTCAAGTTTGAAGACGACTGACTGCCTTCTCGCTGTTTCCTCGCATGAAGGAGGGAGGAGAAGAAAGAGGAGGAAGAAAGTCATTATAATAAGGACACTGGCTCCATAAAGGCCCTGTGGAGTTGGGGCTCTAGCATATGAATTTTGGGGGACACAAGCATTCAGTCCATAACAAGGACAAACTCTTTTGTGTGAGGTTCCCTCACACAAGAGAGTTTCTTTTGACACTGTTTCCTCTTTGTGTATTCCTTTATTCTGTTTTCCTTTGCTTGTCTAAAATGATTTATTCAGACCTGCCTTCCAAATTTATCCCCACCAAACTCTGCATCTTGTCTTCTTTTCCCAACTGAGAGAAATGATAACTTTCTGAAGAAGGAATAAGATAACCAGATTCTACTAGTCGACTCTCTGATAGAATGGGGTTTTGGAATTTTGGATTACTTTGGTTGCTTCCTTGTATGTTTAGTTGCTGCCTTCCATATTTATTAAAGTGAATAAAATGAACCATCTTTTGACATTATACCAACCATCTTCTATCCCTAATAGTGTTTTAAATTAGTATTGGACCCCACTGAGCTTAAGAAATCCAAGCATCATTTCTTAGATACAGTGGGATGGGATGGAATGAAGGCTTTCCTGTGCTAAAATATTTTTGTTGGGGTGAGATAGATACATTGTAACAGGTTTTTGGCCTATGGGGCAAAGGGAATCCTGACAAAGAATCTACTTACTGTTTTTAAAAGAAATGGAATTGTTTATTGTCTTTTATTATATCTAAGTAAATGAGAATGTTTTCTCAGTGTGTTAACACATTTTCTTTTTATTCTGTAGACTGATTGAATCAAGTTTGGGAAGCATTGCCACAAAGTTTAACTTCTTCATTCATAACCTTGCTCAGTTGCGTTTTTCTGGTCTTCCTTCCAATGATGAGCCGATCCTTTCATTTTCACCCAAAACATACTCCTTTAGACAAGATGGTCGAATCAAAGAAGTTTCTGTTTTCACTTATCATAAGAAATACAACCCAGATAAACATTACGTAAGTTTGGTTTGGTATCAGTAGAGACTCCTGCTTGCAGTCTTCTTCTCTCCTACTTCCTTCACTGACTCTGATAAAGTTCAAGCATTTGTTCTTTTCATACTTCTTTCTTCTATGGATGGTCCAAAACCCCTAAATGTCCTTGGAGCATCCCTAAACTGTTTTTTGGTGTTTATTTCTTGGTAAATTTGCTCCAAAACCATGAGGGACCAATGTTACTCTTCTATTCAGAGACAAGACTGAAAGGGTGATGCTAATTTACTTTTCTCCTTATCTTCAATTTGTTCTTAATTTCAAAGGTAAAGGTTGCTCACTGTAACAAACTCAACCAATATAGAAGTATGTAAAGTAAAAATCTTAAGTTCTCATCCCACTCTGTCAGGATGAAGTATTATAAAATATGCACATAAAGTTTGTTTTTTGAACAGAACAGAATCTTTTAGTGTGCTTTTTTCCCCCTTTAATAGTATAACATTAACTGTCTTTTTTGCTGTTGTTTTTGTGCTAATATTTTTGCCGGATAATACTGTCAGCCTTTAAATTTTTGACAAATTGATAGAGTTTAGAAAGTGACTTCACTAGTATTTTGATTTTCAGCTGTTATTAGTAAAGTTTTATATGTTCACAGAGTATTTTAGGACACCATTTAATTGAATAATTCATTGTTTCCCCCAGTGATTTATAATACCTTCTTTAAATATACTGAGTTTATATCCCTGAATTTATTTCTGGTAGTCTGTAGATATAAATGACTCTGTGCACCAGTATTTTACTCTGTAAAGTATGTTATAGTGCAGTTTAAATATCCAGTAAAACAGGTTTTCCCCATCTCCCTATCATACTCTGTTTTGCCATCTCCTTTGCTCTCTTTAATGAATTTACTTGCTAATATTTTCATTGAAAATGCACTGCACTTATAAATTTGGGGAGTATATTTATTTAATCATAGAAACAGAATGCCTTTCACGTTCCAATTCTTATTTATCTTAGACAAGTTAAACATACTCTTAGAAGGTAATTAAATATGTTGATTTTTATATTTGTTATTTCCTATTGTGACATATTACAAAGTGAAGAGCCCTTGGTATATATAATGATCAAGCTGAAAATTTTCCATCAGGAAAGATTATATTATAAATTTAACATGTTTGGGATGTGATTTCCTTTTAGATTTATGTAGTCCGAATTTTGAGGGATGGACAGCTTGAGCCATCATTTGTGTTCCGAACATTTGATGAGTTTCAGGAACTTCACAATAAGCTCAGTATTATTTTTCCACTTTGGAAGTTACCAGGGTATGTTCTCATTCTTGTTCATTAATGTTTTAATAGGAAACAGTTTCTTTATTACCAAGTACAGGTCAAAAGCTTTGTGTTAATAAGTTAGTGTAAAATACTATGGACTGTGTGTGACTAATTTTCCTTGGCATCACAAGAGCCTAATACGTACTAGACATAAGCAAGGAACTAAGTTTTTCTTGAATGAATAAATAATCACAATCTTAAAATATGGGATTTTCTAGCTTTCTAAATCACTGCAGGAATCATTATTGTGATCATACTGAGTTTCTCTGAAAAATAAGAAATTGCGACATTGCAGTAATCAAAATGATAGTGTTTAGGTTTGTTTTTGATGCCTTTTAGAAACCTTCAGTTTTTAATGTAGGTAATGACCAGTAAATTCCTGTGTTGAATCGCTCACATTCTTCTCAGACTAGATTTCAAAAATAAGGAGGCAGAGAAGTGAGTATGAGTTTATTTCCATGTGCAGTCTCATTTTTCTATTGCTACCAAAATTAGCAGTTGAGATGATTTGAGCTCTGTGGCATTTGTGGATTTTACTGGTATCTACAATAGCCATTATTGAATAATGGTTGTTTTGGAGGATAAGATCTGCATATTTGTGAATGGTTAATCTTGAGAAGAAATAAGTAGGAAATAAGTAATAAATATAGTGTATTACCAAAATAATGTCCCTTTTGTACCAAGGTCATAAAAGGATGATGTTTCAGCTGTTTCATCTCCAGTACTTGGAAAAGAAATCAAAAAATTATAGTGAATTAAGGCTCCACTTTCTATTTCAGTGTGTAAAAGGGTATTTCTGAGTATTGATTCTATAAATACTCCCAAATGAAATTACTTAAATCCCACTTCTTTTTGTCTTTCTTTTGTAGCTTTCCTAATAAAATGGTTCTAGGGCGAACACATGTAAAAGACGTAGCAGCCAAGAGAAAAATTGAATTAAACAATTATTTACAGAGTTTGATGAGCGCTTCAACGGATGTAGCAGAGGTGACTATCCTAACCGAGAAATAATAACATACTTTTTTGTGTGCTGCATAATATTTAAATTAATGAATCTTTCTTCTCTTCCACTTTAGTGTGATCTTGTTTGTACCTTTTTCCACCCTTTACTTCGTGATGAGAAAGCTGAAGGAATAGCTAGGTCTGCCGGTGAGATTATTTTTTTCTTTATTGGTAATTCATGGCTCCCCTGTGACGTGCAAGCCTGTGCCTTCTCTGTGGATGTGGTGCAGTGTCAGTGGGGTCACTGTCTATAACCAGTGAGAATGAGACGAGAGTATTCTTTCTAAGGCAGTCTATTTCTGGGTAAAGATAATTTCCTTAATGAGTGTGGTTACTAAAGAAATTTATATCAATGGCCTACCATATTCTTACTTTTTTTTCTCCAACATGTGAGGATCCTGGAATTAGAGCAGAAACTTTTGTTGCCGCTTGAACCACTGCAGGCAGCATCACGTAAAGATGAGCATCTTTGTATTTTCAGATGCAGGTTCCTTCAGTCCCGCTCAGGGCCAAATAGGAGGAGCAGTGAAATTATCCATCTCTTACCGAAACGGTACTCTTTTCATCATGGTGATGCACATCAAAGATCTTGTGAGTGATTACAAATAATGATGATTGTAGAGGAAAGCTATTCTGTGGTAGGAAGCATTACTGTTAAGGGAATGCTTTTCTTTGCAGGTTACTGAAGATGGGGCTGACCCAAATCCATATGTCAAAACATACCTACTTCCAGATACCCACAAAACATCCAAACGTAAAACCAAAATTTCACGAAAAACTAGGAATCCAACATTCAATGAAATGGTAAGTTAAAAATCTATTAAAATCTGCTAACTCTTAGTCAGCTACTATTTGGACATAAACACCACTTTATTTATGTATGTTAACATTATATCCACATAAAAATGTTCAGATAGAGATTTGGAAGCAAATAAATTTATAAAATTTATGAAATTTATGAAAAATTATGAATTTTTGAAAACCGTGGAATACCCTTTCAGTACTTTAAAAGCATATAAAATGTTTGGTGAAGATAGTTGGTATTATTCTCACAAAGTAGTATTGTCTTTTTTTCTAGTTAGTGTTATATGCTTTCAAGAAACTGAAATGTGGTCAGTTTTTCAGTTTTCTTAGTCAAACAGAGAGGACTTGATTAAGGAGATAATGCCCAGAAGTTACGGTGAAGCATTCTTGAAAAAAAAAAACTGTGCTGCATGCAGTGTTTCAAAGAGAATAGCTTTATAACACTCCAGATTTGCTATAAACTGCATTTGTAGTTGGCGAGTTTGCACTGAATGATGGATAATCAGAAATTATCACCTCATGGTATATAAAATCCAGAAAAAAGAAAATCTCCTTTTGGGAGATTGTAATCTCTCACTTTTAATAAAATTATTACAATTACTCTGTTCCGACTTGCTTCCTTCTACTCTTTTTCTTCCATTCTCTTCCTTCAATTTCTCTTTTAAAGATGATCTATTAAATCATCTTAAGGCAGGCTGCTTTGTAATTTCCCTTCCCCATACCTCCATTTCGGAAAAACCATGTTTTTAATTTTTAGCCAATAGTAATTTTCTGCTTTGTGCATTCGTATGTCAGACACTTGAAGGAATGACAGTACAATCCAAGACTCCTGAAATACAACATGTGCATCTAAAGTATAAGACAAATTCTACTAGATGTGTCGTGATCATGTTATTAGTTGAAGTCACTCTGACTAATAATCTTTCTTATGTTTTTACATAAAATAATCTTATAAACCAGACAGAGAAATAATTTGTAATCTGCTGTTTCTTTTTTTCTTTGCTATAGCTTGTGTACAGTGGATATAGCAAAGAATCCCTAAGACAGAGAGAACTTCAGCTGAGTGTACTAAGTGCAGAATCTCTGCGGGAGAATTTTTTCTTGGGTGGAATAACCCTGCCATTGAAAGATTTCAACTTGAGCAAAGAGACAGTTAAATGGTATCAACTGACTGCAGCAACCTGTTTGTAAGTTAGTGAATTTCTGAGCTTTGGAAGCAAGAACAGTTATATAAATATGTGTACACACACGTGGACTTTGTATATTTTTATACTTGGACAGAAATTATACAGTAAATGTACTTGCTGCATTTCAACACATCTGGTGGACCAACAGTCACTTAACTTTTATGAATTTGTTGATGTCATTGCTATTTTAAAGTCATTGTATAGAATGCTGTAAATCTTAAACTTAATATATAATAAGTCCTAAAAAAGCCTTTTGAGTTGGTGAAGGAGTTAATCCTTTCTTGAGTAATTGAGTAGTAGCTTTAGTGTGGTCTGATACTATTTTGTCAGTTCAACCATCTATTTTGTATTGTTTCTTACACAGACACAGCACGTTTGTTTTCCTGTTTTGCACCTTTTACAGCCTTTACCACTGTGTATGTTCATAAACACCAAAGGAGAGGAAAGGTGCAGGATGTTACCATAAAATGCAGCTGCTATTCATAGGGCCGAAAAGCAAAGCACAAATAATAAATAGTTAAGAACTACTAAGTAGTTTATAGAGTAGGGGAAATAACACTGCTTTTTATTATTCATGTCTTTCAAGCCTTTTTCAGAATAAGTGCCAATCACTGAAGTTGTAAATAATGGTGCCTTAACTTCATATGCTTCTCTGGTACTTCATTCTGAGTTTTTTCCTGACTTGATAAATAGTTCAGTAGTTTTCACTCACTTTTTACTAAAACAAGAAATTATGTACACTTACTAATGTTTTTCCCACAGATAGATAATTTTCTATACTTCAGATGTATAACTTATTTAAACATCAGCCATTTGATACGTGTTTTTGTTGCCCAGTAACTGAATGAGATTCATCAACATAACTGTACACTAAATTCCATCATTCCATTATAATCCTCCTTTTATTCCCAGGAGTGTGAACTGAAATTTGGTAATTTCACCCCCATGTACCTATACTCCACTCTCTCATTAAGCAAGAGAAAATGTGTGCACCCAAGTGTCCATTCCTGTTCTATAGAAGAACTCCACAAGTAGGGCAGACTCTTCACAAGAGGCCCAGGACAAGAACTCCAGGGTCCACACTAAATTTTAATGTATACCTTTATGGCACAGTTTATCTGATTTATTCAACATTTGTAAGCATTTTACATTCACATGAATTACTTTCCTTAATACAATATTTAGAATCATTAGGGACATGATTGAAATCATTCTATAGTAACCATTAAGAATAGGGTTCATTTTTATTAGTTATTCATTCAACTTCACACATAAATTTGTTTAGTTTGGATAAATAGGTATACCTAATATTAATTCTCATGGCTAGAACAGGAATTCAGACACTTCTAAGTAGTAAGAGATTGTAGCAATCTAGTTGCTGTGAGATAACTGATAAAATATGCAATAAAAAATACCAAGAAAGGAAGGACAATCTCTGATTCAGTTGCCCAGAACAGAATTTTTATAAACTGTGCAGATGTTTAATGTAAATGGTGATACCTGCAGAGCAGACATATTAGAGTTGAGATGTATCAGTGGGACAGGTTAAAAAGGAAACTTGAATTTTTGGTGCCTAACACTAATGGTCCATTTGTAGGATACCCCATATATGAATGTCTTTTTTTATATTAAAATGTGTTGTCTATTTAATAAGTTAATTAAAATGCAGATCAGAGCACCACCATTTATTTGCTTTTTCCATATACAGTTAACATTTCCTTAAAGTGTGTAAGTAACTTTGCAAATGTAAAAAAGTACTAGATATTTTCACTTGTCTTTAAGACCTAATTCCATTCCATGAATTGTCACTTAGCCACTGTTTAAAAAAAAAAAGTACTGTCTTGGTAAAAGGTCACTGTTACTTGGACTCAGTGTATACTGCCTGTTTGCAGTCTTGTTACAGCAGTGTCTTTTACAAATAGTAGAGCTAGAGAATGGGATGTCACTTTTCAGTTATAAGAAATAAGGATTCTTATCCAAAAGTGTGTATTATATACTCTGTATAGTTAACCAGAGTTCAAACAAGTGGTAATGTTTCTCTTAATTTAACTCATTATGTGCCTTCTTTGGTCATTAAAAAACACATATATTAAATGTATTTTAAATATAAGTTATTTCTTTGTGAATGCTAATCGTCAGCCCTTACCAAAAAAATAAATTGACAGAGGCGCCTCTTTGCACTACTTACTATCAATAAACTTTAAATTGGTTGTTTTTTGAAGCATATTTTTAAAGCTTGCATTAAAGTAAATCTGAAACAAATGTTTAAACAAACTAGCTAAGACACTAATTTTTTTTATGTATAATCACAATGTTTCACACCTATCTTTATTGAGTAAAAATAGTTATGCTACATGTAAGACTGTGTGTAAAGAATAATGGAGCTAAAATACATTTTGTAATGATCATAGTGTAACTGAAGTAGAATTTTTCCCCTTGCAGTGTTTTGGAATTTGAAAATAATGGTTTCTCAAAGAACCTATTATTTTCTCTACTGAGGAATCCAATGTAACATTTGCACTGATGTTTTTATTACTGCCTTTATAAGAATCTATAGGTATCTCAATGTTAAGGCATGTATGATCTTTGATAAAATATTCTTTTATCTTTTCAAATTAATGTTGTATAAAACTTTCAATATTTTGCCTTAAATTGGTTGACTGTTTTTTCTATGATTCACGTGGCATTTAAAAGAGAAAAAGTTCAATTTGATACTTAAGATAAAAAATGGATAAAGCCCCACTACCATAATCCATGGATTTATTTACACGCTGTTTGACTAGCAGTGCAAATAGGAATATATATGGCAATTAGTCTCATCTATAAGAACCAAATACTTTAATTATATTAAGGTAGCGAATAAAGATGTATAATATTTTTATTAATACCTTAAATATATTCAGTGGATTGAATGGACTTCATAACTGTACTATGATTGTATTAAAATATTTCTGAAACAAAGGAACTATGCTGTCATTTTCTTCATCAGTATGTTAACACTTTCGGTTCCAAACTTGGATAATGAGCTCACTATTGCTCTCTTTGCATCTCACCCAGGAGTTTATTAGGTTCAGGTAATACTGGATTTCAGAACTGCCCTGCGATTTGCCCTTAAAAATGTCCAGAGAGTGTCTGACATTTAAGTGTGGTTCTTGGAACATCTGGATTGCCACTTTGTTAGAGTTCCATCACCATTTCATTGAAGTGAAATGCTTCTATTAGTACGGTTCCTGCCTTTGGTAGTTTATTTAAATACTAAAGAGTATAGTGACAGCCATACTGTAGACACATCTTCAGAACAGAGACTGTAGTTCTTAATACCATACCTCCATCCTGGAATGATACTAGTGAGGTTGTGGTTCTCTAATCCTAGAGGTAACATGTAAAAGGGCCAGAGACCATGAAAGAGCAGTAACTTAATTATAGCCAATTTATTTTTTGAAACACTTTGTCATGCAAATTTTAGACATAGAAAGTTAGACAACAGTTTAATGAACTCCATGAATGAATCCCATCACATGCCTTCAACAGTTACTATCTTAGGGATAATCTTGTTTGGTCTGTATTAATGAGGATGTGCTTAGGTGTAGATACCTTTTTATATTTTTCTCTCTAGGATTCTTAAATATATGGATCAGTAACTTTCTTCAGTTCTGAATAATTTATTATGAATTCTTTTCCAATTCACTACTTCTCTTTTCAACTGTTTAACCCCCATCCATTGAGATTTTAATTTTGGTTATTATATTTTTCACATCTATTTGGGTTTCTTTTTGTTTGAATCACAAACCAAAAGACAAAGGACTTCCAGGATCAATGAGGAAAGAGTAGGTTTTGTTGTGTTTTTTTTTTTTCCAACAAATGGTGTGAGGACAACTAGATAACCATGTGTAAAAAAATAAAATAGGACTCTTAGAACATAAAATTTAATTCAAAGTGGATCAGAGACTTAAACATAACTGAAGTTAAAAATCCTAGAAGAAAACACAGGTGTACATCTCTGTAGCTTAGAATTAGATAGGTTTTTCTTAAGTGTAGGTCACAAAAAAGGACAGGCAACAAAAGAAAAATAGATAAATTTGGTTTCATCAAAATTAAATATATATGTGCATAATAAAGTAAAAGGACAGCTCACAGAATGGGAGAGAATATTCACAGATCATGTATCTGATAAGGACCTGGCATCTTGAATACATAAAGCACTCTTAAAATTCAAGAGAAAGCAAAGAATTTTTTAATACATTTCTCTGGAATGGCCAAATATCACATGAAGAGATGCTCAAGTCAATTGGGCTTCTCTGGTGGCTCAGATGGTAAGGAATCCGCCTGCAATGTAGGCGGCGTGGGTTCGATCCGTGGGTTGGGAAGATCCCCTGGAAAAGGGAATGGGAACCGACTCCAGTATTCTTGTCTGGGAAATTCCATGAACAGAGGAGGCTGGCAGGCTATAGTCCATGGGGTCGCAAAGAGTCAGACATGATTGAGTGACCAACACTTTGACTTCATCTCAGTCATTAGGGAAATACAAAAAAGGCATGTGAAAAAATGCTCAACATCACTAATAGTTCAGTTCAGTCGCGTCCGACTCTGCAACCCCATGAACCGCAACACACCAGGCCTCCCTGTCCATCACCAACTCCCGGAGTTTACTCAAACCCTTGTCCGTTGAGTTGGTGATGCCATCCAGCCATCTCATCCTCTGTTGTCCCCTTCTCCTCCCGCCTTCAATCTTTCCCAGCATTAGGGTCTTTTCAAATGAGTCAGCTCTTCGCATCAGGTGGCCAAAGTATTGGAGTTTCAGCTTCCACATCAGTCCTTCCGGTGAACACCCAGGACTGATCTTTAGGATGGACTGGTTGGATCTCCTTGCAGTCCAAGGGACTCTCAAGAGTCTTCTCCAACACCACAGTTCAAAAGCATCAATTCTTTGGCGCTCAGCTTTCTTTATAGTCCGACTCTCACATCCATACATAACTGCTGGAAAAACCATAGCCTTGACTAGACAAGACTTTTGTTGGCAAAGTAATGTCTGCATTTTAATATGCTGTTTAGGCTGGTCATAACTTTCCTTCCAAGGAGTAAGCGTCTTTTAATTTCATGGCTGCAGTTACCATCTGCAGTGATTTTGGAGTCCCCCCAAAATAAAGTCAGCCACTGTTTCCCCATCTATTTGCCATGAAGTGATGGGACTAGATGCCATGATCTTGGTTTTCTGAATGTTGAGCTTTAAGCCAACTTTTCACTCTCCTCTTTCACTTTCATCGAGAGGCTCTTTAGTTCTTCCCTTTCTGCCATAAGGGTGGTGTCATCTGCATATCTGAGGTTATTGATATTTCTCCCGGCAATCTTGATTCCAACATGTGCTTGCAGCCCAGCGTTTCTCATGATGTACTCTGCGTATAAGTTAAATAAGCAGGGTGACAATATACGGCCTTGACGTAGTCCTTTTCCTATTTGGAGCCAGTCTGTTGTTCCATGTCCAGTTCTAACTGTTGCTTCCTGACCTGCATACAGGTTTCTCAAGAGGCAGGTAAGGTGGTCTGGTATTCCCATCTCTTTCAGAATTTAACCACAGTTTATTGTGATCCACACATTCAAAGACTTTGGCATAGTCAATAAAGCAGAAATAGATGTTTTTCTGGAACTCTCTTGCTTTTTCGATGATCCAGCGGATGTTGGCAATTTGATCTCCGGTTCTTCTGCCTTTTCTAAAACCAGCTTGAACGTCTGGAAATTCACGGTTCACATACTGCTGAAGCCTAGCTTGGAGAATTTTGAGCATTACTTTCCTAACGTGTGAGATGAGTGCAATTGTGCGGTAGTTTAGCATTCTTTGGCATTGCCTTTCTTTGGGATTGGAATGAAAACTAACTAATAATTCAGTTCAGTTCAGTTCAGTTGCTCAGTCATGTCTGACTCTTTGCGACTTCATGAATCGCAGCATGCCAGGCCTCCCTGTCCATCACCAACTCCCGGAGTTTACTCAAACTCATGTCCATAGAGTCGGTGATGCCATCCAGCCATCTCATCCTCTGTCGTCCCCTTCTCCTCCTGCCCCCAATCCCTCCCAGCGTCAGGGTCTTTTCCAATGAGTCCATTCTTCTCATCAGATGACCTAAGTCCCAGAGCTTCAGCTTCAGCATCAGTCCTTTCTATGAGTATTCAGCATTGATTTCCTTTTTGATGGACTGGTTTGACCTCCTTCCAGTCCAAGTGACTCAAGGGTCTTCTCCAGCACCACAATCAAAAAGCATCAGTTCTTCACCACAATTAAAGAAACTCAGCCTTCTTAATTGTCCCACTCTCATCTGTCCAGGACTACTGGAAAAACTATAGCTTTGACTATATGAATCTTTGTCAGCAAAGTGATGTCTTTACTTTTTAATACACTGTCTAGGTTTGTCAGAGCTTTTCTTTAGCGTCTTTTAATTTCCTGGCTGCAGTCACTGTTTGCAATGATTTTGGAGCCCAAGAAAATAAAATCTGTCACTGTTTCCACTTTTCCCCCGTCTATTTGCCATGAAGTGATGGGACCAAATGTCATGATCGTAAATTATTTGAATGTTGAGTTTTAAGCCAGCTTTTTCACTCTCCTCTTTGACTAGTTCCTCCTAGCTTTCTGCACTGGAGTGGTATTATCTGCATATCTGAGGTTGTTGATATACCTCCAGGCAATCTTCATTCAGCCCTGCATTTCACAAGATGAACTGTGCATATAAGTGAAATAAACAGAGTGACAGTATACACCCTTGACGTATTCCTTTGCCAGTTTTGAACCAGTCCGTTGTTAACGTTTGGTTCTAACTGTTGCTTCTTGACCAGCATACAGGTTTCTCAAGAGATATGTAAGGTGGTGTGGTATTTCCATCTTTTTCAGAATTTTCCTGTTGTGAGCCACACAGTCAAAAACTTTAGCATAGTCATTGAAGCAGAAGTAAATGTTTTTCTGGAATTCCCTTGCTTTTTCTATGATCCTATGGAAGTTGGGATATTGGCAATTTGATCTCTGGTTCCTCTACCTTTTCTAAATCTAGCTTGTACATCTGAAAGCTCTCAGTTCCTGTACTGCTTGAAAGATTTTGAGCATTACCTTGCTAGCACATGAAATGAGCACAACTGTATGGTAGTTGGAACATTCTTTGGCATTGCCTTTCTTTGGGATTCAAATGAAAACTGACCTTTTCCAGAGTGGTACTATTTACAGGAGGCAAGACATGGCTGCAACCTAAGTGTCCCTCAACAGATGAATGGATAAGGAAGATGCTGTGTACATCCTAGCTCAGTTGTGTCCAACCTTGTGATCCAATGGACCAAGGCCCGCCAGATTCCTCTGTACATGGAAGTCTCCAGGCAAGAATACTGGAGCAGGTAGCCATTCTCTTCTCCAAGGGAATCTTCCTAACCCAGGGATTGAGCTCATGTCTCCCACATTGCAGGCTGATTCTTTACTGCTTGAGCCACCAGGGAAGCCCCAGTGTGTATTACTCAGCCATTAAAAGAATGAAATAATGACATTTCAGCAACACGAATGGACCTAAAGATTATAGACAGATAAATACTACATTACTTTGCCAACAAAGGTCGGTCTAGTCAAAGCTATGGTTTTTACAGTAGTCATGTATGGATGTGAGAGTTGCACTGAAGAACTGATGCTTTTCCTGGGTGCCTGATGTCCTCTGCCAGCATTCAGAAGTTGTTCTGTGACATTTGCTCAGTGTTCAAATGTTCTTTCGATGAATTTGGGGGGGAGAAAGTGGTCTTCCTGTCCTATTCCTCCACCATTTTAGCACCGCCCCCAGAAATCATGGTTTTTTACTGTGGTGTTGGAGAAGCCTCTTGAGAATCCCTTGGGCTGCAAGGAGATCCAACCAGTCCATCCTAAAGGAAATCACTCCTGAATATTCATTGGAAGGACTGATGCTGAAGCTGAAGCTTCAGTAATTTGACCACCTGATGTGAAGAACAGACTCATTTGAAAAGACCCTGATGCTGGGAAAGATTAAAGGCAGGAGAAGGGGACGACAGAGGTTGAGGTGGTTGGATGGCATCACCAACTCAATGGACATGAGTTCGAATAAACTCCCAGAAATGGTAATGGACAGGGAAGCCTGGTGTGCTGCAGTCCTTGGGGTCGCAAAGAGTCTGACACGACTGAGCTACTGAACTGACTTATATATGGAATCTAAAAAATAGTACAAAGGAACTTACAAAACTGACTAACATATATAAAACAAACTTTGGTTACCAACAGGGAAAGCAGAGGACGGAATTATGTACGAGATTTTTTAAAAAATGTAAAATGACTGTGAAATGACATACAGGTCAGGACCAGACAAGGGGTGCCTTCTAGTCAGGCACCCCTTCCCTGAAAGATTACAATTAGAGATAAGAAATCTTACCAGTTGGCTAGGGGCAACCCTTATCGTCACGCTATTGTAAGCTTTTTTAAGCTTTTTTTTTTTTTTTAATTTTGGCCATGCTCTGCAGACTTGGTGGATCTTGGTTCCCTGACCAGGTATCCAACTGAGGCCTTAGGCAGTGAGGGCAAGTATCATAACCACTAGCGGCCAGGGAATTCTCCCTTGTGAATATTTTAAGGGGAGGGACAGACTTGAGGTAACTAGTGTCAAGACAAGGCTGGGCGCTGCTGACTGGATGAGCAATAGTGTATGGATGAACTTTGGCGCCTAAACTCGCTGGGCCAAGGGACGCAGATAACCACCTTGCCCAAAGCCGGGGAACTCCTGCAGTTCTATGTGCTCCAAGCGCACTCCCAGTCCAGCATCCAAATCTGCAGCATCCTGGCTAAGCAGCATCTCCAGAGAGCTAGATTCAACTGCCCAAACTGGAGGCGGATCCTTTTTCCCGCTCCGGCCTAGTGCCGCCTCAAACACCGGTGCCTGCCGGGAAGTGTAGTCCACGTCGAAGTGCATTTTGGGATATGTAGTCACGAGGGCGCCGGGAAGCACGCAGCGAAGCTCCGCCTCCTGCAGGGGCGGAAGCCAGGACGTGTGAGGCAACTTCCTGCGTGGAGGGTGGCTTCCTGCGGCTCTCCCATCCTCTCTCTCCTTTTGCTACCACACCGCCGCCATCATGGGTCGCATGCACGCTCCCGGGTGAGCTAGGGTTTATAAGCGGGTTGCAAGGCTGAGCCTAGGGGTGGAGGGAAAGGAAGGAGTGTAGGCAGCGGGTCGAGGGGGTGGTTTGGGGCTGCTGTGGCGGGGCTCGCTTCCTCACCCCGATACTGGTTTTTTTCTCCAGGAAGGGCTTGTCCCAGTCGGCTCTGCCCTACCGCCGCAGCGTCCCCACCGTAAGTAGCGTGCGGGTACCGAGCAGAGGCCTGGAGGGGGGGTGCCATCATTTGCTCGGAAGATGGGGACCACGTGTGCATGAGCGTGGTGTTGAGGGTGGAGAAGGCCGCTGCGCTTCGGTTCCATCCCCGATTTCTCGTCTAAGGCCGCTTTCTCTCCCGCGAACAGTGGCTGAAGCTCACTTCTGACGACGTGAAGGAGCAGATCTACAAACTGGCCAAGAAAGGCCTGACTCCCTCCCAGATCGGTGAGTGCGTCTGTTATAATGTACCCCCTTCCGCCTGTCCGCGTGTAACGTGCTGAAAAACACTGGGGCTAAATGTCTCACATGTGGTTTTGAAAATTTTTTGCTCGTTTTCCTGACTTTACTGTTGACCGAGGCCTAGGCTTCCTTTGGTGAACTCTCAAGCTCTTTGAAAGACGGTAAAATAATTAAAATGCGCTCCAAAGTTTAATGAGTATTTTCTTTGGGCTGGGCACTCTCTTACGCGCTTTCCATTTTATGACTTGGGTTAATTCTGACAGCCATAGTTTCAAATAAATACTGGACGTTTTCCCGAAGTTGGGGGAACTGAGGCACGTTGCAGCTGTATAAACAAGCCTCAGATCACACAGCTGTTAGTGGAGGAGCTGGGACTGGCTGCTCTGAGTGTTCACTGCTTTCTCACAGATGTGGTTTGAACCTCAGCTGTGTGTGAGTTTGTGCAAATGGCTTCATTCTGCAAATGTTTGCCAGCTGTGTGATCCCCGATCTTCAGAATACAGTCATTGTAAAAAAAAAAAAGCACCATAGCCTTCTGTTGAGCTTATGGTCTAGTGGAGATGTTATACATAATAAGAGGTGTGTGTGTGTATATATATATAGAGAGAGAGAGACTGTCAGGTAGTCAGATGATGCTGTTTTGAAGACTCCTTGATTTTTTTGGTGGCCTGTAATCTAGCAAGCTCACTATGATGATGGTCTTCCAACATTCGCAGTTTGCACCAGAAAGGTTTTCCTTAGTGTTGGGTAAACCTTCCTTGGATGTCTAAGTGAGCTTTGCTTGTGCATTCTGTCGTCGGTGTCTGATGTATAAAAAGTAAGCTGTGTTTTACAGATAGGAAACTTGGAAAGTGACTTGATCTCAGTCTTGACATCACATGCTCCAGTTTGTATGTTTGGTGTGGGAATTTATATTACTCCCTTTCCAGGTGTGATCCTGAGAGACTCTCATGGTGTTGCACAAGTACGTTTTGTGACAGGCAACAAAATCTTGAGAATTCTTAAGTCCAAAGGACTTGCTCCTGACCTCCCCGAGGATCTCTATCATTTAATTAAGAAAGCTGTTGCTGTTCGAAAGCATCTGGAGAGGAACAGAAAGGTAAGAGGATGAGACTGCTTTTACTAAATTCATATCAGTGAAATATAGTGCCTCTGATTGGAATTATCCAAGGGGCACAAACAAATAACAGTGTTTGCTTTGCAATGAAAGTTTCACCAGAAGAGATTTTGGGGGTGGGGGGGTTAGTTCCCTAAATTCCCTGAAGGACCTAATCTAGCCACACAAACCCTAGGCTCTGGTTCTATAAACAACACTAACCAGTTTTTCATTAAAGTGCATGGTGTCTATACATTCTTCTGTTAAAATGATGTTTCGTTTTAAGTGGTTATCCTGAATTCTGTCAATTTTATTTTTAGGATAAAGATGCTAAATTCCGTCTGATTCTGATTGAGAGCCGTATTCACCGGTTGGCTCGATACTACAAGACCAAACGAGTCCTGCCCCCCAACTGGAAATAGTAAGTTATCAACCCTTTTTGTTAACAAAAAGAGGAGTTGGCCAAGTATTAAATAGATTAGTAATTACAGTAAAAGGACTGATAATAAATGTTTTAGATTGAGCCTATATGGTCTTTCAGTTCTTAATAATAGCAAGAAAACAGCCATAGACAGGTCGAGCGGTTGTGTTTTGTTGATACAAAGGGTGGTACTTCGTAGACTCATTTAGAGCACAAACATGCTCATTTTCAGATTGTGGGTAAAATTTAAGTTCTTCTGCTCCCAGCTGCTTATGTTTTAATTTTTGCATAGATTGCTCACTATGATGATAATATCCTAGCATTTGCACTTTCCACCAGAAAAGTTTTTCTTCATGTTGGCCAGTTTATGGAGGCCTGAGTGACCATCTTCATGTTATGGTTGATCACAATGAACTGATTTCAGGAACTGAGCTGTTCAGTGCCTTTTATATATATTGGGGATTTATTTTAACTGTTAGGAAATAGCTGTTTTCAGAGATTGTGTGAATATGAAGGATTTTTTTTTAAAACAGATTATGTGTAAATATAGAGGACTTTTTTATTAACCCAGCTTTCCCCCCCCCACCCCCCTCTTTTTTTCTTTCAGCGAGTCATCCACAGCTTCTGCCCTGGTTGCGTAAATTTGTCTATTGTACTAAAGCAATAAAAATCATTGTTTAACAGAACCATGTTTTGTAACTTTTTTTTGGTCCGAAAATTTGTCTGTTTGTGTGTTTATCTCTTTAATGTGGATGTGTGTTCCCGCATTAGAATTTGTGATTCCACAGGGAGTAATAAGATAGCATCTATCCATAGCATCCCTTCACTGCTCAACTAGATCTCTCATGTTATCTACAGTGTAGTATCAGAAATAGACATGAAAGTGTCTCTGGAGGGGAGGGCATCTCTAGTATGGAGGGACCTTGGAAGTAATATTTGATCCCAGTCTTGTGGGTGATGCTCTAAAGATAGGAAGAAAAGCTTCAGGGAACAGGAAGAACCGTGAGATGAGCTCAGCTCCAAGAGGCTGGCAACTTTTGGAAGGGCTAGGATAAAACTTACTTAGTTGGGTGTCGTCAGAATATTTCTTTTTTTTTTTTTTTCCCATTTATTTTTATTAGTTGGCAGCTAATTACTTTACAAAAATATTTAATTCTTAAAACCTAGTGAAAGTTGCCCAGTCATGTCCATCTCTTTGTGACCCCGTGGATGTCCATGGGATTCTCTAGGCCAGAACACTGGGGTGGGTAACCTTTCCCTTCTCCAAGGGATCTTCCCAACCCAGGGATCAAATCCAGGTCTTCTGCATTGCAGGCGGATTCTTTACCAGCTGAACCACAAGGGAAGCCCTTTGAGTCAGAAAGTTCAAGCCATATATATGTACCACTTTTTTGGTGTTTATCACTTGAATAAATGTTTAATCCCTTAAGCTTTAACCAAAGCAGTAATCAAAGCTGTGTTCAAAATCACAGGGCCAGGCAAAGTCCTTTGTTTTTAAGAGACTAATATCATAAGTAGCATTGATGTCTTGTGGGATGCTGGACTCGGGTAGAGACACCCGTTTTGCCTTTCTTGATCTTAAGAACACAGCACATACTTGCCTACCAGCTCTGTTGGGTGCGGACTGACTCAGCCCTACATCCTAGTGGGGAAAATAGAGGAATCACAAATAGGGGAAAACAGGTGTGGAAATTCTACTCAATTCTTTTTTTTTTTTTTTTTTACTCAATTCTTTTTAAATTTATTTTTAATTGAAGGATAAATGCTTTACAGTATTGTGTTGGTTTCTGCCAAACCCAATTCAAGCCCTACTGTTAGATATAATTTTCTAATCCCTGTGCTGCTGTGTTTATGTCTTAAAAGTGGCTAACTGTCATAAACCAAGAAATAAACAACATAAGGCAAACTTCTCCAAGAGTAACAGCTAAATAAGGTTAACAGCAAGATCTTTGCGAACTCCAGGTAAGCTAGGCAAAGTTGAGTATGGATGGCTCTTGACTAAAAACTCGTTGGTAGTATATGGAGCATTTCAAGTTTCAAAGCATGTCTAGGTTTTCTTTTAATTACATAAAGTATTTACATGTTTATGATTTTGCTCTCAAGCCAGCAATTTACTGCAAATATTAAACAGGACTGTGTGTTGGGAGGTTATTTTAATTCCTTCAAAATAATGTAAAAAACCACTTGCAGTCTTTTTGACTGGGCAGAAAGTTCAAATTTGGCTTTCAGAAAGAGTCCTGCTCCTTGTGGCCATGTGGTTTGGGAGGTCCAATCTTACGAAAAGTTATTGTGAGGATCACATGAGTTTCTTAATATGTGGCAGTAGTTAAGTCATGCAGGGCTTCTCTGGCAGCTCAGATGGTAAAGAATCCACCTGCAATGCAGGACACCTGGTTTCCATCCCTGGGTTGAGAAGATCCCCTGGAGAAAGGCATGGCAACCCACTCCAGTATTCTTGCCTAGAGAATCCCTATGGACACAGGAGCCTAGCGGTCTACAGTCCACTACAGTCCATGGGGTTGCAGAGTCAGACATAACTGAGCAACTAAGCTTAAGTCATGCAGAGAAAACCTTGCTGCTGCTGCTGCTGTCACTTCAGTCGTGTCTGACTCTGTGTGACCCCGTAGACGGCAGCCCACCAGGCTCCGCCGTCCCTGGGATTCTCCAGGCAAGAACACTGGAGTGGGTTGCCACTTCCTTCTCCAGTGCATAAAAGTGAAAAGTGAAAGTGAAGTCGCTCAGTTGCGTCCGACTCTTCCTGACCCCATGGACTGCAGCCCACCAGGCTCTGTCCATGGGATTTTCCAGGCAAGAGTACTGGAGTGGGGTGCCATTGCCTTCTCTGAAAGAAAACCCTAAGTCTCTCCAAATCACTACTTGTTATTGAGACTTTGCACATGGACATCGCATCGTACTGCAGATACCATCCTATAATCTTTTTACTTGTTATGTCCTGGTTGTGGGTTCTTATTCCATAGAAGATGTTATGTACTCTAATTTGCCTTGTAGTTACCTTGAGATACTCCCAGATGTTACTCTTTTCTGTTACAAATATTTCCCCTAATTTATTCTCTGCCTTTTGATTTGTGTTTATGGTATTTTTGCTGTAGAAGCTTTAAGATACCGTCTTTGATGTTTTTCCCTAATGATCGTTTTCTTTTTTAAGTGGATTAGTCTGTTTAAATATTTTTTTTTGTTTCTCCCTTCTGTTAAATACAGTATCGTCTGTCTTCATCTGTCTTCCTGACTTAGACATTTATTCTTTCTTTTCAAACAGGTTCCCATAAGATTTTTCTTTGTAGTACCTATTTTGACATAGTTGGAATCAGCATATGGATATAACTCCAGATCTACCCCAATACGTGACTCCTAAGATTTCAAGGTTTCCTTCAACAACTGTTCTCTTTATTTAAAAATCATCTTTTTTTCAAGTGGTAGATGTTTATCTTATTTTTTAGCTAAAGTTATCCATAAATCTGGTTTTAAAAGTCATATACCATTTTATTGGACTTCACTATAAACAGCCCCTTCCACTTTGCAGTATAATGCCTAGGACAGCCCCTTTCAGTTTTCCTGACATGTAATGTGCCGTCTGATTTCTAAACATTGTTTTTAAAAATTGAGGTGAAATTCACATATCATAAAATACACCATTTAAAAGTGAACAGCTGTGTGGCACCTAGTACCTTCTGCAACCACCACCCTTACCTAGTTCCAAAACAGTTTCATCACCCCAAAATAAAACACTACTCAAAAAGCACTCTTTGCTAACCCCAAAGATTAGTCTCTCCCTGCAGCTCCTGGCAACCACCAGTCCGCTCTCTGTTCCTAAGGGTTTACCTATTCTGGATATTTCCTATAAACAGAATTATACAATATATGACCTTTAATGCCTAGTTTGCACTTAGTATGGTATTTCGCAAGCTCATTCACATTGTAGCATGTTATCTAGGTTATTTATTTTATGGCTGAATGATAAGGTATGTATATACCATAATTTGTTTATGTGTTCATCAGATGATGGATATTTGGATTGCTTCTACCTTTTCGCTATTTCAAATAGTGCTGTTATGAACACTCATGTATATATGCTTGTTTTCAGTTCTTTTGGATATATATGGAATTGCTGTAACATCTTTTTTTGGGGGGGGGAGGTGTTAGTTGTGCCATGTGGGATCTAGTTCCTGGTGAGGAATTGACCCTCCCTTGCTGCATTGGAAGTGCAGAGCCTTAGCCATTGGACCACTAGGGAAGTCCCAGTGACATTCTTATACTATGATTTCTTTTCCTTTCTTTTTCTTTTTCCTTGGCCATGCCACACTGCTTGCAGGATCTCAGTTCCCTGACAAGGGACTGAACCTAGACCTCAACAGCAAAAGCCCAGAATCCTAATCACTAGGCCACCAGGGAACTCTATTATGATTTCTTGATTTTTAGTTTATACCTCTTCATCTGGAATTCTCATAATTAGATAATGTTTTATATAATATATGTAATTTATACTTAGAATGTTAGTAATTACCTTGTTCTTCCATCTGCTTAGCATTCTGTGTTCCTGTCTCTAATTCATCCCCAGATGTTGAACCATAGTTTAAATTTCCGTATGTTCAATCAGATTTACTTTTGGTTTTGTGTTTTGGTGACATCCCTTCCAGGACGTTCATCCTCTAGCTCCAGCTAGATTACTCTTGAGACCTGTCGTTCTGGTGTCTCCTTTGCTGTCAGTAGGAGATTCTTTCTGCCGCCAGTGTCAAGAGTCCCCAATTCCACATCATGTATCTTCCTCTTTTCTCGGTTTACTCCTTCCTTTTGGTAAAACATCCTCTGGTAGCTCTTGAAGAAGGCTCAATCCTTGGACCTCATTTCTTTGTTTATGTCAACTCCCAAGGAAATTCCATCTAGTCTGTGGCTTTAAAAGCTTTCATTGATGTTGTTTAGTCACCGAGTTGTGTCCAGCTCTTGTGACCCCATGGACTGTAGCCTGCCATGGGAATCCATGGGATTTCCCAGGCAAGAATACTGGAGTGGGTTGTCAGTTTTTTCTCCAGGAGATCTTCCTGGTCCAGGGATCAAACCTGTGTCTCCTGCATTGCAGTGCAGAGCAGTGCTCAGTTGTGTTCGACTCTTTGTGACCACATGGACTGCAGCCCGTGTTGCAGGTGGATTCTTTACCACTGAGCCACAGGGGAGCCCATCTTTGCTGTTACTACACTAAAATTCCTACTTCCAGCACAGACCTCTGAAATCCAGTCTTAGATATGCAAGCACCAATTCAGCATCCCTAGTCAGATTTGTAATACACACCTGGCCTTTATCCCAAACTGAACTCGATTTTTGCAGCTCAAACCTGCTCTCTTCCAAGACACATCTACCTTAACAAATGGCAGCTTGATTCATCCTCAGACCAAAATCCTAAACCATCCTTGCCTTTTTTTCTCTTATACCACATACCCACTTGGTCACCAAGTCCTCTTGGCTTGATCGTAATAATATATCCCCCAGTTTGATCACATCACCTCTACTACAAACACCCCAATCCGAGTTACTTTCTCTGACCCTTACTATTGTGAAAGGCCTTTCCTAACTGTTCTCTCTACCACCTGTGACCCCCACCAAAGTCTTTACTATTGATTCACCCAGCATGTAGAGTGGTCTTTGTCCCACATACTCAAAATTCTTCACTGGTTTCCCACCTTCAGAATAAAATTTAAAGTTTCCTTATCTTGCTCTACAAGGGAGTGTTAGGATCCTGGCAGGAAAACAGGTGGATATCACACTCAAATTGTGGGATTTGGAGAGTGTATTAAAGGAACTCTTCCCAAAGGTGTGAGGGGTTTAGGGAAGCCACCAGACCCGCTGCGTGCCATTTCCTGGAGCTGGCAGCCCTGGAGAGGTATTAGGCACCCGCCCCCCACCCTCCACCTCCAGCCTGAAGTGCACAGAGCAACTCTAAGCTGCTGAAGCTCCTCTGACAGAAGTGGGGCTCTCAGTAAAGACGTCCGCCCTCTGAGTTCTTGCAGGTCCCTCCCATTGGCCAAATCTCACAGGAAGCCAGAGGTCAAGGGAGCTTGTTGATTGGGCCATAAACAGCTTCCCAGGCAGCAGAGAAGAGTGGCGAGTGGGTGTGGGGGGACAAAAGGAAAGCAGCCAACACAAAGGGCCCCGCACTCTTCCCAGTCACACGGGCCTCCGTTCACACTTGCCCAGGTCATTGCCCTTGTTCATCTGCCTGGAAGGCTCTTCCCCCAGACATCAGCATGGCTTGCTCCTTTGTTGAGGTCTCTGTTTAACTGTAACCTCAACCAGAGAGGCCCTATCTAAAAGAGCTCCCTGCCACCCCAGCACTCCACCCCTGAGTCCTGCTGTCCCCCAGAGTACTGATTATTACCTGATGTGCTCTGTTGATATTTTCAGGTTATGAGAAAGGCCCATTAGAGCAAGGACGTTGTTTGTTCACTGCTGTATCCCTAGAATTGAGAATAATGTTCGGCACATAGTAGGTTCTCAAACATTGGTTAAATGAATGTACGCAAGGGATGAAAAAAACTTTTGAGATCTTGGAAAAAGGTTTTCAACTCTCATTGCTGAATGATGGTATTTGGGAATAGACTTTTAACTGGAAATAATTTTTCCTAAACAGCTTTAGCACTGCTTATTGTTTTTAGTTAAAAACAAACTTAAAAACTGTTTTTAAGACAAATGTCATTCTTTTCCCCATGCTTTTGTTATAACCTTTGTTGATACAGGTCATAAACAGCTTCCTAGGCAGCAGAGCAGAGTGGAGAGGGTGTGGGAGGACAAAAGGAAAGGAGCCAACACCACTTTCTTTTCTTGACCTGATTTTTTTTTTTTTTTTTTGGATCATCTCTTTATTGCTTAGTGTTCTGAGATTTGCAATAATGCCTTGGTTTAATCTTTTTTTACTTGTTCTGCATGGTACTCAGTGAGCTGTTTGTTTCAAAATTTTCTTGCAGTTCTGGGAAATTTTCTTGAATTATTCCTTTAATATTTCTTCCACACTGTTTTCTATGTTCTTTCTAGAACTCATTATTTGCACATTAGATTTATGGACTGATCCTCTAAATTTTTTATCTCTTACCAACTGTTGTCCATTGCTTTTCCTACTTTCTGAGAGGTTTCAACTTTATCTTTCAGTCTTACTAAGTTTTTCCGTTTCTACCTTTATACTTTTAATTTCCCAGAGCCAGTGGTACATTGGTAAATACTGTTACATGTGTGTTGGGCTGTGTGTGTGGATATATATAATATTATATTTATGTATGTTGGTCAATATTTAACTGTCAGGGGGCGCGTGGAGGGGAAAACCTGATCTATAGCATGAACCAACTCTGGGATGTAAAATCTCCCATTATGGCTGATTCCAGGCTACCAGTGGGATGTCAGTGTGGAGCTGGGAAAAGTTGCTTAGTAGTATACCAACTATATATATTTTCCCTATATAAAAACAATAAAACATAAATGACTTCAAGGTCACAGATGATAGAACTATAATTGATGTAAATTAATTGGGAAGTCATGAGCTTTGAGTATTTCTTATGTTTGTTTGAATATAATTTATCTTTGTTTATATAATTTAATTTTTGATAATGCCCTGCGCCTGTTTTGCAAAATTCGTCAAAAAGTAACAGTTGGTTCTTGTGAACTCTTTTGAGCTCACCACTGCTCAGAGCTGATCTTTGTTCCCTGAACTTTCTTTTTATAGAAGTTTCAGAGATAACATCTTCTTATCTCTGAATACACTAATGATAATCTTATAATGATAAACTTTTTGTTCCTCTATATCGTCTGTTTTCTCTGAGCTCATTTTTTGTTTGTTTATCTTTTATATTATAGGTTTTCCTCAGATGTCTAGTAATCCTTGTAAGGATCTGAATTGTTGATGCCTACTATGCAGTACAGTATATTGTTGTTCAGTCACTAAATCGTATCTGACTCTGTTGCAACCCCATGGATTGCAGCATGCCAGGCTTCCCTGGAGTTCGCTCAAACACCCGTCCATTGAGTCAGTCAGGCTATCCAACCATTTCATCCTCTGTCACCTCCTTCTGCCCTTAATCTGCCCCAGCCCAATGAGTTGTTGTATCCAAATGCATTTACTCTTTTGACCACAAGGGGCATGTGTGCTGGCGAAACTAACACTACCTATACCTGTAGCTACTTATAATTTAAAAGCATTCTCACATTTGTTGTTTGATTATCACAACTTTCCAAAAAGTTTATTCTAGACTTCTTTGGAAGAAGGTTTGGCATAAATTCATTTAAAATTACCCCCATTTTAAAGATGAGGAAGTTGGAGCTCAAAAAAGGTAAGTCAAACTAAGGCCCTTTGGATGTTTGGTGTCCTTATCACTACACCTCCATGCCTCTTATCCATTTTCTCATTTTTTTAAAAAGAGAAGTGCAAATAATAAAGATCTGTGTTCTAGACAGACCAATTTAAAAATTATTAACAGTAACATTTTTGCTAATTCCTAATATATGACAATATATCCATTAGAGAAATCAAAATTTTAAATCTCTAGAAGTCTGTGAATTTAAGTACTTTTTAATATTGTTTCTGTCTTTATTATTATTATTATTATTATTTTTTGCCACACTGCGTGGTTTGCAGGATCTTGTTTCCCAGCCAGGGATTGAACCTGTGCCCTCAGCAGTGAAAGTACAGATTCCTAACCTCACCGGACCACAGGGAATTCCCTCCCTCTCATTTTCTCACCAGTGAGTAAAAATTAGCGTTCCTTTCAGCTCTAAACTAGTGCTGGTCCCAGTTCCAGCCTCACCTGCAGTCACACTGCTTCGTGCACTACTATGTGTTGCTGTGACGTGTGTAACAGTAGATTCAGAATAATAAACCCCTAAATCAAGATAGTGATTCCTCCAGGGGGAAGGAGGTGGACAAGATTTTGCAGGGCTGCACAGAGTTTCAACTATGTCTGTCATATTTATTTCATAAACTGGGTGGCAGGTACAAAGGGTTTTGTTATATTCTATATTTTGTATGCCCAACATAATTCATTTCAAAAAGTTTATGAGGTCTAGAGTAACAAACACAGTTTATTCACTCCACAAATATTTATTGAGCATTTTTGTGACAAGCATTCTCCTAGGTAGTGGTGAACAGCAATTTAGGGTCTCAATTCACTAATTCATTCAACACACATGTGCTATGCCAGATATTAATAAGATGACTCACACCTGATCCTGCACCTTCAAAGGCTTTTAGACTAGCATGAGGTAGGGCACATTTGTTACTATGCATGCAAACCTCACAAGGTTGAAGTTAGTTTCAGAACAGAGGTGCAGTGATAAAGAAAAATCAGAGAATTTGGGAGGGCTTCACAGAGAAGATGGCAAATGAACTGGATCTTGAAGGAGCCGCTGAGACAGTGGGGAGGGGTGCACCCGAGGCAAAGAGCCTCCTCCGCAGAGGGAACAGCATGAGCAAAGCGTGGAGGTGGGAGTGTGTGCACCGTGAGGGTCCAGTGAGCATTCTGGTTTGGCTGATGAACTCAGTGGTAGGGAGAAAAAAGGTTGGGAAAAGAGCTAGCCAAGCTGCTGGACTATTCTGTAGGAGACATGGAGGTATTTGCTGTTGGTGAGGCCAGGAAGGCAGGGGAGTGGTGGGATGCTCATACAGCCTGGGTGGGTGCAAATAGGACGTGGAGAGACAGGAGCAGGTGGGAGATCACAGGATTGGAGTCCACACGACCTCCTGTTTCATTTGGGCTGGGATCTCCTTGAGTTTCTGCTTGAACTCCTCCAGGGACGGGAAGCTCACCACTCAAAAGAAGTTTAGATTTTACTGCTGGCTAGCAGTTCCCCACGTGTCTACTGGGTCTCACATGGAGCTGCACTTCACAGGGCCATGGGGAAGAGGAAGGAGATACAAGAGGAGAAAGAACCTGGAAAAGCACAAAGCATGCTGTCCTTTCTGCTGCTGAGGGTGCCTGAGGGGGAGCTGGGCTGGGGGAGCTGAGCAGAGAGGGGCTGCCTTGGGACTCTGCTCTTCTCACTCAGGCCTGGCCAGTGGGCTAGAGGTTGGCGCTTCCGGGTTGCCATTGTGGTTTCCCAATGGGATGGCACGATGCTGGGCCCGGAATTCAGGGAAGACAGAGAGACTGTCTAGTGCTGGACGTGTGGGATGCTCCTGTGTCACCTGGGGTCCTGCTCTGCCAGCCTCCACTCTTCCAGTCCAGGGAAAGGGCACTTTGGACTGATTGGGATCCTCTCAGCCAGGGCCATCAGCACTGGCCCTCACACCCTGCCAGCACAGCTTTTGGCTCAAAGACTGGGACAAGACTGGTCTTCATGGAAGACTGATTGGGTACCCTATGCTCTCTCAGATAGAAACCACCCCCACCCCCAACTCCTGCATGTTCCCAGTTGCCCTAAATCTCTCTAACTAACCTGTTGCAGTGTCTGAAATCCCATAATTGGAGTAGCATATATATCTAGGGCTTCCCACGTGGCTCAGTAAAGAATCCCCCTGCCAATGTAGGAGATGCCAGAGACGTGGGTTCGATCCCTGGGTCAGAAAGATTCCCTAGAGAAGGAAATGGCAACCCACTCCAGTAATCTTGCCTGGAAAATTCCATCGACAGAAGAGCCTAGTGGACTACAGCCTGTGGGGTCACAAAGAGCCTGACATGACTGAGCACGCATGCACACATACATCTCCTAGAGGGTCTAATGCATTACTTGAGAGTCAACACGAATACAGTTGTTTATTAACAAATTCACAAAGATTCAAAGGGCCCGACTGCTTCCGTAACTATAAAGCCCTACACTAAAACAAACAAAACAAACTAAAGTGCTATTATTTATGCAAATTACCCCAAGTGCTAACCACCTCTTAACTCAGGATTGAGCCCTTACGATCACACTTTTGCCTCCATAATCTCACTGGACCCTTACGGCAACCCTGTACCTCAGAAATTATTAAACTTCTCTTTGCCTCAGTTTCTTCTTGTAAAATGGAGGTAAAGTCCTGTGCTCAAGGTCACAGGGCCAACATGAGGCCACCCACCAAGGCTGGATGCCAGATTTTAGAAACAAAGTTTCATTTCTTCCTGTTTTTTCTAAGCAGCTTGAGGTGTGACAGGCTCAACATTGCGGAAGGATTACTGTCTGGGCAGGACAGGTCTCTGACCTTTGAAAGCAAGATAAGGAGTGGCTGGGGCTGGGAACGGCAGTCAGGGGTCATCTGATGAGTACGGCAGGAGCGTCACTGAGGACGCTGCACTGGGACTTGGGGGTGTGGTCCGTTAGCCCTTTAGGTGATGAGGCTCGGTCCCCTGTACGGCAGGGGCACAAGCCAGGGACGGGAAGTCTGCACACAGCACAGCCGGGATGGAGCCAGGCTGCTGGTGCCTGAGCCTGGCCTTCTCCATCTCTGCACTGCCCCCCAGGGCTGCTGTGTGAACTCTGGCAAGTCTCACTGCCTGGCTGATCCTTAGAGAAAAGAAGGAGGTTGGACCAGAAAGGTTCCAAGCCCTGTCCCTGGCAGTGCCATGATAAAGCAGGTGAAACTCTTCAAGCGGGAAGAGTTGAAACTAAAGCAGGTGAAACTCTTCAAGTCTCCAGCACCTTCAAAGAGAGGCCCTCGGGCAGGGAGGATGTGTTTCCAGTCCTGACTGAATCGCTTTTTCTTACATCATAACAGATTCCTTTCTGGTCCTGCACCTGCCTGAAGGTTGGAAAATCAGCTGTATCTGTGAGTCATCTCCTGGGCTCTGCCCAATCTGCCCTTTTATTTCTTCATTCAGCAGCATCTTTCGAGATGCTAACAATGGCCCTGTCCCGTCTCCTCTCTCATCCATCCATCCCTCATTCCAATCAACAAATATTTACTGAACCATGTGTCAAATGCTACGTTAAGCTTTGAGATATAACAGTGAGCATAACCAATATGGTCCCTGCTCTCATGGAGCCTATAGGGTTTTGGAGGGGAGAGATATTAAAGAATCACCATACAAATGCAGGTGCCAATGGTAGCAAGTGCTACAGAGGAGCCAGGCCTGGTGCTATAAGAGCTGAGGGTGGTGGTGAAAGTGAAAGTCGCTCAGTTGTATCTGACTCTTTGCAACCCCGTAACTATACAGTCCATGGAATTCTCCAGGCCAGAATATGGGAGTGGGTAGTCTTTCCCTTCTCCATGGGATCTTCCCAACCCAGGGATCAAACCCAGATCTCCCCCATTTCAAGCAGATTCTTTACCAGCTGAGCCACAAGGGAAGCCCGAGGGTGGTGGTGGGATGGGTGAATTTCACCAAAGGGGGCAGAGAAGGTTTCCCTGAGGAAGTGGCTCTTGAGCTTGAGATGTAAGGGGGAGTGAAGAGGGGGGATTGTAGTGGGCATTCTATGCACAGGAAATAGCCTTTATAAAGGCCTTTTGGCAGAGAGAGCCCAGTGAGTTGGAGAAGGAAGTGGGGAGGCAGGGGTCAGATTCACAGGACTTCATAGGCCTTTGAAAGGAGCTGTTTGGGCTTCCCAGGTGACTAAGTGGTAAAGAACCCGCTTGCCAGTGCAAAAGACATAGGAGACATCGGTTGGATCCCTGGGTTGAGAAGATCCCCTGGAGGAGGGCACAGCAACCCACTCCAGTATTCTTGCCTGAAGAGCCCCATGGACAGAGGAGTCTGGCGGGCTACTGTCCATGGGGTCACAAAAAGCCGAACACGTCTTAGCACAAACACATGCTGCTTATCTGTCATGACCAGAAAAGTAGCATCATCCTCATGTGCAAGACTAAAACACAGGTGAAGATATGGCAGTAAATACATGATGAATAGACAAATAGGGCTTCCAGGTGGTGCAGTGGTAAAGAATCTGCCTGTCAATGCAGGAGATGCCAGAGATGTGGTTTCAATCCCTGGGTCAGGAAGATCCTCTGAAGTAGGAAACAGAAACTCACTCCAATATTCTTGCCTGGAAACTTCCATGGACAGAGAAGCCGGGAGGTCGGGGGGTAAGAGTGGGGGGCTACAGTCCATGGGGCCACAAAGAGTCGGACACAGCTGAGCACACACATCTTTTGTTTAGAGCAACAAGGATAAAGCGTTTTAATCAGCATAAGTACTGTCATCAGCTTTACATGTTTAAAGTATTCTGGCTGCCCGCTGGTTGGAGAATGGATGAAGGTGAATGGAAGGGGAGCTGGACCTAGTGAATTTGAGAGACCAGAGAGGAGGCCAGAGTCCAAAGCAGAGATGACTGTGGCTTGGACTAAGGTATCATTATAGAGAGAGAAGAGTGGAGAAGTTGGAGAAATATCTAGAGAGCAAACCTGTCAAGCCTTGGGGTTGGGTTGGATGTGGGGAGTAAAAGAGACAGAGGTATGAAAGATGACTGCCAGTCTCTGGCATGGGCAGGAGGAGGGGTGGAGGTCTATTCAAGAAGACAGGGAACTCTGGGTGGGCACAGGTGTGAACAGCACATTATGAGTTCAGTTTTGGAGATGTTGAGTTTGAACTGTCTATAAAATATCCAACTAGGTCAAATAATAAGTAACAAGGAACACTTGCATGTGTGAGGCATTTCATTAAAGACATTATAAATATTATCTCATTTAATTCTTTTTAAAAAAATATTTATTTTTTGGCTGTGCTAGCTCCTCATAACTGCATGGGCTTTCTCTAGTTGCCGTGCACAGGCTTCTCTTGTTGCGGAGCACAGGCTCTAGGGTGCAGGCTCTGTAGCTGTGGTACATGGACTTAGTTGCCTTGCAGCATGTGGGATCTTCTGGACCAGAGATGGAACCTGTGTCCTCCACATTGGCAGGCTGATTCTTATCCACTGGACCACCAGGGAAGTCCTATCTCATTTAATTCTGGGAGTCACTCTATTAATAGAGAGCATCAGCATACATGTCTGAAGCTCAGAAGAAAGCTCTGGACTGAAGATGTAGAGTCTTCAGGGAAACTGAAGTCAGAATCAAGTGAAACTGCCCCAGGAGAGACAAGTTCAGCTTCTCTCCCATCTTACCTCCACCCATGTCTAGCTGGTCTCTGCTCAAGTCCACGGCCCCGTGCTGGGTAGGGGAGGCCCACACTCTTCATTCTCCGCTCAAGAGCTGGGGTCTAGTCATCCTCCCCATCAATCTGCCAGGACTGTGATTTGCTTCTAAAGAAAAGAATTCAAAAGGAGTGACACTTCAGAACTTCTGAAGCTAGGGCAGAAAAGTCTTGTTACCTGGGACACTCAGGTAGGGGGTAGGAAGGTTGACCCTGAGACCTCCAAGCTGAGAGAGCCGAGGCCATGTGCAGGTGCCCTGGAATCCGGCCACGCTGGAGGCCGGGACACCAGCCAGTACTACCTGGGCACCTGGGTGAGGGTGTCTCCACATGACTCCTGGCCCAGCCCTGAAGTCTCCTGTAGCCACCCAACCTTCTCAACCAAGGCCCTGAGCCAGTCCTGCCACAGCCTATCTGAATTCTTTTTTTAATATTTATTATTGGCTGCATTTCAACAGTATATGAACTGTGAACTTCCAGATGTTCAAGCTGCATTTAGAAAAGGCAGAGGAACCAGAGATCAAATTGCCAACATCTGCTGGATCATAGAAAAAGCAAGAGAGTTCCAGAAAAACACCTACTTCTGCTTTATTGACTACGCCAAAGCCTTTGACTGTGTGGATCACAACAAACTGGAAAATTCTTAGAGAGATGGGAATCCAGACCACCTGACCTGCCTCTTGAGAAATCTGTATGCAGGTCAAGAAGTAACAGTTAGAACTGGACATGGAACAACAGACTGGTTCCAAATAGGGAAAGGAGTACGTCAGGGCTGTATATTGTCACTCTGTTTATTTAACTTATATGCAGAGTACATCACGCAAAATGCCAGGCTGGATGAAGGACAAGCTGTAATCAAGATTGCCGGGAAAAATATCAATAACCTTAGATATGCAGATGACACCATCCTTATGGCAGAAAGCGGAGAACTAAAAAACCTCTTGGAGAAAGTGAAAGAGGAGAGTGAAAAAGTTAGCGTAAAACTCAACATTCAAAAAACTAAGATCATGGCATCCGGTCCCATCACTTCATGGCAAATAGATGGGGAAACAATGGAAACAGTGACAGACTTTATTTCTGGGGGCTCCAAAATCACTACAGATGGTGACTGTAGTGATTAATTCCTATGAAATTAAAAGACACTTGCTCCTTGGAAGAAAAGCTATGACCAACCTAGACAGCATATTAAAGAGCAGAGACATTACTTTGCCAACAAAGGTCAGTCTAGTCAAAGCTATGGTTTTTCCAGTAGTCATGTGTGGATATGAGAGTTAGACTATAAAGAAAGCTGAGCACAGAAGAACTGATGCTTTTGAACTATGGTGTTGGAGAAGACTCTTGAGAGTCCCTTGGACTGCAAGGAGATCCAACCAGTCCATCCTAAAGGTAATCAGTCCTGAGTGTTCATTGGAAGGACTGATGTTGGAGCTGAAACTCCAATACTTTGGCCACCTGATTTGAAGAGCTGACTCATTTGAAAAGACCCTGATGCTGGGAAAGATCGAAGGCAGGAGGAGAAGGGGATGACAGAGGATGAGATGGTTGGATGGCATCTCCGACTCAATGGAGTAAACTCCAGGAGTTGATGATGGACAGGGAGGCCAGGCGTGCTGCAGTCCCTGGGGTTGCAAAGAGCTGGACACGACTGAGCGACTGAACTGACTGGCTGCACTGGGTCTTAGTTGCGGCAGACAGGATCTTCATCGTGGCGTGGGATTTCCTCTAGTAGCGCCCAGGCTCAGTAGATGTGTTGCTCAGTCTTAGTTGCATCTTGGCAGGTGGGATCTTAGTTCCCTGACCAGGGATAGAACCCGTGTTCCCTGCATTGGAAGGCAGATTCTTAACCACCGGACCATCAGGGGAGTCCCCTATCTGAGTTCTTGACCTGAAGAATCCTGAGAATAATTCAGTGATTGTTTTAAGGTACTAAGTATTGGGATAATGTGTTTCACAGCAAAAATCACAGGTGGAAACATTTTACTGAGGATGCGGAGGCCGAGTTTCTACAGCTTCCTGGCCGGTAGAGGGGCAGGACAGTGGGCTCCCGGCCATTCTACACTTACCACGACTCCCAGTTCTCACTTCGTCTCACCCTGAACTGGAGTCACATGCGGATGGGTCTGTCTGTCTGTCCTCTATGACTGGCTGTGGCCCTGCCCAGGGAAGATGGCAGGACCTTCCAGTTGCCTGGAGTCTTCAGTGCCCAGCACAGAGCTTGACATGAGGGAATCAGTAAGTGCTTGCCTGGTACCTGCAATCCACAGTTGGTCTGACGTTTATTTCACCAGGAGCGGGGATCTCAAACTTCGTCCTTGTTCACCAGGAGCAGGGATCTCAAAATTCTTCCAAGGACATGGGATGCTAGACGGAAGCTCTTCCTGGGCACCTCACACAGAGACACGGCATTGTGCTAAAAGCAGTTTTTCTAAAAGCATTTTTGTGGACACAACATTTTGATTGAAACAATGACCTGATCAAAAACGAGTATTCCCCAGTTGCCGTTTTTTTTTCTTTTCCTATAGTGTTGGCAATTTTTTTGCTTCCTAAGGCAATTTTCAACTGTGTGATAGTTTTTAAGCATTTTTGTCAATTTTCAGAACTTTTTCAGGATTTTTTTTAACCTAATTGTAATTCGCTTTAGCCTACCTTACTGCTTTTCAATATTTAAAATAGTTGGAAGTTGTAACTGTCTAAAGGTCTCACTGATGAGGGGACTGCTTGGGCCTATGGACTCAGAGTCACATAGGAAGAAAGCCAGAGGAGGCCCTTTACTGGGGTGCTTGGTTCGTGGATTCTTTACTGGCTGAGCCACTGAGATACTGCTTTGTGTATGGATGACGTGAGGCTCTGAGAAGGGGGTCTGTTCAGGTCACACAGCTGCTGGCCCAGTGCCCCTTTCCCCTGTGTTCCTGCTCCACGTGTGAGCAGAAATGGTCTCCAGGTGGGATTATGTGAGCTGTTTAAATCTCTCTTTTGCATGTTTCTATTTTCTGATGTTTATGCAAGAGTATGAATTGCTTTGGGTACAAGATAAAAATGAAATGAGTGCAATTGTACAGCAGTTTGAACATTCTTTGGCATTACCTTTCATTGGGATTGGAATGAAAACTGATCTCCAGTCCTGTGGCCAGTGCTGAGTTTTCCAAATTTGAGCTCATTTCACATGCTAGCAAGGTAATGCTCAAAATCCTTTAAGCTAGGCTTCAACAGTATATGAACCAAGAATGTCCAAATGTACAAACTGGATTTAGAAAAGGCAGAAGAACCAGAGATCAAATTGCCAACAACTGTTGGATCATAGAAGAAGCAAGGGAATTCCAGAAAAACATCTGCTTCATTGACTATGCTAAAGCCTTTGACAGTGTGGATCACAACAAACTGTGGAAAATTCTTAAAGACATAGGAATACCAAACCACCTTACCTGTCTCCAGAGAAACCTGTATGTTGGTCGAGAAGCAACAGTTAGAACCGGACATGGAACAATGGACCGGTTCCAAATTGGGAAGGGAGTAACGTCAGACTGTATACTGTCACCCTACTTATTTAACTTCTATGCAGAGTACATTATGTGAAATGCCAGGATGGATGAAGCTCAAGCTGGAATCACAATCACCAAGAGAAATATCAATAACCTAAGATATCCAGATAACACCACCCTAATGGAAGAAAGTGAAGAGGAACTAAAGAGCCTCTTGATGAAGGTGAAAGAAGAGAGTGAAAAAGCTGGTTTAAAACTCAACATTCAAAAAACTAAGATCATGGCAGCCAGGCCCATCTCTTCATGGCAAATAGATGGGGAAAAAATGGAAACAGTGACAGACTTTACTTTTTTGGGCTCCAAAATCACTGCAGATGGTGACTGTAGCCATGAAATTAAAAGATGCTTGCTTCTTAGAAGAAAAGCTATGACAAACCTAGACAGCACATTAAAAAGCAGATATATCCCTTTGCTGGCAAAGGTCTATATAGTCAAAGCTATGGTTTTTTGCAGTAGTCATGAATGGATATCAGAGTTGGATCATATAGAAGGCTGAGCACTGAAGAATTAATGCTTTTGAACTGTGGTGTTGGAGAAGATGCTTGAGAGTCCCTTGGACAGCAAGGACATCAAACCAGTCAATCCTAAAAGAAATCAACCCTGAATATTCATTGGAAGAACTGAAGCTGAAGCTCCAATACTTTGGCCACCTGATGCGAAGAGCCGACTCACTGGAAAAGCCCCTGATGCTGAAAGATGGAAGGCAGGAGGAGAAGGGGGTGACAGAAGATGAGATGGTTGGATGGCATCACTGACTCAATGGACATGAGTTTGAACAAACTCTGGGAGATGGTGAAGGACAGGGAAGCCTCGCATGCTGTAGTCCATGGGCTTGCAAAGAGTCAGACACGACCAAGCTACTGAACAATACAACACAATACAAGATATTAAAAAAACAAGCAAACAACACAGTAAAAGAATGAAAGAGTTCTATTAAAGGTATTTCACCTGAAGCCCTGCCCCATGCCAACACACACACACACACACACACACACACACACACACACACACACACACACACACACACACACACCCCAGTATCACTGCCCTTACACACACACACACACACACCCCAGTATCACTGCCCTCCCTTACAGTACTGACTCTGATAGTAATGGCTTTTGGGACACTTCTGGCTCTGACTCAGGGTCACACAGATCCCAGCCTTGAGCCACAGGGTCCAGGGAAAGCTAGTAGGTTGTGGGGACACAGGTCTCTTGGGCCTGCCTACCCAAGTGAGCGGCAGTTCCCAGAGATTTAGTGGGACCATGAGTCCCATGCAGTCCCACCAGAGGGCAGCAGGAAGCTGGCTGAGGCTCTAGTGAGTCCCTCCGGCTGAGAGTGTCCCTGAGGGTTCAGAGGCTCCATGGAGAAGAATTTAGGTCAGATTCTGAAGGAATAGAGTGGGAAAGCTGCTTTAGGCTTGTGTGGAGGGATGGCCTGTATAGAGCTAGGGAGGCAGGAATTAACAGGTCAGAACTGCCAGATGTGAAGATGGGGACTAGATGTTCCATGCAGGCAAGGAGGGATGGTATTTGTTTTATGCAAACACCTACAGGTGTAAGCACCCTTTGATCTGTGCCTGGCATATAATATGTATTGAATTAATATGTATTGATCAAATGCACAGATGAAGATACTGTTGGGTGGGACAAGGGAAGAAAGGGAAGTGGTAGTAAATGAGTCGAAGACAGAAAGGAATTTTTACTTATTGAGCACCTTCTATTTGTTGGGCCATATACTAATAATAAGCTCTTTAGGGACTTCCCTAGTGGTCCAGTGGCTAAGACTCCATGCTCCCAATACAGGGGGTCCAGGTTTGATCATTGGTTAGGGAACTAGATTCCAAATGCTGCAACTAAAAGATTTCACATGCCACAACTAAAACCTGGTGCAGCCAAATAAATAAAATATTTTTTTTAAAAGCTGATGGCTTAGTGATATGTTATAAGCAGGACTGTCCTATATATAGTCCTTCCCTAGGACCAGTCAAGAGAAAGGAAATGTGAAAGTGTTAGTTGCTCAGTCTTGTCCGACTCTTTGCAGTCCCACAGATTGTACGTAGCCCAGCAGGCTCCTCTGTCCATGGAATTCTCAAGGCAAGAATACTGGAGTGGGTTGCCATTTGCTTCTCCAGGGGATCTTCCAGACCCAGGGATTGAGCGTGGGTCTCCTGCATAGAAGGCAGATTCTTTACTGTCTGAACCAGCAGGGAAGCCTCTGGACAAAAGCTCTTCTTACCACAGGTAGTGGTGATTTGTCCTGATAATTAGGCTGCGAAGGCCCTTGGACAGATGTAAAGAGGTGTGCTGGTGGAGTCTAGGCCAGGCCACATTACTAGCCACACGGTCTTAGGAGACCCAGTTGCTCTCTGTGGGCATCTGTATCCTCCTCTCAAAATGAGGATTAAAAACTGTTGCCCTGACTACCTTCAAGAGATGCTATGATCAGAAAAGGTGAGAAACCACACAAGCTTTCTGTGTTTTAAATTCCATCCAGTTCAAATATTTGTAATTATACTCAGCCAAAGACAAAGAGTATGTAAAACTTTTTTAAAAAAATTATTACTTTGTTTTTATAAACTGAGAAATTTGCCATGGCTAAGGAAATTGGCTGGGAAAAATTCACATCTTGTTTTGATCAATTACAGGAGGTATCGATCCAGAATGGAACTGGCATCATGTCTTTACGCTGAATTCAAATGGTACTTCTTAGCCTGTGGAGAGTCTTTTTTTTTTTTTTTTTTTTTATTGAAAAGAAAACATGATTTTAAACATTCATATCATATTCATTTCTAAATGTCAAGAGTTATTGGTAGACTTGAAAACACTTTAAAAACAAGTCCTTGGCCACCTCCAAATTATTCTTGGTGACCTTAACATCCCTCTGGCCATAGTCTTGGGATAGAGGGCATATAAAAAGTCACCATTGTGGAGAGTCTTTTCTTAATTATATAAAATGAAAAATTTGGAAAAGAATTCTTTAGGCCTGATGGCTTTGTAGTGGTGCTTGATAGTCGGTAGTGGTGCTTATTAATCTTGGGTGTACATTAGAATCACCTTGGGCATTTTAGGGCCATACCAATGCACCAACACCAATTTTTTTTTATATACATATTTAATGATTTATTTATTTATTTTTGGCAGCACTGGGTCTTTATTGCTGCCTGTAAGCTTTCTTTGGTTGCGGCGAGCAGGGGCTACTCTAGTTATGGTGCCTGGATTTCTTGCTGTGATGCCTTTTCTTGCTGAAGAGCACAGGCTCGAGGGCATGTGGGCTCCGTAGTTGAGGCACACGGACTTAGTCGCCCTGTGGCATGTGGAATTTTCCCGGACCAGGGATCAAACCCATGTCCCCTGCATTGACAGGGACAATTAACCATTGGACCATCAGGGAAGTCCAATACCAATTATATTGCTTGTGGTAGGGTACAGGGATTTTTGTTAAAGTTCCCAAGTAATTCTAATAAGCAGTAAGGTCTATAGGTACATGAAAGTGTGATATGAGAAAGCTAAAATGGGGGCATGGCTAAGGTGTAGAGTCTGAAGACCCTGAGCTCACCTCTTCCCTTGGGCACAGCAAAATTACAACTATTTGCAGGGCACTGTTGATGAGAAAGACCTGAGATCTAGCAGAAATGGTCTTCTACAACTCAAGATGTAAAGAAGGAACCACAACAAGATAGCTAGGAGGGGTGGAGTCACAGGATAGTCAAGATCCCCAGGCGGGCGACCCTCAAACAGGAGGATAACTACAATTGCAGAGGTTTCCTCAAGGAGTGAGCAGTCTGAGCCCCCCACATTGGGCTCCTCAACCTGGGAGTCTTGCACCAGGGAGACAAGACACTGGAACATTTGGCTTTGAAGGCCAGCAGGGCTTGCTTTCAGAGGAGCCAGAGAGCTGTAGGAAAGACACTCCACCCTCAAAGGGTGTACAAAATCACACTAAGTCTGACAGACAAGCAAAAGCTAACAGTTTAGAACCATGAAACTAGCTCTGTAAGAAATGTTAAAAAGGACTTCTCTAAGCAGAAAAGGTCACAACTAAAAATATGAAAAGGAAAAAACCTCATTGGTAAAGGCAAATGTACAGTGAAAATGCTTTGATTATGCTGACAAAGGTCCATATGGTCAAAGCATCTTCACTGTACATTTGCCTTTACCAATGAGATTTTTTTCTTTTCATTGTTATTCTTATTTGGTACAGTGAAGATAATAAATCAGAATAAAGCTAGAGGAAGGTTAAAAGACAAAAGCAATAAAATCACTTATGTCTACAATAAGTAGTTAAGGGATAAACAAAACAAAAAGATGTAAAATGTAATGTCAAAAACAGTAAATGTCGGGGGGGACTGTGGAAGAGTAAAAATGCAGGTTGTTAAAACACACTGAAATTTGAGATCAGCAACTTAAAATAATAACATACATATAAAGATTGCTATATATAAACCTCATGTTAACCACAAACCCAAAATCTATAACAAATACACACAGAAAAGAAAGGAATCTAAACATAATACTAAAGATAATCATCAAATCATAAGGGAAGAGAGCAAAAGAAGAAGAAAGGAACAGAAGAGAACTACAAAAACAACCCTCAAATTAACAAAGTGGCAATAAGTACATACCACTCCTGGGTATTTCTCCAAAGAAAATGAACACACGAAGTGGGAAAGATATGTTTACCCCTGTGTTCACTGCGGCATTATTTACATTAGCCAAGATATGGAAGCAACCTATGTGCTCACCAATAGATGAATGGATGAAGATGTGGTGTATATAAATACAATGGAATATTACTCAGCCATAAAGAGGAATGAAATCTTGCCATTACTGATCATATGGATGGATCTAGAGGGTATTATGTTAAATGAAGTATGTCAGACAGGGAAAGACAAATCCTGTATGATTTCACTTATATGTTGAATCTAAAAAACAAATGAACAAAGACAACAAAACAGAAACAGATATAGAAGACAAAAAAGTGGTTGCCGGCGGGGAGGAGACCCCGGTAGAGGAGAGAGAAGTAAGGGAAATTAGGAGGTACAAATTTGCAGTTGCAAAATAACTGAGTCAGGCATGAAATGTGCAGCGTGGGGAAAATAGTCAATAATTATGTAATATCTTTGTATGGTGACAGATGGTAACTAGACTTACTATGGTGATCATTTTGAAATGTATAGAAATATTGAATCACCATATTCTATAACAGGAACTAACATAGTGTTTTCTGTCAATTATACTTCAAAAACAAACAAACAACTCATAGAAAAGAGATTAGATTTGTGTTTACCAGAGGCAGGCGGTGGGAGGAAGGGGAATTCCACGAAGGCCCTCAGAAGATACAAACTTCCATTTATAGGACAAATAAGGGGATATAATGTACAACATAATAAATATATACAACATTGTTGTATGAAAATTGAGAGTAAAATCTAAAAGTTCTCATCACAAGAAAAAATACTTTTTTGTATTTTTAAAAATTTTTATCGTATGAGATGATGAATGCTTATTAAACGTATTATAATCACCTCACGATGTGTTTAAGTCAAATCATTATGCTGTATACCTTAAACTTACACAGTGATGTATGTCAATTATATCTCAATAAAACTGGAAAAAACAAGGAAAAAGCTAGGAAGACACTGTCTAATTGAAATCTAATGTGAGTCACAAAATTTTAACTTGAACTTCTCTAATAACCACTATTTTAATAATATATTTCATATAACCAACATATCCAAAATATTATTACTTCAACATGTAACCATTATAAATAAGAATGAGGTTATAAATAACTAAGAACTAAGTGATAACTATAGTTATAACTAATAAGTTAGTTATTATAAATAACTAAGAACTAAAGAGCCTCTTGATGAAAGTGAAAGAGGAGAGTGAAAAAGTTGGCTTAAAGCTCAACATTCAGAAAACTAAGATCATGGCATCTGGTCCCGTCACTTCATGGCAAATAGATGAGGAAACAGTGGAAACAGTGGCTGACTTTATTTTTTGGGGGGCTCCAAAATCACTGCAGATGGTATTGCAGCCATGAAATTAAAAGATGCTTACTCCTTGGAAGGAAAGTTATGACCAACCTAGACAGCATATTAAAAAGTAGAGACATTACTTTGTCAACAAAGGTCTGTCTAGTCAAGGCTATGGTTTTCCCAGTGGTCATGTATGGATGTGAGAGTTGGACTATAAAGAAAGCTGAGCACCTAAGAATTGATGCTTTTGGACTGCAGTGTTGGAGAAGACTCTTGAGAGTCCCTTGGACTGCAAGGAGATCCAACCAGTCCATCCTAAAGGTAATCAGTCCTGGGTGTTCATTGGAAGGACTGATGTTGGAGCTGAAACTCCAATACTTTGGCCACCTGATGCGAAGTGTTGACTCATTTGAAAAGACCCTGATGCTGAAAGATGGAAGGCAGGAGAAGGGGACGACAGAGGATGAGATGGTTGGATGGCATCACTGACTCAATGGACATGAGTTTGGGTAAACTCCAGAAGTTGGTGATGGACAGGGAGGCCTGGCGTGCTGGTTCATGAACCTGGGTTTGTTCATAGGATCGCAAAGAGTAGGACACTATTGAGTGACTGAACTGAACCGAACTGACTAAAGAATGAGGTATTTTACATTTTTTATACTAAGTCTTCAAAATCTGCTGTGTATTTTATTCTTTTAAAAATATTTATTTATTTGGCTGAACTGAATCTTAATTGCAGCATGTGGGATCTTGTTCCCTGACCAGGGATCAAACACAGGCCCCCTGCATTAGCATCGTGGAGTCTTATTAGCCACTGGACTACCAGGGAAGTCCCTATTTTATTCTTCAGAGCACATATCAATTGAGACAAAGCAGGCTAGCTACAATTCAAGTGGCCAATGCCTATTGTTTGAGGTAGTATGGAGCTAGAATATATAAGCATTTTTCCTAATAATTCATTGGATTATGTTACTAGTAATTGCTAGAATTTCTAAATCTTACGAAAACAATTAGAATACATGTATTGCTTTTATTGTTTTTACACTTACAAGTTTAAAACAAAGTTGTTATAAGACTATCAGTTTTCATCATATAGGTTTTACGGATAGGTAAAATATAGGTTTTATATTTACATATCTTTACAGATATGTTTTGCATATGCTTTTTCTTTTGCATATATATTTTCTTTATTTCTAAATTGTTTATATTTTTGCTACTATTATAATGGGGGAAAGAGTTCAACTGCTTATTAAACTATTAATTTTGTGATATTAGCCCGGACCTGAGTTCCCTTGTTAATTTTAAGTGTTTGAGGTTCTCCATGTTTTAAGACATTATGCCCTATTGCCTGCAAATGAAGAAAATTTTATTTCCTTCTCAATACTTAAATCTTTTATTTCTGTTTCAGGTCTGACTGTATTGGCAAGAACTTCTAAAACAATATTAATAATAGCATCACTATAGGTATGCTTGTTCTTTTTTTAAAAGTGTTCATTTTAATGAGAATATCTTTAAATGTTTCATTGTTAAAGAATGTGTATGCCAGGACTCACACATACACAGTGGTCCCTGGTGGTCCAGTGCTTAGGACTCTATACTTCCACTGATGGTGGGGAACTAAGATCCCCTGGGCCACACAGTGTGGCCAAAAAGAAAAAAAATTGTGTGTGTCTGAGAGAAATACTCTCAAAAGAAACATTTGGTTATTTGTAATTTTCTAAAGCATTTCTTAAATTTTTTATTTTGAGATAATTATAGATTGCAAACAGAAGTTTGCAAAGACAGTAAAGAAGTCTGTATTTACCCTCCACCCAGGTTTACCAATGGTTACATCTTGCGTAACTGTGGGACAATATCAAAATTAGAAAATCTGCATTGGCACAATGTATGTGTGCATTATTCTATAGTCTACAGAATACAGCAATTTCATTCTGTTGTCATTTTACTTTATTGCCACTTACTTTTTTAGTTGAAGGATATTTGCTTTATAGAATTTTGTGGTTTTCTGTCATACATCAAGAATCAGCCATAGGTACACCCATATCCCCTCCCTCCCGAACCTCCCTTCCTTCTCGCTCCACATCCCACACTTCTAGATTGTCACAGAGCCCCAAAATACATAGCCAATGGGAATTTGCTGTTGTCATTTTATCAATTTGTGTAACCACCATTGCAATCAAGATACAAACCATTTCATCACTACAAAGATCTCCTTCATGCCACTCCTTTATCCACATCTGTCCCCTTCCCATCACCCTCCTTCACCTCTGGCAACCACTGATCAGTTCTCCATGTCTGTAAGTTAAAAAATTTGACAATGTTATGGGATCAGATAATGTGATCTTTTCAGATTGGCTTTTTTTTCCACTCACAATAATGCCTTGAGATCTATTCAATTGTTATGTATTAACAGTGTGTTCCTGCTTATTACTAAGTGTATTCCATGGTATAGATGTACCACAGTTTTAAAACAATTCAACTACTACAGGACAATTTGTCTGTTTCCAGTCTGGTTTTTTGTTCAATAACCCAGTCGTGTCCAACTCTTTGCGACCACATGGACTGCAGCATGCCAGGCTTCCCTGTCCTTCATCCTCTCCCAGGGCTTGCGCAAACTCATGTCCATTGAGTCAGTGATACTATCCAATCATCTTGTCCTCTGTCGTCCCCTTCTCCTGGCTTCAATCTTTCCTAGCATCAGGGTCTTTTCCAATGAGTCGGCTCTTCGCATCAGGTAGCCAAAGTATTGGAGCTTCAGCTTCAGCATCAGTCCTTCCAATGAATATTCAGGATTGATTTCCTTTAGGATTGACTGGTTTGATCTCTTTGCAGTTCAAGGGACTCTCCAGTTTGGGGCTATTACCAAAAGTTGCTATGAACAATCACATACAAGTTTTCATGTGGATATGTTTCATTTTTTCTGGGATATTCAGGAGTGAGAATGCCGGGACATCCAGTAAGTGAATCTAAAGTTTTTTAAGAAACTGCCAAACTGTCTTCCAGGATGGCTATACCATTTCACATTCCCACTAGCAATTTGTGAGAGAGACAGTTTCTCTGTACACTCACCAGCATTTGATATTGTCACTATTTTTCATTTAGATTCTAACATAATTTTTAAAATGAGTGATGGTTTTCTCAAATACATCTTCTGATATTTATTGAGTTATGTATACATACATAATTCCATTGTACCTCTTATTAGATCTCTTGGTGAATTGCATTATTTTATCCATAAATATACAGATGTATTTTTCCCTCTCAATGATGTATTTTACTTTTGGGGGGAGTAAGAGAGAAAAAGCAGAGTCCCAGTGGAGTTTCCAAAGAGTATGAAACTAGTCATATAGGATGGGAAGGCCCCCAAGATTCGTTTTTTACTGATTTCTATAATCTAATGAAAATATGACATATGTAAGTGCCTAATACATTTGTTGTTCAGTTGCTAAGCTGTGTCTGACTCTTTGTGACTCCATGAACTGCAGCATGCCAGGCTTAACACATAGTATTCAACAAATGTCAATTGCCTTTTCTGGCAGACTTCTCCACAGGCTAAGTTGTACCTGGACATAATCATCTTTCTCCTTTCAGGGACTGAAGGTCACCTAGAAAACTAGGCAACTGAAAGTGCAGCACAGTTTGGGTAATGCAGTTGGCTGGCTGACTCAGTGCATGGTCTGTCTCCCTATCTTCCCCACTCCACTGGGTCGGGGAGGGGCTAAGAGTATAGTTTCCCCAGTGTTTGTGCAGGGGCCTAGCCAGCCTGTCATAGATTCCATGCGGAGGGCTGTGGGCTGCAATGCTCTAGTGCACAGTCCTCTCTTTTCGATGTTGATAATTGTACAAAAAAAAAAAGCAGACAGGCATGCTGGCTTCACCAGCTGTCTTCAGGATCTCAGAAGCCTTGCTGTGCTCAACATTCTGGAAATCCACATCATTCACAGCTAGAACTTGGGCCCCTTCCTGAAGTCCTGCTCAGAGTGCATCAGAGTCAAGAATCACCTTGGAGATGAAAATGCCTTGCTGGGAGGCCCTTCCTACTCAGATGTGAAATCCCAACTGAGCCTAGGGGGCTTTTTCAGTGTGACCATTTGGGGCAGAAATCGGGGCAACTCATTGTAGTCTGCGTGGTATACCCTCTCACGAGGAGGAATCCATGCAGGAAATCCACTAAGTAGTCATTGGAAGGAATCTGGTTGTTTATCTCCAACAAGACTCCACGAGCAGGCCTCAGCCACTTCAGGGTTGGCTCACTGCCAATTCTACAGACAGGTTTTCTTTCTTTCTTTTTTAAAAGCTATTTACTTATATATTTTTGGCTACAGTCTGTGGGATCTTAATTCTCTGACCAGGGATCAAACATGTAGAAGCATTGAGTCTTAACCACTGGACCATCAGGGAAGTCCCTATAAATAGGTTTTAAATGGTAAAAAAATCAAATAGTACAAAAAGGAACACAGGAAAAAATCTCTTCCTACTGCTGTCACTAAAACAGTCACTTTAATCTTTTTCTTGTGTTTTCATCTAGGGACTGTAACTTATATATATGCACATAATATAAATATACATATATATATATTCCAGTTTTATGAAGATAAAATCAACATATAACACTGTGTAAGTTTAACAAGTACAATGTGCTGATCTGATATACTTACACATGGTGAAATGATTGTCACAGTTCAGTTGGTTCATACCTCCATCACCTTTCATATTTACCAATTCTTTTTTGTGGTGAGAATATTTAAACTCTAGTCTCTTAGCAACTTTCAAGTATATAATCCAGTACTGTTAACTCTAATCACCATGCTGTATATTAGATCCCCAGAACTAATTCATCTTATATAATAACTGGGTTAATTGTATCCTTTGACCAACATCTCCCCACTTCCCCCACCCTCCAGCCCCTTGCAACCACCATTTTCCTGTTTCTATGAGTTTGGCTTTTTTAGATTCTACATATAAGTGATATTAAGCCATATCTGTCCTTCTCTGTATGACATTTCACTTACATGATACCCTCAAGATCTAACCATGTTGTCACAAATGGCAGAATTTCCTTCTTTTTCATGGCTAAAATTTTAAAATACATACATCTCACAACTTTTATTCATTCATCCATAGATGGACAGTTTAGGTTGTTTGCATATCTTGATTATTGTGAATGATGCTACAAGGAACATCAGAGTGCAGGTATCTCTTTGAGATCCTGATTTCATTTCCTTCGAGTATATACCAGAAGTGGGATTGCTGGATCATAAGATAATTCTAAGGAATCACCATACTGTTTTCCATAGTGACTATACAAATTTAAATCCCCACCGATGCACAAAGGTTCCCTTTTCTCCACACCCTCACCAACACTTGTTATTTCTTGTCTTCTTGATGCTAGCCATCCTAACAGGTGTGAGGTGTTATTTCATTGTGGTGTTGATTTACATTTCCCTGATAACTAGTGACGTTGACCATCTTGGTCACTTGTATATCTTCTTTGTCCATGGAATTCTCCAAGCAAGAATACTGTAATTGGTAGCCATTCCTTTCTCCAGGGGATCTTCCCAACTCAGGGATCGAACTTCCGTCTTCTGCATTGCAGGCAGAATCTTTACAGTCTGAGCCACCAGGGAAGCCCATATCTTCTTTGGAAAATGTTTGTTCAGTTCTTCTGCCTATTTTTAATTTCTTTTGGTTATCAACTTGTAGGAGCTCCTTATATATTTTAGATATTAACCTTTTATCAGATATATGACTTGCAAATATTTTCTTCCATTCTACAGGTTGCCTTTTCACTTAATTGACTGTTTCTTTGCAGAAGCTTTTATTTTGATGTACTCTTGTTTATTTTTGCTTTTGTTGCTTATGCATTTGGTGTCGTCTAAAAAATCATTGCCAAATCCAGTGTCAAGGAGCTTCTTTCTTTTTTTCTTTTTAAGGAGCTTCTTTCTTATGTTCTCTTCAGGTTTTATGATTTCAGGTCTTATGATTGAGTCTTTAATCCATTTGAGTTAGTTTTTGTGAGTGGTTTAAGACAGGGGTCCAATTTCTTTCTTCTGGGGTGACTGTCCAGTTTTTGCATTTACTGAAGAGACTGTTCTTTACCCACTGAGTGTTCTTGACTCCCTTGTCAAATATTAGTTGACAGTTTATGTGAGGTTTATTTCTGGGCTCTCAATTCTGTTCCATTGTTTTTTTGTGTCATTTTAATGGCAGTACCATACTGTTTTAATTACTGTAGCTTTGTAAGATAGTTTGAAATCAGAATGTGTGATCCATCCAGCTTTGTTCTTCTTTCACAGGATTACTTCAGCTACTCAGGGTCTTTTGTGGTACCATATGAATTTTTGGATTATTTTTTCTATTTCTGTGAAAAATGCTATTGGAATTTTGATAGGGATTGCACTGAATCTATATATAGCTTTGAGTACTGTGGACATTTTCAAGGTATTAATTCTTCTGATCCATGACCAGGATATCTGTCCATTTATTTGTGTTTTCAGTTCTCTTTTGTCAAAATCTTATAGTTTCCACTGCACAGATCTTTCACAACACTGGTTAAATTTATTCCTCTGTATTTTATTGCTTTTGACATTACTGTGAATGGAAGTGTTTTATTTCTTTTTCAGACATTTTGTTGTTAGTATATAGAATTGCACTGATTTTTAAAATTTTATTGTAGTTGATTTATTTGATTTACAATGTTAATTTCAGCTATATAACAAAGTTACTCATATACACACAAATATATATATATATATATATGTATATATATACACACACTTTTTCATATTCTTTTCCATTATGGTTTACCACAGGATATTGAATATAGTTCCTTGTACCATATAGAAGGACCTTGTTGTTTATCAATCCTATACGTAATAGTTTGCACCTACTAATCCCAGATTCCCAATCCTTTCTTCTACCCTGCTCCTGGAAACCACATCTATTCTCTATGTCTATGAGTCTGTTTCTGTTCTGTAAATATGTTCATTTGTGTTGTATTTTAGGTTCTCCATATAAGTGATATCATATGGTATTTGTCTTTCTCTTTCTGACTTACTTTGTTAAATATGTTTTATTTTTTGGCTCAGCTGCACAGCTTATGGGATCTTAGTTTCCTGACCAGGGATCAAACCTGGGCCCTCAGCAATTAGAGTGTAGAGCCCTAATCACTGGACCTCCAGGGAATTTCCACCAGTCATTGTTTTTTAATATTTTCAAACTTTTTTTTGATGTGGACCATTTTTAAGTCTTTGTTGAATTTGTTACAATATTGCTTCTTCTTTTTTCTTTTTTTAATGTTTTGGGTTTTTGGACGCCAGATATGTGGGATCTTAGCTTCCAGACCAGGGATTGAACCTGCACCCCCTGCACTGGAAGACTAAGTCTTAACCACTGAACTGCCAGGGATTTCCTTATTTATTACTTTTTTTTTTTTTTTTTTTAAAGCTTTCTGCCCCTGTCTCCATCTGGAACTACAATAATTCACAAATTATTTCTTCTGATAGTACCCCATAGATGAGGTGGGCTTTCTTTACTCTTTCTCATTCTTTTTGTTGTTGTTCTCCTCTGACTGGATAATGTCAAAATTCCTATTTTTTCTTTTTTTCAATTCTCCTAACAAAATTCCTATTTTCTAACCCACAGATTCTTTCCTGTATTTGACCCATTCTGCAGTTGATGTTCTCTGTTGAAATTTTTTTTTAAAATTTCATTGTATTCTTTAGCTACAGAATTTCTTTGTGGTTCTTTCTTTTCTTTTCTTTGTTTTAAGTTTTCTGGTACAGCATTATAATTTGATTGTTATTACACTATAAAGTGATTACCTTTTAAATTATTTTTCTTATTTCTATCTGGTTAAATTCTCATTTTGTTCATAAATTGTTTTCCTGATTTCACTGAATTGTCCTTCTGAGTTTTTTTGTAGCTCATTGAGTTTCCTTAAACAGAGATATTTAGAATTATTTATTGGGTAAATTGCATATCTCCATGTTTTTGACATTGGTCACTAGAGGATTATTGTGATTTGTTGGTGGTATCATGTTTCACTGATTTTTCATGTTCCCTGAAGTTTTGAGTTGCTGTCTTTCTTTGCATTTGAAAGAGCATCTCCTTTCTCTAGTTTTTTTTTGACATTGGTCACTAGAGGATTATTGTGATTTGTTGGTGGTATCATGTTTCACTGATTTTTCATGTTCCCTGAAGTTTTGAGTTGCTGTCTTTCTTTGCATTTGAAAGAGCATCTCCTTTCTCTAGTTTTTACTAACTTCCCTTTTCAATGCATCCAGATTTGTATTTTTTTGCTCCAGTGGTGTGTTGGAATTTCACACCAAACCTGAACTTCCATGAAGACCTTCTTGTCTGTGGGTGATTTTCTACGACAGTGTTTTCCATGACTTCTGGACTGTGTCTGAGAGGGGCTACAGTTGGTTCATAGGCCCCTCAAGGGTCCACAAGCTGGGATCAAGGTATTGATTGAACTATATGTAGGTAAGACTCCTCTTGGGTCCCTCGGCATATGATGCTGGGTCCCACAGCTCCCATAAAAGCACTCCTTTCTGTGGATGGATGCCATATTGTTGTTGAAGATGGGATACAAATAATCAGCCATGATGTACCCTATATGTTAATAGTAGCATATCACATACACAGTTCTGCATTTTGCATTTCATTTAATATCTCAGAGACTATTCTGCACTAGTACATAGAGATCTATCTCATTCTTTTAAATAGCTGTATAGCATCCTATTTTAGGAGTATGGCATAATTCAACCCACTTAAAAAACTGGGGTGTAATGGACATACGACATTGAGTTAGTTCCAGGTTACAGCATGATGATTCAATATTTGTATTTATTGTAAAACATCACCACAATATATCTAGTTAACATCTGTCACCATACAAACCCATTTTTGGGGGGATAGACACTTAGGTTGTTTTTGGTCTTTTGTAACTATTGAATACTCTATTGCAGTGAATACGCTATTACACATGTCTTTGTGCCCCTGTGTGAGCATTAATGTAGGATAAATTTCTAGTAGTGGAATTGCTAGGGCAAAGGTACATGTATTAAAAAAAAAAACGCACTTAAATTAGAATAGCTGTTGCCAAATTGCCTCCAAAAAGACAACCGTTTTATAGTCCCACCAACAACAAACAAACAAAAGAATGTCTTTCTTTACAATGTGCACTTTTGTCAGTCTGATACTAAAAAATCTTACCTTATTTTAAATCTGCATTTTACCTCTCCTATGAGGTGGTTGAATATTTTTTCATTTGTTTAAAAGTATTTTCTGTGAACTGAGTGTTCATGTTCTTTGCCCATTTAATACATTCTTTTAAATTAATGTTTAACAACAAAGACACTGCTTTCCCCTTGTGATTTGCTCGAGTCTCCTGAAAGGCAGGAGGCCCTCTGAGACAGGTGTTCAAGGTCCCCCGCTATCACACGACTCCCTCTTTTTATCTTATATGGGGCTCCGTCCCCAACACTACTGTCTGTTCCCAAGGAAGGGTACCTTTATGGTTTTCTCATACCTCATACCCCTCCCACAATCCCATGTTTGCTCTCCCATCCCTCCTCTCAGCGGCGCTCTCTTCTCAGTCAAATCTCAGTGAGTGAGACAGTCCTTCAGGGTCCAGCTGAATTCCAGCTGTCTGGGATGCCTTTCCTTCTTTCTTTTTCGCCACTGTGAGTGGCTTGTGGGATCTTAGTTCCCCGACCAGGGATCAGATTTGAGACTGCAGCAGTGAAAGCATGGAGCCCTAACCACTGGACCACCAGGGAATTCCCTCTTTTTTTTTTAAAAAAAATTAATTTTTATTGGAGTACAGTTGATTTACAATGTTGTGTTAGCTTCTACTGTATAGCCAAGTGAGTTAGTTATAAATACATACATTCTTTTTAGATTCTTTTCTCATATAGGTCATTACAGAGTGTTGAGTAGAATTCCCTGTGCTATAATATAGGTTTTTATTGCCTGCTGAGTCACTTCAGTTGTATCCAACTCTTTGCAACCCCCCATGGACTGTAGCCCTCCAGGCTCCTCTGTCCATGGGATTCTCCAGGCAAAAATACTGGAGTGGTTTGCCATGCCCTCCTCCAGGGGATCTTCCCGACTCAGGGATCGAACTAGTGTCTCTTATGTCACCTGCATTGGCAGGCAAGTTCTTTACCACTAGCACGACTAAGGTCCTTATTAGTGGGGCTCCTTTCTGAATCAAGCCTACAGTTTCACTTTTACATGAGTTTCATCCCACCAATTACAGCCTTCCCAGAGCCCATCTTCCTCTCTGTCCACTCCCAGTGGGTAGGGCAGTCAGGATGGAGTGTGTTTCATGCACTCAACCTGCATTTATTGTATACATCAGTCAGGCACTATTCCAGGAACTGGGAATATAGCAGTGAGTGCGACAGAACAAGCACCTCCTCTTATCCAGCTGACATTTTACTGGTGGGTGTGTTCGATAATATACAACAAACAGGCAATAAACAAATAAGAATGTCAACTAAGTGCACAGAAGTAAAGAAATCAACAGTAAGGGGTCTCCTTTAGACAGGTCTGGGGAGAGAACCCTCAGGAGATGAGATGAGAGCAAAGACCTGAACATGAGAAGGCTTCGGCCACACAAACCAGCTTCCAGAGCCCCGACTAGAGGCCCTGCCTGGGGGTGGGTGGGGTCTGTGCTTCTAAAGATGGATGAGATGAAGCATGGCTTTCAGCACCTATCACTTGACAATAATTGAAGGTAGAGACCCGTAATCTCCGCATCTTCAGGGTTCCGTGTTTGGTGTGTCTGGGGAAGACCCGTACCCTCCTGCTTCATCTGCCTGCTGCAAACTTGGGAAAATGAAATCATGCCTGACCCGGGATTAACCGCACGTATAGGTGCCAGGGTCCATTTAAGCACTTCGCACCACTGCTATTTGATCTACCGTCCTAACCCATGTGGTATTTACTGCTAACTTTTTACAGTGGAAGAAACCCGGGCTCGGAATATGGAAGTAACCTGTTGAGGTTTAGATGGTTTAGACAAGAAGTACAGTTCCTGGAAAGTTGTGTGGCGGGGCTCCGGTGGGCTTCACTGGGGCATTCGGGGAG